>NC_091062.1:120533059-121190559 GCF_000393655.2 Nicotiana sylvestris | reverse complement strand
AATTTGGCGATCTTTCAGCCTATGAGATGCAGTATGAGGCGATCTTTCAGCCCATGAGATGCAGTATGAGGCAATCTTTCAGCCCATGAGATGCAGTATGAGGCGATCTTTCAGCCCATGAGATGCAGTATGAGGCGATCTTTCAGCCCATAAGATGCAGTATGAGGCGATCTTTCAGCCCATGAGATATAGTATGAGGCATTCTTTCAGCCCACAAGATGGAGTATGAGGCGATCTTTCAGCCATGAGATGCAGTAGCATGATGCGGACAAGACAGAGTTTAGTCTTGCGAATTGAAGGGCAGAGCTTAGCCCATAATAGAAACAAAATAAATGATGCTTGAGATAGTTCTTAGTTTTGAAGGAAATTGGAGGCAGAGCTTGGCCTCAGAATGAAGAATGGTAGCCTTATGCAAGTTGGAAGGCAGAACAATAGCCTTATGCAATGCAAATGCAAATGGAGACAACGTTTAGTCTCGGAAGGCAGAATGATAGCCTTATGCAGGAATGCAGATGGAGGTAGAGCTTAACCTCAGAAGGCAGAATGGTAGCCTTATACATGTTAGAAGGCAGAATAGTAGCCTTATGCAATGCAAATGCAGGTGGAGGTAGAGCTTAACCTCGGAAGGCAGAATGGTAGCTTTATGCAAGAATGCAGATGGAGATGGAGACAGTATTTAGTCTCGGAAGGCAGAAAGGTAGCCTTATGCAAGAAGTAAAATACAAATAATAGCAGATTTTCTTAGCTGATAGCAGTTTGCGATGTCATGATTACTAAGAGAGTTATGATAGACGGAACGTCACTGGTGTATGTTGTTAGTCGTGTTCCTGAATGATGTTTGTCCCATGAGTGTATAGTATATTTGATGATTTCGCAATCCAAGTGCCTGCATCCAAAGAAAAATTGTGAGTTTTGTAGAGGGGGGAGGTTAGTTCGTATCTCTACTGGCTTTGCTTGACCTGCTCGACTTTGTTCTGGTGCTACTGTATGTATCATTGGGGTAGCATTGCTAAACAAAGCGATTTCAGTAATAAACATGCATGGTTTCGTAAAGATATGACATAAGTGTATAATTAAGAAATAGTTTTTAGATGAACCAGCGACTGTGACGTGGTTTGGGACATTGCAACCTCTCTTTCTACGGAATTTTGAGGGTCCTCTTCAAAATTCTGCCCCAGTTTAATGGGTTGATGCTTCTGACTGTTGCTTGCGACGATCGGCTGAAATTACTTCAGAATTTTGAGGGTCCTTTTCAAAATTCTGCTCCAGTTTCCAACTGCGGGGGGAAATGAGGATTTTATTGAGTTGTGATCGAACCCAAAAGGGGAATCAGGTCAGGAGTAGTTCAATTACATCATACAGAAAGCATAAAGATTACACATAGTAACGCTTGACTGCATCTGAATTGATCGGCTTCGGCCAGACTTCTTCATCCATTTCTACAAGTATGAGGGCTCCTCCTGTCAGAACCCGGTGAACCATGTATAAACCCTACCAGTTGGGAGAGAAATTCCCCTTGGCTTTATATTGATGTGGAAAAATTTCTTTAATACCAGCTGCCCCGGTGTGAATTGTCTTGGCTTGACTTTTCTGTTAAAGGCTTTGGACATTCTGTTCTGATAGAGTTGACCATGGCAAACTGCATTCATTCTCTTTCCGTCTATAAGGGCTAGTTGTTCATAACGACTTTTACCCACTCTGCATCATCGAGCTCAGCTTCTTGTATGATCCTTAGGGAAGGGATTTTTACTCCAGCGGGAATGACAGCCTCTGTACCGTAAACCAGCATATAAGGGGTTGCCCTGGTTGATGTGCAGACTGTGGTCCGATACCTTAGAAGAGCAAATGATAACTTCTCGTGCCACTATTTGTGACTCTCTATCATTTTCCTCATCCATCCAAATCTGATGATAACTAGCAAAGCAATCTACGAATGACTGTAGCTCATGCTTGACGCAATTGTCAATCAGGATGTGTATATTTGGCAAAGGGAAGTCGTCTTTCGGACTGGCCTGGTTGAGATCTTGGTAGTCGACACAGACTCTGACCTTCCCGTCCTTTTTTGGTACTGGCACAATGTTGGCTAACCATGTAGGGTATTCTACTTCCCTGAGAACCTTAGCCTTGACCTGCTTGGTGAATTCTTCTTTGATTTTCAGACCCATATCAGGCTTGAACTTTCTGGGCTTTTGCTTTACCGGCGGACATGTCGGATAGGTTGGTAGTTTGTGAGCCATAATAGACGTACTCAGACCAGTCATGTCATCATATGACCAGGCAAATATGTCCTTATATTCCTTTAGAAATTCCATGTATTCCTTCTTTTCTGATGGCGATAAGTGAACGCTGATTCGTGTTTCCTTGACGCTTTCTGCATATCCCAAGTTAACAATTTATGTCTCGTCCAGGTTGGACTTAGATCTATTCTCAAAGTTCTCAACTTCTTTGACAATCTCATCTGGTATGTCATCTTCCTCTAAATCAATGTCCTTTTGTTGCGTTGTCTCATTGCATGTCATAGTCATCGATTCATCAAGATAAGTAATAGTAATGATGTATAAGTAAAGTAATGAGAGAAAAATAATAATAAGTGTTTATTCATAAGAAAAGTCAAAATGCTTTAATAAATTGCATAACTGTTTTGAACATTGCAGATCTTATTGGGGGAATTGAAAATGCGAAAATAAAATCATTGAGTAAATAAAGCAGTGCATGATGCTTCTTTTAGCCTTGCTACCCCGAGGCTATCGGGATCTGGTTGTCCTGATGTTCCAGTTATTGAGGCATGCCCCTTTGCTCACAGCTTGTATGGAAAGGCCTTCCTCCCCCTCCTCCTCGAGAACAATACAACAGTCCATATCATTGTCTTCTAGGAACAAATTCTTCACCGCTGCAAGTGCTTCTTCTTCGTCTGACCCATAAACGATGTCATCCTGTTGGAAAGTCTTCTCCAAATGCGGTATTGGCTGCTCTAGTGGATAGTAAGGACTGCGCCATGGTGGCGACCAGTTGTTGAATTCTTCCCGGGTGTAGTCATATCCTAGACCGAAAGTAGTGCCATGCTTCTTGAGTTTTATGGGCTTAGCGATTCCTTGGAGGTTTTTGCCGAGTCCCTTGCCAGGTTCGTACCCACTCCAATTTAGTATACTCTCGATTTTGTTATCCCACCATTTGTCCTTGTCAACAGTATTTACCCGTTCAATGTGATGGTAAGTCTCTCCACCCAGCTTCCTTCTTCCTTCGATTGCCGGAATGGTCTGGCGACTGTATATAGGGTTGCTACCGTCACCGTGAATGATCACCTCTTGGTGATTCCATTCTAATTTTACTGCCTGATGCAGTGTTGATGCTACGGCCCAAGCAGCATGAATCCATGGCCGTCCCAGCAGCAAGTTGTAAGATGCTAGCATATCTATCACCTGGAAATCGACATCGAACCATGTTTGTCCCATCTACAGGCATAGACTAATCGCACCAATGGTGGACCTTTGAGAACCATTAAAAGCTTTCACATTGATTGCTTCATCCTTTATCTCATGCAGTCCTTTACCCAACTTCTTGAGGGTTACCAGCGGACAAATGTCGAGACTGTAACCTCCATCGATCAGGATTCTGGTGATGAAATAGTTTTCGCATTGCACGGTAATGTGCAGCTCCTTGTTGTGCCCCAACCCTTCAGGTGGCAGCTCATCCTCATGAAAGGTGATCTTATGGCTATCCAGAACTTGTCCTACCATGTTATCCACTTCCCCGCCAGTGATGTTACTTGGCACGTATGCTTCACTCAGCACCTTTAACAAAGCGTTCTTGTGTGCCTCGGAATTTTGTAGCAAAGCAAGAATGGAGATTTGCACTGCTGTTTTATTCAACTGGTCGATGATAGAGTATTCCTTGGCCTGTATCTTTCACTAAAGATTGTCTAGACCTCTCTCAATGATGGGTGGCTGATTGGAGGCCTATTTGCTTGACTCAGCTAGATGTTCCGGGGTATAGACTCTACCAGTTCTTGTCATACCCTATGTTGCAACAGTCTCTTTGAACCTAACCTTGCCTTTCCTCCTTGCCTCGGTTGTATAGTCCCAAGGTACAATCTTTGTATGGAATGGTGTCATGGTCGACATCGCCATTGGGATTGGTGTGGCTATCCTTACTCTGAACGGAGCATGTGACTTGAGTGGTAAAACTGCAACTTCAAATGGTGTGGGTGCATTTGCCGGAGACAAGAATTCAACCTCAATTGGTGCTGCTGTCTTTGCAGACAATGTCGCTTCAAATTCAAGTGGTACAGACAAGTTCACCATGGCATCCTCAAACGGTTGAATCTGGACTATGATTGTATTAAGAGTAACTATTGGCTTCTTTGGGTCATCACCTTCTGTGATCAACCCGATTGATCCCTCGGGATCCCAATCATCCTCTATTTCAATCATGTGGATACCTCTACCCTTATGGTCTGGCAGAGGGTTGTTGCAGACATTTGGAGTGGATTCCTTTGCCACAATAATCTTGTTATCAATTAAAGTCTGGATCTTGTCTTTCAAGGAACGACATTCATCGATGGTGTGCCCTTTCATGCTGGAGTGGTATGTACAGGATTTGTTTGGGTTAACCCACTGAGATGGGTTCTTAGGGGTTGCAACAGGGATAGGGGTAACATAACCAGCAACTTTGAGTCTCTCGTACAATTGGTCAATAGGTTCAGCGATAGCTGTATATTGTTTTGGTGGTCTGCGATCAAAATTAGGTCGGGGTCTAGGGAAGTTTTGGCATGCGAGGGGTGATTGATGGTGGGAGGGTTGAGTATTGTAGGTTTGGTAGACATGAGTGGGTTGGGAGCATCTGGGTGAGCTAGGCTAGTATATAGGAGGTGGAGGTGACTGATAAGTTGGTGGTGGAGCTTGGTAGGAGGGTGAGGGTGCTTGGTAATTTGGGGTTGGTTGATATATGAGTGGAGTCATTGAGGTAGGAATTGAGTGGAGGCCTTTCTCAGACCTGGGTGTGTCAAAGTTCGCTAAGGGTCCCAAGGGACCCCGGGTAGTACTTACACCCAGGTTTGCATAACCAGATAGAGATGAATGCAGTATGGAAGGGCCAGCCCTTATGTGTCCAAGTTTAGAAGAAGCTCAAGGGTCCCAAGCAAGGCACACATAAGTGGGGAAGAAATAGTGGAAGTGCAGAAACAGAGATTTATTTAAAACTGGGTTGAGAATAGTAAGGGGTAAGGGTGATTTGAAAACAGTAGTAGTAAAACTTAAACTACACAGAATCAGTAATTGCACAAAGGGGTCAAAGGTTTTAGGAATACATAGCATGAAGCATATGACCCTAGGAAAGGTCAGGTTTGGACATGCACAATAATAGATGATGCTGGCATGCCCACAAACCAGCTAGAGAACACAAACACATAGGAGAGATGGGGGTTTGGGATTCATAAATCAGCAAATCACATAACAAGTGATTGACAGAGTACATACAATAAGGGAAAACATTAATTTAGAAGGGGAGGGAGCAGATTACAGCATGCTTAGTAATGTAACTTGATTGCATAAACATAAGCAGAAGTATGAAAGAGTGAAGGAAACTGAAACAGCTAAAGAAACATGTTGTTGTTGATGCTTGAAGATTAACTAGGACATACCAGTAAGAAGCAAAGTGCAGAAAAAAAAGTAAGTAAATTTCCATAGCCTAGCCTTGGCTTTCAACCGGCTAGACAAAGCAGTAGCACAAGTAGTAATAGAGAAAAGAGAGAGTTTGAAGTGTGTGTTCTGAACTCAGATGGTTCCTCCCTTTGAAAGAAAAGAGGGTGGGTATTTATAGTTTTGAAAATAGGTAAAGAATAAGGTAATAAGTAAAGACTTAACACAAACATAGAAACAATCACAAGTTAGAATCAATTACCACAAGTGACTCCCTTTAATTAAGGAATCATTGTTTAACAAGTAACAACAGGTCTAATTAAAGAAGGAAAATCAGTTTGGAAACAGATTGATTATTGTCATAAAAGGGGAAGTAAAAGCATGCAGTAAACAATTAAGTCTAAGTACAAAAATATGCTTATTTTGGGAAAGGATTCAGCAAGGTAAAACATCACAGTAAAGGGAAAGGAATCAATTAATTTTAAACAGGCGAGTGAAATTAGGGGTCATAAAAGAAAAGCTTTTGCAATCAGTCATAAGACTAAGATCAATCAAGGAAAAAACATGATTCTGCACTTTAGTATATAAATAGAGTGAACAGAAGCATCAAACATGCGAGGCCAAGCACATTGGCAAAAGAAAAAACATACAATAGTAGCAGAAATAAGCATAGGATTCAGTAGTGAACAAAGTTAGATAGTCAGGGCTCACACGTATAGCCAAAGTGAAGAAGAGAGTCAAAACAAGTAAAGGTCTCACAGTAACAAGTGAGGAAACCTTTTGAGAAGTTAGGGTTTCACCAATAGTCGAGTTAAAAGATAGTAAAACTCAAAATCAGATAAGCCACATAAAGAAAAGAGAGTTTGAATTAAGGAACTTTTGATCGAGTCAAGTATACATTAAAACAAGCAATTTCAGACCAAAAGACCTAGGCTTTTCCACAATAATCGAGTTTAAAAGATGGTAAAACTCGGAATCAGATAAGTCAAACAAGAACGGAGAACTTAATCGAACAAACACACATTTAAGCAAACAGTTTTAGAACTCGAATAGGACCAAAAGGGGACTAGGGTTTTAACATGCTGAAACAGATAGAAGAACGACATGAGCAAAACATAGCAAAATCACAAACACATTAAAATCAGAGAAGAGATCTTTTGAAATAACTTAAAGGAAAACCCTAATTGTCGAAAAAAATGAAGAGTCGTTTTTAAAGAAAAGTTGAAGAACCTTCAAGAAAAAACTTAAAAAATTCATATTAAGCACAGATCTATGGCAGATCTGAAATAAAACCAAAAGATATTAAAGATTAGGGTTTCGAATGACCCAGAAAAGGTGAGAAAAACCTTGAAAGTTACCGATCTAACTAGGAGAGTCAAGGATCTGACTCGAACGGCCATGGCTGGTCGGAGAAAGGTCATGGATGACCGGAGAAAGGACATGAACAGAAGTCGAGCAAGGACTGGACCAGATTCCCTTAAGGTTTGGCTATGAAACCACAGAAACAAACACCCAGGAGCCATAGGATGCCACTACACATCTCCAATTGCCATGGGAGGCCATGGATTAGGCAGGGTTTAGGGTGGATTTGGGTGGGATTAGATGGCGGCGGCTAGGGTTCATAAGGGTTTCAGAAAGAATTGAGAGGGGAAAGGAATTCAAGGGCGGCGTTTGGTGAAGAATGAGGTAGGGTAAGGGGTCATTTAAGGTTAAAAAAAAGGTAAGGGGGAACGGTGGTCGTTGATCTAAATGATCAACGGCCTAGATTTAAAAGGGTAGGTGGGGATTATGGGTTTGGGTCAGTATAATTGGGTTGGGGTCGGTTTTATTTGGGATCAGATTTAGGCTACAATTGAGATGCAATTGGGCTATTAGTTAAATAGCCAATTTTCCCCTTTTAAAATTATAAAAATAGTAATTAATTTCTGAAAAAA
The DNA here is from genome assembly GCF_000393655.2 of Nicotiana sylvestris. Taxonomy (NCBI): domain Eukaryota; kingdom Viridiplantae; phylum Streptophyta; class Magnoliopsida; order Solanales; family Solanaceae; genus Nicotiana; species Nicotiana sylvestris. The sequence continues at coordinate 121,182,989 of NC_091062.1, read as the reverse complement.
AATTGAAAGCACTAAAATGATTTATAACATATAATTGAAAATTTAAAAATACAGGACTTAATTTTATGAGTATAAAATATAATTGAATCTTAAAAGGGCTAATATTGCAATTATATGCAATTTAGTTTAAAAAATACTAAATAAATTTGTAAAAATATGCAAAATTTTCATTAGCTATATTTTAGCATAAATATAAAAGTCCAACAAATGAATTACCAAAATAATAATTTTGGAAATAATTATTGGGGTTTTTATGGATAGAAGGGGGAAATAAATTGATTTAAAAACCTTTAAAAATTATTACAAAATAATAAAACATTTGGACATGCTTATATATGCATATATATATATATATGCTATTTTGCAGATATTTTGAATATTAAAAAATATATAGGGGAAAATTGGGTATCAACATTGCCTTCTCTCTGCACGAGACTAAGCTCTGTCTCAAATCTTGCATGAGACTAAACTCTGCCTCCTATTTGCATGAGGCCAATCATCGACTTTATTGTCTATCCAACACTATCTATTTGCTCCTCTCTTGGGCTAAGCTCTGCCCTCAACCTCACAAGACTAAGCCTTGTCTTGTTGATTTTAGCATCATATTATCGCATCTCATGGGCTGAAACATCGCCAACTTGTCCAAAGGCATCATTGTATAAAGGCATCATCCTCATAACCGGAAGACACCATGCCATGGCCTGAGGATCTCTCAAATTTTTATATCATTATTCAAAGGCGTCATGGTTCGGAGGCACCATTTTCATGGCCCGAGAACATCATTTCATGGCCTGCGAATCTTCTATCTCACAATTCATGGCCCAGGACATCATAGTCTAAGGACATCATCTGCACCGTCCAAAGATAATCTTTCATAGCCCAAAGGGAATCTGCATCACGTTTAAATTCTCGCAATAATCTATATATTCGCTTGCATTGTGTTTTAAGTTATGCAGGTAATCTGGGAGGTAACCGTTCTCCAAACAGGAGCAGCCTTTGCTCTGGTTTCCGCTCATGACATTGTCACTTTGCCATTCATAACTGATTCCTATCAATCACCCACCTACTCTGCAATATCCGGATATCTGCCTTACAATTCCTTTGTTACACTCCATACCCATAAGCATAACTCCATCCGCTATTATCCTTCACAAAAGAACCTTTGCTAAAGTTGGCTACTATTCCTATAACAACTCCAACGGCTTCATTCACCGGTGGATCCAGAACTACACATAGCATGCTTCCTGTGAAACCAGGAATATGTAGGCAGCTAGCTCAAAGACTAGGATTCGGCCTATATTTTCCAAAATGGCCATTCGGTCAAAATTGGCCATCATTTCTTTACCCGAAAACTCTTTCATCCTTCCCGGGTTAAGAACGGCAGCTGTTGATACCCAATTTTTTCCTATAATATATTTTTTCCAATGCATGTATGCCTTCAAAACTATGCATTAGCATCAATTGACATTTTTCTATAATTTTTACATTTTTAGAGATTTTTAATTAATTTATCCCGGTATTTTATTATATAAAAAAGTACATATTGCATCACAAAGGACTTTATAAAAATTTCATGGCTTAATATTGTTATTTATATTTATATTAGGCTCAAAGTATTGCACAAATAGCCACAATTTACATTTTTGGGTTAATATTGCAGTAACTTTGCAATTATAGCACAGGCATGCATTATTACATTATTTTACTAGAAAATAGCTTTTTATATTTTTTAAATACTAAGTAATTATTTTTAAAACATTTCTAGGCATGAAAACCATTTTTTATAATCTGTTAATTATTTTTTATCAATTAAAGAGTTATTTAACAAATAGCCTTTTTATTTTTAGACCTAGCCTAATTAAAACAACCCAATTTCAATCCCAATTCAATTAAAATTAACCCAAATCTACCCAGGCCCAATTTTTTTCTGACCCTAACCCAATTAAACCTAGCCGACCCAGTAACCCCATTTAATCGTGGTCGTTGATCTTTTAGATCAACAGTCCATGATTAAACTTGCCATATTAATCCCAAAGATCCCCTAAACCCCTTCATTCCTTCTCATTTCAGCCACCCTAAAACTCCTCTCCTCTCCATCTCTCTCCGAGACCCAACCTTAAACCTAGCCGCCACAACCCAAAACCAGCCTTAATCCCTCTGATTCTCACTCGATCCATGGATTTCCATGGGTGTTTGAGACCCCTGCGGGCCTCCTACTTCCCCTGGTTGCTCGATTTTGTGATTTCGTGGAAGGACCTAGAAGAGATCTAGTCCAAATCTTGTTCAGAACTCTCCAAAAGTCTGTTTATGGTCTGTGAGTACTTTCTATCGATGTTTTACGGCTCAAATCTCTGATTCAAAGACTAGATTTTCTTTACCCTTTCTCTTTTCTTCAAAAATCTAATGTTTGGACTTGAATGTGTCCAGATCTTTATAGATTTGGAGCGATTTTGAGTTCGTCAATGATTTTTTCTTAAGGTTCCTTTATTTTTTACTGATTAACCGATTTTTAAGCACTTTGTTATATTAGGGTTTGGTTTTTTCGTTATTTGTTGGTTGAATATCTGTGTATCTAAAGTGTTTTCAAGTTTCCATGATCGTTTTCCTTAAGAATCTTCTGATTTCCTATTGTTAATCAACTCTATGTATTTTCTAAAACTAGGGTTTCTACTTCATCTATTTTGCAAAGGGTTTTCTGAAATTTCTCATGTTTTTGTTTAATCTTTCGACAATGACTATTTTCCAGACTTGATTGCTTGAATGTTCATTGTTTGATTTCGACATTTTTTTGTTTGTCATTGTTTGAATAATCGACTCATTAGCCCAATTATCTAGGGTTTCACTTGTTTACTAAATTAATTTACTGATTGTTGTTTGTTTACCTTAATCCTGAGTTTCTTAATTAACACCTCTTTTCTATTTATGGGATTGATCAACCCTTCATTGGTCTATGATTACCCGTACTGCCTTAATTGTGAAATTGATTACTTAATTTACGATTTCTAACCCTAATTGATTGATGAGCCTACTTCTTGCCTTTATTTGAAATTCAATTAGAGTTATTTATGGTGTAATTCCCTAACTTTTTGTCCTTATCAAGCTTGATTTATTATCTGATTACTTCCCTTACCTTAATAAACTAGTTGTACAGTTCAAGAATTCTTGTTAATTCCCTATTTGGGTATGATTTGGATTCTTTACCCTAATTAGCTTTGTTTGTTGTGACCGTTAAGTAACTACCCCTAATTAAGGGGCCTATTCCGGATCCCCATACATGATTTGATTCTATAATTATTTGATTGCCCCTAATTGACTGACTTCTGATTCTCTTTACCTTATTTGCTCTACTCTTTAAGTGCTATATATACTCTCATTCTGATTCTTCTAAACGCAAACACAATTCATAAAGAAACTCTCACTCACACACATACTCTGCTCTCATCTTGCTGCTACTTGTATTCACTACATTGTTTAGCCGGCTGAAAGCCAAGGCTAGACCACTGAGTTCTGCATATTCTCATCTTCTATTTGATGTCTTTAACTAGTATGTCTCCCTTATTAATATCCTTTCACACGCATTGAAGCTATATCTATGTGTTTTCCTGTTCTTTGCCCTGACTATTTCTGTGTAACCAAATCCATGCTTTCTCCTATTTGTTGATCTCAATTAACATGGTTACTTCTATATTTAAACTTCTGCTTTCCTGGTTATTGCTGCAATTAGCATGATTACTGTCATGGGTGGTTTTCCAGCCATGCCACATGACCCCTTGGGCATGCTACGTGGCGTCCTAGCAAGCCTCCTAATGCCTAGCACCATGGACGGCCCCGTGGTCTTGGTCGCGCCAAGTGACAAGCGCGCATGTGCCTCTGTCGCCCCACCGATATCCCTCGCCAACGCCCTGCCGCAGGTAGATGCCAATAGCGCTGCACGTGCAGATAACACTGTGCACGCAGACCGTGATGCCAAAGACAATGCTGCTGACAACGGACTTGTTTTTGCCTTGTAGAAAACTAAGTCCTTTTCATTGTAAATATAGAGTAGTTTTATTTCATGTACTTCCATTATGTTTCTCTAGTGTAATCAAGTCTAGTCTTGTAGCTTTGGTTTATTTTTTTTAAGCATTATTAGGGGGGATCAAGCAATCAAACTTTCTAGCAAGCAAACAATTCTCTGTACTGGTGTCTCTCCCCCTCGACACCGTGTTGCTTTTCTGTAATAGCTTTCATTAATGCAATCAAGCTTTCTTTCATTCTCAATTCTCATTTGTGTTCTCTTAATTGCTATTGACATTGGTTTTCCCGTACGACACTGAAAAACCTAGTCTATCATACGGAGGGGACCTCAGTTGGCGGACAGTAACTGCACTGACATCAGTTGCTTAGCCTTACGTCGCCCTTCCAATGAATCTTAGGAAGGCACCGTGTAACAGTTGGTATCAGAGCCTAGGCTCGACATCGGATAAGGGAACACATTACCATTACCACCATTTCTGACCATGGTGAATCATGGGGACCGCATTGCGGCTCTTGAATAGACGGTTGACAGATTACGGACCATCGTGGATACGGTGCCTAAACTAAGAACCAGCCTAGGGTAAAGGTTGGACGACCTAGATGACAGGGTGCTCCAGGCCGAAGTTGGCATAGAAAACTTCAGTCGCGACTCCAAGGGAGACCGGCAAACGGCAACCATAGAGGCAGCAAATTTTGGCAAATTTGAGGGGCTCCAATAGGAGAGTGCCGAGGATTTAGCTTACAGGGCACAAGAGGTAGACAGAATGACTGCCATGCAACAAACTATTGACAACTTGACAGACAAGCTCAATGTTGTCAATGCTGCTTTACAGGGCCTGCTTTGAGGCGGTGGAAACCAAATCGGGGGCTTTGTGAACCCCACTTCCGCAACACAAAAACTGAAAATTCCTTAGCCAAAGCCATATAGTGGAGCTAGGAATGCCAAGGAAGTGAAAAACTTCATCTTTGACATCAAACAGTACTTTGATGCTATTGGGGGCGTAGAAGAATCTAAGAAGGTAGCAACTGCCGCCATGTGTCTTCAGGGTGATGCTAAACTCTGGTGGCAGGTGAAGTACGAAGCCATCAGGGCCGGTGAAGTTGCTCTCGATATATGGGCAGAACTGAAGGCAGCCATACGCCTATAGTTCTTCCCTGAAAATGTTGAATACAACGCAAGGAGAAAGTTACGGGAGCTCCGCCAGACCAAATCAGTGTGGGACTACGGGTGGGAATTCTCCACACTCATGCTAAACATACGTGACATGGGGGACAAAGACAAGCTCTTCACCTTCCTGGAAGGGTTGAAACCTTATGCCCATATGGAACTGCAAAGAGAAAGGGTAGTTACCCTACCCAAGGTAATCCAAGCAGTTGAATGCCTTGGGGACTATCAAGTGGAAACTTGGAAGGATAGGCCTCAGCCGCCTGCCCGAGAGGGATTCAAAGGGGGCCAACCTAGGAATGGTGGCCCTAAAAGAAGTGCGGGAGATCGGAGTGCAACCAAATCTAAGGCTCCCTCCTCAAGAAATAATAGTGTTGCGTCAAACAACAATGACCGAGGGAGAAAGCCTCCTTCAGGATGTCGTCATTGCGGCGGACCACATTGGAACAATAAATGTCCATATGCACAAATGAACGCCCATCAAGCTTGTGATTATAGGACTGATGACGACTCAGATGATGCGGACCAGACTGAACCGGTAGGTGCCTTTAATGCAGTAGTTGGCTCTATTTCTGAGGCATTAGCGGAGACCAATGATGGTACCCGTAAGAAGAAGGACCCATGTCCAATCACCAAGAAAGGGAAAAAGAAGGCGGATGAAGGGACTTCTTTTAAACAAGAGAGGACCTTAATGTTCGTCGAGATGAAGGTGAATGGCAAGCTCATTCGAGCGATGATAGACACAGGTGCTACCCACAACTACTTAGCCTCGACTCAGGTGGAGCTCCTTGGTCTAGCTGTAGGAAAAGGTAGAGGTCATGTCAAGGCTATTAACTCACCTCCTCAATCAGTGGGTGGAATAGCCAAAGAGGTACCGGTGAAGCTTGGCCCTTTAGAAGGAAAATTCAACCTGCGAGTGGTGATCATAGATGACTTCGAGTTGATAGTTAGGTTGGAATTACTAAGACAAACCAACACCATGCCCGTACCATATGTAGACATGCTACTGATTATGGGAACAAATGGGGCCAAGCCTTGCATTATCCCGTGCATGCCCATGAAAATGGTCGTTGAGAACATCTCGACCTTGCAGTTGAAGAAGGGGGTCAAAAGACATGAACCTACGTTTCTGGAAACCCTCTTCATCGAAGATATAGAATGCCCTCGAGTCCCATTCCAGAACCCATAAAGGAGCTACTACTGGAGTTTGAAGATGTCATGCCACAAGACATGCCAAAGCGAATCCCGCCTAGGCGCATTATGGACCATGAAATTGAGTTGGTGCCGCGCGTGAAGCCACCTGCCTGGGTGCCTTACAGAATGTCACAACCCGAACTCACCGAGCTTCGTAGACATTGTGCCCTCCAAGTCCCTATATGGGTCCCATGTTCTATTCCAAAAGAAACATGATGACAGCCTGTGACTCTGTATGGATTATTGGGCTCTAAACAAGATCACAGTGAAGAACAAGTACCCTATTCCGCTAATGGCAGACTTGTTCGATAGACTGGGTGGTGCAACGGTGTTCACCAAGATAGACCTAAAGACAGGTTATTGGCAAGTTCCGATTGCAGAGGGTGATGAACACAAGATGACTTGTGTGACAAGATATGGGTCGTACGACTTCCTAGTTATGTCGTTCAGCTTGACTAATGCCCCAACTACATTTTTCACCCTGATGAACCAAGTCTTCCGAGAGTACATTGACGAATTCGTGGTGGTCTACTTGGATGACATTGTGGTATATAACCAAACATTGGAAGAACACATGGTGAACTTGCGGAAGGTCCTAGCTCGATTGCGGGAGCATGAACTATATGCGAAGCTATCCAAGTGCTCCTTTGCTCAAAAGCAAATTGACTTCCTCGGACAAGTCAACGAGGAAGGACAGATCAAGATGGACCAACAGAAGATTCAGGCAATCGCAGATTGGCCACCGCCTAAGGATATCCACGCCTTGAGGGCGTTCCTTGGCCTATGCAATTTCTACTAGTGATTTGTGAAGAACTACTCCCTCATCGCAGTGCCATTGATAGAACTCCTCAAGAAGGTCATGACCTGGGATTGGGGACCTAGGTGAGAAGAGGCCTTCAACGCATTAAAAATGGCTATGTCTAGTAGCCCCGTCTTGGCCTCCCCGATCTGGCCAAGCCATTCGAGGTTCAAACGGATGCATCCGACTATGCCCTCGGTGGAGTCTTGTTACAATAAGGGCATCCTGTAGCATACGAGAGCCGCAAGTTAAACGATGCAGAGCGGCACTATGCCGCCCATGAGAAAGAATTATTGGATGTCATCCACTGCTTGCACCTTTGGAGGCACTATCTGCTGGGGACCTCGTTCGTGGTCAAGATAGACAACACAGCTGTTAGCCATTTCATGACCCAGCCAAAGCTAAATGGTCGACAAGCTAGGTGGCAGGAACTCCTAGCTGAATTCCACTTCAACCTGGAGTACCGAAGTGGGAAGACCAATCAAGTTGATGATGCGCTCAGTTGGAGACCTGATCTAGCATCGGTGTGCTTACTTGCCACCCTAAGGGGGGCGAAGTAGCACCTCCATCAAGGACCAAATACTGGATCTACTTATCAAAGATCCTGCTAGACAATATTTGGTTGATTTGGTAGGACAAGGCAAGACTCGCCAGTTCTACATGGAAGATGGTTTTCTGAAAGTGAAAAGGAACCGACTTTATGTTCCTAAAGGAGGAGATCTGCGAAGGACTCTTCTGGCGGAATGTCATGATACTCTGTGGGCCAGCCATCCGGGTGAAGAACGTACCATGGAGTTACTTCGCCGTGCATATTATTGGCCTCAAATGGCCGATGATGTCGCTCAGTATGTGAAGACTTGTCTAGTATGCCAAAGGACAAGTCAGACCGCTTGACACGAGCAGGACTCTTGGAACCGCTAGCTCTCCCAAAGAGACCTTGGGAAAGCGTTTCCAGGGATTTCATCACCGGATTGCCCAAGGTTAGAGATCTCACAACTATCTTGGTTGTGGTGGATTGGTTTTCCAAGTATGCTACCTTTATTGCAGCCCCACAATATATATTAGCAGAATATATAGCTCGACTCTTCTTCTCTCGTGTCATCAAATATTGGGGCTTGCCCAAAGACATTGTTAGTGATCGCGACTCACGCTGCACTAGCAACTTTTGGACCCAACTCTTTAAGTGCCTTGGGTCAAAATTGAGTCACAACTCAAGTTTTAATCCGTAATTTGATGGCCAGACGGAGTAGTTCAATGGTATGTTGGAGGAATATCTCCGCCACTTTGTAACCAGATCGCAGAAGAATTGGGTGAAGCTTCTAGATGCTGCTCAATTGTGTTTCAATTCACAAAAGAGCTCTAGTACAAACAAAAGCACTTTTGAAATTATTACCGGACAGCAAATGCTACTCCCACACACAGTGAATGCACCAAACATGTCTAAATCTCCTTGAGCTGCTAGCTTCTCAAAAGAGTTGAAGCAAAATTTGGAGATAGTGCGGAGCTATCTTGTCAAAGCTCAAAAGCGGATGAAGAGGCATACTGATCAAAATCATCGCTTTGTTGAATATCAAGTAGGAGACAAAGTGATGGTCAAAATTCCAAAACGGTACTTATTTGCAGGAGTTCATGACCCTCGCCAAGTGAAAAAATACATTGGACCCCTATCCATTGAAAGACACATTGGGAAAGTTGCATACCGGGTGGATACCCTATCTAGGTGGAAAATTCATCATGTCTTCCATGTCAGCCTCCTGAAACCTTTTCGGGAAGACACGGAGGATCCTTCACGGAGGCAGCTCACAATACCCAGTATTCGAGGTCCCAATTCACTTGGGAAAAGGTGTGTTGAAGATATCCTTGATGATAGAGTGATTTATGCCTCAAGGAAAGATCACCAAGAGTTCTTGGTGAAATGGCAGGGCTGTGATGCAGAGGAGAATACTTGGGAGAGGGGAACAAACCTCAAAGCCTACAAGAACCTAATTGAAGATTATCTTGCAAGTAAGGTGTCGAGGATGTTGCCAACTCAGGTGGGGAGAGTATCATGGGCGGCTTTCCATCCATGCCCTATGACCCCTTAGGCACGCCTCGTGGCATCCTAGAAAACTTCCCAATGCCTAGTGCCACGGATGGCCTCGTGGTCTTGGCCACGCCAAGGGACAAGCGCGCATGATCCTCTATCGCCCCACCAATATCCCTCGCCATTGCCCCGCCGCAGGTAGATGCTAACAGCGTCACGCATGCAGACCGTGATGCCAAAGACAATGCTGCTGACAACGGACATGTTTCTGCCTTGTAGAAAACTAAGTCCTTTTCATTATAAATATAGAGTAATTTTATTTCATGTACTTCCATTATGTTTCTCCAGCGTAATCAAGTCTAGTCTTGTAGATTTGGTTTATTTTTTTAAGCATTATTAGGGGGGATCAAGCAATCAATCTTTCTAGCAAGCAAATAATTCTCTGTACTGGTTGTCTCTCCCCCTCGACACCGTGTTGCTTTTCTGTAATAGCTTTCATTAATGCAATCAAGCTTTCTTTCATTCTCAATTCTCATTTCTGTTCTCTCAATTGCTCTTGACATTGGTTTTCCCGTACGGCACTGATAACCTAGTCTAGCGTACGGAGGGGACCTCAGTTGGCGGATAGTAACTATACTGACATCAGTTGCTTAGCCTTATGTCGCCCTTCCAAGGAATCTCAGGAAGGCGTCGCGTAACATTACTTCTGTATTTAGGTCTTACTGCTTTAGTTCTATGTCTTTCCTGCCTACTGCTTTAAGTTAACATGATTGCTCATGTTACTATACCTTACCCAGTATTATGTAATCTGGCCCTCTTAAACTTATGTGTCTGGTGTCTATCACTTTTAATCAGCACCATTAGGTCCTATTGAGTGTTATACTTGCTTAGTGTTAATTAGTATGCTTCTCACCCTGTTTTATGTGTTCCTGATTCAGGATTCCTATATTCCCAACCCCTGCTCCCCTCTCTGTGTAGTTATTTGTTCTCAACATGCTATATGCCACCTAGTATTAACTAATGAACTAAGCTAAATCTGAGCAATGGGAATCTCTGCTTTGAAACTTTGTGACCATATTTCTGCTTGCTGTTTGGTTGCTGAAACCTTTGCCTTAGAGTGTTGCAATGACTATGTTTACTTCTAAATTATTTTCTTAAAACCACTTCTATTTTCAAACACTACTCCTATTATTAGAACACCTAGGGTCTTTCCCCTCTAGTGTAAGCATTGCTTAGGAGTCCCTGAGGCTCCTCTGAACTTTGACATACTGGAGTTGGCTTTACAAACTTGCTCACAAATGGTTACTTTGAAGGTTTGCTTGGTGTGAGCATTTTTCGGGGTCCCTGAGGCCCTTCGGGAACTTTGACACACCAGGATACCCTTATTTGACATCATGAGATTATGGCATCTGGAACTGTTTGAAGGCCTGGTATTTCCAGGATCCACTTTGGGCCTATTTCAGGCTCCCTATAGTGTAGCTTTATTCATTATGTAAATTTAGTTATGGTCTGTAATAATAATTCTTGTAAACAGATATTAGGGAAATTAGTAAAATGGAAGGGGATTCTTATATGATTTTTGTGAAGGAAATCGGGTAGAAAGCATGCCCTTAGGATCACTATGTTTACTTGCATTAGAAATCATGCCTTAGGTTTATTACGTTTACTTGCTTTAGAAACCATGCTTTTAGATTTGTTTGGCATACTAGAAAACATATTATAGGCTCATCACCTCATTTGTTACAAAAATTCTGCTCCTACATGATCATGATCACCTAGAAATTCTGTTATTAGATCACTACTATAATCCTACTTAACATCTATTCATCATGTGCATTAGAGATCCTGCTTTAGGATTGTTATTGCATTAGCTTTAAAACCATGTATATATCGCATAAATCAGTAACTATCCTATTTTAAAAGCAATTTCAACATCTAGATATCACGTTCTAGGATTTAATGTATGTAAACCAGCTCTGTAATGTTCAACACCTAGACCAGCATGCCTATAGGACTTAATAAGTTCCAAAATTGTTTGTTTTAAATTGATTTGAATTACACTTAGACAGTATGTTTATAGGGTATATCCTCTTAGGCAAGCTTGTAGGTAATTAAATCTTATAAAACTGGAAACTATGTTGTGCTTATTTGTGAACTGCCCAGATTCAACAGATCCTAAAATCAGTAGGCAAACTAATTAGGTCTTTAACACTTTTGCCTTAACTCAATATTGCATACTCCCTGCTTGTCATGCTCGCCTAGATATCGTGTTCTAGGGCCTTTCTTAACTGTCTGAAAATCTGTTGTTTGAGACGTGCACCTACTTGTTCTATTTGTGGGGGTAAATGTGAGCCTTCTAATTTTTCTATCTTTGGTCTAGTCCTATATCTTTTGTATGTCGCCTAGACTTTTCTCCTTTTAATTACTGTAGGAAAGTCTAGATCTACCTTAACTAGAAGTCCTAAATACCTCCGGGACTACATAAGTAAAGGGACGGGTAGTGCACGCATAGGATACATCTTAAGGTTGCTAGAACACTTTAGGCTATGACCAAGGGGAGAGAAATTGGGTAGTAAAAGGATATGATGACCTGTGCGCTAATGCCACGTGTAACCCCTTTATTTGAGGAAGGCTTATCGGGTATTATACAGATGTGATCCTATAGGCTAACAAACCTAGGACTTCTCTCACCTTATTCACCTTATGTGTGCTTGACTTTCTTTATTTACATATGTGTGCTTAGACTTCTTTTATTTGCATATGTGTGCTTAGAATTCCTTTATTTGCATATGTGTGCCTAGACTGCCTATCTGTTAAATGACTAAATCACATAATTAAGTTTGGCCGGGACCCACTATTATGGACTGAGAGGGGTGCCTAACACCTTTCCCTCAAGGTTATTTCGAGCCCTTATCCAATCTCTGGTAATGCAAACCAATTTTCATGTGTTATTTACTCTAGGTGCCCTAACGCACCTTAATTCCGTTAGGTGGCAACTCTTCAAATTCAAATACCCAATTCCCAAAAGGAAATGAGTTGATCCCAATGAATGTCGAAACCCGGACTCCGAGAGGAAAAAGGGGCCGCGACAAATACTAGTCAAACTTGGATAACCCAGTCTGAGGTACTCCCATGAAAGTGGCACCGACAACGATGAGAATAGGAAATAAGATCTCAACGAGGTCGAGGAATAATGAGATATGGCGTACATAAGAATGGTCGTACAGAAACAACAAGCAGAACGCTACTACAACTAAAAGGCAATGGTCCGGCTGCTCAAAATCAGAGACTACATGCTCAAAGCCAAGACCCAAGCAAACAAGGACCCACGAGAAGGCAAGTTAGAACTGGGACGGACCATACAAAGTCTTAAGCAAAACAGACAAGGGTTTGTTCCAATTGGAAACTATGGAAGGAAAGCTCCTACTAAACAATTGGAATATCAACCATTTCAAGTACTTTAACTTCTAAAAAACAAGAGGTGCCCCATAAGTCGTACTCTTTTTTCCCTTACTTGAGTTTTGTCCTAATAGGGTTTTCTCAAAGAGGTTTTTAACGAGACAACGAGTGGGAAGCTTCAAGTTGGAGCGCACGAGAAACAGACATATTTTTCATTTCCCGACTCCTCAAAAATCTCCAAGTCGAATAATGAAGGGACTAGATATGCTAGAACTGGAACGCCACTAGGACTAAAACACCAGCCAACACCCAAAGCTTGTAATTTTCTCCCAAAATTGCCTAAGGGAAAAATGACGTAATCAGAGAGACAATGTCAAAATAATAAAAATGAACGTTTATCGAAATTGCTCTCCTAAATGGTATGTTCGCACAACACCTATCGACCCTCAGCCCCAACATAACGAAAGGTATGTTAGACCAAGCTCGAACAAGACCTATCGGCCCTTGGCCCTGACTTAATGAAAGGTACGTTCGACCAACCTCGAAGAAAACCTATCAGCACTCGGCCATGAACTAATAAAAGGAAAATTTGACTAACTCGAACAATGCCTACTGTCCAACAGCCAGAACCTAATCAAAGGTACGTTCGAATAGCTCGAGCGACCCTTATTATCCCTCGGTTACAACTTAATGAAAGGTACGTTCGACCAAGATCAAACAACATCTATCGGCCCTCGACCCTAACTTAATGAAAGGTACGTTCGATCAAGCTCGAATAATACCTATTGCCCTCGGCCATGAACTAATAAAAGGAAAGTTCGAACAACACCTCACGGCCACAACCTAATAAAAGGTACATTTGAACAGCTTGAGCGACCCTAATTAGCCCTCGAATACAACTTAAATAAAAAGGTATGAAAACTCAACTCGAACTACATTTATTTGCATGCCTCGACAAAACTCAGCAACATGATTCGACCTGTTCGAACAACACCTATCAGCCCTAGGACTAAACTCGAGTGGAAGATAACAATGAAGAAAACACATAAGCAAAATACAAGTACAAAAATAAGAACGCACAAAGACAAAAGACATATATGAAACCAAAAAGAACCTTTATATTCATAGAGAAAATTTATACAAAGGCATTTGAAGACGCAAACCAGAAGTTCAAGAGATGAGCAAAAACACAAAAATTCAATAGCCATCTCCGCCTCAACCTCCATCATCCTCTCCTCTCCCATCTCGGCCGTAAGTAGAATCGTACCATGTGCTATCTGCAAGCTGGTCCACATATCCTTAATCACCTCCCTAGGAGTGAACTTGAGGCATGGCAGGATCATAGTCACAAGCAAGCCGGACCTCACGAGATCTTTTTTTTTCCTCCTCAACACTCCCTAGAGAACGTTGAACCTCTCCATGACCATCATCAAATCCTCATCTTTCTTCTTCAACTCCTTTGTCAAGTCCATCATGTCACCCTCCTCGCGAAGCCACCTCCGAACATCTCAGTACTTTCCACAGAACTCCAGGTACATCCCCTTCAGTTTCACATAAATCTCTTTTCGTCTCCTTGCTGTCCGAGCACTCTCAATTTCCAGAATGACAGTCTGCAAATCAAAGAAAAACAAAAGTTAGAACTTAGAAACAAGTTAAAGCAAAGGAAAAAGGATGAAGGACAACCACACTTATCCTGAAGGCGAGGTCAGCACTTTTCTTTGACAATGTAATATAAGTCAGCTCCTTGAGGGTCACACGCGCGGCATCAGGGCAAAGAGGACCGAGAGCGGGAACCACCTCTATGGTATTTCTCAGCACATCACGATCTATGGGAATTGTGATGGTCTTGGAACCCCCGTTCATCCTCACCTCAATCTGAGTGATCCCCTCATCGATCATCCTAAACCATCAAGGTCCATGTAAAAACCCAATTCGTCACCCTTGTCAACGGTACCCTTACCTTTGTCCCTATCGGTGGGAGAAACATCTGATACCGGACTAGAGGAAGAAACCTCTTCTTGCCTTAAAGGCGCGAAGCTATCGCCTAACGTCCCCTCCACAACCTTCTCCTCCCCGAGACGCAAAAACACGCCTATATCGGTCTCTTCTAGCTGAGAGGCCTTAGAGGCCATCCCAACATCTTTCATGACATGTATCATCGCTGTCTCTCGTATGACAAACTCACCCTCTAATAAGTCGACAGCTAAAGGAGCTCCACCTCCTACGTCTACAACTTTTTTTTGTAGGGCCTCACGTTCGCATCACTAGGAGAAACCTCATCATCTTTGTCGATGAGTGAAAATAGGGGAGGAGCGGCGCATCAATTGAGACGGTAGTGAAGGCAAAATGCGTAGCGACCCTTCTCCTCCTGAACGAGGGCGCGGGCCCTATTTTTTCTTGTAACCCCCATGATGGAACCTAAGGAAAACATCAAAAAGTAAGTACGGTGATGTAAACCCATAAGAGTACGACAACGACCAGGAAAAGTAAATCAGATGTCGAAGGGAGGGCCGACTTAAACTTCTAAAAGAAGCTCGGCCAATCATGAATCCCCATGGTAGATGGGAGACCTTTCTTGACGAAGTCAGAGAGATGCATCACCAACCGAAGGGGTCGACCAGTAGCTGCAGAAAATGAAGAGTTATTCGATGAACACAGTACGGGTAAATATTTGAGAAGGAAAAAACAAAAGCACACAAACTTACAAGTATGGTTACAAGCCTCAGGAAATCATGTAGTATTGGCCATGACGGCCTCAGTCTTGACAAAGAAATAGTCAAGCCAGAATTGCCGACTACCTTTGTCATCCATCTTCACTACCAAACATTTGCCTCCACGAAGTCTAAGGTTCAACATCGTCCCTCGATAAAGGTTGGGCGCAAGAAGATGCACCAAGTGGTGCACCGTGACCTCGACCCTGGCAAATTCGGTGAACTTTGATAGAATCTGATCACCTTGTAAACATAAGGGGCGTGCTGAGCAAGGAAAACCTTGTAATGATAGCAAAACCCTCCACCAGCGGAAGGAGGGGGAACTAATAGCCTATGGTGAATGGTAGGCATTGAGAGCTAGATTGGTGGACCTATACCTCGTCACTGCCGGCGGGAACTAGCTCCACATTGTCAGGAAGGCCAAATTTATTTTTAAGCACAGTCAAACGCCTAGTCGTCATCATGGATCGGAATTTCTCGGTCATCACTTCCGGTGGCTTTTGGAGATCAGGTTTGTCATCAAGATAAGGGGGGATAATCTCCTCCGCTGAAGTAAGAGCCTCCTCCTCAGTGGCAGCGACAGTGTCTTCTCTGTGAGTGGGATATACAATAGCCAAAGGGATAGGTGGCTATCTTCATTCATAGCAGAAAGAGCATTCAACATGGTTATGGCGTATGAAGGAAGTGAAGAAAGTAAAATAGGAAATATGAAAAACCGGTATGAAGGAAGGGAGAGAAATTCTAAAGAGAGTCTTAAAGTTTGTAAAGTTTGGGTTCTAGTAAAATAAGCCCTATTTATAGAGATGAAGGCATCGAACCTGAAACGGTTCATCATGGTTAACACTAGAATCGAAACGGCAAAGCCAATCAATGGTCGCGCGTGAATTGATGTGACGTATCAGGAACAGGCGTCATCATGATGAATGATGTCACATTTTTTCTTGACAAGACGGTTCCAGTGAATCACCTGAGAAATTCAAGATTTAAGATACACGGTCCAGGAAATGTCACATCACCATTTTTACAATGACCACGACAGAGGTTTTCTGCTTATTAAACTCGTCCACGAGGACGACATCAACAAGTAGAGGGACTAACTTTGTTGGGCTAAAATTACCATAATTATATATGGGTCAAGTCGATACTAAGAAAGCCTTCGAAGGTTGCCATGTGTTGTTAACTGATTAAAATGATTTGGCTTCAAAAGGTTGATGTCGTGAGAAAATCACGCGCCGCCGGCAAGGTCGAGATAGCTCAATAGATGATTAGGACGAGGACGAGCGTTCCTTTCGTTAAAGCAGTAACGACTAGTGCTGTGTGGAGAAATCCCTAGAGAATATTCTTGTGAATATCCTCCAGTTGTATTGTTTAGGGTTTTGTGGCTCATGTACCCTTATAAATAGAAAGATATGTAGTTATAAGAGGATGAGACACTCATTGTAAGAAATTATACATTGACATTCTCTAAAGATTCTTATTTTATTATATACATACAAAATCCACCTTTTTCTTAGATCTTTATCTATCTTTTCTCCCACGATCCAAGGAGGATCCGAATATTCAAATGTTCATCTATCTTTGTCAGAAAGAAAATTAAGGAATCTCACCCCTTTTCGGGTGAATCATCTCCATTTATTTATATTAATGTCATTTGTTGTTATTTATTACGATCTTCCATATTCTTGAATCGTTGATTATAACATTCTTGTTGTTATTTATAGCTTCTCAAATAGCACATGTAAGTTCTTATTACAAAGACATTTGGTCTATTTTTTGAATATTAATATTAGTTAAGATTAACCCGATTTTATTATAAAATCATATTGTATAAGCCTAGATCTTAAATTTCGGTCTCACGGAAATGCTAAATTGCAAAAGCAACAAAGTAGATCTAAAATAACAATGATGGTAGCAGCTAAGTTGACATGATCATGAGATGGCTTCGCCCTAAGGCAAAAACGTGCGTTGCTTCATCAAAGTTTGCGGAAATCACAAAAGATCGTGCTAGTACGAAATTTTTTATTTCCTAATTGTCTGACTTGTTGAATAAAAAAGAACTTAATTCCATTTCAATTTTGCAAGTCCACCCACGTGGATAGTCTCTGTGTGTTTATTATGAGTGAAAAAGGAAGAAACAGATGAGATGCAAGTTTGCATTGGATCTTTCGCCGAAGGAGAACTAGTATTATGAAAGAAGCAACTTGCACCTTCTAACACACACACACACATTAAAACATTGAAAAGTTTAATTTAAAACCAAGTCTATTAAACAAAGTTTAAGTTTAACTTCTGCCAGACAGAAAATGATAAAGATATTTTTTATATTATCAAGTCATTTAAAGATAATTATATGTAATTTTTTAAATAAAAGTAGGATTAATAATTTAAATAAAAAGAGAAGTTACATGATACAACATATTAAAATACTAAAAATAATTATTACACTATCGATATATAAGTTAAGTCTAATAAAAGAACAAAATACTGTTAAAAATAATGACTAATACGTTAGCACAAGTTGAACTACATAAATTAAATAGTACTACAAAATATATGACAAAATCAGTATATACACATTAAATCCTATCACTATATATAACTCTTTCTTTTTCTCCCAGTTTTCCTTGTATGTCTTAAATTCTTTTTTCTCTTAGTAATCGCGCCGGCATATCTTTCTAGGGTGCTGGTTCTTGTTGTCTGTTTGTTAAATTTCTCTTCTCTTTTCTTTCTCCAGGCGTTATATATATCTATATTTAGTCCCCTAATTGTCTACTGCATTTCACTTTCATGTTCTCAAAATTTAACTCATGTCCAGTCATGGTTAAATCAAGAGCCACTGTTGATTTTCGAAATGGGTGCAAAAATACTGCAGCCTCAGAAGACACAAGAGTAGTACGAACTCATAATCCTGGAGAACACAGACAACAAGAATTACACGATAAACAAGAAGAGTACAAGAGAGTAATAGTACTACGGAAAGAGGAGGAAATATTTGAAGAGTTTTTGCTTTCTTCATTGGCTCATGTCAAATTGCCGAACGTAGGAGTAATAAATAATAGAGTTGAAGAGGAAGAAGATGGATTGAGAACTCCAACATCAAAGGAACACAGTATTCCATTAATATTGATGTGTCCGGCAGCTCCGAGGAAGCCCAAGTCAGTTCCAGTGCTACTTACAAAGAGAAAGAGAAAAATGTTTGTTGATGAAGTGCAATCACTCTTTCCTCCAGCTTTACTCGCAGACCTTGGTAAAAAAATCAAGAAAACAAGTAGTAGTACCATTTTATGATTAATTGTTTCTAATTATGTAGATTTTCAATATGCATGTAATCCTGCTTAAGTGCTAATTTTAATCGAGAAGAAAAAATTTGGGAGATCCACCAACTTTTTAAATTTGATTCCGTATCTATTGACAACAATCTGTACTAGTGTTGTCACTCAAGTGTATCTCATTTTTTTCATCTATTGGTTGTGCAGCCTCGTCATAACGTTTTCACAAGAATATTTTATATATATTAGTTATCATTTTTATTTTATTAAATACTATAGGAATTTTTCGTAATTGCCTTATAAATAATTTAATTATCTAAGTTAATATTTTCTACACTATCACGGGACTGCATTGAACTTATACTCTTTGGCATTATTTTTATTAATATGAATGGCCAATCTAAGTAACCTAACCAGTAAACCAGATTATCCTAGCTTCCTGGTAATTCAAACAAAAATGGAAGGAATAAAAAGGAGAAAGAAACATATGATTGGAATTGAGTTATCATGTCGGATGAAGATGGAGAAACACAAACAGCAATTGACTTCACCAAGACGCAAACATGCTGCTTAAACAATATAATTGACAGAGGAGTCCTGAAGAAAACCATCAAAGGTATAGTATATTCTTCGCCAGAATATACAGTAAATAATGGCCTCCCGAACTCCAACTATGTGTTGCTTACATATTTGCTTGTTACTATTAAAATATTACTAATAGTCTTCTATATATATAATATATTGTTGCTTTTGGTTGGCCTTACTTACCATGGACTCATCATGACTTTTTACCTTTTGTCTCATGGGGAAACTTATTAGTACTAGTGGTCGGCCACCATTTATTGTATTACTCCGTAACTTATTTGACAGAGCTAAACAGATTATAATTGCTCTTTCTCTCTCACGCTTTACGACTTTAAATCTTGTAATAAAATTTTTTTTGCTCAAACTACTATTTATTAAAAGAAGTATAATTTTTGCTCAATACGGATAAATATGATTTTAATTGATTTGGGTGGAGTATATATCCTAAATACTAATAATCCACAAGGTGCGCCGGCCGATCGTATTATTAAAAGTGAAATGGATCTTGTGATTAACCCTACTTACATACACACATGATTGATAGTCAACGCGAAAAGAGGGTATAAACAATAAGTAATATGTAACCTCTAGACTAGCCGAATGAACACCCAAATGGCAAGTCTCCATTAAACTCGACAGGATTGTGCCCTAATTGCAGGTCACGTAAATTTTTGTTTATTTTTCAAGAGAACATGAAAGTCTGCTATAAATTATGCTAAGGTTGTTAAATCTGCATCCCGTTATCATAGATGTTATTAAGGATGAGCATAAAACTTCTTAATTATTGTTTCAACATGGGTTACTATTAGTTTCCTGACAACATTGCTCTTACCACTGAGAAATTATTAGTATTATAATAAAGCAAGTTTTCTGCTTTCACATAAAAAAAAAAAGGTCTTTATTTAATAGCCGGTTGAATTCTGTTTATTTTTCCTAGTAGGTATACATAGATGGTATACGGCTCTCTCTATATATATATACTATATTAAAAAGACGAAGGCTCTTAGCGAAACGTCGTCGTCTTTTTTACCCTTTAAAAATAAATTTTATATTGGACAAAATAGTAATTTAAACTACTCTCATAATATTTAGATTTTGAAATCAATTAAAATTTTACCTTATAAAAATTCTTAATTTCCTTAATTGATCCAACTTGAATTAAAAGAACGAAATTTTTGGTCTTTTTCTCTTTTAAGCGCCGGCAACTTCTTGTAGCAAGTTGTTTGCCATATTTTTTGTAGAGTTCAACTATTTTTTATTTTTTTTTGGAAAATGGACAATCAAAAAAATAAACAAGGGTAAAAAAAAAAAAAGAAGTACAAAGACGAGAGCAAACACGGGGATTCTAGAGCCACAAGCAAACATCAAAGAACAAAACACTGCTCTGTAGAAACTTAGTCTTGGGGCTTTTCTCACTTGAGAGTTCAACTATTGTTTTCTCGACATGCCGCTCATATTCTTATTACTTTACTAATTTTTGTTTTTCCTTTATTTTTTTTATTATTGAAAGTTTATAATATAAAGAAAAATATTTTTATTTTCCTTCATAATTACACTTAAAATTTATAATTGGGATAAGCTGATATAAAAAACTGAAAAGGTAAAGAATTATTCTTTTACTGATGAAAACAAATAGTGACTTTTTAAATTAACTTAGAAAAAAAAAATCAATTCAATTAAATTACGTGTTAAGTCCTAATATTTAAGAGTTTTAAATTATTCAAGATTTAAAAAGTTCATTATGATATATCCGTCAAGGCGATAATAATTTATTTACGTATGACTTTCTAGAAATGTTCCAATATATATGAGGTGTTTGATATCATCAGAGATAATAAACATGAGTAATAATATTACATTCTTTGACGCTACATAATATTTGGTTAGTTGTGATAATAAAAAATTATTAATCTCTCTAAAAGAAAGATATATATGATTCTTACTTTTATCTAACATGCTTACTTTAACAACAAATTTTTTTATTATAAATAGTCATGAGCGTGGGTAAAATTTTATCTTTCTTTTCAAACATAATACAATAAATGGAGGACATCATGTTAGAAGATGTTTAATTGTATAGGAGTTACACGAAATTGTAAAAGTTGGTGCATTAAAAATTGAAGTTGAAAAGATAGAAGGCGAAAAATGTATCCAAGAAGACAACTACGAAGACCTAATAATCAGTGGTGGGGCCAGAATTTTCGTTAAGAAGTGTCAAAATATATAAAAATAAACATACTAGGAAATTAAATGGAGTCAATACAAAATATATATACATATAATTTTTTTCACCAACCTACACAGTGTATTTTTCCCACGAAAAGGTGTCATTTGACACCTCTTCCTATAAGGTGGCTCTGTCACTGCTAATAACTTATAAAGAAATTAAAATTAGAAAGTAAAATATTATTCTTTAAATTGTATAAGCTCTAACTCCTTTTTTTGTTGTGGCTAAAATTACAATTTTGTGTAAATATGAAGCAATTCGTGCAGACACATTATTTAATATTTGGTTCAATTTTTTTAATTGGAAATATTTTAATTTATTAAAACACGATATTAATATATATATATATATATATATGATGAAAAATATGTTTTATCAATAATGTTTTATTATTGACGCGACAAACTCGTGCAACACACGTACACTTTGATTAGTATATATATATATATATATATATATATATATATATATATATATATATATATAAGCATAAATACAATGTCAGTTTACAAAAATAATTTTATAATATTACGCATAATAACTCATAATAAAAGGAAATAATCTAAATTCTAGATATTAGCCTTATAATCCTATTAGCTATAAGACATAATACTACATGTTAGGAATCCTACATGATTACCTTTAGGAATCCTATTAGTATAATTACTTTCGGGCCGTTTAATTCATATAAAATTGAACAAGTAAATATCTTTAGTCATGTAATCCTATTACTTTTAGGATACATAAATATATTAATATTAATTTAACCGAAGAGTGCAACTTTTTTAATGAGTTCGAAGCCCAAAGGACTCTAAACAACTGAAACACTTTTACAAAAGAGATAAATTCAATATTTTAGCAATACTTTTGTACGCTAACACTTCTCATCGTTTTAGTCCAAATATAATTAAGATTATAGGCATATATGGTTCAAAAAGAACGTCTATGTTCGAAAAGGGATTACCAATAGGATAACATATGGCCTAACGTGTAGGGTTTAAGAAATATGTCCTAAAAGTATTAGGATTACATGGCTAACGTATAGTATTCCGGTTATATCCTTGCATCGTGAGTTATTATGTCTAATATTATAAGGATATTTTTATCAACCAACATTGTAATTTGAAAACGTATTATAATGTTTTATTACTAATTTAATTTGAGAATGTATTATATTGTCCGAATCCATTTAGGAAAAAGTGAGCCTATATTATTATTATAAAAGCATAAATATAATATTAATATACGAAAATAGTCCTAAAATATTAAATGGAAGAACTCATAGGGAAAGGACATAGTTGTAGTATCCTATTTTTGGGACAACAATACCTTCAATATTTAAGATTTTAAAATTAATAAAATTGTCTATTAAATTCTTATTAAAAATATGTAGGAAGGTTTAATAAAACTAATTTCATATCCTCCATATTGGCAATACATTATGTAACGATCCGACAGATCGTTTCGAATATCTGCACTTCGCTCGGTATTTTGAGGGCTCGAGTATCTCTGCATGATGTATTATGACTTGTGTAAATCGTCGGCATTGGTTTTCAAGTTATCCAGAATCGATTTGAAAGAATGAACTTCAAGATTTAAGTTCTAAGTTGGAAGAATTGACCAAGTCTGACTTTTTAGCATTTGACCTCGGAATGGAGATTTGTCTGTCCCTTTAGCTCCGTTAGGTGATTATGGACTTAGGAGCGCGTCCAGATTGTAATTTGGAGGTCCGTAGTTGAATTAGTCTTGAATTGGAGAAAGTTGGATTTTTTGGGAAGTTTGACTGGGAGTGGACTTTTTGATACCGGGGTCGGATTCTGATTCTTGGAGATGTAATAGGTCTGTAAGGGAAATATGACTTGTGTGCAAAATTCGAGGTCAATCAGAGGTGATTTGGCAGGTTTCAGCACCGGTCGTAGAAGTTGAAGTTTTAAAGTTCATTGATTTTGACTTGAGGTCTGATACGTCGTTTCGAGGGTGTTATGCATGATTTGAAGCTTCGAGTAGGTTCGTTTTGTCATATAGAACTTATCTGCAAAATTTGGTGCCATTTTGAGTTGATTCGACATGGTTCAGACACTCGGTTGCGATTCTAGAAGTTCTTGAAGTTGAGTTTAATCTTCATGCATTTTGGCGTCTCTGTAATGACCCGGCCAATAGTTTTGAGAATTTAAGCTCCGTTCAGCGGTATAAGGTTTTGAGAAGCTTCATATTATGTTTATCAACTTGCGTGCATGGTTGAATTCAGTTACTGGATTATTCAGAATCGAATTGGAAGAATGAATCTTGTTTTGGAAGCTTAAGCGGTGAGAATTTGACTTTTGTGTAAACGGTTCCCGAATGAGTTTTGGATGATCTCAACAACTTTATATGGTGATTTTGGACTTAGGTATGCGTCTAGATTTGGATTTGGATGTCCATAAGGTAATTTGAGGCATTTCGGCGAAAGTTAGAAAAGTTAAGCTTTGGAAAATGGAGAAGTTTGACCCATAGTTGACTTTTATAATATCGGGGTCGGAATGCGATTATGAGAGTTGGAGCATATTCGTTATGTCATTTTGGACTTTTCTGCAAAGCTTGGCGTCATTTCGGGTTGATTTGATAGGTTTTGGCACGAGTTCTAGAAGTTGGAAGATTTGGAAGTTCATAAGCTCGATTCATGGCGCGATTTGCATTTTTGGCATTGTTTGATGTAATTTGAGACCTCGCATGAGTCCGTATTAGGTTATAGAACTTGTTTGTGTGTTTAGACGGGGTCTCGGGCCTCTGGTGTGTTCGGACGAGTTTCAGATGTTTTGCATGATTTTTGAACATGTCTGATTTCTGGTGTTTTCGCACCTGCGACCTTAGAGTGCATGTGTGGCTTCGCTTCTGCGTGAGCCTGGCTGTTTCTGCGGTCATGAAGTCCTGGGAGCTTGCTCGCTTTTACGGAGGCTCGCACGCAGGTGCGAAGGCCGCTTCTGCGGTACAGCGATCGCACCTGCGGAGAAATCTTGCTCCTGCAATTTCCCCTTTCGCTTCTGCGGTGCCACTGATACGGTTGTATATCTGCAGATGTGGTCTCTGGCCTGGTTCGCTGAGTTTGCAGATGTAGACTCTTTCTCGCAAATGCGGTCCCGCAGATGCGTTTTCTTGTCCGCAAATGTGAAAGTCCTGGCAGAATTATTTAAATCGACGGTTTGGCCATTTTCTTCATATTTTGAGTTTTGGACTTTGATTATGAGAGCTTCTTTCTGGGTTTTTCAAATAAATAGATTGGGTAAGTGTTCTTCACCTAGTATCTAATATATTTCATGATTTTACCTTCATTTCTATCATTTTAATTTGTGTTTTGAGTTGAGAAAAATGTTGGTTTTTGAAGAAAGTTTTCAAAATGAAAAATCATGATTTGAGAGACCAAATGGTATCAGAATTCAATAAATTTTGTACGGTTGAACTCGTATCGGAATGGGTATTCGATTTTTGTAAAATTTATTGGGTTACGAGGTATAGGCCTGGGGGTCGACGTTTGGGCCAATTTTTGGGTTTTCTTAGGTCATATACTCACAGTGTATGAAGTTGTTCGTGATACGTTTGAGTTCCTATTTGTTGGTTTCACTTCTACATGCTTTAGTTAGAATTAATTGTTTAGAATTCACTCTTATTTCCTACTTGACTCTTATTTGAGTTAACCGAAGATTTTGCCTCTTCTATCGTCATGCTATCTTTTCATAACTGCTTATTTTTATTGTTACTGTCTCATCCTATAATTGTTTAGTCTTAATTGGAGTGAGGATTATCTTCTGCTGCTTACCATTATTTGAAATTTTGAATATCTTTCGCAATTGCTCAACTTTAAAAAGAGTTTAGATAACCTATATATTAGTTGACTTGCTTTTATTTGGACTATTTGACTCGTGTTGGCTTCATTATTTTTGACTTGTATATTGTGGGGTCGTTGCTACATGTTAATTTTCCCTTATTGAATTGTTCCCTTTTATGCCTAACATTCTTTACTGTGGCTATTCCTTGTAAACTGGTTCTACCGTTTCTTTGTGATTTAAAGTTCTTTAGTTGATTTACTCGCCGTACTTTTTATTATTGTCATTTTTGTTGTTGTACTTGTTGTGGTGATGTACGAGGTTTCTGTCGTGATGTAACTATTATTTCTATTGGTTGCATTCCATATTTACTTTGGGACTACGGGACAGTATCCCGGTAGATCCCCCTGTTCTGCATATTTACTTTAGGACTACAAAACGGTATTCCGGTAGATCCCCCTGCACATTTACGTTTGAGACTACGAAACGGTATCCCGGTAGATCCCCTATTTTGTATACTTACTTTGGGACTACGGAATGGTATTCCGATAGATCCCCCTGCATATTTACATTTGGGACTACGAGACAGTATCTTGGGAGATCCCCTGTTATTATAACTGTGTTCTGAGCTGTTGTTTTTCATTGATCCTATCCCTGTGTAAACATTATGCGTGTTGTCTATTCTTTTTCTTTATGCTTACAAGCCGGTATGAACTATGTTAGGACACTTGCACAAGCATACACGTGGCTAAGCACCCTTATCGGATAAGAGGCTTCTTGATATTGCGGAGTATAGATGCACACCCTTGTTTATTTACCTTCCATGTGAGAATGGCTCTACTCGATGAGGGCACAGGACGCCAAGTATTAGGGTTTAGGTATTGAGACCCGTATTGTATGATTATGAGATAAGGTGTCACATGGTGACTTATATTCGAAGGTTATTGTGATGACCCAAAAGGTCATCACTCGTTTTGAAAGTAAATTCTATATTCCGAAGCATTAAAACCCTCTTTTTGTCTCACCTAGATTTGCGTATGCAGTCCGGGCATGTTTCGGGAAAGCTTTTATGTGAAATCTAAGAAAAATAAGGAAATTGGCTTTTAAAATTGATTAAAGTTGACTTTGGTCAACATTCTTGGTAAACGGACCGGGACCCGTGATTTGAAGGTCTCGTAGGGTCCGTAGTAAAATTTGGGACATGGGCGTATGCCCGGAATCGAATTCTGAGGTCCCAAGCCCGAGAAAAGAATTTTTTAAAAAATATTATTTGCTGGAAAATATAAAGGCTTTTAGAAGAGAATTTATGTCATTTCTTGATGGTATCGAGCCCGTATCTTGGTTCCGGAGCCCGGTACAAGTTTAAAATAATAATTAAGTTGAATATGTGAAAGTTGGTAATGATCGGAATTGATTTGGTATAAATCGGAAGTATAGTTAAGAAAATAGAAATTTTGATGTTCTTAAGTAATTTTAGGAATTTGAGGTTTAATTCATGGTTGTTGATGTTATTTTGTTGATTTGATTGCACAAGCAAGCATGTATGATGTTTTTGGACTTGCGTGCATGTTTGATTTGGAGCCCCGAGGGATCAGGTGAGTTTTATATAGGCCACGGAGTGAAATTGGACTTAGGAAAACTGCTGGTGTGATGCAGATCTACAGGCTTCGTAACCTCACAAATGTGAGCTCGCAATTGGGAAGATGGGCTGGGACGGAGTTTTTCGCATTTGTGAAGCTCAATGTCGCAAATGCGACTTTAACAGGGACCGCAATTGCGAACAGTAGTTCGCATTTGGGAAGAAAGCAGGACTGGCCTACCTTCGCATTTGCGAAGCTTAGGCCGCATTTGCGAGTTCACATTTGCGACCCTGGCATCGCAGATGCGATATCTGCACCTGTGCAAATTATAACTTAGACGAAATTTCTTCATTTTTCAAACTCTCTCAAATTCTAAGCTCTCTTGGGCGATTTTCCAAAGAAAAGATCTTCTCCAAATCATTAATAAGTCATTTCTAACTCATTTTCTTTAATTTATAACATCTTTTTACATGATTTCAATTCAAAATCAAGGGTTTTTCATGGGAAATTGGGTGATTTTGGTTAGAACTTAGAATTTTTAATTTTGGGGATTTGGACCTCGATTTGAGGTCTGATTTCAAAACAAATTATATATTTGAGTTTGTGGGTGAACGTGTAATAGGGTTTTGGTTCGAACCTCGGGTTTTGACCAAGTGGGCCCGGGGTCGATTTTTGACTTTTTGGGGAAATCATTTGAAAACCTATTTTCATGCATTAGAATTGATTTATTTACCATTTATTAATGTTATTAAGTAAATTATGACTAGATACAAGCGGGTTGGTGGTGGAAGTAAGAGGTAAAGCAGTAGTTGAGGCTTGATTGTGTTCGTGGAATTGAGATAAGTGTTTGGTCTAACCTTAGCTTGAGGGAATAGGAGTTGTAGTCTTATTTGCTATGTGTCAATTGTTGAGTACGATGTATAGGTGTGGTGACTAGTATCTATACGTCGGTGTCAAGCATGCCCATGAGTCTCATACTATGATTGTTGTGACTCTGTGAGGTGTTGTCCATGCTTAATATGATGATTTCTAATATTGAACAAGGCTCATGGAAGTATTCTTGGTAATTAAACATTTTAGAGCATTGGCTCAAGTTGAGAATTGAGTTATGAAGTAATTGTGGAAAAGAGAAAAGGTTTATGATATTGTTTCCTTTGCCAGGATATTATTGCTTATGATATTGTTTCCCTTGCCGGGATGTTATTGCTTATGATATTGTTTCCCTTGCCGGGATATTATTGTAATACTATTGTTCCCTTGTCAGGATTCTATTGTGATTTTATTGATTCCCTTGCCCGAATTGCTTTGTGATTGTTGCTTGGGTAAGGAAGAGTGTAAAAGCACAAAGGGTGATGCCGTGTTTATATTGTAAATGTAAAAAGACGAAGGGTGATGTCGTGCCATAATATGAGTGATAATGCACGAAGGATAATGTCGTGTCGTGATTATATGACGTAAAAGCACGAAGGGTGATACCATGCCGAATATATCGATTCTTATGGTTAGAACGAGAGTAAAAGCACGAAGGGTGATGCTGTGCACTTGTTATTATTCTCCTTATTCTTGCTTATAGTTGAATTTTGGTGTTCCATATGCTTCTTTACTGAATTTTTGTTTGTACATGTTATTTCCCCGAGCATGTTTTCCCCTTCCCATCTTTAACTGCTAGTTCCTGTCATTATTATTTGATGTATTTGATATAACTGCACAGGTTTATTTGGTAGTCTTGTCCTAGCCTCGTCACTACCTCGCCGAGGTTAGGCTCGACACTTACCAGCACATGCGGTCGGTTGTGCTGATACTACACTCTGCACTGTGTGGAGATCCCGGTGCTAGAGATTTTGGACCACAGTGAGGTTGCTGCCTTCAGTCCAGCAGCGGAGACCCGAGGTAGTCCTGCAGACGTCTGCAGGCCTTGGTGTCCCCTTCTATCTTTCCATTCTGTTTTTATGTATTTCAGAGATAGATTTGTATTTTTCATTCAGATCGTTATTTGTAGTATTTGTAGATGGTCTGTGACATTGTGACACCAAATTCTGGGTAGAGTTGTATGTTGAATTCTGTACTAGTATTTGGGTAAACTATTAGTTTTCGTCTTCCGCATTTCTATTTATTATAATTATTCCGTTGTTGATCACATGTTAATTCGTAAATGCTAAAAGGTTAAGAAAAAATGGTAATGAATCTATAATACTCGGCTTGCCTAGCTTTCATGAGTAGGAACCATCACTACCCCCAGTAGCAGCTCCTACGAGGGGCAGAGGCCGAGGCCATGCTAGGGCCCGAGGCAGAGGTAGGGCTCAGCCCAGAGCTCGAGCAGCAGCAGCACCACCAGCGGCGGAGCCTCAGGTTGAATTTGATGATGAGGTTCCATCCTAGGCAGTTCCAGCAGGACCAGCTCAGGTCCCAAAGGAGTTCATCCCCACCCCGGTACTTTAGGATACTTTGGTCCGACTAGTGGGCTTTTTGCCTAGGCAAGCTTGCTTCCTGTAGCACCAGTCATCTCTCAGGCTGGAGGAGGAACCTATACTCCCGCTACTCGCACTCTGGAGTAGATGGCTCCCTAGTTTCAGACTCCAACAACTCAACCAGTTGGGGTAGTTTAGCCTGGTGTTGTGGCACAGACCGAAGAGGGGCCAGTTATTCTGTCGATGCCTTGTAGAGGTTGGACAGGTTCACCAAGATTTTCACTACTACTTTTGATGGTACATCTTCTGAGGATCCGCAGGATTATTTGGACAGTTGTCATAAGGTTCTACAGAACATGGGGATAGTGGAGACCAATGTGGTCGACTTTGCTGCTTTTCGTCTGTCTAGATCCGCTAAGACTTGGTGGAGAGATTATTGTTTGGCTAGACCAGCTGGGTCATCGACTTTGACTTGGGATCAGTTCCCTAGCTATTTCTAGAGAAGTTTCTTCCTATCACTCAGAGGGAGAACTATCGGAGGTAGTTTGAGCGTCTCCAACGGGGTTCTATGACTGTTACTCAGTACGAGACCAGATTTATTGACTTGGCCCATCATGCTCTTCGTATACTTCCCCACTGAGAGAGAGAGAGAGAGAGAGAGAGAGTAAGGAGGTTCATTGAGGGACTCATTTAGCCTATTTGATTGCAGATGGCTAAGAAGACGGGGAGTAAGATTTCTTTTCAGGATGCGGCCAATGTGGCCAGGAGAGTTGAAATGGTTCTATCACAAGGGAGTGGTCAGGGGTCTGAAAAAAGGCCTCGTTATTTGGGCAGGTTCAGTGGTGCCTTATCTGGAGGCAGAGATTCTTTTGGTAGGGGCCATCCTTCCAGGCCGTTTCGTTCAGCACTTCAGGCTTCTCACGATGCGCCAGGTGGTCATGGTTCTCATATGTAGTATTCTGATCAGTTGCCCTATAGTGCACTACCAGCTCCTATCATTGCACCGACGCTCTAGAGTTTTCAGGGTGGTTGGCCGTCAGGGTCAACAGTCTCAGCACCCAAAGGCTTGTTATACTTGTGGCGATACGAGGCAAATTACTAGATTTTGCCCTCGAGCATCGAGCAACTCTCAACATTAGGGTTCTCGTGCCATGGTTCAGGTACCGAGTGTTCCACTGCCCGCTCAACCAGCTAGAGATGGAGGTAGAGGTGCTAGAGGTAGAGGTAGAGGTATTAGAGGTGGAGGTCAGGCCGCTAGAGGTGGAGGCCAGCCAACAAGAGGCTATCCCAGAGATATAGTTCAGAGTGGTAGTGCCTAGCCTCGATGTTATGCTCTTCCAGCCAGGCTTGAGGTTGAGGCCTCCAATGCAGTTATCATTAATACTGTTCTAGTTTGTAGTAGAGATGCTTCAGTTCTATTTGATCTAGGATATACATACTCCTATGTGTCATCTTATTTTGCACTGTATCTGGTCATGCCTAGTGATTCCTTGAGTGCTCTTGTATATGTGTCTACACTGGTGGGTGATTCTATTGTGGTAAATTGTGTCCATCGTTCATGTATAGTTGTGATTGGGGGTCTTGAGACTCGAGTATATTTGTTACTTTTGGATATGGTTGATTTTGATGTCATATTGGGGATGGACTAGTTATCATCTTACCACGCTATCTTGGACTGTCATGCCAAGACTGTGACCTTAGCCTTGCCGGGTTTACCTCGTTTAGAGTGGAGAGGGACTCCTAGTCATTCTACAAGCAGGTTTATCTCATATATGAAGGCTCGTCGTATAGTTGATAAGGGATGTTTGGCCTATTTGGCGTATGTTCGTGATTCTACTGTCGAGGTTCCTTCTATGGATTTTGTGCTTGCTGTTCATTAGTTTCCTGAGGTATTTCCCTTAGACCTGCTGGGTATGCCACCCGACAGGGATATTGACTTCTGCATTGATTTGGCTCTAGGCACTCAGTCCATCTCTATCCCGCCATATTGTATGGCCCCGCCTGAGTCGAAAGATTTGAAGGAGCAGTTGAAGGACTTGCTTTATAAAGGCTTTATTAGACCTAGTGTCTCGCCTTGGGGTGCACCGGTGTTATTTGTTAAGAAGAAGGACTCATTGATGAGGATATGTATAGATTATTGGCAGTTGAAAAAGGTCACAATCAAGAACAAGTATCCATTGCCAAGAATTGATGATTTGTTTGATCAGCTTCAGGGTGCCAAGGTATTTTCGAAGATTGATTTGAGATCGGGCTACCATCAATTGAGGATTAGGGCATCTGATGTCCCTAAGACAGCTTTCCGCACTCGGTATGGGCATTATGAGTTCTTGGTGATGTCATTCGGGTTGACCAATGCCCCAACAACTTTCATGGATTTGATGAACCGAGTGTTAAAGCCTTACTTGGATTCATTCGTGATAGTCTTCATTGATGATATTTTTGTGTATTCTCGCAGCCGGGAGGAGCATGAGCAACATCGGAGAGTTGTTCTTCAGACTGTGAGAGATAGTCAGTTGTATGCTAAATTTTTGAAGTGTGAGTTCTAGTTGTGTTCAGTTGCATTCTTGGGTCACGTTGTATCAGTAGAGGGTATTTAGGTGGATCCGAAGAAGATAGAGGCAGTTAAGAACTGGCCTAGACCTGCGTTAGCTATAGAGATCCGAAGTTTCTTGGGTTTGGCAGGCTATTACCATCGGTTTGTGGAGGGATTTTCATCTATTGCAGCCCCGATGACCAGGTTGACCCAGAAGGCTACCCAGTTCAGGTGGTCAGACGATTGTGAGGCGAACTTTCAGAAGCTCAAGACAACTTTGACTACGATGCCAGTGTTGGTATTGCCTACAGGTTCAGGACCATATACAATTTATTGTGATGCATCTCATATTGGACTTGGTGCAGTGTTGATGCAGGATGGCAAGGTCATTGCTTATGTTTCACGACAGTTGACGATTCATGAGAAGAATTATCCAGTTTATGATTTGGAGTTAGCAGCCATTGTTCACGCGCTGAAGATTTGGAGGCACTATTTATATGGTGTGTCATGTGAGGTGTTCACGGATCACAAGAGTCTACAGTACTTGTTCAAACATAAGGAGCTAAATTTGAGGCAGAGAAGGTGGTTGGAGCTATTGAAAGACTATGATATCACCATCTTATATCATCTAGGGAAGGCCAATGTGGTGGCCGATGCTTTGAGTAGAAAGTCAGTCAGCATGGGCAGTCTTGCGTATATTCCGGTCGGTGAGAAACTGCTTGCCTTGGATGTTCAGTCTTTGGCCAATCAGTTCGTGAGGTTGGATATTTCTAAGCCCAGCCATGTGTTAGCTTGCACAGTCACTTGCTCTTTATTATTTGAGCGTATTCAAGATCGGCAGTATGATGATCCTCATTTTCTTGTCCTTAGAGACACAGTGCGGCACAGAGGTGCCAAGCAGGTTACAGTTGGATATGATGGAGTTTTGAGGATGCAGGGTCGTGTTTGTGTGCCTAATGTGGATGGACTTCGAGAGTTGATTCTAGAGGAGGCCCATAGTTCCTGGTACTCCATTCATCTATGCGCCGCTAAGATGTACCAGGACTTGCGACAGCATTATTGTTGGAGGAGAATGAAGAAGGATATTGTTGCATATATGGCTCGGTGTTTGAATTGTCAGCGGGTAAAGTACAAGCATTAGAGACCTAATGGTTTGTTCTAGAAGATTGATATTTTGAGCATATCACTATGGACTTCGTTGTTGGACTCTCACGGACTCAAAGGAAGTTCGATGCAGTGTGGGTTATTGTTGATAGGCTGACCAAGTCAGCACATTTCATTCCTGTGGCAGTTTCCTATTCTTCTGAGAGGTTAGCCGAGATCTATATCTGGGAGATTGTTCGTCTTCATGGTGTGCTCGAGTCTATCATTTCCGACCGAGGCACGCAGTTTACCTCGCATTTCTGGAGGGCAGTTCAGCGTGAATTGGGCACACCGGTTGAGTTGAGTACAACATTTCATCCTCAGGCGGACGGGCAGTCCGAGCGTACTATTCAGATTTTGGAGGATATGCTCTGAGCTTGTGCTATTGACTTTGGAGGCTTGTGGGATCAATTCTTCCTTTAGCGGAGTTTGCCTACAATAACAGCTACCAGTCGAACATCCTGATAGCTCCCTATGAGGCTTTATATGGTAGGCAGTATCTGTCGTCGGTTGGGTGGTTTGATCCGGGAGAGGCTCAGTTGTTGGGTACGGATCTAGTGCAGGATGCCTTAGACAAGGTTAAGATCATTCAGGATAGGCTTTGTACAGCTCAGTCCAGGCAAAAGAGTTATGCCAACCGTAAGATTCGTGATGTGGCATTCATGGTCGGCGAGCAAGTATTGCTTTGGGTGTCGCTTATGAAGGGCGTGATGATATTTGGAAAGAAGGGCAAGTTAAGCCCTAGATTCATTAGTCCTTTCGAGATTCTTGATCAAGTGGGGGAGGTGGCTTACAGACTTGCGTTGCAGCCGAGTTTATCAGCCATGCATCCAGTGTTTCATGTGTCCATGCTTCGAAAGTATCACAGTGATCCATTACACGTGTTAGACTTCAGCACTGTCCAGTTGGACAAGGACTTGTCCTATGAGGAAGAGCCAGTAGCTATTCTAGATCGGCAGGTTCGTCAGTTGAGATCGAAGAGTTTTCTTTCGGTTCGTGTTCAGTGGAGGGGTCAGCCTGTAATGACATAGTAACAAGACATAACAAGGAACTTGTAATGACCATACCGAGTCTTGAAAGCAGTCTTCGGGATAACTGGCTCCTGAATCTTCAACTGATGGTAACCTGAGCACAAGTCAATCTTAGAAAACACTCATACACCCTGAAGCTGGTCAAATAGATCATCAATACGAGACAAAGGATAATGGTTCTTCACTATAACTTTGTTCAATTGGTGATAATCAATGCACATACGCATAGAACCATCCTTCTTCTTCTTCACAAATAAGACAGGATCACCCCAAGGTGATATATTGGGCCTAATGAAACCCTTATCAAGAAATTCTTGTAACTGATCCTTCAACTCCTTCAACTCAGGAGTAGCCACACGATATGGAGGAATAGAAATGGGCTGAGTTCCCAGCAACAGATCAATGCCAAAATCAATATCTCTATCAGGCGGCATGCCCGGAAGATCAGCTGGAAACACATCGGGAATATCCTGTACTACTGGGACTAAATCAACTGAAGGGGTATCAATACTGACATCTCTCACATAAGCTAGATACGCGTCACACCCCTTCTCAACCATACGTTGAGCCTTAAGGAAAGAAATAACTCTACTGAGAGTGTGATCTAAAGCACCCCTCCACTCAACATGCGGTACACCTGGAATAGCCAGCATCATAGTTTTGGCGTGACAATCAAGAATAGCATAATGGGGTGACAACCAGTCTATGCCCAAGATAATATCAAAATCAACCATGCTGAGCAACAATAAATCGGCTCTGGTCTCAAAACCACTAAGAGCAACCAAACACGTTCGAAAAACACGGTCCACAACAAGAGAATCTCCCGCATGAGTAGAAACATAAACGGGGGAACTCAAATAATCCTGAGATACACCCAAATGCGAAGCAAAATAAGAAGACACATAAGAATAAGTGTAGCTTGGATCGAATAGAACTGATGCATCTCTGTGACAAACTAGTATAATACCTGTGATGATAGAATCGGAGGCAACAAACTCGGTACGAGTAGGAAGGGCATAGTACGGGCCTGGCCTCCCCCTCTAGGGTGACCTCTACCTCCCCGACCTCCACCTCTAGCTGGCTGAGTAGGTGGGGTAGCAACTGGAGCTGTAACCATAGCCTGAGAACTCTGCGGGGCACACTGTGGCTGAGAAGTCTGTGGTGGTGTACCCCTCCTAAGTCTGGGGCAATCCTTCACCATATGACGTGTGTTACAATACTCAAAACAAGCTCTGGGAGGACGTGGTGGCTGTGACTGGCTCAGGCTAGGTCTGCTGGACTGACCACTAAAAGCACCCCGCGCAGGAGACGTACTAGATACTGGAGGTGCATAATAATGCTCCTGATGCCTAGAAGAAGCTGGAATACCACTTGCTGCTGGAAGAGCTTAATGAACGGGGCGACTCATATAACCCCTACCATGATGACCTGTTGTTGGGGTACGAGCACCAGAGTAATGGTCCGACTCTCGAGAACTCTTAGCCTCCCTCTCCCCTCTCTCTATAGCATGCATACCCTCAATCCTCCTAGAAATGCTCACCACCTGTTGATAAGAAATATCCATCTCGAACTCATGAGCCATGCTAGACCTAATGTTGGGAATAAGCCCCTCAATAAACCGACGAATCCTCTCGCGAACAGTAGAAACCAAGCTGGGGCATGTCTAGCCAAGCTGGTGTAACGGACAGCATACTCCGAGACAGTCATAGTACCCTGGCGCAAATGCTCAAAATCTGCACGCCATGCATCCCTAAGGCTCTGAGGAACAAACTCTCTCAGGAACATATCTAAAAACTGGGTCCAGGTCAGTGAATCTGCCGCATCTGGATTGTCTAACTCATAGGTACGCCACCACTCATAGGCAGCTCCTCGAAGCTGGAAGGCAGTGAAAGAAACCCCACTTGATAATGATATACCCATAGTGCGGAGGATACGGTGACACTCCTCCATAAATCCTAAGGCATCATTTGATGCTAACCCACTGAATACCGGAGGATCATACTTCTTGAACCTATCAAGTCTCCACTGCTCATCCTCTAAAGTCGTTGCCCTGTATTCGGTCTAACCTGGGGCTGTAGGCGGTACAGGAATAATCTCTGGGACCTGATCAACATGCACTTGCTGCTCAGGAGTGCGGGCGACGGGAGTCTGTGCTCCTCCCCCAGCCTGGGATGTAGTTGCAGTAAGGGAAAGCAACCCTGCCCGAGCCAGAGTGGTTACATGCTTATGAACTATGCCAGAGTCTCCTGAAGTGCTGGCGTGGTAGTAGCAATAGGCGTATCAGGTGCCTGAACTCCGGCTGGAACTGCTAGTGGTATATCAATGGTAGCTCGCGCGGGTGCTCTGGCTGCACCACGTGCGCGTCCTCAGCCTCTACCCTGACCCCGGCCTTTGACGGTTACAATAGGGGGCGCGGGTGCCTGATCATCTCTAGTAGCACGTGTCCTCACCATACAGTTACTGTGCCGGAATCTGGCGCTTGGTTCCCCGACCTCCACTGGTATCAGTGCTTTGGCGCCATACACTAGAGAGAAGGGTGTCTCCCTGGTGCTCAATTCCGCAGTTGTCTGATATGCCCACAGCACCTCGGGCAGCGTTTCTCTCTATTTTCCCTTGGTGCTTTCCAACTTATTTTTCAAGTTTGAATAATGGTTTTATTTGTAGATTCGGCTTGGCCGTTTGCACATGGGTGGTATGGCATCGACATGATTCTCTTGATTTTGTTGTCTTCAAGGAACTGTATTACCTTGCTCCCGATGAATTGCCTCCCGTTGTCGCATGTTATTTCAGATGGGATCCCGAACCGACATATGATGTGTTCCCATATAAAATTGATGACTTCCTTCTCTCTTATTTTCTCGAAGACCTGCGCTTCCACCTATTTTGAGAAATAGCAGTCATAAATAAAATGAATCTGGCCTTACCTGGCACCGTCGGAAATGGGCCAACGATGTCCATCCCCCACTTCATGAATGACCATGGTGATAAAACGGAATGCAGTTGTTCCCCGGGTTGGTGGATCATGGGAGCGAACCTCTAACACTTGTCGCATTTTTGGACAAATTCCCTGGCATCTTCTTCCATGCTGTCCCAAAAGTAGCTCGCTCTGATCACCTTTCGGACTAAGAAATTGGCCCCAGAGTGATTTCCGCAGGTGCCCTCGTGGATCTCCCGGAGTACATAATTCATGTCGCCTGGTCCCAATCATATCACCAGGGGGCCATCGAAAGTTCTCCTATAGAGAGCCTCATTTTCGTTGAGTGAGAACCGGGCCACTTTGGTTAGCAGGGCCATCAATTCTTTTAGATCTGTGGGTAGCTTCCCGTCCTTTATATAATCGATGTATTGGTTTCTCCAATCCCATGTCAGGCTGGTGGAGTTAATTTCCGCGTGACCTTCCTCGATCACAGATTTGAACAGTTGGATGACTGTTCCGGGGAGCAGGTTTTCTTCTTCAGCGGAAGATCCCAGGTTCGCGAGGGCATCGACCTCGTTGTTTTGCTCTTGAGGTACATGGACTAAGGTCCATTCTTTGAAGCGACGTAATGCAATTTGGATTTTATCCAAATACCTTTACATCCTATCTTCTCGGGCTTCGTAGCTTCCGTTCACTTGGCTTACCACGAGGAGCGAGTCGCATTTTGCCTCGACAGTCTTGGCTCCCAAACTTTTGGCCAACTCTAAACCTGCAATTATAGCCTCATACTCGGCTTCGTTGTTAGTTAGCTTTGTGGTTTTTATGGATTGCCTTATTATGCCGCCGACGGGCGGCTTTAGGACTATACCGAGTCCGGATCCTCTTATGTTTGTGGTACCATCTGTGAATATGGTCCATACCCTATAGGACATGCCTGATTTTAATAAAAGCTCCTTCTCTACCTCGGGCACGAGGGTTGGCAGGAAATCGGCCACGAAATTCGCCTGGATTTGGGACTTGATAGCCGTCCGAGGTTGATACTCGATGTCATACCCTCCGAGTTCAATGGACCACTTGGCCAATTGACCCAATAACTCAGGTTTATGCAGTACACTCCGGAGGGGATAAGTTGATAGGACGCAGATATGGTGGCAATGAAAGTAAGGCTTCAGCTTGCGTGAGGCGCTTATTAGTGCGAGAGTAAATTTTTCCAGATGGGGTGCTAGGTTTCGGCGTCCCCCAAGGTTCGTCTCACATAATAAATAGGAAATTGCGTACCTTGCTCTTCTCGGACCAGTATGCCACTTACCACTATTTCGAACACGGCCAGGTATACGTATAGCGTTTCATCCTCCTTGGGTATGTGTAGTAAAGGCGGGCTAGACAGGTACCACTTCAGTTCTTTCAGGGCGCGTTGGCATTCTGGAGTCCATTCGAAGTTGTTCTTTCTTTTGAGTAGGAAAAATAAATGGTGCCTTTTGTCTAATGATCTCGATATGAATCTTCCCAGGGCCTCGATCCACCCTGTCAGCGCCTTTATGTTGTTCACCATCGTGATCTCTTCGATGGTCTTTATTTTGTCCGGATTGATTTCGATCCCCCTGTTTGAGACCATGAAGCCCAGGAACTTGCCTGAGCCTACTCCGAAGGCGCACTTCTTAGGATTGAGCATCATGTTGTACCTTCTGAGGATGCCGAAAGTTTCCTCGGATTGCGGCCTTCTCTTTTGCTTCACGGGTTTGAATTTGGGATCAACGTTTAGTGTATGGGAGGTTATTTCCGGTGGGATACATGTCATATCTAAGTGGGACAAAGCGAAACAGTCGATTTTATTACTAAGAAATTGAATAAACCCTGTCCTGAGTTCGGGGGTCAGTCCTGTTCCTAGGTATACCTTGCGATCCAGGAGGTGTTTGATCAAAATGGTCTACTCCAGCTCTTCGACTGTTGACTTGGTCGCATTCGATTCCTCGGGGGCGATGAAGGTTTGGGGGAGAAGAAGACTTCCTCGTCGTCTTCAAGGGTTTTCACGCTTCCCTCCTAGTTCGAGGCCGAGCATGTGGGGGTTGGCGGCTCGTGGTGGACCGCGAACATTTCCCGCACTGCCTGCTGTTCTCCATGCATGGTCGTGATACCATCCCTGGTGGGAAACCTTATCACCTAGTGCAAGGTCGAGGGCACTACCCTTGTGTTGTGTATCCAAGGCCTACCAAGTAAGGCGTTGTATCTCATGTCACCGTCGATGACCTAAAACTCGGTGTTCTGCATTGTGCCAGACATGTTGATCGAGAGGGTGATTTCTCCCTTCGTTTCTTCTCCGATCATGTTGAAACTGTGGAGGACTCGAGGGGTGGGAACAACTTGATTGAGCAGCTCCAGCTGTTCTACTACTTCTGACCTGAATATGTTGACCGAGCTGCCTAGATCCATGAGCATGCACTTTATCCTGGTATTGTGTGAGAGAAACGAGATTACTAGCACATCGTTGTGCGGTTCCATCATAGCCTCGAGATCCTCTTTGTTGAATATGAGGGTTTCTCCAGGTAGGCGTTCTCGGGTCGGCCCCTCTTATGTAGCGGACTGTAACGACCCAAACCGATGGGCCACGATGGGCACCTGGTACCTTACTCAACCGAGTACCAACGTGACGTATCTTTCTTATTACAACATCATATACACGTGACATACGAGCCTAATAGGCCAACATAATCATTTATAAACTAAAAACATAGGCCGGCAAGGCCGTACAATTTTTCACGTACACGACATATGTCTACAAGCCTCTATGAGTACATAAATGTCAAAAGGTCGGGACAGAGTCCCGCCATACCAAACAATACACGTCTAAATCATACTAACCAAACAAGCAACTTCGAAGCAAATGGAGCGCACCGACATCTTCCACTGAGCTGATATCCTACTTGGAGGGCTCTCGACCTATCTATCGGGACCTGCGGGCATGAAACGCAGCGTCCCCAGGCAAAAGGGACGTCAGTACAAAAAATTTACCGAGTATGTAAGACACATAAATAAGTACATAACAGACATAGAAGAAATATGGAGTACATGACTCAACCTGTAAGTCTGAATAACTTTGTAAATCATGAAATAATTATAGTATCATGCATATGCGTACGAATGTCATGTCATGCATAGGTACATGTTTCATAACATCATCAGCCTCTAAGGGCATCCCATCATATCATATCGGCCTGTGTGCAAAATCATCATCGTATACCAGCTGATCAGGTGGTGGTGCGTATATAACACCATAATCTTTCCCATATCCCATATACACATATATTCATATATATATACGCGTATATAACACTGTTTGAATCATATTTCAGCCTTTATGGGCAACATCATCAACATATACCAACTGATCAGGTGGTGGTGCGTATATAACGCAATAACCTTTCCCATATCCCATATACATATATATATATATATATACGCGTATATATATATATATATATATATACACGCGTATATAATGCCGTTTGAATCATATTTTAGCCTCTGTGGGCAACATCATCAACATATACCAGCTGATCAGGTGGTGGTGCATATATAACGTCGTAACCTTTTCCCATATCCCATATACATATATTTACATATATACGCGTATATAACGTCATCTGGTCATGGGTCAATGCACATGTATGAAATGCATGAAAAATACGTAAGAATATCAATATTCCTTCTGGATAACCTTTTTCAACTGCATATTATTCTGAGACCCACGAGCAGAAGATAAAATATTATGACACACGAAAATTCAAGAACATAGATATCTCTAATACTTCTATGAATAGAGTCATTCATGAAATTTGTGCATTTGCACGTTTCGTTCGTATCGTATGGATCATGCCAAAAGAAAGAAAGGATAGACTTAACATACCTGGAGTAGAGAAAACTCCGTATTATATTTTTGGAGAAGATTGCACCGTACTCCTTTAGTACCGCAAAATTTTACGTTGCTACGGTGCTAAGAAATCTATTGGAATTGTTTTGTTTCAAGACTAGTGTCCGTTCTTGTTGGAGTGAGCTTGAGATTGCCCTTTTTCGTTAGCTTCATATGAAACCATTAATGTCTTTTACGTTAGCTTCTTATGTATGGAATCATAAGAGCTTTTGTTGGAAACCATTAAACCATTAAAATAATTCTTTCCAATTTTTGGAAGAATCGTATCTATTTAATTTGTCAAGGTTAGGTAGCCTTTTAAGGCTTTTCTTTTAACTAAGTGCCACCTATTCAACAATGATCAATAGTCATTGTTTGATTTAGTGGTTTGCTACCACGTGGGATGGGGTGGGGATTTTGATATTATCCAATAATTAATTAACTAATTAGGTAATATCCCGCTACCCGGTAATTAACCAATTACCCGCATAATTTTAAAATTGCCCCGAATTACTTAAAATATTACTCACTTTTCACATACATTATACATCTTTCTATCATGGCCATGTAGTACCTTGTATGGCACTAGTCCATAAATACCGTTTTAGCTCGGGCCGTATTTTATCCCAAAATACCAAACTTTGACAAAATGTATTTTCTTAGACTTGCTCCCCATTTAACCTTCATGAATTTACTAATCACTTGTGAAATAGCATAATCCTTATAATCTCCAAATAATATTTTCCTTGGACTGACGTCGATTACCTTACAACAAATTTAACATAAAATACTGCAGGGTGCAACATCGTCGTAATTTATTACTGCGAAGCGTAATATTGACGTAATATTGTGGGGCATAACACGGACGTTCTTGCTCGTTTGGACACAGGTCCTCGGGGAACGTTGGCTCCCCCAATAATCATGTGGGCACCGGTCTCTAGTTCAGTCGTGCCCTTTTCTCTGTCGCCTTTGAAGTTCCGGCTTCCCATTTCATGAAGTCGAGCCAAGCGCTCCGTCCTGAAAACGCAAATCTTGGGCAAGAAAAAGTGTGAAAGATAACTTGCGTTTTTGCAATGAAACCATCAAGAAAATAATCACTATTATTTATAACCACACGGTGGGCGCCAAACTCTTTACCATGAAAATGGTAACAACAATTAAATTTATAAATGGAATTCTAAAAGTACGTGATCTATTCTCGAGCTAGTTGTTAGAGCAGATGATGCTAAGAATGTGGAGTTTAATAATGAAATGCAAGCTAAAATGAGGCAGTAATCAAATCGAGGGGCCTGTTGCCCGAATGCAAGACTAGTCAATGGGGGACCTCAGGGTCGATGTTTGGGTCGAGCTCGAGCTATCGGGGGCAATCGGGAATGGGATAATAGTTAAGATATGATT
Source organism: Nicotiana sylvestris (assembly GCF_000393655.2). Lineage (NCBI taxonomy): Eukaryota > Viridiplantae > Streptophyta > Magnoliopsida > Solanales > Solanaceae > Nicotiana > Nicotiana sylvestris. The sequence goes on along the minus strand of NC_091062.1, from coordinate 121,140,883 downwards.
AAATAAAGCTCTTTATGGCCAATACCAAGCAATAAGATGAAGAACAAGTAAGAGAACAATGAGTATTAAAGTGGCCTCGGGCCAGTGAGAACGAGCAAATCAAAAAGAAGAGAGAGAGAGAGATATTATTGCACTTGTGGAGAAAATGGAGCAACATCAACCGAGCCTACAAAGTGATGGGGATCCCCTTTATATAGGAGGAGAATCTATTATAATACAAGACGTGTTAACCGTAAAGGTATGGAAATAGGATGGCTAGACATGACATCTTGAAAATAGGCCCCAGATAGACCAACCATGTTAGGTTAAGCCGCGTGCCTTGGGAACTCCCCTCTCGCCTGCTGTAGCTCGTTGTATTTGTCAGAATGCAATATCTTTCGGACTGATATATGTCGAATATCAAGGATGAGTCTCGACCTTGGCTTCGAGCTTCGAGGGGCATGACCGCGAGATGGTTCTATGATGGGAAAATTAGGCCCCCGGATTCACCATGTATAGTTAGTTTTGTCATTTAATTTCGGATTGGAGGTGAAAATTTGGGAAAAATTGGAAAAACGTTCTTAGACCTATAATTCAAATTTTGATTGGGAATTTAACCTTGGATTTGGATAATTTTGGCATGCATGAACTCGAGAGAGTATGAGGATTCTGAAAATATAAATTTTACCCGATTTCGAGACGTGGGCCCGAGGGGCGTTTTGGTCATTTTTACCTAATTTTGCGTATTAGCTTAGAATTTATTTATAGAATCAGTTACCTGAAGTATTATTTACATTATGCAATTGAATTGAATAGATTTGGGCCATTTGGAGTCGAGTACTCGTGGCAAGAACGTGGTTTCGGGTTAATTTTGAGCTGGTTCGAGGTAAGTGGCTTGCCTAACCTTGTGTGGGGGACCTTCCCCTTAGGATTTGGTATTATTGATAATTGAAATGCCTTGTACGTGAGGTGACGAGTGCATACTTGTGATAATTGTTGAAAATCCATTTTTCATTAAGTAATTGCTAGTATGTTTCCTTTCCTGTTTATATTACTTGCAATTTAAGCTTGTTGTTAGCTTAGGAAAACATGTCTAATTGACTTAATTGCCTTACTTGCTAAACTGCCTTATTTGGATTACGTGCAACATGCTAGGTTAGAAATACCTGTTTTACCTTGGTATGGAACTTGAATTGAACTGTGTACTCTTCTTCTTGTTGTTGTGTGTTTACTTTAGGACTATGGGATGGTATCCCGAGTGATCCCCCTGTATGTTTACTTTGGGACTACAGAACGGTATTCCGGGAGATCCCCCTGCACATTTACATTAGAACTATGGGACTGCACCCGGTAGATTCCCTCTGTATTTAGTATTTACATTTGGGGCTACTGATCGGTATTCCTTGAGACCCCATCGTATTATGAGTTGGACTACAGGACAGTATCCCTGGAGATCCACTAGATATTTATATTTGGGACTATAGGACGGTATCCTGGCAGATCCCCGTTTGTTATCTTTGTGCTGAGCTGTATTTCTTTTTGTGTTTACTTTGCCTCTATTGTAGTTGTTGCAGTCCTTTATATCTTGTGTTACTTTTATTCGTGTACTTACTCATACTGTTTTGTTCTACACTGTTGAACCTTAGATTTTATTTAGCCTCAGTAGGGCCTTGACTTCCTCGTCACTACCCGACCGAGGTTAGGCTTGGCACTTACTGAGTACCGATGTAGTGTACTCATGCCCTTTCTGCGCATATTTTTCATATACAGATCAAGGTACCTCACTGACCATAACAAGGAACTTACTATGCCCTGTATTCATACAAGTGCCCATCATGAATACTCCGAGGTTAGTCTTGATACTTACTGGGAACCACTGTGGTGTGCTCATACTACACTTTTCTACATTTCTTTTACATATCCATGTATTTTGTTTCGTTAGTAGCTGTGCGGATCGTTGTTGTGGAGACTCAAGGTAAACCTGTTGCTCCGTTCGCAGGCTTCGGAGTCACCTTCTTATTTTGTATTTACATTGTTCACTCTTATTTCGAGACAGTTGTATTTTAGAGGATTTTTAGCCACTCTATAGAAATTATGACTTGTACTACCAGTTTTGAGAATTTGTAAGTTTTGTAAAGATTTCTATATTGAGACTGTTAGATTTTCTTTAAATTTGTTGTTACTCAGTAAATGTTTAAGTTTACCTAGTCCCTAAGACTAGGTGCCATCATGAAACCTAACAGAGGGGAAATTGGGTCGTGACAAATTGGTATCAGAGCTCTAGGTTCATAGGTGCTACGAGTCATAAGCGACTTTAGTAGAGTCTTGCGGATCAGTGTGGAGATGCCTGTACTTATCTTCGAGAGGCTACAGAACTATTAGGACAACCTCACTTCTTTCATTCCTATCGTGCGAGATTATTGATCTCGGAGTTTGAACTTTTCTCATTCTATTCTCTCACGGATGGCGAGGACACGATCTGTAGTTATCGATGACGCTTCTCCAAGAGCAGGTGTCACCAGAGGCAGAGTCAAAGGCCGACGAGGAGTACATTTGGCAGCTAGAGCACCTACCCGAACAGCAGTTGAAGAGCCTCCAGTACCTCCAGTTGGGGACAAGTACCGGAGGCACCTGTTGTTACCCCCTGACTTCAGAAGACTTTAGCACAATTCCTAAGCATGTTTGGTACCTTGGCTCAGGCGGGGTTGATTCCGGTTGCACCAGCTACTTCACATACCGAGGGAGGGACTAAGACTCCCGCTACCCACACTCTAGAGCAGTGAATTCACGTTGGTCAGGTTCCAGGTGTCATGGCGAGATAGCCTGTGGTTCCAGTTTAGCCCATTGTCAGGGCAGCAACATCTAAGGAAGGGCAATTTAGATTTGCAAGGTTCAAGGAGTATGACCCTCCTTCATTCAGTGGTTTGGCTTCAGAGAGCGCGCGGGGTTTCATATAGGAGTGCCATCGCATTCTCCGTACTATGGGTATTGCTGAGATGAGTGGGGTTGCTTTTACTACGTTCCAGCTTCAGGGAGCAGCTTATCAGCGGTGGCAAGCATATGAGTTGGGCAGCCCGGCTGATGCAGCTTCACTTATATGGGGTCAGTTTTCAAAGATATTTATGAGAGAGTTTGCACCTCGATCCCTTTGGGATGCGTGGCGCGTGGAGTTTGAGAAGCTTCGCCAGGGCACTATGTCAGTATTAGAGTATGCCGTCAGATTCAGTGATTTGGCCAGACATGCACCTGCCTTGGTCGTTATAGTTAGAGAGCGAGTCTGTAGATTCATTGAGGGGCTCATGCATGATATTTAGCTCAGCATGACTCGGGAGTTAGAGTCAGATGTTTTGTTTCAGCAAGTAGTAGGGATCGCTCGCCGGTTAGAGGGCATATGGGACCAGAAGCAAGAGGATAGACGAGATCAGGAGAGAGAGAGTACGGGGAGGCGAGGAGGCCTCTTAGATCGGAGAGATCTGCTAGTCCTTATTTTGGAGGCAAGAAGTGACATGTTAGAGGTTTCGTGGGTCAGCCAGTTCGGTTTGTTCTTCAGGCCTCTCATAGTGATTCAGGTGTTCATGGGTCTCAGAGTATCCGTACCGTACAGTTCCCACAACCATGTCAATAGAGAGGTTTCTTTGAGTGTGGAGATACTAGACACATGGTGAGATATTATCCCAGACTTCGGACATATGCACCAAAGTGGGGTATTCATGCGAGTAGAGGGCGTCCAAGGGGTAGGCCCAGCCCTTTGATATGTTTCATATAGTAGGATTGAGGCCGCTACACCAGATGATGTCATTCAGGTATGATTTTGGTTTGTTATAGAGGAGCACCATTCGTACTTCATTATAGCTCTACTTATTGGGGTGAGTTCCCCTATTTGTTGCTCCACTTATGGGTGCATTTCGTGATTAGCACTTTGTTAATGAGTTGTCCTATTGGGAGGTTCTATGAGTGATAGTCGTGTCTATCATCTGTTTCTATTCTTTATTGAGAGTTATGAGACTAGTAGTAAGTTCCTATTGTCCATTACGGTAGGCTTGATGTGATTTTTGAGCATTTTTTTAAGAGCTTTGATTTTATGCTCCACCAATGTGGGAGCCGGCACGTGTTGTAATTTTGTTAACGGAATTGATCTAGTGAAAGGTTCCAGCTAGCTGATGTATACCCTACTTTTGATTCAAAGTTCAGGGCGGGACCCTCGCGATTTCATGTGATTTGATGTGTTTGAACCAAGCTGTGTACCGTGGTGAAAGTTATATTAGTATGAGATCCTTGTGTTTTGTTCATATGCTTTGACTCTTTTCTTGTTATATTGTTTTGTAGGATAGTACTAATAGAAAATTGTGCATGTCGGGCTTGTTTGATAGTCCCCTTATGTTTTTCTCCTTCAAAATTCAGTCATTTTCGTTATGTGCTTCTTGAGTTTTAGCTTGCGGGGTGTGTTCCTGGTGTGTTACTTGTGACTTGTTGATTTGGGTGTTTGGTTATGAGGTCTTCATGTTTCTTGCATCAATGTCAGTGTTATGGAGGTTTGAAACAAAGTTCTATCGGATATGAGGCTAGTAGCCGGTGCAGGATTTGATTTCGTGAAGGTATTATAATCATGAATGTTATTATAGGCCTATGTGTGGTGTGTATGTTGTGCGGTTGTACTCTGTGGTGGTAGGCATAGTGGTTGGATCTAGTTGAGATTGATACCAAATATGGATTTAGAATTGGGTCTCTTGGAAATGAATGGAAGGTGAGAATTTTAGCTCTAAGGCTTATTGATATTGGTAGAAAGGCTAAATTGTAGTTGGGATGATGTCGTCAAGATTATATAGATTGGGGTGACGTGGGATCACCCGTGGGTGTATGTTGGATGTGTGCATTCAGTGATTTGAGGACTTCGAGGCAAATCTTGGCACGTTCGAGGACGAACATTTGTTTTAAGAGGGGGAGGATGTAACGACCCGGCCGGTCATTTTGAGAATTTAAGCTCAGTTCAGTGGCATAAGGTCTTGAGAAGCTTTATATTATATTTATCGACTTGCGTGCATGGTTGAATTCAATTACCGAATGATTCAGAATCGAATTGGAAGAAGGAATCTAGTTTTGGAAGCTTAAGCGATGAGAATTTGACCGGAATTTGACTTTTGTATAAATGACTCTGGAATGAGTTTTGGATGATCTAAATAGCTTTGTATGGTGATTTTGGACTTAGTTGTGCGTCCAGATTCGGATTTGGAGGTCCATAGGGTAATTTGAGTCATTTCGACGAAAGTTGGAAAAGTTAAAGTTTGGAAAGTGTAAAAGTTTGATACATAGTTGATTTTTGTGATATTGGGGTCGGAATGCGATTCTAAAAGTTGAAGTAGCTCCGTTATGTCATTTTGGACTTGTCTACAAATTTTGGCGTCATTCCGGGTTGATTTGATAGGTTTTGGCGCGAGTTCTAGAAGTTGGAAGATTTGGAAGTTCATAAGCTCGATTCATGGTACGATTTGCATTTCTGGCGTTGTTTGATGTGATTTGAGACCTTGAGCGAGTCCCTGTTAGGTTATAGAACTTGTTTGTGTGTTTAGACGGGGTCTCGGGGGCCTCGGGTGTGTTCGGACGAGTTTCAGATGTTTTTCATGGTTTTTGAACATGTCTGATTTCTGGAGTTTTCGCACATGCGACCTTGGAGTATAGGTGCGGCTCCGCTTCTGCGTGAGTGATAACTAGGGATTTTGACGCATTTTATACTCCTTCTTGCTTACGCTTTGATTATAAATTCATACAAAATAGTTCCAAAAGCCTCATAAGTTGTGCTTGATTGCAGGTTTGATCAATAAAGTGACAAGATGTCAAAGATCAGCTCAAAAGGAGTGAAACTTGCACAAGTACTAAAGACAAGACAAACTCGGGAAAAACAAGCCTAGTGCGGCCGCACTACACTTTGTGCGGACCGCACTAGAGAGATTCAGAGAGCTGGTACTTCCGGCATTAAGGCAGTGCAGCCGCAGAAGGTTTTGTGCGGTCCACACTGAAGGGAATGCGGCTGCACTCCCATTCTATGCGGTTCCCAGAGCCAAGGTTCAGAGAGGGTGAAGTTGGAGCTTTCAAGCTTGTGCGGTCCGCGGTCCAGTTTGTGCGGACCACACTAGAAGCCTCCGCGGCCGCGGTTCATTCTGTGTGGTCCGTGGAGCCTGAGTTCAGAGAACCAAGTTTTCAAGTTCAAGAGCCCAGTGTGGCCGCACACCATTTTGTGCGGTCCGCACTGACCCCGCAGGGACATTTTTGTCTAGTTTTTCTAGCTTAGTATAAATAGAATCTTTTTCCATTTTTAGGGCATCAGACATTTTAGAAAAGTTGTTGCGCTCGTGAGAACGTATCTTGTAGCCATTTTGGGCATTTTTACTTACTTTTTATCATTGAATATTTGTATTTAGCTTAGCAATTAATTAATATGTGTTCATATTCATCTATATCTCTGTTTTTCTCTTCAAGTATGAGTAGCTAGACCCATTAGCTAGGGTTGTGGCTCAACCCTAGTGTGGGTAATTGATGGGTGTTGCAATTTAGGGCTAGACTGACTACGGGTGTTTGCTATTTGGGTCAATTTCATGGTTTAATTACTGAATTAGTGGTTGCAAATACTAGTTTGTGCTAAGTTGACTTGGGCTCTTCTTGAGAAAGAGAGCCTAAGTCTCCAAAATTGATCCACAAGGAATTGGGATGGACTCAAGAGAATTGATAGTCCCAATTAAAGGGTTAAACCTCGATAGAGTAATACCCGACTTGAACCTTAGTTGCTTGAGCAAATATGCATACCCAATTGGTCTTGATAAAGTCAATTGGGCAAAATCATTCTTTCTACCGAGAGGTGTAAGAATGAGTAATATCAAGCAACGGTTATAACATATTCCCTAATCATGTCAATCGTGTCTTAGACGCAATTACCCGTCAATTGGCCACCTAAGTGAAAGTCACTACCCTAGTGCATTTTAGAATATTTGAACAACTTGTAGCATTTTACTCTTAGCTTAATCTAGTTGCAATTATAATTTGTAGTTTGATAATAGTAGAATTATAAAAGAAAACCCAAAAATGAATAGAAGTACAATTTGGAACTCTACGCAATCCTAGGCTAAATAGACACTCAATTCCAATTGTAGCTCACTCTGGATATCGATCCTGACCCAAAATCGGGTAAAAGCTATTGCGATCCTCTCTCGCTACTTATTAGTGGGGTAGAGTTCGTTGCGATCACTTTTTAGCGCCATTGTCGGGGAGCTAACAATTTTGGCTATCTATTTAGTTAGTTTTGTGTATTGTTCTTCTTTCCTTCTTTATTACTTACTTGTTTATGTTACTACTCAGGTACCAATATGGCATTGAACAACGCTAATGACCCTCTTGGAAACATGATTGCGGGGGAGGATGTAGATGACGTTGAACAAGATGAGGTGCCTCTTGTACCTCAAGGACAACGTAGAGGCCGGAATGCCAATGCTAATCCAAATGACAATATTCCAGACCCTCCTCCGCCACCTCCAAGAGTGGCTCCCAGAGTACTTCCGAATTAGGGTTATGCAAGTGCTATTGTCCCACCCAGAATCCGGGCAGGCAACTTTCAGATAACCAATGTGATGTTGTCCTTACTTGAGCAGCGTGGGTACTTCACGGGCACTGCGGAACAAAATGCCTACAAACATCTCAAGGGGTTCGTAGATACATGTTGTGGGAGCAAGTAGACGAATGTGTCCAAGGATGCTCTTAGGTTGAGACTTTTCCCATTCTCACTTCGGGGGAAAGCATTATATTGGCTCGAGAGACCCCCTAACCATTCCATCACAACTTGGGATGAGTTGCCGGATAAATTCATTTCTAAATTCTTTTCACCCGGGCATATGGCAGCAGTACGAGATGAGATATTGGCTTTCAAGTAAGAGCCTACGGAACCTTTACATGAGATTTGAGAGCGATATATAACGATGGTGAAGGAATGCCCCAATAATGATATGACCGACGCTATGATCCAACAAACTTTCTACCGGTGCATCAATACAACAAATCAATGCATAGTGAACCAACTTGTCGGGGGCAACTTTATGAAGTTGTCATATGATGAGGCATGTGATGTACTTGATGAGATGGCTGACACTTCTTCTGCATGGCAAAGTAGAGCCAATTTGCCTCAAGTCGACCCTACGGTTATTCATTTGCACAAGGAATTACATGACCATGGGAAAGCTATAGTGGAGTTGACAACTACTATGAATCAATTGGCTAAGTCACAGTTACAACAAGTCCAAAATCCTCGCCAAGTGAATGCCATGGAGGGTGTTAATATGCTTGTCAACAAGAGAAGGCAAAGAAGGCAACAAAACCAAGGGAAATCTGAGCAATTTGATGATACATATGATGGTTTTCAAAATGATGGTTATGATGACCAAAGTGAAGAGGTTCAATATGTAAAAAACTATCAAGGCCAACGGGGCAACTCTTCCAACCAACAACAGTGGTGACCTCAAAGCAATTGGGGCAACCAACAACAAAAAAGTGGTAATTGGGGGAACAACAACCAAAACAACAACTGGGGCAATCAGAACAACAATCAAGGCAACCAAGGGAATTGGAATGGTAATAATAATAATTGGGGTGGTAATAATAATCAAGGAGAATGGAACAATGGAAACCAAGGAAATTGGGAGCAAGGCTTTCAAAGGCCCCTAATGTACCAACAACCGAACAATCCACCACCATTTCCATCTCAAGGTCCTAGTTCTTCGGGTAATGATATGGGTAGAATTGAAATGATGTTCGAGCAGATGATGAAGAAGAATGCGGATTCTGATGCACAGGTACCTTCTCACAATACCTCTATTCGAAACTTGGAGGTGCAATTAGGCCAAATCTCTCAGTCATTGAATACTCGCCCAAAGGGTGCTCTACCAAGTGATACGGTAGTGAACCCAAAGGGTGGGAACAATCATGTTATGGCGGTTACAACAAGAAGTGGGAGAGGCGGTGATGTGAATGCCTCTAAGCAAAAGTAAGTCATGAATGATGATGTTGAGTTGCAAGATGACAAAATCCCTTTGGTATTTGAAGACGTGGTTGATGAAAATGTGAACAATGAAGTGAGGATTGATATCCAAGAAGTCGAGGTGGAAACTCAAAATGATGTGAACACGTCTAGGGAACACATAATTGACATGCCGGAGCCGGTTGTGCCAAAAGCCAAAGCTCCTTTGCCAAGGCCACCTCCACCTTATCCTCAAAGGCTCGCGAAGCAGAAGAATGATAATCAGTTTAAGAAGTTCATTGATATGATGAAGAGCTTATATATTAATGTGCCTTTAGTGGAGGCACTTGAACAGATGTCGGGTTATGCAAAATTCATGAAAGACTTGGTTACAAAGAAGCGTTCTATGGATTGTGAAACTATAAAGATGACTCACCAAGTTAGTGCTATAGTGCATTCAATGGCCCCAAATCTTGAAGATCCCGGTGCTTTCACCATTCCTTGCACCATTGGGAGTGCGGATTTTGCCAAGGCTCTATGTGACTTGGGAGCTAGTATCAATTTGATGCCCTACTCGGTTTTCAAAACATTGGGTATCGGGCAACCTAGGCCAACCTCAGTGAGACTTCAAATGGTGGATCGATTGATGAAGCAACCTTTGGGAATTATTGATGATGTGCTTGTCCAAGTGGACAAATTCATATTGCCGGCCGACTTTGTGATTTTGGATTGTGAGGTAGACTATGAGGTTCCTATTATCTTGGGAAGGCCTTTCCTTGCAATGGGGAAGACGTTGGTTGATGTTGAAGCGGGTGAGCTCACTTTCCGAGTAGGAGATGAAAAGGTTGTCTTTCATGTGTGCAAATCTATGAAGCTGCCCAACAGTACCGAGGTGTGCTCTTTTGTTGACCTCATCACAGCAGTGATAATTGATGACACTAGTGCAATGATCAATGTGGAGGACCCATTGGAAGGCGTATAGTTAAATCTTGATGTCAATGAGGATGCAAGACGAGTGGAGTGTTTGAATGCTTTACATGGAATGGGCTCTTATTCATATGAGCCTAGAAAATTGTCTTTAGATCATGAAAATCGGAAAACGTCACTAACAAAACCATCAATTGATGAGCCACCGGTGTTGGAGTTGAAACCACTGCCTCCACACCTCAGGTATGAGTTCTTGGGCTCAAATTCTACTTTACTAGTTATTATTTCTTCTTGCCTTACTAACATACAGGTTGAGGCCACTTTGGCGGTGCTTCAAAAGCGGAAAAGGGCAATTGGATGGACTTTGGCTGATATTCGGGGAATAAGCCCCGCATTCTGTATGTACAAAATTATCTTAGAGGATGATGCAAAGCCTTCCTTGGAGCGTCAAAGAAGATTGAACGAGGCAATGGAAGAAGTGGTGAAGAAAGAAGTGATCAAGTGGTTGGATGCCGGTGTTGTGTACCCTATTTCCGATAGCTCATGGACTTCTCCGGTGCAATGTGTACCGAAAAAAGGGTGGTATGACTATGGTAACAAATGACAACAATGAACTTATTCACACTGAGACAGTTACCGAATGGAGGGTATGTATGGACTACAGGAAGCTAAACAAGGTGACCCGAAAGGATCATTTCCCATTGTCATTCCTTGACCAAATGCTTGATCGTTTTGCGGGGAGTGCTTTTTATTGCTTTTTGGATGGATACTCGGGGTATAATCAAATCTTAATTGCCCCAGAGGACCAAGAGAAGACCACCTTTACCTGTCCATATGGAACCTTCGCTTTCTCTCAGATGTACCGGAGGTTTATAAAAGATTTTTCAAATATGGTAAACCGCTTGTGCAAGATACTAGAAAAGGATGCAAAGTTTGTGTTCGATGAGGGATGTATACAAGCATTTGAGTTTCTCAATCTTAAGTTGACCTCTACCCCAATCATTACCGCACCAAATTGGAGCTTGCCTTTTGAGATCATGTGTGACGCAAGTGACGTTGCCGTTGGGGCTGTCTTGGGTCAAAAGGTTAAAAAGATGTTTCATCCGGTGTATTATGCAAGCAAGACCATGAATGAGGCTCAAAGGAACTACACAGTTACTGAGAAAGAGTTGTTGTCTATAGTGTTTGCAATGGAAAAGTTTCGGCCTTATCTTATGGGGGCCAAAGTCATAGTGCACACCGATCATGCCGCTCTTAGGTATTTGATGACAAAGAAAGACTCCAAGGCAATATTGATGCGATGGGTGTTACTACTTCAAGAGTTTGATCTAGAAATTGTGGACCAGAAGGGTAGTGAGAACCAAATGGTGGACCACTTGTCCCGTTTGAAGGAGGAGGGGAGGCCTTGTGATGGCCTTGAGATCAATGATTCATTTCCCGACGAACAACTCCTTGCGGTGTCAATAAATGATATGCCATGGTTTGCCGATGTTGCCAATTACCTTGTGACCAGAGTAATCCCATGTGAGCTCTCTTCTAACCAAAGGAAGAAACTCAAGCGGGATAGTTTGGATTTCTATTGGGATGAGCCATACTTGTTCAAGATTTGCATGGATGGTGTAATTCATAGATATGTCATGGAGGAAGAACAATTGAGTATCTTAGAGGCTTGCCATTCTTCACCCTATGGTGGCCATCACGGTAGGGTGAGGACCGCCTTGAAAGTTCTTAGTTGTGGATTCTATTGGCCAACCTTGTTCAAAGATGCGGGTGATTTTGTGAAGAGGTATGTCGAATGCCAAAGAGCAGGTGGAATTTCAAAAAGGGATAAGATGCCTCTCAATACCATTCTTTGATGTTTGGGGCATCGATTTCATGGGTCCATTTGTTAGCTCTTGTGGGAATATTTACATTCTCGTGGCGGTTGACTATGTCTCAAAATGGGTTGAAGAAGTGGCTTTGCCTAACAATGAAGCCCGGAGTATTGTTGCATTTCTTAAGAAGAACATTTTCACAAGGTTTGACACTTCCCGTGCGAGTATTAGTGATGAGGGATCTCATTTTTGCAATAAAGATTTCGACATGTTTCTTTCTAAGTACGGTGTCAATCACAAAGTTTCTACCCCCTATCACCCTCAAGCAAGTGGTCAAGTGGAAGTCTCCAACCAGGAAATCAAAAGCATATTGTCAAAGACGGTCAATGCAAATAGGACCGATTGGTCGAAGAAGTTGGATGACGCTCTATGGGCTTATCGGACAGCTTATAAAACTCTGATTGGTATGTCTCCGTATCGGTTGGTGTTTAGGAAAGCTTGCCATCTACCGATTGAGTTAGAGCACAAGTCCATGTAGGCTTTGAGGAAGCTTAATCTTGAGTGGAATGTTGCAGCCAATCTTCGTGTGGAGCAGCTCAATGAACTCGATGAATTTAGATTTCATGCCTACTCCAGTTCGTCCTTATATAAGGACAAGATGAAGTACCTTCATGATAAATATGCTCATGGGAAAGAGTTCAAAGTAGGTGATTTGGTTCTCTTGTTCAACTCCCAGTTACGTCTGTTTCCAGGAAAGCTCAAATCCAAATGGAGTGGACCGTTTGAAGTTGTGTTTGTGACCCCTTTTGGTGCTATTGATTTGAAAAACAAAAATGGTGAAGTATTCAGAGTTAATGGGCACCGGGTCAAGCATTATCTTGGGAAAATTGATGACAGCCACGTGGTGGCGCTCCTTCATTTCAAATGATGTAATGGTAACATGCGTCGTGCCGCGACGTTAAATCAGGCGCTTCTTGGGAGGCAACCCATGTGTTTTTCTTCTTATTTTCTTTGATTTTCTTTGTATTATAGGATTGATTTTGGGCTAACTGGTTGTGAGATGTTGCAAGGTTGTGTTGATGCAGTATAAGACATGGTGGAAATATGCACAGGTCTTTGAAGTTGCCAATGCGGCCGCACTACATTTTGTGCGGTCCGCTGGTGAAGGGTGAATAGAGACCTCTCTGAAGTTTGCCAATGCGACCGCACTACATTTTTTTCGGTCCGCACTGGACTCTGCGACCGCAGTCCATGCTATGCAGACCGCAGAGCATTGCCTTCTCAGGTTTGAACATAACTGTGCAGTGCGGACCGCGATCCATTTTGTGTGGTCCACACTAGTTGGTGAGAATGTGCCCCAAGGTTTTTCTATAAATAGACCCTAAGGGACCCCTTTTACTCTTTTAACAAAATTTGAACCTCAGAGCTAATAAACACTGTTCATTCGTATCTCTGCTCGTAATTAACTGCTTAGGATCATCATTCCTCAATTCATCTCATAACTGGTAACTTTGAAATTATTTTTTTCCTTGTTAATTTTGTAATTTCGTTTAATTTTGGTTTTTCTTAGCTTATTTTCTTCTTCCTCTCGTATTTATTTCAATTGCCTAGGCTAGAGTAGTTAAATTTTGAATTCATGAGGACTTTGTTAGTTTAATGGACTGGTAAATGATTTAGGGACACTAATTAGGTGGAAAATTGGACTTTAAGGCAAAATTTCATGAACCCTAATTTAGTGCCGTTTTTGGGCACTCAGTGCGGACCGCAGTCATTTTTGTGCGGTCCGCAGTACCATTTTGTGCGGACCGCACTAAAGAACTTCTGGGAAGCTGAACATTGGGCAGTGCGGCCGCACTACATTTTGTGTGGTCCGCACTGGCTATTTTCTGCAACTGTCTGCAATTCTTCATGCCTGATCTGCAACTCATTCTGTAACACTGCTTTCAACAGCTGCAATGATATTAACGAGTTCATTTGATTTTTGCTTGCAGGCTATGGTTAAACAACGAGGAAAAGGCTCGAAACAACCCGGCAGAGGTGAATCCTCCCGGGGTGGAAAACAGAAAATGGTCAAACTCACTCCCCAAGCTAGGCAAAACATCAAGAACATGAAGAAGGCCATAAAAGTGGCTGATAGAGACATTGACATGTTGGGGAATGAGTACGAGCCCTTTCGAGAGATCTCTTTGGACTTAATCCCAGAATACATCCCGTATCCGGAGAGGGCCAGACACAGAGACACTCCTCCCCCTTCCCCTGCTGCCCAAGCATCAGTGAACATTTTTTCTGGGTCATCTGAGGGCTCAGGTGAAGGTAGTGGGGAATACTCCACCTCTCCCACAGCTTTATTATCCGGGGAGGGTGCAGAAGGAGGTGAGGAGGATATACAGGGAGAAGCTGAAGGTGGTGAGCCTCAAGTGGGAGGCGTTGCTAGAACTAGGAAGCTCGAAGCTTGGGAGGATAGGTTTGTAAGTGAAGTGGCATACCATAAGTTTAGGGAGTGGTGGCCGGTGAGAAAGTTGATACCGGAGCGGAGTTTCATTGACAAAGACTTACTGCCCCACAACCCTAACGTGTAGAGACAATTTAGAACTAGAGTGGGTTGGGAGAACTTCCTAGATGCTTGCGTGGATGCCAACGAACACTTGGTCAAGGAGTTTTATTGCAATGTAGGCCATATCAAAAAGGGCTCCAAAGTGACCAAAGTTCGGAACCTCAAGGTGTTATTTGATGGAAAGTCGATTAATGAATACCTGGGCTTCAATGAGGAGGATCAGACTCTATATATGATGAAGATGGAGATGAGCGAGGAGGTCCGTCCATGGCTAGCATAGTACCTGGCAATCCCAGGTACCATCCCCGATTGGTTGACTGTTGGGGTCAAAATATTGAGAAGGACCTTGAACTTTGAAGTGAGGGGATGGGAGACTTTTTTTTGCAGTCGGTTGGACCCTACCACTCATGAAAACACCCTTCCTCTCCACCTGGCTGTATTGGTTGCTTCGATTATGGCGGGTTACCCCATAAATGTGGGGAATGTGATGTCCCGGATTATCACGATAGTGGGTGCGGAGCATGACCGAAACTACCCTTTCCCCAGTTTCCTCACTGAGTACTTCCAAGACCTAGAAGTGGACAAGAGGCCATATGACATCAAGGTCAAGGTGACAGCCCCATTTTCCTGGTATAACATGAAGGGGGATGACAACCCCAAGAGCAAGAACTACAAAGTACCAGCTACTGCTCCAACTGGCCAGTCTGAGGAGCCGGTTGAGGTAGTGGCTTCTATTGAGCATACCTCCACATCTCCAGATATCCCTCCCGGTCCATCCACATCCTCAGCCATTCCTCCTGGCCCATCCACATCAGTAGGCCCGGAGATCCCATCTACCCAGGTCCATCCTATTACTGCCCACCGTCTGAGCCAAGCACTTTTGAGTATCAACAACTGGATGCAGACTGCCTCATCCAAGTTATCCATTTTGACTACCACTATAGAGACTCAGTCGATTCCCCCAACTCCACAGGTGCCACAGTCGATAGAGGATGCGCTCAAGGAGATACTTGACAACTAGAAGAAGATCCTCGATACTCAGGTTGTGTTCTCAAAGGCAGTCGATTCACATAGCAAGGCTCTCAAGGAGCTTGCTAAGGAGCATAAGAAGATGCAAAAGACACGGGACTCCAAGGAGTCCGTAAAGGTGTTGCAGGCAGATGTTGATAGACTGAAGGCAGACCACCTGCCTTTAGACTTGTTGCTTGATGACCCAGTGCCAGCAGCTCACCCACAGCCGGAGCAGACTATGAGGCCTCCGAAGAGGAGGAGGAGGATTCCTAAAGCTGATGATGCTATCATCCAGTTGGCAGACCCACAGAGATTTCCTCCACTTAGCCACAGGATGTACCAGTTTCAGAGCCTGTCGAGGTCCAGGCCCAGGTCCCAGTAGTAGAGGAGCAGACCACCGGGAACCAGTCTGAGGTTCCCGAGCACATAGAGGACCCAGGGACCACCCATGATCCTACGCAGACAGACAAGGCTTAGAGAGTCTTCTATATCCTTTTTCTCTATCTTTTTGGTTCTTATTTAGACTAGTTAGCATTGGGGACAATTCCAGCTTTCATTGAGAGGGTAGGCCCTACTATTCATTTGATGGATGACTGTATATATATTGATACATTTTTATGGTTTCTTGATTTTTCATCTTTGGTCTGTATATAATTTGATATTTAGTTACATTTATTGCACTTTTATTTTACTTTGGGTCTGTATATAAAGTTATATCACTTTGTATATATTCATCCCATCCGTTGTTTATTCAAATCCCCTCTTGTATATATTCATTCTATTTTTTGCAAACTTTTTCGTTTTTAGCTTCTTATTTATGTTCGTAGCTTTTTGTTTTGTTTTGGACATTTTCAATAAGTCTTTGATTTTTTTAATGCCACGGTTCTTTCCGAAGGTGGAGTGTTGTGTGAACCGGGTGGCTCTTCCCAATGATGGATGGCGTGATAACCTTCTTAAGGGTTTGAGTCCATTTTCCTTTTTGTTTTTAGTAGTTTATAGTTAAGGATACCTCAAGAAAAGCTTCACTTGGGCCTAGCACATTTGCCTTTGATCTCATGATCAAAAACAAGTTGTTGTGTTTAGGATGGTGAAAGTCATGACCTTGAGACTCTTGTGTTGACCAATAATCATCAAGTGATTTTTCGGGACCGTTGTGTGCTCAAATAGTATCTAAGGTCATTGTGGCACCCCGACTCTATATTTCTAGCAATCCCTTATCTTGTGTGGTGAGTAATTGAATTGCGAGTCCAAGTCCCAAGTCATTGGTCTAGAACTTGCCCTGAATGTTTGTTGAGGCGAAATCCTAAGTGAATTTTGACTTGAGACGTGATTATAGGCTCTCCTTGATCCAAATGATAGTTTGAACAATTCCATAGCCAACCAATGATATGATCCCTAGTTAACCCTTTTGAGCCTTAGACCTTTTTCTTTCAAGAACCATGATACAAGCCTCGAAAATGAAAAAAAAGGGAAAGGCAATGAAAAAAAAAGAAAATCGAAAAGACAAAAAGAATGTTCAAAGTGAAAAAGAATAAAAGGGGATTCAAGAAAAAAAAAGCAAAGAATAAAAGGTGTGGAAAGTTGAGAAAGGAGAAAAAAGGTTTGAAATGTATCAGATAGAGTGACAGTATGTCTCTCTAACTCCTAAGAAAGAAGTGAAATGACTCAAAGAGTCAAGAGAATGTGTGCCAAATGAATCAAAAGAAGTGCTTAAGGGAAGATGGAACCTACTTAGACCAAAACATGTCCTACCCTGAACCAAAAGCCTTCACAATATCTCCACAAAAGCCCTATATGACCTTGAGTTGAATAAAGCTTACATTAGTAGATACTCACATAAGGGGCAAGCATATTGTACTTAGAGCCGGACTTGTGACTTTTTCTTGAGAGAGATGAGCAAATTTCTATTAGCCTCATTTTGCGTGCCAATATTCTAAAGGTGATGTTTGCTTAGGGAGAGTTGAGGATGTGTGAGTTTGGGTTCCACAATGACCAAAGTAATTGAGAGAGTTCTTTGATGTGTTGAGTCAACTCTTGAAACTCTTGTATCGCACTTGATCCATGGTTTTTCAAAGGTTAAATGTTGTTAATAACTCATTTGTATTGAGGGCAATTGTTAGTCTCAATTGATGCTAGTGAGATTACTTTAGGACAGCAGAAAATTTCTTGGATTTTCCCTTAAGGGTGGGTCTTATTTTGTTTGTTTGAGGACAAGCAAAAGCTTAAGTTGGGGGGAGTTGATAACTAGGGATTTTGATGCATTTTATACTCCTTCTTGCTTACGCTTTGATTATAAATTCATACAAAATAGTCCCAAAAGGCTCATATGTTGTGCTTGATTGCAGGTTTGATCAATAAAGTGACAAGATGTCAAAGATCAGCTCAAAAGGAGTGAAACTTGCACAAGTACCAAAAACAAGACAAACTCAGGAAAAATAGGCCTAGTGCGGCCGCACTACACTTTGTGCTGACCGCACTAGGGAGATTCAGAGAGCTGGTACTTCAGGCATTAAAGCAGTGCGGCCGCAAAAGGTTTTGTGCGGTCCGCACTGAAGGCAATGCGGCCGCACTACCATTCTGTGCGGTCCGTAGAGCCATGGTTCAAAGAGGGTGAAGTTGGAGCTTTCAAGCCTGTGCGGTCCGCGGTCCAGTTTGTGCGGACCGAACTAGAAGCCTCCACAGCCACGGTCCATTCTGTGCGGTTCGTGGAGCTTGAGTTCGGAGAGCCAAGTTTTCAAGTTCAAGAGCCTAGTGCGGCCGCACACAATTTTGTGCGGTTCGCACTGACCCCGCAGTGGCATTTTTTGTCCAGTTTTTCCAGCTTAGTATAAATAGAATCTTTTTCCATTTTTAGGGCATCAGATATTTTAGAATAGTTGTTGCGCTCGTGGGAACGCATGTTGTAGCCATTTGGGGTATTTTTACTTACTTTTTATCATTGAATCTTTGTATTTAGCTTAGCAATTAATTAATATGTGTTCATCTTCATCTATTTCTCTGTTTTTCTCTTCAATTATGAGTAGCTAGACCCATTAGCTAGGGTTATGGCTCAACCCTAGTGTGGGTAATTGATGGGTGTTGCAATTTAGGGCTAGATTGACTATGGGTGTTTGCTATTTGGGTCAATTTCATGGTTTAATTACTGAATTAGTGGTTGCAAACACTAGTTTGTGCTAAGTTGACTTGGGCTCTTCTTGAGAAAGAGAGTCTAAGTCTTCGAAATTGATCCAACATAGAATTGGGATGGACTCAAGAGAATTGATAGTCCAAATTAAAGGGTTAAACCTCGAGAGAGTAATACCCGACTTGAACCTTAGTTGCTTGAGCAAATATGCATACCCAATTGGTCTTGAGAAAGTCAATTGGGCAAAATCATTCTTTCTACCGAGAGGTGTGAGAATGAGTAATATCGAGCAACGGTTATAACATATTCCCCAATCATGTCAATCGTGTCTTAGATGCAATTACCCGTCAATTGGCTACCTAGGTGAAAGTCACTACCCTAGTGCCTTTTAGAATATTTGAACAACTTGTAGCATTTTACACTTAGCTTAATCTAGTTGCAATTATAATTTGTAGTTTGATAATAGTAGAATTATAAAAGAAAACCCAAAAATGAATAGAAGTGCAATTTGGAACGTTACGCAATCCTAGGCCGCTTCTGTGGTTATGAAGTTTTGGGAGCTTGCTCGCTTTTGCGAAGGCTGGCATGCAGGTGTGAAGGCCGCTTCTGCGGTCTAGCGATCGCACCTGCAGAGAAATCTCGCTCCTGCGATTTCCCCTTTCGCTTATGTGGTGCTACTGATGTGGCTATATATCCGCAGATGCGGTCTCTAGCTTGGTTAGCTGAGTTCGCAGATGCAGACTCTTTCTCACAAATGTGGTCCCGTAGATGCTTTCTTGTTTGCAGATGCAAACGTCCTGGCAGAATCATTTAAATCGAGGGTTTGGCCATTTTCTTCATATTTTGAATTCTAGACTTCGATTTTGGGAGCTTCTTGCTGGGTTTTTCGAACAAATCGATTGTGCAAGTATTCTTCACCTAGTACCTAATATATTTCATGATTTTACCTTCATTTCTATCATTTAATTTGTGTTTTGAGTTGAGAAAAATGTTGGTTTTTGAAGAAAGTTTTCAAAATGAAAAATCATGATTTGAGGGACCAAATGGTATCGGAATTTGATAAATTTTGCATGGTTGAACTCGAATCGGAATGGGTATTCGGTTTTTGTAAAATTTGTCGGGTTTTGAGGTGTGGGCCTAGGAGTCGACTTTTGGACCGATTTTTGGGTTTTGTTAAAGATTGAGACTTTAAGATCCGGAATAGTTTTTTATGCCTTTTATTTGTGCTTTGAAATTATTTTGGTTGGATTTGAGCCGTCCGGAGGTCTTTTCACCCGAGAAGTTCATTTTAGAGTATCGATTTGTCTTCTTTTAGGTAAGTATCTTGCCTAACCTTGTGTGGGGGACTTCCCCTTAGGATTTGAATCTTCTATGTTGATTGTAGTCTGTGTACGCAAGGTGGCGAGTGCGTGCCCGGACTTATTTGTGGAAAGTTGGCCTTTAGGGTTCTTAGGTCACTATACTCACTATGTATGAAGTTGTTCATGATACGTTTGAGTTCCTATTTGCTGGTTTCAATTCTACATACTTTAGTTAAAATTAATTGCTTTAGGATTCACTCTTATTGCCTATGTGACTCTTATTTGACTCAACTTAAGATTTTGCCTCTTCTATCGTCATGCTATCTTTTCATAACTGCTTATTTTTAATTGAAATTGTTATTGTCTCATCCTATAATTATTTAGTCTTAATTGGAGTGAGGATTATCTTCTGCTGCTTACCATTATTTGAATTGTTGAATATCCTTCGCAATTGCTCAACCTTAAAAGGAGTTTAGATAACCTATATCTTAGTTGACTTGCCTTTATTTGGAACTATTTGACTCATGTTGGCTTCCTTATTGTTGACTTGAATATTGCGGGGTCGTTGCTACATGTTAATTTTCTCTTGTTGAATTGTTCCCTTTATGCCTAACATTCTTTACTGTGGTTATTCCTTGTAAATTGGTTCATCGTTTGCTTTTGATTTAAAGTTCTTGAGTTGATTTACTCGTCGTACTTTGTATTATTGTCATTTTTGTTGTTATACCTGTTTTGGTGATGTACGAGGTTTCTGTCATGCTATAACTATTTTTTTGTTGGTTGCGTTGCATATTTAATTTGGGACTACGAGACGGTATCCCGGTAGACCCCCCATGTTCTGCATATTTACTTTAGGACTACGGAATGGTATTTCGGTATATCCCCCTGCACATTTATATTTGGGATTACGGGATGGTATTCTGGTAGATCCCCTTATGGTGTATATTTACTTTGAGACTATGGAACGGTATTTCGGTAGATTCCCCTACACATTTACGTTTGGGACTATGGGACGGTATCCTGGGAGATTCCCTATTATAATCACTGTGTTCTGAGCTGTTGCTTTTCATTGATCATATCCCTGTGTGAACATTATACGTGTTGTCTGTTCTTTTCCTTATGCTTACTAGCTGGTATGAACTATGTTAGGATACTTGCACAAGCATACATGTGGCTAAGCATCGTTATCGGATAAGAGGCTTCTTGATATTGCGGAGTATAGACGCATACCCTTGTTTATTTACCTTCCATATGAGAATAGCTCTATTTGGCACATGAGTTGTCAGTATGATTATGAGGTGTGATGAGGGCACAGGATGCCAAGTGTTAGGGTTTAGGTATTGAGACTCGTATTATATAATTATGAAATGAGGTGTCACAGGGTGACTTATATTTGAAGGTTATTTAATTGAAAAGATTATATTCGAAAGGTATTCATTTTGAAAGCACTACTTTTGAAGAAAATTTATTTGAAGGAAGTATATTTCGAAATATTTTTATTACTTGAAAGATTTGAAAATTGATTGAGGTTTGTTGGCTAAGACCTAATGTGAAAACCACCGTAGTTGCTTAGTTATGACTTGTCTTTACTGTATTTGTGATTTCAAATTTGGGTTGTATTTCCGTTTACTTTTCTGTGTTCTTATTATGGTGTTCCGTTGTTACTTGTTATTTTCTTCCTAATTAAAATTTCTGTATTGTTTGCCACATCGCGTAGTCTCTATATAGATATCATCTTCTATTGTTTCTACACTTATACTTGTCCAGTTTATTAGGCCAGTAGGCGTCTTGACTGTTCCTCATCACTACTCCACCGAGGTTAGTCTTGATACTTATTGGGGACCGTTGTGGTGTGCTTATACTACACTTCTGTACATTTATTTTGTACAGATCCATGTATTTTGTTTCGTTAGTAGCTGTGTCGATCGTTGTTGTGGAGACTCAAGGTAAACATGTTGTTGCGTTCGCGGCCTTCTTATTTTGTATTTACACTGTTCACTCTTATTTCAAGATAGTTGTACTTTAGAGGACTTTTGGCAACTCTGTAGAGCTTATGACTTGTACTACCAGTTTTGGAAATTTATAAGTTTTGTAAAGATTTCTATATCGTGATTGTTAGATTTTCTTTATATTTTTTGTTACTCAATAAATGTTAGGCTTACCTAGTCCCTAAGACTAGGTGCCATCACGAAACTCAACGGAAGGGAAATTGGGTCATGAAAGATTCGTACAGATAAAGGTTATTTTGATGTTTTGATTGCACGAGCGAGTTCGTAGGATATTTTGAGACTTGTGTGCATATTTTGTTTGGAGCCTCGGGGACTCAGGTGAGTTTCGGATTGGTTCCGGAATAATTTTTCATAAATTTTGAGTGTTGTTCTGGTTTCTTTGCATTTGCGATATTCTGGTCGGAAATGAAGCCATCGCATTTGCAAAGAAGCCTCGCATTTGCAAAGCCTGGGCGGCTGGGTAGTATTCACAATTTCGATGAGCCATGCCGCATTTGCAAAGGTTGTACTTCGCTTTTGCGAAGTTCTTGTTGCAAATGCGACCTTGACAGGAATCCTCCAGGTTCACAATTGCGATACGTTTTTTGCATTTGCAGGGTCGTATTTGCGAACCCCCTGTCGCAAATGCAACATCTACAACCAATTGAGTGCCGAGAATTCCGAGTTTTTGCTTCATTTTCATACATTTTGAACCCTAGCTTCGATGAGAGGCGATTTTGAGAGAGGATTTTCATACCAAATCATTGGGTAAGTATCTTTAATCAATTTTCAATTATATTTCATGATTTTATACAAGATTTAACATCAAATTCATGAGAAATCTATGGTAAAATTTAGGGATTTTGTCAAAGTTGTGAAAAATGAAAATTTAGGATTTGAGAGTCGAATAGGACTCGGATTTGAAAATAAAACACATATTTGGACTCGTGAGGCTATGGGTACTCAATACCTACCCTTGGAGCGGGGTTTTGATCGGGCGGGCCCCGAGTTTGACTTTTTAGAAATTAAATAAAAATTATAGTTTTATTAATTGAAATTGTTTTCTCTTGCATTGTGTGATGTATTCAAGTTGCCATTGGCTAGATTGAGTCAAGGAGAGGCGAATTTGTAGAGGATAAGGCTAAGTTGAGTGTTGAGTTAGCCGAATCGAGGTAAGTGTTTTGCCTAACTTCGTTGAGGGAATTTTTCCTTCTATTTGTCATTGTATGCTACATGCGAGGGTCATACATAAATGAGGTGACGAGCGTATATGTATGTGCCAGGTTTAACCATGCTCGGGGGGTGGATTATGTTACATTTATGTTTGTAAAATTTTGTGACTTCCCGCTTCATGCCTTACTTGTCTCTTAGATACTAAGGACATAATATGAAATGATAGAAATCAAGACTTAACTTATTATTTTTGATCAAACTTGATGGAAATTATGAGAATACATTGATGTGTCTAATTCGGTCATCTCTATGCGAAATCATTGCTACATTACTACAACCAATATTCTTGAGATGTTAGACTCTATACTTATGTTGTGGATCATTTATGAGATTCGTGGAAGTATCTGAATAATATGGTTCTTGAGGGTTGTTGAATGTGTTGACTTAGAAAGTTGTAATTTGGAATTATTTTGGGATATACGTTAAAACACTCTTCTTGATGTTGTTTATGCTTCCTATCTTGTTTGCCATTGATATATGCTTACATAAGGAAGAGTGTAAAGCACGAAGGGTGATGTCGTGCCACACTATTAAGAGTAAAAGCACGAAGGGTGATGTCGTGCCGCATATTGAGAGTAAAAGCATGAAGGGTGATGTCGTGCCACATATTGAGAGTAAAAGCATGAAGGGTAATGCCGTGTCATTTCATTTATATTGTTATGATTGTGTGTTATTGTGAGGTCATGGCATGATGGGTGTTTGCGTGCAGGCGAGGATGAGGGACATGCATTATGTTTGATATCAGTCTTCCATGTATACGTTCATGCCTTTACCTTGAACTGTTATTGTCATAACTATAGATCTGATATGACTTGTTGCTATTGTTCTGTCATTGATCTCTATCTCAATTGTTGTTGTGTTGCTCATACATTCTACTTGCTCAACTTGCAAATACCACGCCTATTTCCTGCTTTTATAATTATACTCATGTCGTATTTATTCTATTGCACTTTAGTATAAGCCTTCCACCATACTAGTCATTCATGCCCTTACTTGTTAACTTGTAAAGATCATGTGTTTCCTTCTTATTTGCTAGATTTGTACTTAGGCCTCCATTATGCTAGTTAATTGAAGTTGACATTCCCGATTTTTCAATTGTTGTTATCACTCACGTGCTTTCCACTTAGTCTTTTACTGTTGCCCACATGTATATCCTTGTCCACTGTTGCTATTTGCATATTTCCTACTTTGTAATTCATGTTATCGGTATTTCTGTCATCTAGTTGGTTCTGTTATACGTACATTTGGAAGGATGACTTGAACGCACGAAGGGTGTTGTCGTGCTAATTGATTTGACACATAAATATATATATATATATATATATAGGGAGGAAGAGATATAAGCACGAAGGGTTTTACCGTGCCATTTGACTTGATATTTTAGATATAATCCGCATACCAGGAAAGATTGTAATTCTTCAACTGTGTTTCCTTCTAGTAATTGTTGGCTGTCTCGTAGAGTTGTATACGGTATTTTTATCTGTTAATTTTTGAACTGCTTATACTATTAGTCTAATGTACAGGTAATAACAATAATAATCTTTTAACTAAATGCCTCGTCACTAATTTAACGAGGTGAGACAAAATACTTACCAATACATGGGGTCGATTATACTGATATTACACTTCTGTACGATGTGTAAAGATTTTCTGGAGCAGAGCTGCTACAGATGTAGGGTGTTGATTCTAAAGATGTTCGCGCATTCCAGATATAGTTGCCTCTTGTCCTTGGTAGCTTAGGTTTTACTATTCTATTTATGTTTCTTTCAAACAGAATGTGTATTTATTCATACCAGCTTTGTAAATTCCAAGTTTTAGAAGCTCATGAGTCGTACTACCGGGTCTTGGGTAAATTTGTAAATGTTCAGTTATCTATTCTCCATTTTTTATAATCTCAGTTGAAATATTTTCTGTTAATTGGCTTACCTAGCGGGTTGAGATAGGTATCGTCACGACTTGTGGTTTTTGGATCGTGACACATTACCACTCCATAATGTCCAATACCAAGAAAAAATAAAAGTAATATTAAATGGATTGCATAAAGAGTTGAAATTGAGAAACAAAATACCCCCATGATAATATATTTTTGTATTATATTTGAACTATTTTCCTACTCGAGTAATATTTTTTTAATCAACTTTTTGTGTAATATTAAAAATATCCAATTATTAAACAACAATTAAGAAAATATTTAAGAATATAACTATGTGAGAAAGTAAAAAAAGTGGTTTGTAAGAATCAATACCACTAATGATTCAATAGATATAAAGATTTAAAAGTGAAATGTCATATCAATCTTTTACTCTTTGAAAATAAAATTTATGGTGGATAAAATTATAATTAAATTAAATATTCAAAATAAGAGATGAACTAATATTAAGATCTTAATCAACATAGAATAAATTGTTTTTATGTTAAAATCAAATAATTATATCTTTTAATTATTTATTTAGCAAGAGAATCCAATTTAATTATTTTTTTAAATTCATCATATGAGTAAAATTCTTATTCAAGTAAAAAAAATCTTAAGGTACATAAATTTATTACATAAAAAGAGCGTTAGAACACAAAGTAAAAATGTTATTATATTATTAAGAATAAAAATGCTATACAAGTGTCTGAGGAAGCACCAAAGCTAAATTCTAAACAAGAACAAGCTTTCAAAACTATATTTGTAACGACCCGACTGATCGTTTTGAGCTCTAGCGCATCATTTGGTTGTTTGAGGCCATGGGCAGATTCACTTCAGGTATTATGACTTGCATGCATGGTGGAAATTGAATTTCGAGAAGTTTGGAGTTGATTTAGAGAGAAAATTCTCATTTCGGAAGCTTTAAGTTGAAAGAATTGAATAAGGTTTGAGCTTTGAGTAAACGACCTCGGAATCGGGATTTGAAGGTTCCTGTAGGTTTGTATAGTGATTATGGACTTGGGTATATGTCCAGATCGGGTTTTGGGACAATCTGGGAGTGTTTCGGCGCCTATTGTGGAAGTTAGCATTTCTGGAAGAATTTCATAAATTTGGGTTGAAGCGCATTTCGGTGTTATGGTGTCCGTTTTGGATTTCTAGCCTGGGAATAGCTTCGTATGGTGATTATGGTATTGAGGGTACGTCTGGAAGTGGATTCGGAGGTCTGTAAGTCATTATGGAGCCGTTTGGCTAAAGTTAGAAATTTGAAGGTTGTTAAGAAGTTTGATCGGAAGTGAACTTTTTGATATCGGGGTCGGATTTTGATTCTAGGAGTTGGAGTAGGTCCGTAATGTCGAATATGACTTGTGCGCAAAATTTGAGGTCAATCGGATGAGATTTGATAGGTTTCGGCATCGAATGTTGAAGTTTTAAGTTCTAAAGTTCATTAAGCTTGAATTGGGTTGTGACCCGTTATTTCGATGTTGTTGATGTGATTTGAAGGCTCGACTAAGCTTGTAATGTATATTGGGATGTGTTGGTATGATCGGATGAGGCCCCGGGGGGCTCGGGTGGATTCCGGGTGTTTAACATATCAAATTTGGAGTTGAAGAAGAATTGAGGCTGTTGGCATCGGGTGTAACTGCACCTGCGAGCTTTTGGCCGTAGGTGCGGAGCCGCAGAAGCGGCCTAGAAGTCGCAGAAGAGGAGCAGGGCTTCCCAGGTGAATGACCACAGGTGCGGAGCCTTGACCGCATCTGCGCAAGCGCAGAAGCAAAAAGGAAGGTTGTAGAAGCGGCAATGGGCGTAGGTGCGAAGGAGCACCCACAGAAGTGGCAAGGAGTCCGCATGTGCGGAAGTTGCTGAGTAGAATGCATTAAATAGCGGGGTTTAGAGCTTCTTGAGAGGGGCTTCCACCTAGAAACTTGGAGTTTTGGAACGTTGGGCATCATTTTGAGTCGTCAGAAGGGCTTGGGAGCCGGTTTTGAAATTTCAGAGCGAGGTAAGTCTCCTTTTTGGGAGCTGGTTTTGAAATTTCGGAGCGAGGTGAGTCTCCTTTCTAACCTTGTAAGAGGAAATTAACCCCATCGGTGAAATAATTAAATATGTGCTCCTATTTGTGGGGGCTACGTATGCACAAGGTGACGAGAGTCCGTACGTAGCTACTATTACGCTTAAGTCCGGGTAGTCTAGGATTTAAAAACATGCTTTACTTGCAATACTTGTAATCTTGTTGTCAATTTAAATTGCTTAAATCATATGGAATTGGTAAATGAATTTCTAAAGAAATTAAATATTATTTTCTTGACCGTTAAAGAGAAATTGCCATTTCTTTGGGTAATTGTTTCCCTGATGAATTCTTGATTGACTGTTTGATGTGTTTATTTATATTTAACTGCATCACATGTAAGATTCACGAGTGGGGTAATAGATGCATCTATGGTTCGCGTCATTCGACCCTCTGGTAGTGCACTTTTTATTATTATGTTGGATCGGGTCGTACGACCTCGGCGTGATTTGCGCATGCTTATATTGCTTGCCTTGAGATTCATAGATATTGATATTTGTTTTCCCTGGCCTGAGATAAATTGATAAATGATGAAAAATGATCTTGAAAATTTCTATTAACCAAAGAGTTGTTTACTTGCTTCATGATTATTGAGTTTGCAGTCACTTTATAAAATTCATGATTTTTCACATTTTTTGATATTTTATCATTTGACCACTATTAAATGTCGAAGTCGACCTCTCGTCACTACTTCTTCGAGATTGGATAGGATACTTATTGGGTACACATTGTTTTTGTACTCATATTACACTTGTTGTGCACTTTTGTTACACAGGCACATGTATGTCTAGTGGCCTAGTTTGGCGCAGCGGCATGGTTGATACAGAGACTTAGGTGAGCTGCACTTCTCGAGATGACCTGTAGCTAGAAGAGTCTCCTTCAGAGTATTATATTGTATTTTCTCTACTTTCCAATTTGTATTCCGGACGGTTATTGTATTACATTATTTCCTAGAAATTTCTCATGCACTTGTGACACCGGGTTCTGGGATTATTCAATATTTAAGTTTGTTAAAGACATCATTATTTATTCAGTGAATTTCATTATTTATTTTTGAATGCATAAAAGAAATGATTTCAACAAATACTAAAATGAAAATTTAATTAACTTCATGGTGTTGGTTTGTCTGATGGTGGTGTCCGGCGCCATCACGACCCTTAATGGATTTTGGGTCGTGACAATATTATGAAGAGTCAACTCTGCTATAACTGGATTATTCTTTGTAGATGCCTCCAGCGCAATCGAAATAATATTTCTATGTCATGTGTTACTTGCAAATATCATATTAAGAGGCATGACAATGTTAAATAACTATTACAAATATATCAAAGCAGAACAATGTTGTTAAATTTATAAGGAAAGCAAAATTGATAGTATGGGATAAAGTACTTATGGCTAAGTGTCAAACGATTGAAATAATTTTGCGGAGTTATAGAGATATATTGGATGTTAATGAACCGTTTGGTGGAAAATTAATGGTTTGGGAGATATTTTATGTCAAGTACTACCATTAGTTCCAAAATCAACAAAAGTAGAGACTGTAAAAGCTAACTTGCCAAAGTTATACTTCTGGCCTCAAATGAAAAAGATTCAACTGACAAGAAATATAAAGTAAGAACAGATCCAGTATTCAATGTCCTCTTGCTTCTTGTTGGAAACGAAGAAGAGCATCCAATAAATAATGATTTGGTTCTTCCTGAACATTTGGTTATCAATCCCAATGGTAATAGTGGTGCATTTAATAAGAGAAATATTTTTATCATTAGATTAAAATGCAATTTGTGCAAATCGCATGATAGAATTAAAAAGATATCTTAGCTAGCAAAAATGAATATGTTGATCAACTAAATAAAAAGGTTGATTACAAAATTTTATAGTAAAAACAGAATATTTTCTGTTTTTGACTCAACAGAAATGATACCAATAATTATTACCAAGAAAAATATTTAAATACTCTACTACCAAATGGCCTTCTATCGTACATGTTTGTTTTCAAGTTTATTATATCTTGCATATGTTAGTTTCACCGTATATATAATAGACAAAGTTAAAATTGATCATCCATTGTATATAGGTTGATTATGAAGAAAAATATGCTCGCTGTAAGCACGTGATTTTTGACCCTCCCCGAGGATTTTCACATTTTTTTAGCATAAATATGTAATTGGGTCTAATATAGTCATTTTAACTATTTTTACTTTATTTCGTTGCAAAAAGAAAAATTACAAAAATATATATACAAATTTTAGTTTATGTATTTCTCATAACCTTGAAATAATACAAAAATTGCACTTTATTTTTGTACTTTATATAATTTCGAAAATTACAAAAAAAATAATAATAATTCTATTAAGGTTTTGTAGTCATTTTAATTTTTTGAAAAATACAAAAATATTACTTTATATTTTATCCTTATTTAAAAACGAAAATTACAAAAAAAAAATAAAAAAAAATAGTTTTATTAATGCTTTGTAGCTATTTTAAATATTGGAAAATATACTTAAAAAGATATAGTTTTGTTTAAATATTAGTCTTATTTTTGTTTCGCTTACATAGGACTAGTTCAGCGACGTCATGTTCCTATTTCTCGGGTCCGGGCAAAAGAATAATATTTGGGTTCAAACTACCCGATTTTAGGCCTAATTTTCGGACCTAGCCCATAATAAACCGAGTCCATGACACATGGGGAACCCCACCACGCGTGGGGGACACAAACCTCGAACCCCACCACGCGTGGGGCTCATTTTTCTTGGCAAAGAGGTATCAAATACCCGGGCAAACACAAAAGGGAGGGGGACAGATTTTAAAATTTGGAGAAGAGGCACTGTTGACTCTCCTTCTTCCTGACAAAAAAAACCTAGCAAACCCTACACCCAAAAACCACCCTCGACCAAACAGACCACCACCCGAACAACCTATCCAAACTCCGTCGCAACCAGTAGTCCGCCATTGTCGCTTCATTCTTCTACAGTCGCAACCCCCCGACGCCGGAACTCCAGCTCCCTCCGTCGTTCACCATCCTCGCACCCCCGTCACCATCAACCACCTTATTCCCCCTCACGTCCAAACCAACCAGCCCTTCCACCACCCAAAACCACCATAAACAACACCACCTCTGTCACCTTCCCCAGCTGACCCCTCGTCGTCAACCACCAGACATCGTCGCAGCTGCCTCACGACCATCGACTGTCCAAAACCAAACGACCAAACAGTCCACCAGCTGACCCCTCTCCGTCTCGCCTGTGTCGTCCCTCCACCGTCGACCACTGCCCTTCCACCACCCAAAACCACTCCCTCACGTCCAAAAACCCTCACCCAAACCGTCCGCAACCCCCCCAGCTCCACCATCGTCAACTTTTCAAACAACCAACAAACCACTATTCCCTCCGTCACCTTCATCAACGCCTGAAACCACCTGCGTCCACGTCCAACCAACGATCAAACGACCATCTCCATCGACGCGTCAACCACTGCTCGTCGCCACCACCAAACGACCACCCTCGTTCCACCTCCAAACCCTCCCCAGCTGACCCCTCTCCGTCACAACCCCAACCAGTCGACCCCCGTCAACAAACACCCAAAGCAAGCCCGTCAGCAGCCCCTCCTGGCGTCGACCTTACTACTGTCGGCATTGTTTCATCGTTTCCGAGCAGCTGTTGGTTGCCTCGATTCTGCCTTGCCGAGTTTTCTGTTTTCCGTCGAGGTCGACTTTGGTCCGAGCTTTCTGTTTTTTCCGGTGAGTTTGCTTTTGCTCGTCGAGGTGTTTTGTCCGAGGTTTCATCGTTGTTCCTCGTCCAGTGAGGTCCGGCTTGAGCTCCGTCGGGGTCGTGTTTATCGTCCTGAGGTTGCCGAGGTTCACAGGTCAGTAAACCTCAAGTATTAGATAAGGAAATGTTACTTTAAATGTTCGAAGATGCAATATAGAGATTGGCATGAAAATTTTCTGCTTATGTTTCACCGTATGCATTTTGGTTCATCTTTGTATTATGTTATTCTTGTTTACTTGATGTCATTTGATTTAGTTGTATTAGTCGTTCTATGACACAAGTTTGATGTTAATTTGTTCGCCCTTTCCTTCGCTTAGTTCATTCGAAAAAGAAAAAAAGAAAAATTATTGTTAGTATATGTTGTTACTACTCCCGAAACACTCATTCGCTAAAACTCTTTTTATTAAACTTCCAACAAGTTATGAGATTTTAGTTGTAAAGAAGCTGTAAGGTTTAGTATGGTTAAAGACATAAAAACGGCATCCTAAAAAATAAAAAATAAAAATATAAAAAATGAGACGAGCCTCGCCAAATAAAAAACACAAATTGCGGGGACCTCAGTAAATACTTGTTTAAAATTACTTAGAATTCAGGAGAGTCGTTTAGCGAATTTCACGGCCTCCGCAAAATAATAACGCGATAGTCTCTTTAGGCGCGTGTTTAATAATTTACTTTCTTAAGCTTGGGTGTGCATTTCATGCGACCCAAATCCAAATCTCAAAACATCAAATAAAATGCGTTCCGGATTGTGGGTGCATTTCATGTGACGCAGTCCAAAGACGTGTTTTAAGCGATGTTCACATTCTTGTAAAAACAATAATAATAAAGCGGTTAAAAGTTAAAATTGGCACATTAGTTCATAATTGTATTTAAAATCAGATAAATAAGCCGAATATGACAGTTGAGCGACCGTGCTAGAAAACTCGGAACTCGGGAATGCCTAACACCTTCTCCCGGGTTAACAGAATTCCTTATCCGGATTTCTGG
The DNA here is from genome assembly GCF_000393655.2 of Nicotiana sylvestris. Classification (NCBI taxonomy): domain Eukaryota; kingdom Viridiplantae; phylum Streptophyta; class Magnoliopsida; order Solanales; family Solanaceae; genus Nicotiana; species Nicotiana sylvestris. The sequence continues at coordinate 121,109,226 of NC_091062.1, read as the reverse complement.
TACGCAGACTGTAATATGGAGTCATTCTTTCCCTCGATTCAGGATTAAAATTGGTGACTTGGGACACCCTAAATCTCCCAAGTGGCGACTCTGAAATAAACAAACCAATCCCGTTTTGATTGTCCTTTAATTGGAAAAACTCCCCTGCACCCCCTCGGGTGCGGAAAAAGGAGGTGTGACAGCTCTGGCGACTCCACTGGGGATCCTTGTAACCCAGAACCACTGGTTCAGGGTTAAGAATTCGAGCTTAGAATAATTGTTGTTATTTGGCTTTATTTATTATCTGATTTTATTACATGTTTTGTGCTTAATGTGCTAATTGGTTGCCTTTTACTGCTTTGATATTACGTGAACTGTATATAAATTGTGCCGAAACCCATCTTCTCTCTGAGTCTTCTAAATCATGAAGAAGGGCGTACTTCGTACGGCTTCTTTTCTGTATAGTGTCAAATCCCAATTTAGAACGAGGTTCGGACAAGTTGCTAAGCCGGTGAAGCTTCTGTATTCCCGGTACGCTGCCCCTCGGCTCGAGCTGTCCGCTCGGGTAAGCCAGGTCTAGAACAAACACCCAGGTTCTGAACCTAGAATAACTCAACTTCATGCCGGATCCCTAGTAGGAACGCTTATTTGCATCATGTGCATTTTTGACTTAGGGGACTCAACACAGGGGTTGGGTCCGTCTAGGAATAGCAACCTGAAATAGAAAAGGCCATCCTGATGCATCCTACTCACTGCTTGTGCATTTATTTGCTTCAAACATGCATGATGACCGGTTTTGAATGTTGGGAAATTTTTACAAAAAAAAATAAATAAATAAAAAAAATGACAAAATGCAGATAGAAGAGAAAATGGGTATATTTATGAGGAAAAGAGAAAAGAGAAAAATAGCAAGCTGAGAATGAGGAATGAGTTTTTATTTTATTTTACTCTATTTTCAAAAAAAAAAATAAAAAATAAAAAAAATAATGATAAATAAATAAACTAGTTAGTTTATCACCCGAACTACGTCGGTTTGATTCTCACCGGATGTGAGATACGTAGGCAACCCTCATCGGGTCCAACTCCCTTTTTCATTTTACCAAAAATGATATACCATAAAGCATATATGTATATATATATATACACATGTATATAAATACATATATTGTATGTTTTTGTGTTCAAAGATTTTTTGTTTAGAGTCAAAATAAAGGTTTTTGTTTTCGCCTAAAAGGTCACCTTAATAAATGTGCAGGATGAGCACAGAGCAAAATGAACCATTCTCGGCCCTCAGCGAGGTCCCTCTACAACTCCACATGTGGTGGAATGACTTGGAAGCCGATAGCAAAGGGGTAGTAGGAAGAATATTGGGAGGTTTTGTAAATTTGTTGGGTGTTAGGCCGAGGACAGATATTCTTGAAGCTCTAATACCATTTTGGGACCCAACCCGCAATGTATTCCGTTTTGTTGACTTTGAACTTTCACCGACACTTGAGGAAGTCGCCGGATATGCGGGATTGAATGAGAGGTTAAGAGGGCAATATTTGCTTTCGCCAAGGCCAGTGTCTCCGCATGCGTTTCTGGATCTACTAAGCATTAGTCGGAAGGTACAACATGACGATTTATCGAGAGGATGTTGTGATCTCCATTTCTTGTATCAGCGGTACGGAACCCCGCAGGGTTTCGAGGAACCGAACCTTGGGCTAACTCACGGCGGGAACAGAAACAAATGGGAAGCAAGACGTACTTTGGCTTTTATCACAGCATTCTTGGGAGTCATGGTCTGTCCAAGGAAGGATAAAAAGATAGAGATAGGTCTGGTAGGGATGGCCGACGTGGCAATCAAAAGAACCAATAGTACTGTGGTTCCTTTGATTTTGTCCGAAATCTACCGGGCTCTGACTATATGCCGAGAAGGAGGCAAGTTCTTCCAAGGTTGCAACCTGTTACTTCAGCTATGGATGCAGGAACATCTCCATCACCGAGTAGGATACATGAACCACGGGTTGACCGAGAGGAATTGTATCAGCGGATTCAAGAAGCGCATGACAGGCGCCAGATTTCCTGAAGGTGTCGAAGCATGGTTTACACGGTTAAGGTCAACAACAGCTGACCAAATTGAATGGGCATTCGGTTGGTTGACTGATACTGAGGTGATCTACATGTCGGCTGAAGAATGTCATGTTCTCTTAATGGGGCTTCGCAGCATCCAGCCATATGCCCCTCATCGGGTATTACGACAACTGGGCAGGTTTCAAGTAGTCCCTACTGATGAAGATCTGAGCAAGCATGCCTTGGAATTAAGCCCGGGAGTCATATTCCCCGAGGGGAAGATTAGAAAACTGTGGCATGAATGTAGATTCTTGGAGCCCAAGACCATGGTGCGAGAACTAGCTAAAGGTGAGGTAGACCCAAAGTACGATGCTTGGTTCGAAAGAAGGTTTCAGATTAGGCAAAGATCTGCTAAAAGGGCCCACGTCCAACACTTCACAGATGATTCACAAGAGCAATGGGGATGGTTAAAAAGGGAGGAAGGTTACCGGGTTGAAATCGGGAAGCTAAAGCAACAAGTCGAAAGGCTTGTATTTGAGAACAATGTGCAAGTCGCTTCGGAGCAGGCTGAAAGAAACAAGCTAGCCCAAGAAAACCAAACCTTGAAGGCCCGCCTTCGCCAAGCCAGTAAGAGTAACGTTGACCGACAGAAGCGTCGCTCCGACGAAAGATTGATAGCGAGTTTGAGAAATCAGGTCATCCAAAGCCAAGAAGAATTAGAACAATCAGAAGCTTGCATAGCAGGGATGAAGGTCAGATGGGCAAAGTACACAATGGCCCGGAAGCGGCGTTTGCAACAGGTCATAAGGGATTATGAAATGAGCGTCGGAATATTAAGGGAGACGAACTCCACTCTACATGATCAGATCGTCAAACAAGCACGAGACGCCCAGGCCGACAGAAGACAGTGCTACGATGCAATGGCCTGCATGGAAAGACAAATGGAGTTGTTCCAGGATCGACTTGCCGACAATGCTCAGGCACTGGGGTTAAAGAACCGACAAATCAGGCAGCTGTTCAGCGAAAGGGATAACATTCGAGCAAGGATTGACGAAATCGGGCATTACATCTACATGAAATGCCTGGCATGTGAGCGAACACCTCGGAAGACCCTCCTTGTTTCCATCATGGGCTGCGTCCACCGGATTATGAACGAGTTGAAGAGCCTGCAAAGAGACCTCACACCTAGAGCCGCGGAGAGGCCGAATGATGCCTCGCGGGCCCTTAAGTTGGAAAATTAGTTTTTGGTCAAGTCCTGTTTATTTGGCTTTTGTTGTTTTCCCATATGTTGTTTTCTTTTCTTCAAACCAAGTTTAAAACCGTGGAGTCTGTACTGTTGCTATTTTTGTTTGAAACAATGTGTAATAGCAAATTTTGATAATGAAATTAAGTGACTCCAGAAGAATTTCTATGTGTTTTTACTTTGAGGCAGAACTACGCCTGGTCTGATTCGCGCGGGGACGTGATACGTAGGCAATCCCCATAAGATTCGACCGCTTTTAATAAAGAAAGATAAGAAAATACAAAAATAAATAAAAAGGGAACAAATGAGCAAACCGGGATGACGCATGTTGTTCGAAGCAAAGCATGTAGAAACGGTTAACTGCCTAGGAGCATTGCATCCTCTATGTGTTATGATCAAATCTGTTAAGCTCTAACGCTAACAAAGTTTGTTGTTGTCTGATCCAGACAAGTTAGTTGTTAAAGAACTCTGGCAACACACTCCTATCAAACCAGATCCAAAGGACCGATAGCAACAAGCATGACTACTTCAGAGAATAGTAATGAGGAAGAGAGGCCGATGAGCCAGTTGTTAAAAGAAGCGATGGAAAAGATTGAAAGGATGGGACTAGAGATGAATGCAATGCAGCTAGCCATAGCCAAAACACAAAAGAGCCCTGAAACACTGGGACACATGCCAGAATACCCTCACTCCGGCCCTTCCACAAGCCGCCCAAATCCCCTTTATCATCAAGAAAGAAGCCCTCATGATTCCCAAGCTCCACCACCCCATCAACCTCTCCCAACGCCCAATATTCCCATTTTTGTGGGACCAACATCAGCCCCTTTGCAAAGAACGACCAGTGAGCCATTGTTTCAGGCTCACGATACACAATACTATCCCCCCGAGCCTACGTTTCATGCCCCCGAACCACAGGCTTACAATCCACATTTGGAAGTGCCGGCAGAGATTGAGAAGCCGGCTAAGGCCCCTGAACAGGATGAAGTATTGAGAAAGTTCAAAAGCCTGGAGCAGTCCTTCAGGAACTTGCACGGGCTGGGCAATCAAGTCAGCGTAGCATACAAAGATCTGTGCCCTTTCCCAGACGTCCAACTCCCGGCTGGGTTCAAGATGCCTAAGTTTGATTTATATGAAGGGCACGGTGATCCCATGGCACATTTGCGGGGATTCTGTAGCAAAATGAGAGGGGCAGGCGGCAAGGATGAGCTGCTGATAGCTTATTTCGGCCAAAGTCTGAGCGGATCTGCACTAGAATGGTATACCAGGCAGGATTCCAGCAGGTGGTACACGTGGGATGATCTGGCGCAGGCTTTTGCAGGTCATTTCCAGTACAATCTCGAGATAGTCCCTGACCGTCTCACATTATTGAGAACTGGGAAGAAACCCGGGGAAAGTTTTCGCGAGTTCGGGTTCCGCTGGAGAGAACAAGCAGCTAGAGTCGATCCTCCCATGAGAGAGGGAGAGATGGTGGACTATTTCTTGCAGACACTGGATCCAACCTACTTTGGTCACTTGGTGACAACAGTTGGAAAATCTTTCAACGAGGTGGTCAAGATAGGGGTCATGATAGAAGAGGGTCTGAGGTCTGACAAAATCTTGAACTATTCGGCACTCAAAGCCACAACCCAGGCTATTCAAAGCGGCACGGGAGGTGCGCTGAGAAGAAAGAAAGAAGAGGTTGCCACGATCGAGGCAGGCAGTTGGTCCAGGGCTGGCAGGCCGCACTACAACCAACCCAGACCTCACAGGTCAAACTACCCATACAACCCACCACAAAATTTCTATCCACCTCGAGAACCACATTGTTCCGTACACCAGGCCCAAGCATACACTCAGCCTCCGGTTCGCCCACAATGGCGCGCGCCGGCTCCCCAGAACATATATGCACCACCACAAAACACCTATCCTCCACCGAGGGCGTATAGAAACCCTTCAGGGGCAGGCTTCCGGGGAAATCCAGATGCTAGGAATGACAGGTTGCGGAAGCAGAGAACTTTCACGGAGTTGGGAGAAACCTACACCGCTTTGTTCCACAAGCTGAGGCAATTGGGTTTGGTTAGTCCTGTCCAGACTCGAGAACCAAATCCCCCACCTCAGAATTTGGATCGATCAATAAGTTGTGAATACTGCTCAGGGATGCTCGGGCATGACACCGAGAAGTGTTGGAAGTTAAGGCATGCCATACAGGATCTTATCGACACCAATAAGATCGAGGTCCAGACACCAGAAGCTCCTAACATCAACCAAAACCCACTGCCAGCGCACCACGAAACTCACATGATTGAGTTGGTGTGTGAGGGAGGAGAGTTGAGAAAACCCTCACAAACAGTGATGATGATCCAAGCCGCCCCGAAAGAAGTCTCGACCAGTGGAGGGACGAGTGTACAGTCGCAGGGAGAAGGCGTCAAGCCGGTAGTGATATTGGGAAAGAGCCCGTCCGCCATAACAAGCAAACCCGAGCCAAGCAAGTTGGTAATATCAGGAATCCCGCCCACACCGGCAGTCGTGTTAAAAGGGGTATGTAGAGAACTGGTGACCATAAAGCCTGTGGTCCAGCTGCCGATGATTGACAGCAGGGCTGTGCCTTGGAAATATGAAAAGGCGGTGGTGATGTACAAAGGAAAACAGGTGGAAGAAGTCAGTTGTGAAGCGCAAGGGCTGACTCGATCAGGTCGATGTTTTGCTCCGGTGGAGCTAAGAAGAACCAACCCAGTTGCAACCAAGAAACCTGTGTCCGAAGAAGAGGCTGAAGAGTTCCTGAGGAAGATGAAAGTACAAGACTATTCTGTGGTCGAGCAGCTGAGAAAAACACCGGCCCAGATCTCACTGTTGTCATTACTGATCCATTCTGAGGAGCATCGTCGGGCCCTGTTGAAGATATTGAACGAAGCTCATGTACCCAGTGAGATTTCTGTAAACCACCTGGAAACCATTGCCAGCAAGATTTTCGAGGTGAACAGGGTAACATTCTCAGATGATGACCTGCCGGTGGAAGGTACGGAGCATAATAAAGCTCTATACCTAGCTGTCAAATGTGAAGACTCGGTGGTAACTCGAGTATTGGTGGATAACGGCTCAAGCGCCAATATTTGCCCACTATCTACCTTGAACCAGTTAAAGATCGACCACGGAAGGATCCACAAGAACAGTATCTGTGTCCGAGGGTATGACGGAAACGGAACAGCTACTGTAGGGGATGTTGTACTTGAACTGACCATTGGTCCGGTCCTGTTTACCATGGAATTCCAGGTGTTGGACGCCACAGTATCTTATAACCTGCTGTTGGGACGACCCTGGATTCATGCAGCCAAAGCGGTGCCTTCCACCCTACATCAGATGGTGAAGTTCGAGTGGGAAAGACAAGAGGTCGTGTTACACGGCGAGGATACAACGTGCACCATGGGCGGAACCATTGTACCTTTCATAGAGACCGCTGATGACAAAGGTCCTTGGGTCTACCAGATTTTCGATACAGGGTCGGCCAACAAAATTTCTGAAGGAGAAATCATCCCGCACCCTAGGGTAGCTGCCGCAACAGTCATGATGGTCTCAGAAATGCTGGGTAATGGATTTGTGCCGGGAAAAGGCCTGGGAGTCGAGCTTCAAGGGATTGTCCAACCTGTCTCCCTTCCTAAAAATCTGGAAACTTTCGGATTGGGGTTCAAACCAACCGCAGCAGATAGGAAGCAAGCGCGAAAAAATGAAGAAGAGGGTCTGGTTTCTGCCTAAACCAGTGCCACGCCTCTCAAGGTCTTTTGTCAAAGCAAGTACCAAGGGGTCACCGGTCCCAAAGATTCTAGGACCTTTGATCGGTATAAATGAAGACCTGAATCAGAGTTTTGAGAAGCTATTCGCGGATGTCAGTATGGTTGGAAGCTGGAGAAGGTTCCAGTAGAGCAGAGATACAATTTGTGGGGCCTGAGGCCAAGACCAACAATTGGACAGTTACTCCTCTTCCTGTCCGAGGGGAGTCTTGGTAGTAGGCTTTGATTTATGTTTTGTGTGTTTTGTTTTGTCCGGATTATTCAAGGGTGTAATCCAAATTTTACTTTCGTTTTTGTAAAAGTGTGAACCCTTTTATCCTGCAAGTTTAATAAAGTTCTTTTCTTTTGTCCCATTTTAATTTTGTTTTGTTCTTTTTCTTTCTGAACAGTTCTCTTTTTACTGGTTCTAATGACATGGCATGCACAGCGGATCTTCGACCTAGTCTAATAAATCAATCTGAATCCGACTCAATGATGCAAGAGGTCGTTTGTGACGATGAATCTGAATGTGACGAAGGGGGAGCCTTCGAAGAGATAAACCGAGAACTGTGCCAATTTGAAGAGAAACCCAAGCCTAACCTAAATGACACTGAGGCTGTGAATCTAGGAGACGCTGATAACGTCCAAGAGACCAAAATTAGCATCCACATTGAGCCGAATGTCAGAGAAGAATTGATCAAAACCCTCATGGAATTCAAAGATGTTTTTGCATGGTCATATGACGATATGCCTGGATTAAGCACCAATTTAGTGGTTCACAAATTGCCCACTGACCCGGCATACCCTCCGGTCAAGCAAAAACTAAGGAAATTTAAAACAGAAATGAGTGTAAAGATCAAAGAAGAAGTGATTAAGCAGTTGCAAGCGAAGGTCATTCGGGTCACTCGATATCCCGAGTGGTTGGCCAATGTGGTACCAGTCCCAAAGAAGGATGGAAAAATCAGGGTGTGCGTCGACTACCGCAACCTCAACAAAGCAAGTCCCAAGGACAATTTTCCGTTACCCAACATCCATATCTTGATCGATAATTGCGCGGGGCGCGAGATCGGATCCTTTGTAGATTGCTATGCGGGTTATCATCAGATCCTAATGGACGAGGAAGATGCGGAAAAGACAGCGTTTATTACGCCATGGGGAACTTACTGCTATCGGGTAATGCCGTTCGGATTGAAGAACACCGGGGCAACGTACATGCGAGCAATGACTGCTGTGTTTCATGACATGATACACAAAGAAATAGAAGTGTACGTCGATGATGTGATCATCAAATCTTGGCGTCAGGAGGACCATGTAGCAGACCTAAGGAGATTTTTCCAAAGACTCCGAAGGTATGATATCAAGCTTAACCCGGCCAAATGCGCATTCGGGGTTCCATCAGGAAAGTTGCTAGGATTCATCGTCAGTCGACGGGGGATTGAGTTAGACCCATCCAAAATTGAGTCCATCCGAGATTTGCCACCGCCAAGGAACAAAACAGAGGTAATGAGTTTGCTGGGTAGACTCAATTACATCAGCAGGTTCATCGCTCAACTCACCGCAACTTGTGAGCCCATATTTCGGCTGCTGAGAAAGGATGTTGCGGTAGGTTGGACGGCAGAGTGTCAGGAGGCTTTCGACCAAATCAAAGGGTATCTGTCTAATCCACCCGTATTGGTCCCGCCTAAGCCCGGGAAGCCCCTAATTCTTTACCTGACGGTCTTGGAAAATTCATTTGGTTGTGTATTGGGGCAACATGATGACACAGGAAGGAAGGAGCAAGCCATCTACTATCTTAGCAAGAAATTCACAGTACATGAGGTCAAGTACACTCAACTCGAGAAAACATGTTGCGCCCTAACTTGGGTAGCTCAGAAGTTGAAGCACTACCTGTCTTCATATACTACTTATCTCATATCCCGTTTGGACCCATTGAAGTATATCTTTCAGAAACCTATGCCCACGGGAAGGTTAGCAAAATGGCAAATTCTGCTCACAGAGTTTGATATCGTCTATGTAACGAGGACGGCCATGAAAGCCCAGGCGCTGGCAGACCATTTGGCAGAGAATCCCGTTGATGAAAAATACGAGCCCTTAAGAACGTATTTTCCTGACGAAGAGGTAATGCATACAAATGAGTTGGAATTGCCTGAGGAACCGGGTTGGAAGCTTTTCTTCGATGGAGCTGCAAACGCGAAAGGGGTTGGAATAGGAGCAGTACTCATTTCTGAAACAGGACGGCATTATCCTGTTACGGCTCAACTACGCTTCTATTGCACCAACAATATGGCCGAGTATGAGGCTTGCATTCTGGGTCTGCGCTTGGCTGCTGACATGGATGTCCAAGACGTCTTGGTCTTGGGAGACTCGGACCTCTTGGTACATCAAATTCAGGGTGAATGGGAAACACGAGATCTAAAACTCATACCATACCGACAATGCTTGCATGATCTGAGCAAGCAATTTCGATCGGTGAAGTTCAAACACATCCCGAGAGTTCACAATGAGGTTGCGGATGCCTTGGCCACCTTAGCATCAATGCTGCACCACCCTGACAAAATGTATGTTGATCCTCTGCACATCCAGGTCCGCGATCAGCACGCCTACTGCAATGCCATAGAAGAAGAAGCCGATGGCGAACCCTGGTTTCATGATATCAAGGAATACCTCAGAATGGGGATATATCCAGAACATGCCACTGGAGACCAAAAAAGAGCCCTTCGGCGTTTGTCGAATGGTTTCTTCCTCAGCGGAGGAGTATTGTACAAAAGAACCCCGGATTTGGGATTGTTGAGATGCATAGATGCCAGTCAAGCAACGACGGTTATGGCAGAGGTACATGCTGGAGTTTGTGGGCCACACATGAGCGGATATGTATTGGCAAGAAAGATCCTTCGAACAGGGTGTTATTGGCTCACCATGGAACACGACTGTATCACTTTCGTGAGGAAATGCCATCAGTGCCAGATACATGGAGATCTGATTCATTCTCCGCCAACAGAGTTACATACGATGTCAGCACCCTGGCCGTTTGTAGCATGGGGCATGGATGTCATTGGACCTATCGAACCAGCAGCATCCAACGGCCATAGATTCATTCTAGTGACCATTGATTACTTCACCAAATGGGTTGAGGCTAAAACCTTCAAGTCAGTAACTAAAAAGGCAGTGGTGGATTTTGTGCATTCCCATATCATCTGCAGATTTGGGATCCCAAAAGTGATCATCACGGATAATGGTGCGAATCTTAATAGCAGCCTGATGAGAGAGGTATGCCAACAATTCAAGATTACACACCGCAATTCCACCCCATATCGTCCCAAGGCGAATGGAGCAGTCGAAGCAGCCAATAAGAATATCAAGAAGATACTGCGAAAGATGGTGGAAGGGTCCAGACAATGTCACGAGAGATTACCCTTTGCTTTGTTGGGTTACCGCACTACCGTCCGAACTTCCATAGGCACAACTCCTTATTTGTTGGTGTACGGAACTGAGGCCGTAATACCAGCGGAAGTCGAAATTCCGTCCCTCCGGATTGTCGCTGAAGCCGGGATTAATGATGATGAATGGGTCAAAGCTCGATTGGAACAGTTGAGCCTGATAGATGAGAAAAGATTGGCAGCAGTGTGCCATGGTCAGCTGTACCAGAAGAGAATGGCAAGAACATATAATAAGAAGGTGCGCCCCAGGAAGTTTGAAGTAGGGCAGCAGGTATTGAAGAAGATCCTCCCACATCAGGTCGAGGCAAAAGGCAAATTCGCCCCAAATTGGCAAGGGCCTTATATCGTGACCAGAGTATTGTCCAACGGTGCTTTGTGTTTGACAGATGTCGAGGGTAGATGTGTCGACATGGCTATCAATTCAGATGCAGTCAAGAGATATTATGCGTAATTTCTTTAATTATGGCAATTTTTGGTTCATTTGTTTGTATTTGGCATTTATTGGATAATGAGATGACGGAGGCAATTCTTTCTTCTATCCAAACACTTTTAACCCTTGCTTCCCCCTTTGAGCCTTAAGTTATTCTTTCATACCCCTCTTTTGGAATCACTAATGGAAAATACAAAGAAGGAAAAAGAAAAAGGAAGATAAAAATCATAAGAAATACAAAACTGTTGGGAACTACGTTTGACCTGATTCCTCAAAGAGGATACGTAGGCGCCTCACGGCTCGGTCATAGTATGCATCATAGTGAATATAGGATGCATAATGTACATAGTGTGCATAATAGGCACAGTGTGCGTAACGCACATAGCGCAACATAAGTGTAAAAAAATAAATTCCCCAAGCAAGAAAACTGGGGCAGAGGTTATGTTTTAAGTTCCAACAAAGGTTTGATTCCAAAAGTTGTAGCACATCACCCATCAAATTATTTTCATTTTTATAGCCTTTCTTTAACCCCACACCAAAACCAACATCAACGTCCAAAAGACCTCCCGATCAATGTCCAAGAGATGCCAAGTCAGGCAAATAAGACCGAGAATAATACACCGATCCCCAGCAAAGAAGAGGATCGTAAGATTGGGAATGAATCGATGATCAAAGGAATCTCCAGAAGAGAGGGTCGTATCTACAACACCCCGATTCCTCGAAAGAAATAAAAGGAGAGAGTCTTATCGGTGAAAACCTTCACAGGCACCGAGAGGCGATGTAAGATGAGGAATATGAAATGAGAGAGTCTTATTGGTGAAAACCTTCACAGGCACCATAAGGCGCCGGGAGATGAGAGAAAGAGAGAGTCTCATTAGTGAAAACCCCTCGAAGGGCACTATGAGGCGACAAGACAGATCAACAAAAGCTACCACATTCGCAACAAAATGGACACTCATTTATCATCCCCAACAACTCAGACCATCAGGCAAATCGATTGATACAAATAGACTGGGTCGGGAATCTATGGTGAACGACATGATCACGAGGACCAGTCATGTCCTCCAGATAAGTTCTTCTGAGTTTCTTCGCCCACCAAATATTGGTTCAGAAAGATTTTCTCCTTTTCTATCTTTTATTTTCTCTTCCTAAAAATTTGTCTTGAAAAGGATTTTTCAAAGCTTACTACCAGAGACCGAAGGGGAGTTCATCCAATGCAGGATAACACAAACAGTCTTAAAAGCCGGCCCTAGGCAATGCAATAATCGTGCCTCGCAGTTTTGGAGGAAGTAAGCTCCAAAGGGAATGGTTTCAGGAGTAAAAGCAGATTCCCACAGCATGTGCTTAAAGAAAAGCAGAAAAGGGAACAAATTGAAAACCAGCCCCAGCAGGCTAGAGACCCCCAGCAGGCAATTTTGTCCACTAACCAATTATGGGGACATAGAGCAAGAAAAGGGGAAGAGAGGAAAAATCATCCGCCGGAAAGGCACCCTCTACCACCACGATTAAAACTAATTAAATCCTTTTGTCTGCTGCAGGAAAACAAAGGATTGATGATGGCAGCGAGATGCAACGCCAGGGAAATCACCAAAAATCGGGGCAGAAAATTTTCTGCCGATTGTCAAAATTTTCTCGGAAGAACGGGGAAACAATTTCAAATACATTTAAGTTCTAGGTCGCCCACCAGTAAAATGCGGGAATACATTTAAGTTCTAGGTCGCCCACCAGTAAAATGCGGGAATACATTTAAGTTCTAGGTCGCCCACCAGTATAATGCGGGAATACATTTAAGTTCTAGGTCGCCCACCAGTATAATGCGGGAATACTTTTAAGTTCTAGGTCGCCCACCAGTAAAATGCGGGAATACTTTTAAGTTCTAGGTCGCCCACCAGTATAATGCGGGAATACATTTAAGTTCTAGGTCGCCCACCAGTAAAATGCGGGAATACATTTAAGTTCTAGGTCGCCCACCAGTAAAATGCGGGAATACTTTTAAGTTCTAGGTCGCCCACCAGTAAAATGCGGGAATACATTTAAGTTCTAGGTCGCCCACCAGTAAAATGCGGGAATACATTTAAGTTCTAGGTCGCCCACCAGTAAAATGCGGGAATACATTTAAGTTCTAGGTCGCCCACCAGTATAATGCGGGAATACATTTAAGTTCTAGGTCGCCCACCAGTATAATGCGAGAATACTTTTAAGTTCTAGGTCGCCCACCAGTAAAATGCGGGAATACTTTTAAGTTCTAGGTCGCCCACCAGTATAATGCGGGAATACATTTAAGTTCTAGGTCGCCCACCAGTATAATGCGGGAATACTTTTAAGTTCTAGGTCGCCCACCAGTAAAATGCGGGAATACTTTTAAGTTCTAGGTCGCCCACCAGTATAATGCGGGAATACATTTAAGTTCTAGGTCGCCCACCAGTATAATGCGGGAATACTTTTAAGTTCTAGGTCGCCCACCAGTAAAATGCGGGAATACATTTAAGTTCTAGGTCGCCCACCAGTAAAATGCGGGAATACATTTAAGTTCTAGGTCGCCCACCAGTAAAATGCGGGAATACTTTTAAGTTCTAGGTCGCCCACCAGTATAATGCGGGAATACATTTAAGTTCTAGGTCGCCCACCAGTATAATGCGGGAATACTTTTAAGTTCTAGGTCGCCCACCAGTAAAATGCGGGAATACATTTAAGTTCTAGGTCGCCCACCAGTATAATGCGGGAATACATTTAAGTTCTAGGTCGCCCACCAGTATAATGCGGGAATACATTTTGTCTGTTCATTCCATATTCTAGGTCGCCCACAAGTATAAATGCAGGCATGTTATTACCAATAGGAGACGCACTTCCTCAGTTTAGTTTCACCATAGGAGACGCACTTCCTAAGTTTAATCTTACCAATAGGAGACCCGCCTGTAGAACGGAGGTTGTTGTATGTCGAAGAAAAGAAGAAATCAGGCGTCCACCTGGAGAACAAGGACAAAGAAAAGAAGAAATCAGGCGTCCACTTGGAGAACAAGGACAAAGCAAAGAAAAATCAGGCGTCCACCTGGAGAACAAGGACAAAGAAAAGAAGAAATCAGGCGTCCACCTGGAGAACAAGGACAAAGAAAAATAGAAATCAGGCGTCCACCTGGAGAACAAGGACAAAGAAAAGAAGTAATCAGGCGTCCACCTGGAGAATAAGGACAAAGGAAGGAAGAAATCAGGCGTCCACATGGAGAACAAGGATAAAAGAAATACAAATCAGGCACCCACCTGGAGAATAAGGGAATACAATTGAAGTATTGAAGTCAAAAGCCCGCTCATACGAGAAAGGAGCACACTTAGAATCAATAAAGCAGAGGAATACAACAGGAATCCCCAGCAGGAAGCAATAAAAATCCCCAGCATTCACAAAAGGCTGGTCAAAAAAAAGACAACAAGAAAACAAGAGGAGAAAAGAGGGGAAAAGAACCCAAGGTACGGAAGTGGAGAACAGATGTGGTCCGCTCAAGAACTAGCACCTACAACTAGCAGTATCAAGGTTCAAATCTGAAGTCTGTATGAAGCACCATTCAAGACTCAAGACCAAGTTTCAGAAGACTTACAGATAGGAATCCCTGTAACTAGTAGCTGATAGGTTTAGTTAGTCTTTTTCAGTCTTCATTTTTGTTGTAACGACAGGACCGCGGACCGGAACCTCAACGGAACGGCACCCCGATCGGCTCCTCACCTCGGTACACTCTACCATCTCTCTCATTTCCGAACTACACATGGCCTGATTCCTGTATAACCAAGGATATGTAGGCAGCTCAGATACCAGGGCTCGGTCACATCCCTTTCTTTTTTCCCTAGTGTGGTCCCTCCAAATAATGATCGGGTCAAAAACATGTCTAGTCGTTCTTTGTCGGAAAACTCTTCGTGTTTCCAGTCAAAGAGGGCAGCTGTAAGCACGTGATTTTTGACCCTCCCCGAGGATTATCACATATTTTTAGCATAAATATGTAATTGGGTCTAATATAGCCATTTTAACTATTTTTACTTTATTTCGTTGCAAAAAGAAAAATTACAAAAATATATATACAAATTTTAGTTTATGTATTTCTCATAAACTTGAAAAAATACAAAAATTGCACTTTATTTTTGTACTTTATATAATTTCGAAAATTACAAAAAAAATAATAATAATTCTATTAAGGTTTTGTAGTCATTTTAATTTTTTGAAAAATACAAAAATATTACTTTATATTTTATCCTTATTTAAAAACGAAAATTACAAAAAAATAAAAAAAATAGTTTTATTAATGCTTTGTAGCTATTTTAAATCTTGGAAAATATACTTAAAAAGATATAGTTTTGTTTAAATATTAGTCTTATTTTTGTTTCGCTTACATAGGACTAGTTCAGCGACATCATGTTCCTATTTCTCGGGTCCGGGCAAAAGAATAATATTCGGGTTCAAACTACCCGATTTTAGGCCTAATTTTCGGACCTAGCTCATAATAAACCGAGTCCATGACACATGGGGAACCCCACCACGCGTGGGGGACACAAACCTCGAACCCTACCACGCGTGGGGCTCATTTTTCTTGGCAAAGAGGTATCAAATACCCGGGCAAACACAAAAGGGAGGGGAACAGATTTTAAAATTTGGAGAATAGGCATTGTTGACTCTCCTTCTTCCTGACAAAAAAAACCTAGCAAACCCTACACCCAAAAACCACCCTCAACCAAACAGACCACCACCCGAACAACCTATCCAAACTCCGTCGCAACCAGCAGTCCGCCATTGTCGCTTCATTCTTCTACAGTCGCAACCCCCCGACGCCGGAACACCAGCTCCCTCCGTCGTTCACCATCCTCGCACCCCCGTCACCATCAACCACCTTATTCCCCCTCACGTCCAAACCAACCAGCCCTTCCACCACCCAAAACCACCATAAACAACACCACCTCTGTCACCTTCCCCAGCTTACCCCTCGTCGTCAACCACCAGACATCGTCGCAGCTGCCTCATGACCATCGACTGTCCAAAACCAAACGACCAAACAGTCCACCAGCTGACCCCTCTCCGTCTCGCCTGTGTCGTCCCTCCACCATCAACCACTGCCCTTCCACCACCCAAAACCACTCCCTCACATCCAAAAACCCTCACCCAAACCGTCCACAACCCCCCCAGCTCCACCATCGTCAACTGTTCAAACAACCAACAAACCACCATTCCCTCCGTAACCTTCATCAACGCCTGAAACCACCTGCGTCCACGTCCAACCAACGATCAAACGACCATCTCCATCGACGCGTCAACCACTGCTCGTCGCCACCACCAAACGACCACCCTCGTTCCACCTCCAAACCCTCCCCAACTGACCCCTCTCCGTCACAACCCCAACCAGTCGACCCCCGTCAACAAACACCCAAAGCAAGCCCGTCAGCAGCCCCCCCTGGCGTCGACCTTACTACTGTCGGCATTGTTTCATCATTTCCGAGCAGCTGTTGGTTGCCTCGATTCTGCCTTGCCGAGTTTTCTGTTTTCCGTCGAGGTCGACTTTGGTCCGAGCTTTCTGTTTTTTCCGGTGAGTTTGCTTTTGCTCGTCGAGGTGTTTTGTCCGAGGTTTCATCGTTGTTCCTCGTCCAGTGAGGTCCGGCTTGAGCTCCGTCGGGGTCGTGTTTATCGTCCTGAGGTTGCCGAGGTTCACAGGTCAGTAAACCTCAAGTATTAGATAAGGAAATGTTACTTTAAATGTTCGAAGATGCAATATAGAGATTGGCATGAAAATTTTCTGCTTATGTTTCACCGTATGCATTTTGGTTCATCTTTGTATTATGTTATTCTTGTTTACTTGATGTCATTTGATTTAGTTGTATTAGTCGTTCTATGACACAAGTTTGATGTTAATTTGTTCGCCCTTTCCTTCGCTTAGTTCATTCGGAAAAAAAAAATTATTGTTAGTATATGTTGTTACTACTCCGGAAACACTCATTCGCTAAAACTCTTTTTATTAAACTTCCAACAAGTTATGAAATTTTAGTTGTAAAGAAGCTGTAAGGTTTAGTATGGTTAAAGACATAAAAACGGCATCCTAAAAAATAAAAAATAAAAATATAAAAAATGAGACGAGCCTCGCCAAATAAAAAACACAAATTGCGGGGCCCTCAGTAAATACTTGTTTAAAATTACTTAGAATTCAGGAGGGTCGTTTAGCGAATTTCACGGCCTCCGCAAAATAATAACGCGATAGTCTCTTTAGGCGCGTGTTTAATAATTTACTTTCTTAAGCTCGGGTGTGCATTTCATGCGACCCAAATCCAAATCTCAAAACATCAAATAAAATGCGTTCCGGATTGTGGGTGCATTTCATGTGACGCAGTCCAAAGACGTGTTTTAAGCGATGTTCACATTCTTGTAAAAACAATAATAATAAAGCGGTTAAAAGTTAAAATTGGCACATTGGTTCATAATTGTATTTAAAATCAGATAAATAAGCCGAATATGACAGTTGAGCGACCGTGCTAGAAAACTCGGAACTCGGGAATGCCTAACACCTTCTCCCGGGTTAACAGAATTCCTTATCCGGATTTCTGGTACGCAGACTGTAATATGGAGTCATTCTTTCCCTCGATTCGGGATTAAAATTGGTGACTTGGGACACCCTAAATCTCCC
This sequence comes from Nicotiana sylvestris, assembly GCF_000393655.2. Classification (NCBI taxonomy): domain Eukaryota; kingdom Viridiplantae; phylum Streptophyta; class Magnoliopsida; order Solanales; family Solanaceae; genus Nicotiana; species Nicotiana sylvestris. The sequence goes on along the minus strand of NC_091062.1, from coordinate 121,091,695 downwards.
AAGTGGCGACTCTGAAATAAACAAACCAATCCCGTTTCGATTGTCCTTTAATTGGAAAAACTCCCCTGTACCCCCTCGGGTGCGGAAAAAGGAGGTGTGACACTCGTCATGCTACTAAAAAACTTAGATATGCCAAACAGCTTATGTAATAGCACACTGATGGTATATAGAAGTTTAACAATAACGTCATACATGCAAAAATTATGATACTGGTCAATGTGCTTCTAACTATATTATTTATCCTTGAATTCAACTTTCGTCTTTCGAAACTAAGGAATATACTTTTAAATTTGTGTGAAAATAATTTTTAGTATGTTTATGTTTTGCAAATATAATAAATAAAGTACAAGGACAAATATCTTAAATATTGAACTATATTTACTGCAATATATTTTCTTGCACGAGCAACTGTATGTTGCACATTCAAGAGAGATATCAAGATCGACAACAAGAGTTCTGGTTACCGTAGAGCAACCAAAGCATTAGGAGGAAACATACACAAAAAAATATTGGCAACAAAGAAGTATTCGTTAAGATATCATCACATTAAATACTTTTAAACTATAATACATAATTATCTTACTAACATGACAAAATTGATCATTTGTATAAGTTTTGATAATGTCATTTTATTTTAAATTCATTTAAAATCCTTTATCTACCTCCTTTTCTTCTCTCTAACTTTCTTGCTTTCCTCCTCCTCCTCCTCCTCCTCCTCCTCCTCCTTCTTCTTCTTCTTCTTCTTCTTCTTGTTCTTTCCGAGGCAAGGGTCTATTGGAAATAACTTCTCTACCTTCATTAGGTAGGGGTAAAGTCTGCATACAGACTACCCTCCTCAGAGCCCACCTGTTGGGAATATACTGAGTATGTTATTATTTTTGTTGTTATTGTTGTTGTTGTTGTTGTATTATGCGAATATAATAATATTTTTCGGTATTTAGATAGTTGTTGTATTATTATACATAAAATTTCTCTCATTAATTAAATTTTATTATTCCTTCATATAAATAAATGTTTAAATCATCACGTGTCATTATTAACGTGCAACGCACTATTATTAATTATGGATGGGTTGAGTGCAGGCTATTAATTAGGTTAATACGTCCAAAACAAATTTAACATTTTTATGGCTTTCACGTTTTAATCTACTTTAATTCTTGTTATTTCGTCTCAACATCACAATTAAAGCAGGGAGGTTTAAAATACGAAAAATTACGCGACACATCAAACATATATGCTATATTTTTCATTAATAGCTATACTTTTAGAAAATTACATTCATCGCTATATTTGAATTTTATAGCAAATTCTCTTATAATATTGTCACACCTCCTTTTTTACACACTCGAGGGTATATAAGGAGAGTTTTTCCACTTTAAGTGACATTATTTGACACAGGATTAATTTATTCAATTTATCAGAGTTGCCACTTGGAATAGTTTATTTGGATGTCCCAAGTCACCGGTTTATTTTAAATCCCAAATCGAGAAAAATTCGACTTTCCTTTTGAAGTTTGCGAACCAGAAATTCTGAATAAGGAATTCTGTTAACCCGGGAGAAGGTGTTAGGCATTCTCGGGTTCCGTGGTTCTAGCACGGTCGCTTAAATTATTATAATTGGCCTATTATCTGATTTTAATACAAGTTTTAGCCTATGGTACATTTTAACTTTATTAAACCACTTTTAACTATTTTAGGAAGCTTCAACGTTATTCAAAACACGCCTTGAACCGTATGAAATGTACTCGCGGTCCACAACACATTTTATTTAACGTTGTTGAGAATTGGAGTTGGGTCACATGAAATTCACACCCGATTTTAAGGAAATTAATTAAAATATCGCTACTAAAGCAACTACGCACTTTAAACTTTGCGATGGCCATGAAAGATTCAACTAAATGGCACGCCTAGATTTCTAAGGATTTAAAATTAATTAAATGAGGGCCATGCATTTTGAGATTTTATTTGACATGTCACACCTCGATTCCAATATTAAAGGAAACTCAAACTAAGCTTTGCGGGCCATAGACTAATCTTATTTAATATGGCACGCCCCGAATCTACTTAATGGAATCTAATTAATCAATACTAAAGGAATTCGAATTCTCTTTTAAACTGATGCTTAAACTAATTAAAGGGAAATTGCTTTAAAGAGAAACAGGGTTGATTATTTGAAAATTGGTTTGGGCCAACAAACAGCATTCAGATGGGAAATTAAACAGACAGGCCCAGACATAATGAGGCCATGCAGTTCTGTTTATGCCGCCTCATGGTCCAGGGCCCAAGTCATTTGAGAACTAAGGAATTGAGGAGGGCAAGACTCGAGTTCGAATCTCCAGGCATGTGTACAACATCAGAAAATTAAAAAGGTATCAACATTTAACCCAGCTAACTGTCAACAATGCACAACTACACATGCCATCGATTTAATTAGTTCCAGCTAACTTAACGGACATCTGTATAAGATTCCACTTTAATTAAGCCCTTTTTCCATACACACAACAGCAAATAGAAAACTTATGGGATTATCAAACACACAATTCTGATTTTAACAGCAAACCCTACTCAAACATGCTTACAATCACACCAGGAATAATTCTGTACATAGCTTAACCCTTAAGGTAATCACTCAGACCATTTTCTTATCCAAATGACTGTAAATTGAATAAAGACTTTGAAAACTTTAATGATTTTATAAAGTAAAGTACTACATGATTTCTCAAATAGCAGAATACACTTACTAAGGCAAACTACAATTGAAGATTTCTTAATCCACACTTAAGCATATCAACTCCAACCGCCTCAAGTCAGAATCACCCCAAAGAACAAACACTGATTCCCAAACAGACTAACATATATCTGAACAAATTCCAACGTACTGGAAGCATTTGTCCAATAATATAACAGAGTTTGAAAATACAATAGACAAAAACTGAAAAGCTCTTATAAGCACATGCAGATTAATCTTCAAACACAAACAAGCTTAGTTGCATTTTTCAACAAACTTCATATTTCCCATACATAAAATCACATTTAATAACTTCACTTGCCATTCAATGGTTCTGAAGAAATACCTGAAAATAAAAAGGAAACAAAAGAAGTGAAGAATCAGCAAACAACAGCATCTAAAATTGGCTTAAAACCCAGCAATGAAACAGTACTCCTAACAGCAGCTCAAAACCAAACTTTTAAAACCCCAAAACTCAAGCCATTTCACCCAGATGCAGGACCTTTGAAACTTTTCAGGAATTTTAGCTAACCAATGAAATCAGGGAGCACAAACCAAATAAAATTTGAGCAACTTTCACCAAACAAATGCAGAGATTTCAAAGTTATTTTCAAAGCTTTCTAAGTCTAGCCGTTACCTTTTCAGAATTCTTTATAGTCTCTAAAATCTGACTTGTGAATGAAGAAAGAATGCCTTTATAGGCAAGCCTTATGGTAGCAGAAATGAGTTTAATTTTACTCTTTTAATACTTTCTGAATTTTCATTTTTGCTATTCAATCCCTAGCTTAAAAATAGGTTTTCAAATAAGTCCCAACCCCCACCTTATAGGAAGATTCCTTATTCAGTTATTAAAGATTCCTTCACCTAGAATTCCTAGATTACCCTTTAAACCCCTGCTATTTACTTCAGAAATCTCATGGGTCGATTTGACCCAATAGCTTAGGCTCTAAAACTGGGCTGACCGTAACCGGATTGAATCCCTTTTGGGCTTCTGAATTCCAAAAACCCAATTCAATCGACAATCAAAATGACTCAACTAAATGACCTACAGAGTCATAAAGACTCCTAAGGTCTTGGGCTCAAAGAAAAATAGAAACAAATAAAACTCGAACAAAATCTAACACAACAGAATCATGCTTAATTAATTAAAATAAAACTTAACACTAACATGCATAACAAAAATGACTCTGAGGAAATTAGAAAACAAAAAGAATCAAGAAGAAGAGAAAGAAGCAGAAGATAGAAAAATGAAAGAAAAAAATGACGAAAGGATAACAGAAGAAAAGGAAAAATACCTAAAAAGGCTCTGAGAAGTAAAGTCTTCAAATCTTCAAATTTAAGCCGAGTTTGATATTAACCGTGTGTTCTTATCAAGGATACACGAATAAAATCCAACTAGACCTCAATTTTCACTGAAACCTCAATTTGGGGGGTTTTGGGATTTTTAGGGCTCAGGTCGATTTAAGATTCGGCGGAATCTGGTGTGATTTGAGGGAAACGGGTTGGCTATTTGGGATGGGGAGGTGAAGGAGAGTTAGTGGTGTTCTTTTGGGGCTTATTTGAGGTAGCGCCGCCGGTTATGATGGCGGAAATTCAGGGCGGAGCTAGGGCTAAATCCGGTCTCTAAAGATGGGAGATGAAGTGTGAAGGAGACGAGTTAGGGGGTAAAGGCTTCAGACAGTCTTATACTGTCGATCAAACAGTTCCAAGCCATTCGATCCAGTAAGATCAACGGCTTAGATGATGAGCGACTAAAACGGTGTTGTTTAGTTACTTAAATGACCGGACCAGGTAGGGGAACGAGTTTTGGGCTGGTTTGGTCGGGTTTGGACGGGTAAAGGGTGAAAATGTTTTGGGCCTGGGTGAATTCGAATTAAATTAGCCCAAAATCTGATCTCGTTCCTTTCTTCTATTTATTTTTTCTTTTCTTTTTATTTCAAAATTCCTTTTTCTTTTCAAAAATTAAAAATAAAACCTAAATTAATCCCTAACCAAATTATCTTACCCAATTAAATTAATCAACTTTAAATTATAATTACCAGAACTAATTAAATACCAAATTAAAAAGAAAACTACCAAAATTTGAAGCTAAACATTAAAAGTGCAAAAATAAGTTATTTTTTGTGATTTTTCCATTTTTGTAAAACAGACTAGATTACTAATTAATCTAAAAAATATAAAATTAAATCCTAAATGCAAATGCAATGTATTTTTGTATTTTTATGATTTAAACAAGATTAAACATGCACACGAAAATGCAAACAGTCAGGAAAATTCTACAATAATTCCTAAATTAACAAATAATTAAAAGAAAAAAATCTAATTTTCGGAATTCTATAGGAGTAATTCATGTGAGGCAAAAATCACGTGCTCACAGCTGCCCCTCTTTGCTCGGAGACACAAAGGGTTTTCAGGCAAAGATAAAATGAGCAGTTACGAGGGATTTTTGCCTATCTGAAACTCCATGAAAAACATTTTTTAAAAGAATCTGATCGAACCTTGCTTCAAATGTTTCCTACATATCCTTGGCTATAAAGAAATCAGGCCAGTGTAGTTCTGGAAGTTTTGGTAGCTGAGACTACCGGGAAGCTGTGATTTCACTATTGTTGCTACTGCTACTGCTTGTTGAACTCCTTATTACACCAAAATGAAAAATAAGAAGCTAAACTAGTTAAACCTATCAGCTACGAGTTACAAGATTCATATCTATAAATCTCTTGACGCTTGATCTTGAGTCATAGCTAGTTCTCGCTGCAGACTCCAATCTGAATCTTGATGCTTGTTAGCTGTAGGTGTTGATTCTTTCTTCAGCTTTGGATCAAGGCGAGACATGCGAAGCCTGTGATTTCAATCATATCTTGGGCAGTCCGTATCTTTCTCCGTTTCAGCATTCTGAATTCACTTCTTTTTTTCTTCTTTTCCTTATTCCGGATTGAGACTCATTCTTTTGGTCATCTTGAATCATGTGCCTCGAGGTCAGACCTGCTCAGACACCAAAACAAATAAACGAACGAAACTTTTCTGCCCCAGTTTTCACTAGGAAAATTTCGTGAGTTATTTATAACTAAGATCTAAACCTTTTTTTTTTGAAAGAGATAAAATAAGGATTGTGTGTCTTTAGGAGGAAAGATTAGGGAATGGAGCCCTAATGTTGGCAAAAAGGCGACTGGGGAATGGAGGCCCTATGTCTAAAAATTTCAACTCAGGGAATGGAGACCTATGTTGGCAAAAAGGCGACTAGGGAATAGAGTTCATATGTCTAAAAATCTCAACTTAGGGATTGGAGCCCTAATGTTGGCAAAAGGCGACTTGAGAATGGAGGCCCTATGTCTAAAAATCTCAACTCAGGGATTGGAGCCCTAATTTTGGCAAAAGGCGACTAGGGAATGGATGCCCTATGTCTAAAAAGTCTCAACTAGGGATTGGAGCCCTAATGTTGGCAAACGGCAACTAGGGAATAGAGGTCCTATGTCTAAAAATCTCAATCTTAGGGATTGGAGCTCTAATGTTGGCAAATGGCGACTAGGGAATGGAGGCCCTATGTCTAAAAATCTCAACTCAGGTATTAGAGCCTAATGTTGGCAAAAGGCGACTAGGGGATGGAGACCCTATGTCTAAAAATCTCAACTAGGGATTGGAGCCCTATGTTGGCAAAAGGAGACTAGGGAATGGAGGTTGTATGTCTAAAAATCTCAACTAGGGATTAGAGCTCTATGTTGGCAAAAGGCGACTAGAGAATGGAGGCCCTATGTCTAAAATCTCAACTAGGGATTGGAGCCCTATGTTGGCAAAAGGCGACTAGGGAATGGAGGCCTTGTGTCTAAAAATCTCAACTAGGTATTGGAGCCCTATGTTAGCAAAAGGCGACTAGGGAATGAAGGCCCTATGTCTAAAAATCTCAACTAGGGATTGGAGGCCTATGTTGGAAAAAGGCGAGTAGGGAATGGAGGCCCTATGTCTAAAAATCTCAACTAGGGATTGGAGTCCTATGTTGGCAAAAGGCGACTAGGGAATGGAGGCCCTATGTCTAAAATCTCAACTAGGGATTGGAGCCCTATGTTGGCAAAAGGCGACTAGGGAATGGAGGCCCTATGTCTAAAAATCTCAACTAGGGATTGGAGCCCTATGTTGGCAAAAGGCGGCTAGGGAATGGAGACCCTATGTCTAAAAATATCTCAACTAGGGATTGGATCCCTATGTTGGCAAAAGGTGACTAGGGAATGGAGGCCCTATGTCTAAAATCTCAACTAGGGATTGGAGCCCTATGTTGGCAAAAGGCGACTAGGGAATGGAGGCCCTATGTCTAAAAATCTCTCAACTAGGGATTGGATCCCTATGTTAGCAAAAGACGACTAGGAAATGGAGGCCCTATGCCTAAAAATCTCAACTAGGGATTGGATCCCTATGTTGGCAAAATGCGACTAGGGAATGGAGGCCCTATGTCTAAAATTCTCAACTAGGGATTGGAGCCCTATGTTGGCAAAAGGCAACTAGGGGATGGAGACCCTATGTCTAAAATCTCAACTACGGAGTGGAGACCCTATTTTGGAAAAGCGTAAAGGTAGAGATTGGGGATTCTAAGCTACCATTTTTTTCTTCTTATCTCTTTTTTTCATTTCCTTTTCCTTTCTCTTCTTTTTTATTTCATGGAATGAGTAAACGCGGGAAAAAACTTGGAGGGGACTTCCCTTTTTATGGATTGTTGCTGCAAAGCTGTTTCTAGCACTTGCGCATTTCTTTTTCCTTTTTTTGGTTGCACTTGCTTCTTGCACGGTTGCTTTAGATTGCACCTGTTTCAAATTTTTCAAACAAAGAACAATTGTTAGTTTGAAACGGTGGTTGGTTTTGTGGCCTTGATTGTCTTAGTCGCTTGATTCGGCCCAGCTTCTTTGATGAAGATCTCAATTGCAACTGCTTGTTTCCTGGGGACCAATTTCATTTCAGGACCTGAGAACCTCTGGTGTTTTCCAGATTTTGCCATGATGGTTGGTCGGTGGAACTCAACCTTTTCGACTTTATTTTTCCTTCGTAAGCTTTTCCTTTCAAACTTCCTTTTCTTTTTTTCTTTTTTTTCTTTTTTTCATTTTTTTTTGAAATTTCTTCTTATCTCTTTTTTTTTAGTTCAATTCATTTTTCATTTCATTTTTTCTTTTTCTTTTTTTAAAAATGCAGGAAAGAATTTGGAGGAAACTTCCCTTTCGGGTTAACTATTGTTGTGAAGCCGTTTCTAGCTCTTGCGCATCTTTTCCCTTTTGGTTGCACTTGATTCTTGCACGGTTGCTTTGGATTGCACCTGTTTCAATTTTTCAAACAAAGAACAATTGTTAGTTTGAAACGGTAGTTGGTTTTGTGGCCTTTATTGTTTTTGATCACTTGATCTCGGCCCAACTGTTTTGGTGAGAACCTCTGCTGCTTGCTGGCTTTTTGAAGATTAATCTCTCTCCTAAAATCGAGGAACTCAACTTTTCAAACTTTCCAGATGATGATTCAACTGTGTGGGGCTTTTGGCCCTTTCACCTTATTTTGCCTCTAGGGGCTTTTGACCTTGTATAACTCTGATTTTAGAGCATCAGTCATCATGGCCAGTCGGGATCGACTTGATGCACCCGCTGAGGCTGGGTACTTTTCTTTGGGCTTGGCTTTTATTAAGCAGAATTCTGTAAAACCAATCTTGCCACCTTTTCTTTGTATTTGTTTTAGAATAGAGTTAGACCGAAAGGGATTCAAGGAAAAATAAACAAAGGACAAGAAAATGAATTTAAGGAGAAGTGTCCCTTTCGGGGAGGAAAGAAGGACTTATCCGGGGTGCATGCAGACTTCAATAGACATGACATGCTTCTTGGACTGGATACCCGATTTGCACAACTATCCAACTTCTCATAAACCCATTGTGACCCATGTTTTAAAACCGAGAAACCTTGCCAGGACTCTTTCAATACCGATGGTGGTGAGGGGTTTCTTCTTTTCGATCAATGGCGCCCTTTGCGGGTTTTCGCCAATCGACCTCTCTCATTTCTCTTCTCACCATCACCTTATAGTGCTCTTTACGAGTTTTCACTAACAAGACTCTCTCATTTTCAATTTCTCTGCTCACCGTTGACTTATGGTGCCCATGGGTTTTCACCAATAAGACTCTCTCATTTTATTTCTCTCATCTTGATTCTATCGTATCCAAACATCTGCGTTCTCCGATTTTGAAAACCTTTTGCTGATTGATCGGAAGGACTTGAACAAGGTTGGGTAAAAAGAGTTGGATCGAAGTACAACTTTGGAACCGTTCAGGCAGGATCATCGCCGAACCATTATAACATCTGCTCCAGTTTCACTTTTGGGGAAAATTTGATTTTTGTTTTGGTATGACTGAACCCCAGGAGAGAGGCTACCTACGTATCCTTTCGGAATCAAGTCGAACGTAGTTCAGGGAAACTTTTTGTTTTTGTTTTTCTTTTTCTATTTTTTTTCATCATTTTATTTTTTTTTCATTTTTTCCTTTTTTTACAAGCTTCTTCAAGTTTCAAAGAGGGTAATGAAAGAAAGGTAACCGGATCAAATGGTTAGCAAAAGATTGGAGTGTTTGGGGTAGCGAGAATGAAAGCCTTCGTCATCCTAATCGGATAATGCTATTGCTGCAGAAGGATTAGACATAGTACCTTTTGACTGCATCTGCATTTACAGTTGTTTCAGGGTCATTCCCTTCAATGTCTCTCAGATACAATGCCCTTTTTGGCAATAATTTTCTGATAATGTATGGTCCTTTTCAATTAGGAGCAAATTTTCCTTTTGCTTCCTGATGATGGGGGAGAATACGCCTTAAAAAGAGTTGCCCCACTTCAAAGTTTCTAGACCACACTTTCTTGTTGTAGGCACGGGCCACTCTTTGTTGATACAACTGCTCGTGGCAGACTGCGGCCATTCGCTTTTCATTGATCAGGGTTAACTATTCCAAATGGGTTTTGACCCACTAACTGTCTTCAATTTCAGCTTCAACAATGATTCGGAGAGAAGGGATTTCAACTTCCGCGGGTATTACGGCTTCAGTTCCATAAACCAAAAGGTACGAGGTTGCTCCGACCGATGTGCGCACAGTAGTGCAATACCCCAACAATGCAAAAGCCAACTTTTCATGCCACTGCCTGGAACTTTGAATCATCTTTCTCAAAATCTTGTTGATGTTCTTGTTCGCTGCTTCGACAGCACCATTAGCTTTAGGACGATAAGGACTAGAGTTCCGATACGTTATCTTGAATTGTTCACATATCTCCCTCATCAAATGACTAATAAAATTTGCAGCATTATCCATAATTATAGTTGCAGGAATACCAAAACGGCAGATGAGGTTGGAATGCACAAAGTCTACTACAACTTTCTTGGTGACAGATTTGAGAGTAATTGCTTCGACCCACTTTGTGAAGTAGTCGATGGCGACCAATATAAATCTATGCCTATTTGAAGTTTTCGGCCCAATGACGTCCATGCCCCAAGCAAAAAACGGCCAAGGTGCTGACATAGGATGCAGTTCTGTAGGCGGTGCATGAATCAAATCACCGTGCACCTAATGTTGGTGACATTTCTGGATGAAACTGAAGCAGTCTTTTTCCATAGTCATCCAGTAATAGCCCGTTCGAAGGATTTTCCTTTCCAAAATATACCCATTCATGTGGGGTCCGCACACTCCTGCGTGCACTTCATACATGATTCTTCCGGCCTCTTTGGCGTCGACATATCTTAACAAGTTGAGATCTGGAGTCCTTTTGTACAAGACATCACCGCTCATGAAGAAACCACTTGCGTGTCGTCTAATGGTTCTCCTTTGGTCTCCACTAGCTTGCTCGGGGTATTCGTTAGTTTTCAGAAATCTTTTGATGTCATGGTACAATGGCTGAATATTTGGTTCTACCTCAACAGTATTACAATAACCGTGCCTTTCCCGGATTTGGATTTCCAAGGGATCAATATGGGCATTGCCTGGGTATGGCAGCATCGAGGCTAAAGTAGCAAGTGCATCAGCTAGTTCATTGTGACAACGAGGGATGTACCTGAACTCTATTGACTTAAACCGCTTGCTAAGATCTTCCACATGTTGCCTGTAGGGAATAAGTTTGACATCTCGGGTCCCCTATTCTCCTTGAGCTTGTCGGATAATCAGATCTGAGTCTCCCATGATTAACAATTCTTTGACATCTTGGTCAATTGCCATGTTCATACCCATAATGCAGGCTTCATGCTCGGCAGGTTATTTGTGCAGAAAAACCGAAGCCGGGCTGTGGCTGGATAATGCTGACCAGTGGGTGAGATTAAGATTGCCCCGATTCCAACACATTTTGTGTTTACCGCTCCATCAAAGAACATTTTCCATGCATTAGTATCTTCGGATATTTCCTCAACTGAAGTTACCTCTTCATCCGGGAAGTAGGTGCTCAAAGGTTGGTATTCATCATCAACCGAGTTTTTTGCCAGGTGATCTGCTAACGCCTGGGCTTTCATTGTTGTGCGAGTGACATAGACTATGTCAAATTCAGTGATTAGGATCTGCCACGTTGCTAACCTTTCTATGGGCATTGGTTTCTGGAATATGTACTTTAAATGGTCCAATCTAGTGATGAGATAAGTGGTGTAGGCCAACAAGTAATGCCTCAGCTTTTGAGCTACCCAGGTCAGAGCACAACAAGTCCTTTCAAATAGAGTATATTTAGCCTCGTAGCTTGTGAACTTTTTACTCAAATAGTAGATCGCCTGCTCTTTTCTCCCGGTCACGTCATGTTGTCCGAGGACACAGCCAAAGGAGTTCTCCAAGACTGTCATATATAGGAACAGAGGTCTTCCCAGTTCAGGTGGGACCAAAACTGGCGGGTTCGATAGATATTCTTTGATTTTGTCAAAAGCTTTTTGGCACTCGTCTGTCCATTTGATTGCTGCATCTTTCTTTAGCAGCTTGAAAATGGGTTCACATGTAGACGTCAACTGAGCAATGAATCGGCTGATGTAGTTCAATCTTCCCAACAAGCTCATAACATCTTTCTTGGTTCTTAGATGAGGCATTCTCGAATGGACTTTATCTTTGTTGGGTCCAGCTCGATGCCCCTACGACTGACTATGAATCCCAAAAGTTTGCCAGATGGAACCCCAAATGCACATTTGGTTGGGTTTAGCTTCAGATCATATTTACGCAACCGCTTAAAGAATTTTCTCAAATCCCGAACATGGTCATCCTGGGTCCTGGACTTGATGATCACGTCATCCACATACACCTCTATCTCTTGGTGCATCATGTCATGAAAAATGGTAGCCATGGCTCTCATGTAAGTTGCCCCGACATTCTTCAGACCAAAAGGCATGACTTTATAACACTATGTGCCCCAGGGTGTGGTAAAAGCTGTCTTTTCTGCATCCTCTTCATCCATCAACACCTGGTGATATCCTGCGTAACAATCCATGAAGGACTGTATCTCATGTTTGGCGTAGTTATCAACAAGGATGTGGATGTTTGGCAAAGGGAAATTATCCTTAGGACTTGCTTTGTTCAGATCTTTATAATCCACACACACTCGGGTTTTTCCGTCTTTCTTTGGCACTGGAACTACATTGGCTAACCATGTGGTGTATCGAACCACTCGGATCACCCCCGCTTTCAACTGTTTTGTGACCTCTTCTTTAATCTTGTCACTAATATTGGTTTTAAACTTTCTTTGCTTTTGCTGGACAGGGGGATAATCGGGGTAAGTTGGCAACTTATGAACCACCAAATCAATACTCAGTCTTGGCATGTCGTCGTATGACCAAGCAAACACATCTTTGAATTCAAACAAGAGTTGGATCAATGTGTCCCGGGTTTTTTCATTTGTGTGAATGCTTATCTTGGTTTCCCTGACTTCTTTAGAACTACCCAAATTAACCGGCTCAGTATCATTTAAGTTCGGCTTAGGTCTATTCTCAAATTGTTCCAATTCTCGATTTATTTCCCTAAAAGCCTTTTCTTCATCATATTCTGGTTCTTAGTTCATTATTTCATAGTGAGACAATGTGTTTGAATCTGGGCATGAAGTTCGCAAGCATGTCATGTTATTTAAAGCCGCATTATTAGAACTGAAAAAAGAAATAAAAGAAAAAAATAACAAAAATCAGAAAGAATATAGAAAGATGAACGATGAAATATTGATTTCATTTCTTTGAATTTGAAGATAACAGGGTTTACATTGGGAATTAAAGACAGAAAACTAAAGAAAACATCCGAGTTACACCCTAAAATAACTCGTGATGCAGAAAAAGTGGCAAGACCGGACTACCGGGATTCCCTCCTGATTGGGAATGGAGTAGCCTTCCAATTTTGTAGTTTGGCACTGGGTCCCATGTATAGCACCTCAGCGGTGCTTGATCCTTCCCCTGGTTGGACCATGTGGGTTTCATACAACATCTTCCTCATAGCCCCACAAATTTCTTCAATTTTCTCGTCCGTGAAGGCCTCATCTTCCTCTTCCTCATTGTATTTAGGCTTGACAAATGTCCTATAAAGATGCGGAATCGGTTGAGGTAAGACCCAACCATTGTTCTTTCTTTCATCTGCCTATTTTCCATCAGCCGATGTGGGTTGGAAACCTACCCCAAAGAACTTCTCACTAGCAGCCAGAGTGATAGGTTCGGCAATTCCTTGCAATGACTTCCCGAGCCCCTTCCCGGGTTTGTAACCATGCCTGATCATTTATTTGGCAACCATAATTGATGCATTTGAAAGAAAGGGTTGAGGGCGAGGGTTTCCTTCTTCACACTGGTCCACGACCACAATCTCAAAAGCCTGATAGACTATATGTTCACTTCCTTCTCTAGCTTCAAGACAAGGGACTGATGGGTCCCGATAAATCGATATCTCATCTTCCTCGTGAACTACAATCTCCTGATCTTCATGTTCGAATTTCACCATCTGGTGAAGAGTAGAAGGCACAGCCCCTGCTGCATGAATCCACGACCTTCCCAGGAGGAAATAATAGGAAGTATCCATGTCCAAGACCTGAAAGGTCACCTCGAAGTCCACCAGGCCGATAGTCAGAATCAAATCAATCTCGCTTACTGTATCTCTCTTTATGCCATCAAAAGCACGCACACAGACGTTGTTGGGTCTGATTCTATCAGTACCAATTTCCATGCGTTGCAGAGTTGAGAGAGGGCAAATATCTACCCTAGAACCACCATCTAGCATGACCCTTTTCACATAATACCCCTCGTATTTAACTGTCAGATGAAGGGCTATGTTGTGTGCGCCCCCTTCCAGGGGCAAACCATTCTTGCTGAAGAGATTTGATTGACTGCAAAAAACCTCTCTACCATCATCTCCAACTGTTCTATAGTGGTTTCAATGGGTACGTATGCTTCATTAAGAGTTTTGATCAACACGTTTTGATGTTCAGTTGAATTCATTAGCAAAGACAACAAGGAGACTTGGGCAGGAGACTTCCGAAGGTGGTCGATTATCTCGTAGTCTGCCATTTTCATTTTCTGGAAGAATGCTTCTGCTTCTTCAGCACTCACTGGATTCTTAGGTAGGAAACGCTTCTTTGTGTCATTATTCACTTCCTCCAGATTGAGGTACTTCTCAGTCGGGTTATTTTCCTTAACTTCTCCCGAGATCTCTTTACCTTTGTACGTTACTACCGCTTTATTGTAGTTCCATGGAACGGCAGTGGGATCTGTTATGGGCCTTTGTGGTGTGCGACCAATAACCACGGTCTCATTTAGCCTTGATGGAGTTATCGGCCCCTGTACCACGTAGGTCCCTTTGGGCACATACATTTTAGCTCCCTTGTTTATCTCAAACCTTCTAAGAGGACTCAATGACATCTATTCTTTCTTATGTCCTCGAGGAACATAGAGAATGGCATCTTTGGAGGGCGCTGCCCTAGTTTCAGCTTCCACTTTCTTTTCTGTATTTTGAGGGGTAGGTTTGCTCTTTTTCTCCCCCTTGTCTTGTTTCACAACAGCTTTTGGCTTCTTTTCCACATCGGCTATGGCAATAATGTCTTTTAGAGATGGATCAAATTCTCTATCTTCACAGATCATTCAAATAACCGGCCCGTTGTTGTGAGCCGGTAATGGATTGTCGGTTACATTAGGAATGTCTTCGTCCTTTAGCATTATTCTCTTTTGTTCTATCAGATTTTCCACAACCCTCTTCAGGGTCCAACAGTCATCTATATCATTCCCTTCTGCCCCTCAATGGTAGGCACATCAAGTACCAGCTCTGTAAGCGAGCGATGTTGGGTTCTGCCTGGTTTAGGGTACAGGCTGCAACAAACCTATCTGGACAAGTTTGGGGAAAAGGCTGGAATAAGACTCTCCAATAGGTGTGAAATTTGCCATCTTAGGTGGTTCCCGGGCACGGAAGTTGTTCTGTGGAAGTCGGGGATTGTACTGAGCTTGGTGAGGAGGTTGATTTTTGGGAAATGGAGCTCGGTTCTGATTGAATTGTTGTTGTGGCCTGACGTAGGGTTGGGCATTCATCACTGCGTATGGCTGAGGAACCATAGCTTAAGCCACATCTTGGTGGGGATAGTAATGTTGTGGGGTTCTTTCAGAGAAAAGAGGTCTGGGTGGACGGGGTTTTCTTGCACTTGAAGTTGCCATTGCTATTTCTTCCTTCTTCTTTCGGTTTGCTACTCCTCCAGACCCGCCTTGGATTTCTTGGGAGGTAGCCCTTATAGCAGACTGACTCAAGATTCGCCTTGTTTTCAACTCATTTTCAACCATTTCACCGATTTTGATGGCTTCGGCAAACGGCTTACCCATCTCAGACATCATGTTTTGATAATAATCAGCCTTTTGGGCTTGAAGGAAGATACTGACCATCTCTGTTTCGTCCATTGGAGGTTTGACTCTGGCCGCTTGTTCGCGCCATTTGAAAGCATACTCTCGGAAGCTCTCCGAGGACTTTTTCTTTAGGTTTGACAATGAATACTTGTCAGAGGCAATGTCGATGTTATATTGAAACTGCCTGACAAAGTCCCGAACAAGGTCGTCCCAAATATGCCAGCGAGATATATCCTGGTCCATATACCATTCTGAAGCGATGCCAACCAAGATTTCTCCAAAGTAGGCCATGATAAGTTCTTCTTGTCCGCCCGCTCCCCACAGTTGGTTGCAGTACCTTTTGAGGTGGGCAATGGGATCCCCATGCCCGTCATATTTTTCAAACTTTGGGGTTTTGAAACCCAAGGGTAGATGTACGTGCGGGAACATGCACAGGTCAGCGTAAGATACGCTCTTTTGCCCACTCAGACCCTGTATATTTTTGAGACTTTGCTCCATGCTTCTCATCTTTCTGGTAATCTCCTCTTATTTAGAGGTTTTTGAGGTTTTCTCCTGCCCTGCGGTAAACTCATACCGAGGCAGCTAAGGGTGAGAATTGGTAGTAAACTGGGTTGGCTCCATTGGGAAAGATGGTGCTTGAAAGGTAAAGGAAGATGGATCGAAGCTAGGCTTGGGTAAAGCAGGTTGTGTCGTAGCTGAACAAGGTGGCGCGGTGAATATGTTTGAAGCCACACCGGAAGTTAGCACCTGGGGGCGAACCTCAGAAGGTGTTCTAGCAAAGTGTACTGAAATGGTAGGACATCCCAGGGGGGTATTTGGATAACCTATAGGGATGTTGGAGGTCCCACTTGCCCTAGGAAACAGCTCAGGGAATCCGGGTATTGCACTTGGTGGTTCTTTTCTGTTTGCCTAGGCGTCCCACATTTCCATCATGCGGAGACGCAGACTTATTTTCCTCAGCAGTTGCTGACTCAAAAGTTGGAATGGCCGAGATCAGACTATCCTCCAGAGTAGGAACTGTTGGCAGAGGAATTTTCGAAGACATTTCAACACTTCCTTTTGACCTCGTGAAGTATGGATGTGAAGCTAGACTACCACAAAACCAACCACCTTACTATAGAACCTGGACTTAACAGTAGACAACAAACCGGTCAGTTTGGAGCAGTTAACACATAGGTAATCGCACGTTGGGGGTGTGATGCACCTATACACTTAAATGTGTTTCTACATGTTTCGCCACGGTTGCGTGTTTCATCCCAGCTTTACTTACTTTTCCCAATTTTCTTTTTTTTCCATTTTGGCTTTTTGTGCTTCTATTCCCATTTTCCGCTCTTTTTTTCCCCTCTCTCCTTTTTTTCGTTTTTCTTTTGGTTTTTCTTTGGCTCTCTTTTTCTTTCTTTTTGGGTTTTCTTTCGGTTCTTTCCTTTCACATCCCTCTCTTATTTGATTTATTTACACAAATCATGACCGGATCCAATGAGGATTTCCTACGTATCACGACGCCGCGTGAATCAGATCATTTATGTAGTTCAAGAATGCGAAAAAATAAAGAAACAATTTCTGGGAATTTTCAATTTTCATTAATAAAAACTCCTAAACCTTTCTATTACAAAAGACTTCAAACTACTCAATTTTTTGGAATTTTAAAACTACAAACAGACTCAAAAATAAATTCTAAACTAAAATACAGACTCTATAAATGAAAAATCATGAGTACATAAGTGCTTCAACTCCTGGGGCCCGTGGGACATCATTCGGTCTTGCCACGGTCCTACGTGCGAGATCCCCTTGAAGCCGCTCCAAATTGCTCATTATATGGCGGACAAATATCATTACTGCAGCGAAGAAAGTGGTCTAAGTCATGTCCTCACAAGTGTGGAATTTCATGACGATTTTGTCAGCAATGGCTCTAACCCTCTCTCGGATAATACCCTTTTCCTGAAGCAGGCGCCCGATTTGCTGATTCCGAGCTTCTAGCACCTGAGTGTCATGATGGCTTTGATTCTACAACTGTTGCATATCTTCCTCCATCTGGGCCATCAAAGCATAACAATGTTCCCTGTCGGCTTTAAAGTTCCTAGCCTGTTTGGTCACCTCATTTTCAAGGGTAGTTAGTTTTCTCTTCAGATGTGTGATTATCCCCTCATATTTTCTTTTCATTTATCGCACAAACTCTGCCCGCCCTTTTGCATTCTTTGCCAATTGTGCTCAGACTTTTGCTAGACTGACCTCAGATTTTTCTAGGTCATCTTGACACTCGAGTACTTTCTTTCTCAGATCACTTATAAGCCTTTCATCTGCTCGGCTTCTTTCCGGGTTTCTAGCAGCTATTCTCATTTTTTGGATCAAAGCTTTGAGGGCTTCGTTTTTCGGGGTTAGCTTTTTCTTCTCCCCTTCATCTGCGACAGCTTGGATACTATTGCCAAATTTGAGGTCCCTGATTTGTCACTCTAATTTACTGATCTTGGCCCTATAGCTTTCTTCTTTTGCCAACCAGCCCCACTACTCCTGTGAGTCGCTAGTGAATTATTGGACATTGGGTCTCTTAGAAAGTCTGTCGAGAATCTGAAACCTTTTATCGAACCAAATCATGTAATTGGGGTCTACCTCACCTCTAGCTAGATCCCGCACCATAGTCTTAGGTTCGAGAAATCTGCACTCATTCCAAACTTGGTGAACTCTTCCTTCTGGAAATACAGCCTTTGGGCCTAGTTCGACGACATGTCCACTCAAATCTTTGTCATGGGGGATGGTTTGAAACCTGCCCAATTAGCGCAAAACCCTGTGAGGATCATATGGCTGGATGCTCTGGATGCCCATTAGGAGAAGATAGCACACTTCAGCTGACATGTATATGACTTCGGTGGCAGGGAGCCATCCGAACGTCCACTCAATTTTATTCGAAGTTAAAGAACTTAAGTGTGCAAACCAAGCCTTGGTACCCTCTGGAAATTCAACACCCTCCACTCGGCTTTCAAATTCTTCGATGCAATCCAAACCAGTCATGCAGTAGTTCATATACCCGACACGGTGGCAGAGATATTCCTGTATCCACAATTGTAGTAGTAGGTTACAGCCTTGGAATAATTTTCCCCCTTCTCGGCAGATGGTCAAAGCTCGGTAAATCTTAGACAAGATCATGGGAACCAGGGTGCCATTAGCTTTCTTGATTGCGACATCAACCATTCCCACGTGGTCCAATTCTATGTTGCCGTCTTTTTGCGGACAGATTATAACACCCAAGAATGCTACTATAAAAACCAAACCCCGTCATGCCTCCCATTTATCTTTATTTCCGGCATGGGTCAGACCAGTATTCGGTGCTTCAAAACTTTGGGGGTTGCCATAGCGTTGGTACAAGAATTGGAAAGTACAAAACCCTTCAGATAAATTCCCATCCTGAATATCCCGGCTAATACTCAACATATCCAGAAACATGTGAGGAGATACTGGTCTCGGTGACACCGAGTACCGATTTCTAAGGTTTCCGTTAAGGCCGGCGTAACCCGCAATTTCCTCTAGCGTGGGTGTGAGCTCAAAATCAAAAAAGCGGAACACATTGCGAGTCGGATCCTAAAAAGGTATCAAGGCTTCAATCATGTCCAATCTTGGCTCGATGTTCAAAACTCCGACAAGACCACCCAAAACTTTTACCACAATTCCTCGGTTGACTTTTCCTAAGTCGTTCCACCACATGTGGAGCTGTAAGGGGATCTCCTTAAGAGCTGCGAAGGGTTCATTTTCATCTGTGCTCATCCTGCACATTTATTAGGGTGATTTAATAATAATAAAAAAATTATGACTCATTTTGACTCAAAAAAAAGTTATCACTATTTTATTTTCAAAATTTTCATAAAAAATCCGGCTTTGCAAATACGGCCTTTCAGCACTTCGAGGAAGAAGATTTAAGGGTTGTATTTGCTAACTGGCCAAAAACCTTGAAAAGTGACCAAAGGTGGATGTTCTTGCAAAAATGACCTTCCGGCGCCCTTTTAGGGACATTCGGCTATTTTAAACAAGAATGGCATCACCTTACTTATTTACAATAAAAAATTTGTTCTTTTTGGGCTAATTTTGCAAAAAGGAAAGTTGGACCTGATGGGGGTTGCCTACGTATCCCACATCCGGTGAGAATCAAACTGGCGTAGTTCAGGCAGATTTGACAAAACCAACTATTTTTAAAAACAAAATTTTCTCTTTTTTTTTTTCAAAATGTCGGCAGAGTTTCGGTATATTAGTTTTTTCAAAAACAAGAAATTATCTCTCTTAGCCCTCACATTGACTCTTCTTTTTCCTAACTTTTCTCCTATTATCCATAAGCCGGTCAATATGCAAATCCGAAGCAAATAAATGCACAAGTAGCAAGTAAAATGCATCAGGATGGTCTTTTCATTTTGGGTACACCTGTCCTAGACAGACCCAACCCCTGTGTTGAGTCTCCAAGGTCAAATGCACGTGATGCAAACGAGCGTTCCTACTAGGGATCCGGCATGAGGTTTTGTTATACTAGGTTTAAAACCTGGGTGTATTGTTCTAGACCTGGCTCACCCGAGCGGACAGCTCGAGCCGAGGGCGGGCATTGTACCGGGAATATAGAAGCTTCACCGACTTTGCAACTTGTCCGAACCTCGTTCTAAAATTGGATAAGACTCTAAACAGAAGAGAAGTCACATGAAGTGCACACTTCCCAGATGATTTAGAAGACTCGGAGAGAAGAAGGGTTTCATAGCAATTTATATACAGTTCAAACAATATCAAAGCGGTAAAAAGCGGCAATTAGCATATTAGGCCCAACATGTAAAAATCAGATAAAACAAGCCAACTACAACAGTTATTCTAAGCTCTAATTCTTAAAACCTGAACCAAAGTTCTGGGTTTGATTCCCCAGCAGAGTCGCCAGAGCTGTTACAACTCCTTTTTTACACACCCGAGGGTATATAAGGGGAGTTTTTTCACTTTAAGTGACATTATTCGACATGGGATTAATTTATTCAATTTATCAGAGTTGCCACTTGGAATAGTTTATTTGGGTGTCCCAAGTCACCGGTTTATTTTAAATCTCAAATCGAGAAAAATTCGACTTTCCTTTTGAAGTCTGCGAACCAGAAATTCTGAATAAGGAATTCTGTTAACCCGGGAGAATATGTTACGCATTCCCGGGTTCCGTGGTTCTAGCACGGTCTCTAAAACTATTATAATTAGCCTATTATCTGATTTTAATACAAGTTTTAACCTATGGTACATTTTAACTTTATTAAACCGCTTTTAACTATTTTAGGAAGCTTCAATGTTATGTAAAACACGCCTTGAACCACGCCACATAAAATGCACCCGCGGTCCACGACACATTTTATTTAACGTTGTTGAGAATTGGAGTTGGGTCATATGAAATGCACACTCGAGTTTAAGGAAATTAATTTAAATATCACGCCTAAAGCAACTACGCACTTTCAACTTTGCGAGGGTCATGGAAGATTCAACTAAATGGCACGCCTCGATTTCTAAAGATTTAAAATTAATTAAATGAGGGCCATGCATTTTGAGATTTTATTTGGCATGACACACCTTGATTCCGATTTTAAAGGAAACTCAAACTAAGCTTTGCGGGCCATAGACTAATCTTATTTAATATGGCACGCCCGACTCTATTTAATGGAATCTAATTAATCAACACTAAAGGAATTCGAATTCTCTTATAAACTGATGCTCAAACTTATTAAAGGGAAATTGCTTTAAAGAGAAACAAGGCTGATTATTTAAAAATTGGGTTGGAACAACAAACAACATTCAGATAGGAAATTAAACAGACAGGCCCATACATGATAAGGCCATGCAGTTCCGTTTATGCAACCTCATGGTCCAGGGCCCAAGGAAGGGCCCAAGTCATTTGAGAACTAAGGAATTGAGGAGGGCAAGACTCAAGTTCGAGTCTCCAGGCATGCGCACAACATCAGAAAATTAAAAGGGTATCAACATTTAACCCAGCTAACTATCAACAATGCACAACTATACATGTCATCAGATTTAAATCAGTTCCAGCTAACTTAAGGACATTTGTATAAGATTCCACTTTAATTAAGCCCATTTTCCATACACACAACAACAAATAAAAAACTTATGGGATTATCAAACACACAATTCTGATTTTAACAGCAAACCCTACTCAAACATGCTTACAATCACACCAGGAATAATTATGTACATAGCTTAACCCTTAAGGTAATCACTCAGACCATTTTCTTATCCAAATGACTGTATATTGAATAAAGACTTTGAAAACATTAATGATTTTATAAAGTAAAGTACTACATGATTTCCCAAATAGCATAATACACTTACTAAGGCAAACTACAATTGAAGATTTCTTAATCCACACTTAAGCATATCAACTCCAACAGCCTCAAGTCAGAATCACCCCAAAGAACAAACACTGATTCCCAAACAGACTAACATAGATCTGAACAAATTCCAACCTACTGGACTTAGTAGCTGCACTAAACTCACATCTCACTCATGAGAATAGTATCTCAATTCATTTAAACTAAAGCAAATGGAAGGAAGCATTTTTCCAATACTATAACAGAGTTTGAAAATACAATAGACAAACTGAAAAGCTCTTATAAGCACATGCAGATTAATCTTCAAACACAAACAAGCTTAGTTGAATTTTTCAACAAACTTCATGTTTCCCATACACAAAATCACATTTAATAACTTCACTTGCCATTCAATGGTTCTGAAGAAATACCTGGAAATAAAAATGAAACAAAAGAAGTGAAGAATCAGCAAACAGCAGAAACTGAAATCGGCTTAAAACCCACCAATGAAATAATACTCCTAACAGTAGCTCAAAACCAAACTTTTAAAACCCCAAAACTCAAACCATTTCACCCAGATGCAGGACATTTGAAACCTTTCAGGAATTTTAGCTAACCAATGAAATCAGGGAGCACAAACCAAACAGAATTTGAGCAGCTTTCACCAAACAAATGCAGTGATTTCAAAGTTATTTTTAAAGCTTTCTAAGTCTAACCGTTTTCTTTTCAGAATTCTTTTTAGTCTCTAAAATCTGACTTGTGAATGAAGAAAGAATGATTTATAGGCAAGCCTTAGGGAAACAGAAATGAGTTTAATTTTACTCTTTTAATCCTTTCTGAATTTTCATTTTTGCTGTTCAATCCCTAGCTTAAAAACAAGTTTTCAAATAAGTCTCAACCCCCATCTTCTAAGAAGCTTCCTTATTCAGTTATTAAAGATTCATTCACCTAGAATTCCTAGATCTCCCCTTAAACCCCTGCTATTTACATCAGAAATCTCATGGGTCAATTTGACCCAATAGATTAGGCTCTAAAACTGGGCTGACCAAAATCGAATTGAATCCCTTTTGGGCTTCTGAATTCCAAAAACCCGATTCAATCGGCAATTAAAATTACCCAACTAAATGACCTACAGAGTCATAAAGACACCTAAGGTCTTGGGCTCAAAGAAAAATAGAAACAAATAAAACTCGAACAAAATCTAACACTACAGAATCATGCTTAATTAATTAAAATAAAACTTAACACTAACATGCATAACAAAAATGACTCTGAGGAAACTGGAAAACAAAAAGAATCAAGAAGAAGAGAAAGAAGCAAAAGATAGAAAAATGAAAGAAAAAATGACGAAAGGATAACAGAAGAAAAGAAAAAATACCTAAAAAGGCTCTGACAAGTAAAGTCTTCAAATCTTCAAATTTAAGCCGAGTTTGACATTAATCGTGTGTTCTTATCAAGAACACACGAATAAAATCCAACTAGACCTCAATTTTTACTGAAACCTCGATTTGGGGTGTTTTGGGATTTTTAGGGCTCAGGTCAGATTTAAGATTCGACGGAATCTGGTGTGATTCGAGGGAAACGGGTTGGCTATTTGGGATGGGGAGGTGAAGGGGAGTTTGTGGTGTTATTTTGGGGCTTATTTGAGGTAGCGCCGCCGGCTACGATGGCGGAAATTCAGAGCGGTGCTAGGGCTAAATCTGGTCTCTGAAGATTGGAGATGAAGAGTGAAGGAGACGAGTTAGGGGGGGATAAAGGCTTCAGACAGTCTTATATTGTCGATCGAACAGTTCCAAGTCGTTCGATCCAGTGAGATCAACGGCTCAGATGATGAGCGACTAAAACGGTGCCGTTTAGTTACTTAAATGACCGGACCGGGTTGGGGAACGGGTTTTGGACTGGTTTGGTCGGGTAAAGGGTGAAAATGTTTTGGGCCTGGGGGAATTCGAATTAAATTAGCCCAAAATCTGATCCCCTTCCTTTCTTTTGTTTCTTTTTTCTTTTCTTTTTATTTCAAAATTCCTTTTTCTTTTCAAAAATTAAAAATAAAACCTAAATTAATCCCTAAACCAAGTTATCTTACCAAATTAAATTAATTAACTCTATATAATAATTACCACAACTAATTAAATACCAAATTAAAAGAAAACTACCAAAATTCGAAGCTAAACATTAAAAGTGCAAAAATAAGTTATTTTTTGTGATTTTTTCATTTTTGTAAAACGGACTAGATTACTAATTAATCTAAAAAATGTAAAATTAAATCCTAAATAAAAATGCAATGTATTTTTGTATTTTTATGATTTAAACAAGATTAAAATTGCACACGAAAATGCAAACAATCAGGAAAATTCTACAATAATTTCTAAATTAACAAATAATTAAAAGAAAATAAATCTAATTTTTGGAATTCTGTAGGAGTAATTCATGTGAGCCAAAAATCACATGCTCACAAATACTGAAACAAGAGACCAATTATTTTGAACTGAAATAAGAGAGCAACATGCTTTCCTAGCTTAGTTGGTTAAAGCACCCGCTTAGTAAGCGGGGGTCTTGAGTTTGACGAGAGTGTTCTTTTCTTCTATATGTTTATATTTCGTCTTGGTTGTATTCGTTCCTGCAACGAATACAGTCGATACACAACTTGCATTTCGGGTTGGTTGTATTCGTTGCGCGAACGAATACAGTTGATACAGGTTGCGAACGAATACAGTTGACACAGACTGTATTTGTTGCGCGTTTGAATACAAGTGATACATGTTGGTAACAATTGAGTAGTAGTTACGAATGTTAACTAGGCAAATTATAGTTACTAATTAGACTCAAAATTGTAGTGCTTCATAAAAATTCCTCTTTAAAGTAAGAGATCGTTACACAAATAACTGGTCGGATTTAATGTTTACTTTCTCTAGTCAGTATACATAGATTATACATTGATTACACATAGTTATACATATATTATATATGAATTATACATCCGGTCGGATTTAATGTTTACTTTTTCTAGTCAGTATACATAGATTATACATTGATTACACACAGTTATACATATATTATATATAAATTATACATATATTATATAGCTGCTGGCTATTTTTAGTTTAAAAAATTAAATGGATGATTTTTTGGTTAATTCATTCAAATAATAGGCCAACGGTTGCTAGTTTTACATATGTTTTTGTAAAAATTGCACGGAGCGCCCTATTTGGTCGTCCCCATTTAACATATACCCATTTTTTTTAAAGTTTTAACTTGTACCCACTTTTTAAACAACTTCAGCCTCCTTTCTCTTCCTCCTTCTCCTTCTTCTCCTTCTTCTTCTTCTTCTTCTTCTTCTTCTTCTTCTTCTTCTGCTGCTGCTGCTGCTGCTGCTGCTGTTGTTGGTGTTGCTATGAAATTTCAGTTCATGGGATGATTACCATAAGTATGTTTATCAGATTATTTAAAAATAAATTATAAATAATTACGTAATTCTATTCTTTTCACGTTTATTATTTCCAAAATTTATTAGATACTATTGGCAATCTGATTATTTTATAGTAGTAATACACTATGAAAGAATAAGGTGATTATTTATCTAGTATGTTAGAAAGTTTTTTCAAAAACTTCAGCTTGTATAGTGCTGAAGTTTTTACAAATGAACTAAATAACTTCAACATCTTCTGCTGAAGTTTTTGAAAAAGCTTTATGACGAAACTAATGAATCCAGGACAAAAAACTTCAGCTTATTTAGTGCTGAAGTTTTTACAAATGAACTAAATAACTTCAGCATCTTCTGCTGAAGTTTTTGAAAAAACTTATCTAGGACAAAAAAAATTCAGCTTATTTTAGTGCTGAAGTTTTTATAAATGAACTAAATAATTTCAGCATCTTCTGTTGAAGTTTTTGAAAAAGCTTAATGACAAAACTAATGAATCCAGGACAAAAAAAACTTCAGCTTATTTAGTGCAATTACAAACAAAAATTTCAACAAATAGAGAACAAAACTTCAGCTACTATGCTTAAGTTCAGCAATTACAAACAAAAATTTCAGCACACTTGCTACTTCAGGCCCGTCTACTAGAATGCTGAAGTTTTGCGTGATTGTCTTTGCTACTTCAGCCCCGTCTACTAGAATGCTGAAGTTTTGCGTGATTGTCTTTACTACTTCAGCCCCGTATGCTGAAATTACGCGAAAAAGTGGGTACGCATGCAATGTTTTTTTGCAAAGCGGCAAAAGTTAAAACGTGACCCAAAAAACGGGTATAGATGCAAAATCTATCATTTAAAACAAATAAAAAAAAAGAGAGAAAAACTTAGTTAATTATCTGCAGCAATTATAAAATAAATAAAAATGTGTTTGCTTTTAGGCTCAGATATATATACTATATTTTACTTTTCATTGGAACTATATATATATATATATATATATATATATATATATATATATATATATATTGTTGAAATGGGGTAATTCAA
This sequence comes from Nicotiana sylvestris, assembly GCF_000393655.2. Taxonomy (NCBI): domain Eukaryota; kingdom Viridiplantae; phylum Streptophyta; class Magnoliopsida; order Solanales; family Solanaceae; genus Nicotiana; species Nicotiana sylvestris. The sequence continues at coordinate 121,065,398 of NC_091062.1, read as the reverse complement.
CAGTTAAGTCAGGGTCATATTGCGTTGTAGGCCAATAATGAAAGTTTGGACTGCGTAAGTAGAAGCCCACTGGGAAGAAGCGAAATGGTGCACTGGAGGACGGGACATTGTAAAAGCAAAAGGGCTTTCTAACATATTTAGCCAGTTGATATATATATATATTTATCTGCTATTATTTTATTGGAGTGGTTATATTGTATAAAAATCTCAGAATAAAAGGAGTTTAAGTTCTGTATATTAACAGTATAAAAATTATTTACACAATGAAGTCACTTAAAATATAATAATAGATAATTAATTTAATAAATATTGATTTATATAATATAAATAAATGAAAGTAACCTGCTCATAGGTTAAATTTACAATGATAGTGTAAGTATTCATTATATTATCCATTCGCGTAACTTAAATCCAAACAAAATATGTGCACTTTAAAATCATAACACTTACTACTAAACACAATTTAAACTCATGTTTGAGTTTATACTATTCCGAGTTCCTACTCCAAGAACATTACGAGGTCAAAATTACTTCGATTGAAGGACTAGCTAGGCTAGCTTAAACTGTTCTTCTGAATGGAGCATTTGTTAAACACCAAAACATTTACGCATGATTTAAACAATTCTACCTAACTCTTCACTTTTATTCTTTTCCTTAGCTCACCTTGTCAAGCCAAGCAATTTCAAGCTCCGTAAAAAGACCAAAAGCATTAATCACAGGTTCGATTCTCACCATTCTTTACACTACGGTATAAGCTCATCCTACCTCAAAAAAACTATAGAAAAAAAACAGTGGGGCGCTGGCGCTCTCAAGCAAGAGGATGACGGACCAATTCCCTATTAGTCAATTTGGTCTTTCTTGCTAGCTGTAAAAGAAAAAGGAATAAGTCAACAGACAACAGCTCTTGCACTAAAATAGAAATAAGACCTTTATATTGGCACTTATCCTTTTGACCCAAAAAGAGAAAAACAAGTATGGGCACAATTCGACCATATTCTCACACAGTTGCATGTGAAACTAGGAAAAAGTCCACTCCACTGTCCTAAACTGAATCCGTGTTTTGTTTTGACCTTCAAGAAACGGTCAATTCCTCCAAACACCAAACAACAAATAGCTCACGAAAAAGGGTCAAATATGTCCTTATACTAATGAAAAAGGTCTAATATTATCCTCCGTTATACTATCAGTCCAAATATATCCTAACGTCATACTATCGGTCCAAATATATTCCTGACATCATGAAAGTGGTACAAACCTACCCCTCCCCCGTTAACTGTTTGCAACTACCAAGTTCAATTACTTTAAAGTTCTATCATTATTTTGAAGACTTCACTGCCTCTACTTGCTCTTGCTTTTCAAAATACTTGTTGCTTCTCTGACCGATCCTGGAATTGTACGTACATTTCACTTGATCTTACAATTTTGTGTTTTATTTTGCATTTCCTTGTGTTGCCGCTGAATTTGTAAGACCTATTTAGGAAAAATTTAGTAGCACGTTTATTTTAACATAAAACGTAAAGAGAGAAAAAATGGTAGCCTTCCAGAAATGTGGTGAAGAGAAAGAAACAAAAAAAATCAACTCTCGTGTCTAGGTTGTTTTTCTTTCTCACCATGGTCGATTTTGAAACCTTAAACTAGTTTGCTTGTATCTTTGTTTAGTTTTTTATATAAATGTATTTTCGTTTGTATAAGCATGAATTTTGAATAGCAAAATCAGAATTTTCTCGGTTCACGTTGTTTCATATTATCTTTAGCTGTTAGCATTTCTTTTGATATAGTTTGTTTGTGTATCTATGATCTGTGATTTTCTTCAAATGAAAGGGAAAGAAAGGTTGTGGGGAAGGGATGAAAATGGAAGTATAATGGTGAGGTAGCAATGAAATATTGTCATAGGGAGGCAGTTAACGGAGGAAGGATAGGCTTATACCACTTTTATGATGTCAGAGATATATTTGGACCGATAGTATGACGTTAGGGATATATTTGGACTGATAGTATAACGGAGGGCAATATTAGACCTTTTTCAATAGTATAGGGACATATTTGACCCTTTACTACTTGGAAACTCGACCCCACCCACCCCACTCGGTTAGGTCAGAGGAAAAAGAAGCATATGCTCCACAAACTTAACTAAACTCAATTTTTTGGACATAATATATATATATATATATATATATATATATATATATATATATATATATATATATATATATATATATATATATATATATATATATAAGAATACACTAAAATTTAAATAAATTAAATTCTAAACTCATAATGTCAAAGGTACAATAAATTTCACTCTAAAAAGATAACTTTAGAAATTCAGCCATGTCAAATTTAAATCTTGAATTCGGTCTGAATTAATTGTTTTTTGTTGCCAAAACCTTTTACATCTCCATGTAGCCGATAATTCACTTCATGGTTCAGTATTTATGATCCATCATGGCCTTATTTCAATATGTCTCTGTATATATTCGGCCATTACTTGAAAAAATTAACCCATGATCAGTTAATCACTAGTAACAGATAGCATTTTCCTTTTATTCCACATTATATATATTATTACACTTTGACGTCCATACAACGGATAGTTTCATTTCGATAGAGATGGGGTAAGGTTTTCTAACCTAATCACTTGCTTTGAGTTTGATTCTTTCGCAAGGATTACATATTGCAATATTTAAGCAAAGTTGGTGAGGGGAAAATGTTGAATTACCATCAGATAGGGAAAAACAGAAAAAATGAGCAACTGCAAAGAATTTTATATCTTCCAAAGAACGACTAGGCCTTAAGCACCATCCTTCATCAAGCACAAGTAAATGAATTTTACTACAATATTATGAGTTTTCTTTTAACTCACACAAACAATATACTACCGACCAATCCAAACGTGCAGATCATTTTAACTCCACCTATTTCCTATCAAGCAAATGGAGAGAAAGATCTATTTCATTTGGGCAGAAGACATCCACAGTTGATGTTCTTAATCGCCAAATTATGCTATCAGTCTAGGGTTATTGGCTTTTATCAATATATTCGTTTTCAGCAGCAATCCTACCCGAACCACGACCAGTCATTTTACCAAAAGATCTCACTGCAGATAAGCTCTTAAAACTACTACTGCCCTCGCTTAAGTTTCTTGACCTCCTAGACTTCCTAATCTTGGAAGAGTAGTTATCATGGTTTGTGTCTTCATCCTTTTCAAACTTGATAACTTGCAATTGTACAATTCTACTACGGCAGAATGGACACAGAGGTTCGGTAGGACTAGTTGTACTAGTATTAGGCTTGCTATGACAGCACAAGGCCAGTATGCAATGTGCACACATCTGGTGCCCGCAGTCCTGCACCTGAATCATGCATAATTGATCAATGCATATACAACAAACTTCTGTATCACTCACCTGCAATCAGATAATTCCTAGTGAGTACCAAAGACTTGAAGCTTTGTGCAGATGGCTCTAAGCTAAAACTAGCTTAGCAACTAACCAAAGAGTATAATACAGAGAAAAATAAGAAATTCCCTTGCGTTTAAAACATGTACACAGTAGTTTGACATTCTGAAATTAATTCAACATACTTCAGTACTTCATAGATTTATGAGTGGTAATTACCTCAGAGATATTGTCATCCATCCCATCATCAGAATTGATTGGCGAATAAGCTGTTCCTTTTAAGATGTTATTTTCCCTCTCCTTGTTAGCCTCCATCAGGGTACGTTCTAGCAAAGACTTTGCCTCTTCATTGAGCTCACTGACGAACTTCAATGACGATGGCCAGACAAGAGGCTCTGCGGATGAAGGATTCAGCAAAACTGCGCACGCACCATGTTTGTATCTTAAAGCAACTGTGAATGGTATTCGCCTGTACCACAATCATTACATTGCATATTTAGATAACCAACAAAATGAACTATGGTGGAGTCACGCAAAGATCATATTCAGATTCACTATTATTAAGCTAGATCAACTCAGAATAAATTGAACAACAGGGGAATTTACTCGTCAATCAAAGTTCAGGACTCTAAACTTCGTTTTATAAAAATTGGAAAAGATCATAAGAGAAAAAGAAAGATACCCTGAATCATCTCTGTGTGATCGATCTGCACCCCAGGCTAACAATTCGCGGATGCAATCAAGAGAACCAGCTCTTGCAGCCAAATGAAGTGGTGAGCTACCGGGGAAACTGTTTTTTACGGTTGAAAAGAAATTACACATAGCTATAAGTATAAATACAAGCTAAAAAAGCAACAATTCAATAAGAATAAAAAGGAAAAAGAAGTCTTGGACAGGATGATTACCCGTATTCACCAGTTGAAGCATAGACCAAAGCACCATTGTCCAGTAAAATATGAACACATTCAGGCCGTCTTTGACGTGCTGCTAAGTGCAAAGGAGTTGCGCCCTTACCATCTTTAACGTTCACAAACCGGGCATATCCCCTAATAGTTTAATTCCAATACAGCGACTTAGAATTATACAACATGGGAACAAAACAAGTGAATTCTCAAAGAGGCTTTACCAGGAAGATGCAACATGAGATGTCCGAGCAGCAGAAAGAATTTCTTTGAGACAATCAGAGTGCCCATAATAGGCAGCATAGTGCAAGCATGTTCTTCCATTAAGCGAATCAAACATCAAAATCTGATCATAATTTTCACAATTAGGCCCAAGAATTTTCAAAAGATACTTCACTTATATAAATGGAGAGAAGAGGTCGTTCTTGCCAAGATAAATTTGCAAAAAATATAACAAGGGTCTTAAAAATAAAAAGTAAATACAGATAAAAAAAAAAGGGTAGTATGGCATACATTAGCCCCTGCTTCAATAAGCTTTTGCACACAAGAGAGCTTCCCGTGCATGGCTGCCAGCATCAATGGAGTCTAAAGCAATAAACAGCAAAATCAGGAGAAATTAAAAAATGTTTAAGAGCTGCTCAATGGAATCAGAAATCATCAGACCACATTTTTTTAAAGGAAAAAAGAAGGAAAAGAGAAGAAGTGGTCAATGCTAGAGGAATTTGCGAAAATGAAACAAAAAGGTGAAATTTTCTTCTTTTTCTTCCATCAATTAGAAATCAACCAAACAAATAAGGAAGAAAAATACAATAATCACACCTGCTTATACCGATTCAATAGATCAGGATTGACGGACTGGTCTATAAGCATAGAAACAACCTGAAAGAACATCCAAACCCATTAATCGTGAACATAAAAGTTTTAACAAAAACATACCACAATAAAGGGATTAAAAACAGAACCCACCTCAACTTGACCATTGGCAGCAGCAATATGTAAAGCAGACTGGCGATCATAAACCCTAGAACGATGAACAAGACTCGAGTTTCTCTCCAGCAGAGTCTTCACAGTCTCCACGTCACCACACTGAACAGCACTGAATAACCCATGGTCATCACTTGTTCCACAACTGAGTCCCTGACCCATCTCACCCCTTCACAATAAAAATCTGAATTTCTGTTCTGCTTTGGGGCAAGGAGGAGGCACCTCTAGCACCACCGTGGACGGAGGTCGTGATGGTGGTGGCAGAATTGGGAACTGTGAGAGTCTGCAATTGTGCATATATATGGAGTTCCAAGGGGAAAATGAGAGGTGGGATGTGTGAGTATTGAAGTCTGGAGCTGCCCGCAAAAACGACGGCGGGGAATAGCGGGCAGCTGAGAAGGTGGAGTAGGAGCCGTCAACAGGCAGCAGTCAGATACTTTTCGGGCAGTTGGATTCTTAAATAATTATAACAGCAAAATCAATGGCGTTCTATTTATGGGAATGAGCCGGTCAAACTTTTTATTGTTACTGATTGGTCTCCTGCCAAAGTAATCAGGATTTCCACATTTAGAGAAAATTCTCGAAGGGCAAGAAAATTGTCTCCTATCCATAATTCATTGGTCGGGGAAATAAGAAATAAAAAAGAAAAAAATACAAGTATGTATACAGGAATCAGGGATAACGCATACCTCGATTTCCCGGTGAAGAAAACAGGATGAGGGCATGAACACACGAGATTGGAATCGAGGTTGGGAACCCTTTGTATCGAGACCCGTAAAAAGTGAGCGATGTGCTCACCATCGAGCCTGATAAAACGACGCACCCCGAATTCAGGACGAGTTCTAAGACCTCGAAACATGATGAACTATTATACATGACGGATAGAGGGCCATGATATTCGCAATCAACCGGATATTACGGTGCGGATCTCGCTCAATGTCGGTTACGGATCAGTAATTAATGAGAAAGAAAGATTCTTACCTTTTTTAGACATGTACTAGGGATGAAATTCTCCTACTATATAAATGGAAAGTTTTTCTTTGATAAGACTCATTGTAGCACGCAAATCAAGAAAATACAAATTCATTTTCTACTTTCTAGCTATTGCAAAAAAATTTACTTAACTGTTTGCTCTTCATTCGTAATTAGGTTCGAACCAAGGGTCCGATCGAGAGCAAAATAATTGTTCACCCTAGGCTCGGGCCAGGCTATAACATTGCGAAGGATTTGGTCATTCATTTTGTCCTTAACTCGTTATCTAGGATTCCTGATTATTTGTGTTGAATCAATCCACATATCCTTAAAATCACGTACGAATTTAATTATTATCCGATTTAAGAGTAAATAGTTTGGCGCCCATCGTGGGGCTAAGGATAATAGTGGTGATTTGATACGAATCTCCATAACACGCCCTATTTTATGCGTGTTCTTTAAAGTCTTAATTTCAGGTTAGCCCAAAAATGTCAAACTCTCACTCTGCCCACTTGCACGTTGACGCTGAGTCCGGCCATCAAGGAAAAATATTAATTTGGTGCCTAGCAACAAGGTGTGTCTAACAGATCCCAACGGTGTCCCAGTGGCCTATCTGGTCGATGGTAACTCACAGGTGGCCATCGACGTTAATTTTTCAACTGATCCCGAAAAAAGAGTTTGCGGGGACCCTGACCAGCAGCTCGAGAAGCGCCAGAAGGTGAAGGTGAATGGGTAAGCCTGCGGTTAATCGTCGAAATGTTGCAAGCTTAACAGGCGGCAATAGCGCAGCTACAGAATCAAGGCCACACCCTCAGCAAGGTCAAGCCCAAACAATCCCAAGAAAGCACCGGAAAAAACGAACAAATCACCGAGAGACAGGGTGAAGCTAAGTCCGGGGTCAACTTCGAGATAATGAAAATGCTTGAACCATTAACGAAGCGGGTGGAATCAAGTGAGAAGAAAATTGGGGCTAATGAAAAGAAAGTGGAAACATACAATTCTAGGGTCGATCAAATCCTAGTAGCATCCACGATATTGAAAGGGTCAGATTCCAAGAAGTTTATCCAGAAAACTTTTCCTCCGAGCGCGGCATCGAAGACGATCCTAACGAGGTTTCCTATGGCCGATATCCCCAAGTATAACGGAACCACAGATCCGAATGATCATGTGGCCTCCTATATCCGCGCAATCAAAGGGAACGACTTAGAAGATGATGAAATCGAGTTGGTATTACTGAAGAAGTTTGGGGAGACTTTGTCCAAAGGAGCGATGATAAGGTATCACAACGTACCCCCAAATTCAATTGACTCGTTTGCTATGCTTGCAGATGGTTTCGTGAAGGCCCATGCCAGGTCCATTAAGGTGGAGACCAGGAAGTCGAATCTTTTCATGGTTAAACAAAGAGACAACGAGATGCTTGTGAGCACTTAATTTTTTACCATATTTAGATTATTTATCACTTTCAGTATTTAAATACTTTTTAAGTTTAATCTTGATATTTTAGCTTGTATTTCACTTTTTTATATGTTTTATTTGATAAAATTGAAAATCACGAAAAAAAAAAGATTTAATTTGGACTAGTTCTCCTAAAGTCTTGCTTTGTTCAAAAGTCAAAATCATGACCTAAATTGGGCAAAAAGCTGAACCCAATAGCCAAAAGCCCATTTTTTTCTAGCCCAATCCCCTAACCCTGAGCCCCTTCTCCTACCCTAAAGATAATACACACACACGGTCAAAGGGAGAAGGAGACAGCCACTGCTTATCTTCTTCTTCCTCGTGAAAACAGCCATTCACCTCCATTGAAGAGACCTAAAACCAGCAGCCCTACCCCTTCTGAACCCTAGAGGACAAAATCACCTTAGAGTCAAGGCAAAAGAAGGCCGCTGCGGATCTTCTTCTTCCTCGCAAAGAGCTTCAGCCGCACCTCCATAACACCCACGGCTAGAATTCTTTTTCCTTCTCCAACACCCATGGCCAGAACGCTCCCCCCCCCAAAAAAAAAACACCAGCGACTCACCCCATCTCCCTCATCACTTTTTCTCGCCACTGTTGCTATATGACGAAGTAGCCGGAGGTGACTGGCCTCCATTAACACCAGCCATCACCTCGCTACCTCACTTCTCCTCTCTCATCTCCTTGTTTTTTTAAATTTGGAACTTTCATGGAGTAAATAGTAGATTTGCCGGATTGGTTGGTTTTTGGCCGAGAAATAACATTTGCGGTAGCCATATACCATTGTTGTTCATTTTGGCCGGAGTCACGTCCTTCGCTGGTGAATTTACTACCTTTCTGGCATCTCTGCACTTCGCCACTATTTTTTGGCATATTTCTCGACGAAAACCAACCGAGCAGCAAACTCCGTCGAAGATCCGGCGAAGCTTCTATGTCGAGGTTCTGTTCGAGGACGACGGCATTGGTTTCGCATTCCATTCACTTCATGGACGATTTGATGTACAAGTTCCCTTATCAATATATAGAAGACATTGAGGTTCATTTTTAGCCTTTATCTTTTTTAAGATTTCAGAAAGTCTATAGTATTTGTTTTTATCGTATGTTAATGGTTTTGGTTTGAACACAAAGGATCTTAAATAGCTCACCTTTCTTTATTTTGTCTATGTCATTTGGTTGCCTAATACGTTGGAGGTTGGTTGGTTGCGTGACATGACTTTTGCAACATTTAAATCCAGCTAGTTTGTTTGATGCAGTGAATATTTTGTGTTGGTAAATGTCCTGTTCTCGTAACTTGCTTTAGGCGCTATTAATAATAAAATATTGTGATTATGGGTACAATTTCTGTGGCATGGTCATAATAAATAAATCCCAACTCAAGTGTGCATTTCACACGACTTGACCTCAACTTCAAATAATAATAAAGTAAATATGTTGTAAGTTGTGGGTGTGTTTCACGTGACGCTATTTGCAATATGTACAAAAACAATGAGTACGCGACATCGCGACTTATTCAAATAAATTCCATATACACTAAAAGGCGATTAAATTAATTGAAAGTGGTTAGAAGTTAAAAATGCACAATATGTTTAAATATATATTAAATCAGATAATTAGGCCAATTATTGATAGTCGAGCGACCGTGCTAAAACCACGGAATCCGGGAATGCCTAACACCTTCTCCTGGGTTAACAGAATTCCTTACACGGTCTTCTAGTTTTTGCGGACTTTAAAACAGAGTCAAACTTCCTCGATCTGGAATTTAAAATAACCGGTGACTTGAGACACCATAAATTATTCTAAATGGCAACTCTGAATTAGATCAATAATCTCATTTCGAATAATGTCACTTTAATTGGAAAAACTCGAGCATTCCTTCGAAAAAAAAGGTGTGACAGCTCAGGCAACTCTGCTGGGGAACAAACCCAAAATCTCTGGTTCAAGGTTCAGAATTCGAACTTAGAATACTGTTATACTTGGCTTTTATTTATTATCTGATATTTATGTGTTTGAGCCTAATGTGCAAAATGCCCTTTTTTTACCGCTTTGATATTGTTTGAACTGTATGTTTCTCCGGCTTTGATATTCTCTCTGAGCCTAATGTGCAAAATGCCCTTTTTTATCGCTTTTATGTTTCTCCCAGTATGTTACCCCCTCCCCGGCTCGAATTGTCCGTTCGGGTAAGCCAGGTCTCGAACAATACACCCCAGGGTTCAAACCTTGAATGGCATCACCTCATGCCGGATCCCTAGTAGGTATGTTTGTTTGCATTACGTGCATTTGACTTTGGGGACTCAACACAGGGGTTGGGTCCGTCTAGGACAGGTGTACCCAGATTTAAAAGATCATCCTGATGTATTTTACGTGCTACTTGTGCATTTATTTGTTTCGGCTTGCTTATTGACCGGCTTCTAGAATAAGGAAAGAAAATCAAGAAAAACCAAGAGTGAGGTAGTAGAGAAAAATTTACCCGGTTATGAAAAACCCAAGTATTTGAAAATCCCAAAACTCTGCCGAAATTTTGAAGAAAAAAAGAGAAAGAAAGAAAATATCATTTCAAAATAAGTCATATTTTCTTATTGTGTCAAAACTGGCCGAACTACGCGGGTCTGATTCTCACCGGATGTGAGATACATAGGCAAACCTCATCAGTTCCGACCCCAATTTTCAAAAATACAAAAATATTTTTCTTTAATTTCTTCTTTAGAAGTATTTCCTTAGAAAATCCCAAATAAAAAAAATTATAAAAACCAAAACATATTTTCTTTCTTTTTAGAAGTCTTTCATTCGAAAAGAAAATCAAATAAAAAATCAAATCAAAATCCAAAAATAAGTTTTTTCCTTCTTTAGAAGCCTTTCTCCGAAAAAATAAAAATAAAAATTTTCTTTCTTCTTTAGAAGTCTTTCTTTTCAAAAATTCTCAAAAAAACAAACAAACAAATCAAATTCCAAAAATATTTTTCTTTCTTCTTTATAAGTCTTTCTTTCAGAAATTTAAAAAAAAAAATCAAAATCCAAAAAAAGAGTTAGCTTATTTCCTTTTTTCTTGATCTTCCCAAACTACGCAAGATCTAATTCATGTTTTCATATGATACGTATGGAAACCATATCAGGTTTGATCGACCATTTAAAAAAAAGTGTCAAAAAAATGATAATGATGATGATAATAAGGACCGAGTGAGTCCATTTTAATGTGTTCTTTGTTTTGAATGGTGAAGAAAGTTTGAGGTGGTCAGTTTGTGGTAAGCTACAACACATCCATAATTCACAAGATCCAAGAGAGAAATGCCAATGACAACTGACATTGAAGTTGTTACGAGTGGTCAAGAGACCCAGGGTCAGAGGGTTCAACAAGCGTCTATTGTGATTGAGGAAAATAGAAAACTGAAACAGCAAATGACTGAAATGTGTCAAGCATGGGCCAATGGCCAAGGACCACCCTTTTCTATTCATGGTTTTCCAGAGTTCACATCCATCTCGACTACTACCATTCCAGTCTCATTGTCTGATCAATCCTATCCACCTGGGTTCAGTCTTTATCCCAACTATATGACTACAACTGGAACTTCTGTTGCGCATTCGCAAAGTGTGCCATTGACAACCAATCAGACAACCACTACTGCTATGCCCGTCTTCACCATCCCACTACCGATAATGATACAGAAGAAAAGTCACGAGTCACAATTTGCTACCCAGCAAGAACAGTACCACTCATACCTATTTGATCTTTCTACAAAGATTGAGATGCCTGCCTAAAAGAGTGCACAGGAAGAAATAACCCAAAAATGAAAAGCTTAGAACAACAGCTGAAAAACATGCAAGGGTTGGCAGGTCAGAATAGTATTTCCTTCAAGGATCTATGTATGTTCCCCGATGTCCACTTGCCACCTGGTTTCAAGACTCCTAAATTTGAAAAGTATGATGGACATGGAGACCCCGTAGCCCACCTGAAAAGTTATTGCACTCAACTAAAAGGTGCGGGAGGAAAGGAAGAATTATCGATGGCTTATTTTGGGGAAATCCTTATGGGGGTAGCCTCTGAATGGTTTATGGATCAAGACACATCTCGCTTATATGTCTAGGATGACATGGCCCAGGCCTTTGTCAAACAGTTCTAATACAATATCGACATCGCTCCAGACCACAATTCCCTTTCAAACCTGAAGAAGAAACCAACTAAAAGTTTCAGGGAATATGCCATTAAATGGAGAGAGTAAGCGGCTAGAGTTAAGCCACCCATGGATGACTATAAGCTAATCATTGTCTTCCTTCAGGCTCAAGAGCTAGATTATTTTCAAAACATGATGACCGCAGTTGGCAAATCCTTCTCGGACGCAATCAAAATTGGGGAAATGGTTGAGAATGGCCTTAAGACAGGCTGAATTATAAGTCAAGCAGTTCTCAAAGCCGCAACTCAGGCTGTCCAGATTGAATCTGCTAATTTTAGTGACACGAATGAGAAGGATGAAGAAACCATGATGACAGCAGGGCTGAGAAGAGGTCCTAGGAGAACATCTCGAAGGTATGACCAGCCTCATCTGTTTTTCAATGATTCCATTGAGCACTACTATCCCCCTTAGAACCCACAATACTCTGTTACTCCACTTCAGTATGTTGTCCAGCCACCAAAACACCCTAGAAGGCGAGCACGAGCATCACAAAATATCCACCAGCCTCCACAAAATTTTCAAGTCCCCTATAACTCACATCCAAGCCATGGGTATAAAGGGGAACAAAGGTTGAAAGATAATTTTACACCTATAAGAGAGTCCTATGCAGGCTTGTTTGAGAAATTAAAGCATTATGACATGATTTCACCCATTCCTCTAAATTATGTAGACCCACGTGCAAGAAGCTTTGACCCTTCTAAAAGGTGTGAATACCATTCCAATGCCCTAGGGCACAATGTTGAAAGCTGTCGGGATTTGAAAAGAGAAATAGAAATGATGATCCAGGAAAAACTGATTGTGATCCAAGACAGTGACACCCAGAATATTGTGGAGAATCCTTTGTCCGCACATGATGATGCACACTTTGTAGGGATGACACGTGGTGACATGGAGTATGAGAATCCTCTCAGGAACTTGTCGATTGAGGTTAATGAGTTTGAAATTGGAGAAGGCCCTGGTGATTCAGATGAGCAAATTTGTGGCTAAATGTTAAGCTTAGCAATTGAAAAGTCATTCCCCTTCCCTAGGAAGGAATCTTGGTAGCTTGTTTTGATGTTTTCTCTATTATCTAGGTTATTTCAAGATTTTTTATGTTTTATTGAGTCAAACCCTTCCATCCCTCTATTTTGTTTGTGTGAGTCTTGTCTGTTTGTTCTGTTGCTATTTTTATTATCTGGGTTATTTTAGGGTTATAACTCGGATTTTAGGTTGTTTGTCTTGTTGTCCAACTTTCCATCCTTTACTCAATGAAATACAGTTTGTCCTTTTGTGTCATTCTGTATTTAATTTTTTTCCTACTAGTTCTAGTGACATGCATGAGAAATTTTTGGCCAGATCCTAGAAAACTGATTTAGTCTTGAATTGGATAACTGAAAAAAGACATTTTTGAGGATGAATAATGTAAGCACGTGATTTTTGCTTTACGAGCAATCGCTCCAAAAGAAAATAAAAATAGTGACAAATGATTTCGCTGTACAATTTTTCGAGTTTTCCGTGACATGTGTTGTTAGTCATTTATGGGTCTGTCCATTTTACATCTAGTCATTACCAAACAAAAATACAAAAATATGTGTCAGTAAAAGAAAATTCAAAAAAATATATATATATATACATATGTGTGCATCGTTCGTTCTAGGCTTTTAGTTAACTTACTTGAATATTTGGTGATAATTGTGTTAAAATGTTCCATTGTTGTTTAGTTTTAATTTCATTATTTTATTGTCTATTGTTTTATTTTATTTCATTTTTTTTTGTTTGTTTCAAAAGAAAAATGAAACTAGAAAAAAAAAAGAAGAAAATCGGTTGGGCCCAAAATAAATGGAACAAAAACAGGCCCAAACCAACACTGATCCAGTCCAAATCCAGCCTGCCCAAGCACGGACTCAAACGACGTCGTATCGGCGTCCCCATTTGAAGCCGTTGATCTGATTCAAAGGAACGGTCCAGATCAGGCTGTCCAACTCACCTCAACGACGCCGTTTCAGGCAAGTTGATCTGAGCCGTCCAACCTCATTGATCCAATGGTCCCTGGCTTCCCTCAGGACCCGACCTATTTAGCCGGTTCAACCCAACCCCTCACCTAAACCAAAACGACCCCGTTCCCATACCAAACGACCCCGTCCTGTTACCCACCAATAGATCTAAGCCGTTCAGATCACTTGATCTAACGGCTCCAATCTCTCTTCCCCTTCCATATATAAACTTGACCCTTCACCCCGCACCCCCTATCCGAACCCCACCCCTCACTCGTCTCCTTCCCCAGCCTGAAACCCCCAAACCCTAGCAAGCCGCCTTAGTTCCCCTTCCACCAAAACCCGGCGGCATGAACGCCGGTGGCCACCTCCCGAACACCCTAAGACCCCCTCACTCCCCTGAACACGAATCCACTAACCACGAACCTCGAATCATCTCCTATCGTCTCGAATCTGGATTTGAAGATTCGAGACAAAACTCGATCTACACCAAACCTCACCATCTTTGTACCAGACACTCCCCTGACCTTCCTCGTGACCAAACCAAACTTGGTTTGGTCCGAATCTACCCACAACTCCCAAAAATCCAGATCTGGAAATCCAGACTTTTGAAACACATGCACCTGGGGAACCCGGCCAGTTTTGACATGGGTTTGAGGTCTAATAGACCTTAATCAAGGTGCTCTCATGTGAGAACACCCTGATTAAAGTTTGTTCGGCCTCAAAAGTTCGAAGATGAATCAGATTTGGGTCTGTGTGATTTAAACATTTTCGGTACGTTTTCCTCTCTTTGTTTGGTTCTAATTAAGTTGTCATCATATTTCTTTGGGTTTGTTTGTTATTTTTGTTATTTTTCATCCAGATTTCTTTCATCTCTTTAAAGACCTTTTTCTTTGGTCGGTTGATTTTCTATGGGTGTATTCTGAATGTACTCTGTGATGAACATGTTCGATTAGATTGGTCGTCAAGTGAATAAACTTATATAGGTTCCCAGTTTTTGAACACAGAATTGTCTGATGCCCTTTAGGTCCCTAAACATATTGTTTATGTGAGCGATTGATTATTACCTGTTATAATTAGTATAGTCGACTCGATAAAAATCGTCGATTAGCTTTCTATAACTAATAAATCGAATGAGCTAATAAGGTCGCATGATTAATTGAGCTTTGTCACTGACTGTATGCCCCAGCATTGTTTGAAATGGTTTGTTTGCACTATAAAACTAACTGAAAAGGTTCAGCCCAGGCAGTATTGAGTTCGAACTTTCATCAGTTCAAAAAATGCCCTGATGTTGCAGTAGGCAGGGGCAGTAATAATCAAGGTTGACAGGGGTATTCTGGGGTGTTAAAAAGAACAAAAGTGATTAGTTTAAGTGAGCTGACAAATGGGGTACTAAATTAGGATTAAACTAATGCCAATGGGGGACAAGACACAAGAGTATGGGTTTAAAAGGAATACTAAAATAAGTCCATAATCCTGGATTAAAGAATAAACCAGGCGTGGGGAACAAAGGGGACTGGCATCAAGAGATGCTCAAGCATGGGTTTAACAGGGTAAGGGCAGGCTGCAAGTTGCAGCATGGGGGCAGCTTAGCTGCACTTGGTCACTTTGGCTTATAAATAGGCCATTTGAGAACTGAAAAAGGGCTGGACTTTTAGTCTTCAGAAAAAAAAAAGAGGGAAAAGGCTGGAATTTTTAGTTTGAAAGCTGAAACTTTTAGTCTAAAAAGTTTTACTGAGTTTAAAGAAAGCTGAATAACATAAGTTAGTTTCCAAATAGATTGTAACCAAACACTGCCTGAAAGTTGTATAAGAGTGCATATTGGTCAAGCTGTCTTGGCCAAGTTCTGTTGCTTGCATTGACTGAGTTGTTTGTGGTTGTTGAATTGGTGGCTTGGCTGCATCTGAACCCTCAGTTATTGCTGCTATTTCTTTACTATTTCCTGGGATTACTGGCTTGGCACTCGGCTATTTGTTAGTCTTTGTATTCTGGGAGATCACTGTTGGTTGTCTGTGGCTGTGGAAGACACTTGGTTCAGTTGGTTGTTGCTGTGTTTGTTGTGTATCTGTTTGCTGCTGTATTTACTGCATACTGCCCAGCTGATCACTTCCTTCTTCTTTTGTCTCTCTATACCAGGTACATGACTAATACTCTGTCAAATGTAATTGGAAAGTTGAGCATGAATACAAAAGAAAAGACCTGAAGAGTGACTTTTATACATAAATTGTTACATTAGAAATCATGTACTGTATAATAATTTTCATTCCTGTTTTTGACAATGGAAGTAGCATGTATGCCCAGTATATATCAATGTAGATTAGCTGAATGTTAGTTTATATATGTATGTTGTTAGGTGAGAACATTCCCAATATAATAGGTTGTATCTTAGACTTAGTTTAACTGTGTAGTATATTCTTTAATGTAGGCCAAGCATGAAAACTATCCCCTACTAGTTAATTTCTTTCCCTTTAATAGGCGATCCCTTCATACCACGCCAATAGAACCCAGAACGAGTTCACGGCCTCAACCTCACAAGGGTCGAGCCCAGGTCGAAGACAGACCAGGCAGGCCCGCATCGAACGAGCAGTGGCCCAGGTCTGGCCAACCGCGCGTGGGCTGGATTTGGGCCCATGATTATTCGTTTGGCCGACTGTGCACGCAGCTTCGGTCCTGATTTTGAAGCATTTCCTAATCACATTACAAACAACTTGCAAGCATGTAATTAATTAAGACTATCTACTGTTTTCAATTGATAGAGACGAATACGACAAGAAACGTAGTTGCTATAGGATATCCTTTTAAAAAATAAGAACGAGATGAGCCTCGACGAAAATAAACAAAACGCGCAGATGCGGGGCCCTTGTTAAATGTATATTATTGAAGCATTTAGTTTCCGGGACGGGTTGTTTAGCAAATCTCACAACCCTCCTAAAATAACAATACGTTAGTCTCTTTAGGATGCGCTTTAATAAGCCTTACCTTCTTAAAAACTCGGGTGCACATTTATGTGACCCAAATCCAAATCTCGACGGATTCGAAAAATGTATTTCTAATCACGGGTGCATTGATTGTGACGTGATCCGAGAGGCATATCCATGACGTCGCTAATTCCTTTTAAAAGTAGAACGAGACGAGCCTCGTCAAAAATAAAAAATGTACACAGCCACGGGGCTCTCCAACTATATATATATTAAAACACTTAGAATTCGGGACAGGTCATTTAGCGAATTTTACGGCCCTCCCCAAAACAACCATGCGTTAGTTGCTTTAGGCGCGCCTTAAATAATTTATTTTCCTTAATTCGGGTGCACATTTATGTGACCCAAATCCAAATCTCAACCGAGTCGAGATATATCAATAACCACGGGAGCATTGATGTAACGTGGTTCGAGATATGTTTTCACGACGTTGCAAGTCCTATAAAGATAACAGTGAACGATAAAAGCGGATAAAAGATAAAATTGGCACATAGGTTCATAATTGTATTAAAAATCAGATAAATAAGCCGAATATAACAGTTGAGCGACCGTGCTAGAACCACGGAACTCGGGAATGCCTAACACCTTCTCCCGGGTTAACAGAATTCCTTATCCGGATTTCTGGTACGCAGACTGTAATATAGAGTCATTATTTTCCTCGATTCGGGATTAAAATCGGTGACTTGGGACACCCTAAATCTCCCAAGTGGCGACTCTGAAATAATTAAATAAATCCCGTTTCGATTGTCCTTTAATTGGAAAAAACTCCCCTGCGCCCCCGGGCGCGGAAAAAGGAGGTGTGACAGCTCTGGCGACTCTGCTGGGGATGATACCCAGAACCACTGGTTCAGGGTTAAGAATCCGAGCTTAAAATAATTGTTATTATTTGGCTTTATTTATTATCTGATTTTTACATGTTTGAGCCTAATGTGCTAAATGCTGCTGTTACCGCTTTGATATTATTTGGACTGTATATAAACTGTGCCGAAACCCTTCTCTTCTTACCTACGGGGAGAAGCTCGCTGGTCGAGACTCCCTATTCTGTTAGTGTCAATACCCGAAATAAGAAAGAGGACGGATAAGTTACGAAGCCGGACGGCCTTTTGGTTCCCGGTAAGTTGCCCCTCCTCGGCTCGAGTTGTCTGCTCGGGTACACTGTCTAGAACACTGACCCAGGTTTTGAACATAGAATAACGTGACTTCATGCCGGATCCCTAGTAGGAGCGCTTATTTGCATCATGTTGCATATGACTTAGGGGACTCAACACAGGGGTTGGGTCCGTCTAGGACTAGCAACCTGGTATGAAAGGACCATCCTAATGCATCCCACTTGTTTTCCGTGCATCTATTTGTCTCGAGCCCGCATGCTGACCAGTGTTTGAATAATGGAAATTGGAAAAAAAAAAGGAAGGAATAGCGGTTAAAACTCTGCCGAAATTTTGAGAAAATGAAAGGAAAATGTCTTATTAGTTTTGTTTTATTAATTGCAAAGGAAAAATAGAAAAGAAGAGAAAAAAAAGGGGTCGTCGTTCTACTTTTATATACTTTTAAATATATATATATATATAGTTTGTCCTGTCACAAAAAATGAAGATGGAAAAGAGTCTTATTTTTGATATATATATATCTCTACATATATATATACAAATATAAATATATGTCTTTATTTGTGGCAAAATTACTGGTTTTGCCAAAAGTCATGAAAGTAATAAATGGGCAGGGTTTTTCATAAAGTTTTATAAAAAAGTATACGTCTAAATAAAGTTTTATTTTTATTTCACTTAGGCATAATCACCCCAATGAATGTGCAGGATGAGCACGGTACAAAACGAACCCTTTTCAGTAATGACCAGGATCCCGTTTGAGTTGCGGTTATGGTGGAACGACTTAGGCAAAGAAGGGCAAGACAAAGTAAGGAAATATCTGAAAGGTCTCCCGGACCTACTAAACATTCAGCCTCGGGGTGATATCATCAGATCATTGGTCACTTGTTGGGATTCCGCACACAACGTGTTCCATTTTTCGGACTTCGAGCTCACCCCGACGTTGGAAGAAATAGCAGGGTACATCGGGATTGATGAAGCCCCTTTTAGGTTCAAATACTTGATTGCACCTAGAGCTGTCACGGTACACAGGTTTCTGGATTTCCTAAAAATACCTCGGACATTCCACCATCCAGATCTTGCCAAAGGATTCTGCAGTCTCCACCTCATATATGCTAGATACGGTCACGTGGGCGGGTTCAATAAGCCGGATTTCAAGCTATGCAGTAGAGGCAACCGACAAAAGTGGGACGAACACAGGCTAGTGGCTTTTATGACAGCCTTTCTGGGTCTTATAGTGTTCCCTAGGAAAGATGGAAACATTGATCTAAAGATAACCGGGGTTGTCAATACTTTGCTTACCCAAGATAAAAGTACTCTGGCGCCTATGATTATGGCTGACATTTTCCGGGCTCTCACTGCTTGTCGAGCCAGGGGCGACTTTTTCGAAGGATGTAACCTACTGTTGCAAATGTGGATGACCGATCATTTATGCCATCGCTCCTCACTTTTGGGTTATGGTTCGCCAGAGAAAACTTGTATTGGAGAATTCTACACGAGAATCAAAGGGTTCAATTTACCTGAGGGAGTCACATCATGGACCGCATTTCTCCGAACTCTCACTGCCAGCCAAGTCCAGTGGACGCTCGGATGGTCACCTATCGAGGAAATCATATACATGCCGGCAACCCGGCCTCACTTTCTGTTGATGGGACTGAAAAGTATCCAACCCTATGCACCATATCGGGTTTTGAGGCAACTTGGGAGGTACCAAGTGGTACCGAAAGATGAAGATTTGAGTACCCAAGTGATTGAAATCAGTCCGAACGGTCATTTCCCTGAAGAAGAAGTCCGCCAAATATGGAGTGAATGCCAACATCTGACAGCAAACACTTGTGTGATTAATACGGCACAAGGGGAAGTCGCCCCAGAATATCACGCTTGGTTTAGAGGTAGCCTGTCCTACGAAAGACCGGCTAAGAGGCCGCATCTCAAAGATTTCGTAGAATCATCCCAAGGGCAATGGAACTGGTTAGCAAAAGAGAAGGGTTATCGGGCAGAGATTGGCGATTTGAAGCTACAAATGGATAGTCTGAAATTCGATAATAGCGTACAAGTCGCGGCGGATCGAAGCGAAAAGAATAGATTGATCCAAGAGAACGAAGAGCTTAAGGCCCAAATCCAAAAATTGAGATTGTCTCTCGACGAGCAGCCCAGAAGTCGATCAGACCAGCGGTTGATAAAGGGTTTGAAAAGAGAGATCGCGGAATGGCGAGACAGGTTAGAAGAATCCGAAAAGGTCATGACAGAGTTCAAGGCACGGTGGGGAACAAGAGTAGATAAGCATCGCCGGTGTTTGAACCAATTGAAACGTGACCACGAGAAGACTGTGGCCAAAATAAAGAGGGAGATGGCTACACTCGAGTTTAAAGCAGTTAAGCAGGCCGGGGATTTCCAATCGGAGAGTAGATACTGTTACGACTTGTTGGCCCAAATGAAGGAAGAAGTGCGGCAGCTGAGGGATCAGCATATACAGGACTCACAGGTATTCAAGACGTGCAGTGATCAGATAAGACACCTACTCATAGAGAAGAAAAAAACCAGAGACAAGATCAGGGCCATTGCCCATGCCATCATCAGAAGGTGTCGACGGTGTGAAAACATGACCTGCGTTACCGTTCTCCCAGTAGTGATGGGTTATGTCAAACAGACCATGCACGAGTTGGAGCAGCTCGAAAGGGATCTCGCACCTAGAACCGCGAAAAGGCCGAACGATGCCTCGCGAGTCCCTAAGTTGGAAAATTAACCTCTGGTCGAGTCTTGTTTTAGTTAAGCTTTGATGTTTTCCCATATGTTGTTTTCCATTTTTCCTTCAATCAAATAGGGTCAAAGAACCATGGAGTCTGTACTGTTGCTATGTTGTTTGAAGCAATGTGTAATAGCAAATTTTGATAATGAAATTAAGTGACTCCGGAAGAATTTCTATGTGTCTTTACTTTGGGGCAGAACTACGCCTGGTCTGATTCACGCGGGGACGTGATACGTAGGCAATCCCCATAAGATTCGACCGCTTTTAATAAATAAAGAAAAGAAAATGTAAATAAAATAAAACGCGGGGTTTCGCAGAATACTCTAAAAAGAGACGAATGAACAAACCGGGATGACGCATGTGGTTTGAAGCAAAGCATGTAGAAACGGTTAACTGCCTAGGTGCATTGCATCCTCTATGTGTTATGATCAAATCTGTTAAGCTCTAACACTAACAAAGTTTGTTGTTGTCTGATACCAGACAGTTAGTTGTTAAAGAATTCTGGCAACACATTCATACCAAACCAGATCCAAAGGACCGGTAGCAACAAGCATGACCACTTCTGAGAATAGTAATGAGGAAGAAAGGCCGATGAGCCAGTTGCTAAAAGAGGCAATGGAAAAGATTGAAAGGATGGGACTAGAGATGCATGCAATGCAGCTAGCCCTGGCCAAAACGCAAAAGAGCCCTGAGACACTGGGACACGTGCCGGAGTACCCTCACTCTGGCCCTTCCACAAGCCGCCCAAATCCCCTCTATCATCAAGAAAGAAGCCCTCATGATTCCCAAGCTCCACCACCCCATCAACCTCTCCCAACACCCAATATTCCCATTTTTGTGGGACCTGCATCAGCCCCTTTGCAGCGAACGACCAGTGAGCCATTGTTTCAGGCTCACGATACACAATACTATCCCCCTGAGCCTACATTCCATGCACCCGAACCACAGGCTTACAATCCCCATTTGGAAGTTCCGGCAGAGGTTGAGAAGCCGGTTAAGGCCCCTGAACAGGATGAAGTGTTGAGAAAGTTCAAAAGCCTGGAGCAATCCTTCAGGAACTTACACGGGCTGGGCAATCAAGTCAGCGTGGCATACAAAGATCTGTGCCCTTTCCCAGATGTCCAACTCCCGGCTGGGTTCAAGATGCCCAAGTTTGATTTATATGAAGGGCACGGTGATCCCATGGCACATTTGCGGGGATTCTGTAGCAAAATGAGAGGGGCAGGAGGCAAGGATGAGCTTTTGATAGCTTACTTCGGCCAAAGTCTGAGCGGATCTGCACTGGAATGGTATACCAGGCAGGATTTCAGCAGGTGGTACACGTGGGATGATCTGGCACAGGCTTTTGCAGGTCATTTCCAGTACAATCTAGAGATAGTCCCTGACCGTCTCACGTTATTGAGAACTGGGAAGAAACCCGGGGAAAGTTTTCGCGAGTTCGGGTTCCGCTGGAGAGAACAAGCAGCTAGGGTCGATCCTCCCATGAGAGAGGGAGAGATGGTAGACTACTTTTTGCAGACATTGGATCCAACCTACTTTGGTCACTTGGTGACAACGGTTGGAAAATCTTTCAACGAGGTGGTCAAAATAGGGGTCATGATAGAAGAAGGTTTGAGGTCGGACAAGATCTTAAACTATTCGGCACTTAAGGCCACAACCCAGGCTATTCAAAGCGGCACGGGAGGTGCGCTAAGAAGAAAGAAAGAAGAGGTTGCCACGATCGAGGCAGGCAGTTGGCCCAGGGCTGGCAGGCCACACTACAACCAACCCAGGCCTCACAGGTCAAACTATCCATACAACCCACCACAAAATTTCTATCCACCTCGAGAACCACATTGTTCCGTACACCAAGCCCAGGTATACACTCAGCCTCCGGTTCGCCCACAATGGCGCGCACCGGCTCCCCAGAACATATATGCACCACCACAAAACACTTACCCTCCACCAAGGGCATATAGAAATCCTTCAGGGGCAGGTTTCCGGGGAAATCCAGATGCCAGAAATGACAGGTTGCGGAAGCAAAGAACCTTCACCGAACTGGGAGAAACCTACACCGCTGTGTTCCACAAGCTGCGGCAATTGGGTTTGGTTAGTCCCGTCCATACTCGGGAACCAAATCCCCCGCCTCAGAATTTGGACCGTTCAATCAGTTGTGAATACTGTTCAGGGATGCTCGGGCACGATACCGAGAAGTGTTGGAAGTTAAGGCATGCCATACAGGATCTTATTGACACCAATAAGATCGAGGTCCAGACACCGGAGGCTCCTAACATCAACCAAAACCCGCTGCCAGCGCACCACGAAGCTCACATGATTGAGTTGGTGTGTGAGGGAGGTGAATTAAGAAAACCCTCACAAACAGTGATGATGATCCAAGCTGCCCCAAAAGAAGTCTTAACCAGTGGAGGAACAAAGGTACAGTCGCAGGGAGAAGGCGTCAAGCCGGTAGTAATATGGGGGAAGAACCCGTCCGTCATAACAAGCAAACCCGAGCCAAGCAAATTGGTAATACCAGGGATCCTGCCCACACCGGCAGTCATGTTGAAAGGGGTATGTAGAGAACGGGTAACCATAAAGCCGGTGGTCCAACTGCCAATGCTTGACAGCAGGGCTGTCCCCTGGAAATATGAAAAAGCAGTGATAACGTACCAAGGAAAACAGGTGGAAGAAGTCAGTTGTGAAGCGCAAGGGCTGACTCGATCAGGTCGATGTTTTGCTCCGGTGGAGTTAAGAAAAACCAACCCAGTGGCAACCAAGAAGCCAGTGTCAGAAGAAGAGGCTGAAGACTTCCTGAGGAAGATGAAAGTACAAGACTATTCTGTGGTTGAGCAGCTGAGAAAAACACCTGCCCAGATCTCACTATTGTCATTACTCCTCCATTCCGAGGAACATCGTCGGGCCCTGTTAAAGATATTGAACGAGGCTCATGTACCCAGTGAGATTTCTGTAAACCACCTGGAAACCATTGCTAGCAAGATTTTCGAGGTGAACAGAGTGACATTCTCAGATGATGACCTGCCGGTGGAAGGTACGGAGCATAACAAAGCTCTATACCTAGCTGTCAAATGTGAAGACTCGGTGGTAACCCGAGTATTGGTGGATAACGGCTCAAGCGCCAATATTTGTCCATTATCCACCCTGGACCAGTTAAAGATTGACCGTGGAAGAATCCGGGAGAATAGCATCTGTGTCCGAGGGTTTGACGGAAACGGAACAGCCACTGTGGGGGATGTTGTACTTGAACTAACCATTGGCCCGGTCCTGTTTACCATGGAATTCCAGGTGTTGGACGCCACGGTATCTTACAACTTGCTGTTAGGACGACCTTGGATTCATGCAGCTAAAGCGGTGCCTTCCACCCTACATCAGACAGTGAAGTTCGAGTGGGAAAGACAAGAGGTCGTGTTGCACGGCGAGGATACAACATGCACCATGGGCGGAACCATTGTGCCTTTCATAGAGACCACTGATGACAAGGGTCCTTGGGTCTACCAGATTCTCGATACAGGGTCGGCCAACAAAATCTCTGAAGGAGAAATCATCCCGCACCCTAGGGTAGCTGCCGCAACAGTCATGATGGTATCGGAGATGCTGGGTAACGGATTTGTGCCGGGAAAAGGCCTGGGAGTTGAACTTCAAGGGATAGTCCAACCTGTCTCCCTTCCTAAGAATCTGGAAACTTTCGGGTTGGGGTTCAAACCAACCGCAGCAGACAGGAAGCAAGCGCGAAAAATGAAGAAGAGGGTCTGGTTTCTGCCTAAACCAGTGCCACGCCTCTCAAGGTCTTTTGTTAAAGCTAGTGCCAAGGGGTCAGCGATCCCAAAGATTCGAGGACCTTTGATCGGTATAAATGAAGACCTCAATCAGAGTTTTGAAAGGCTATTTGCGGATGTCAGTATGGTGGAAGCTGGAGAGGGTTCCAGCAGAGCAGAGATACAATTCGTGGGGCCTAAGGCCAAGACCAACAATTGGACGGTTACTCCTCTTCCTGTCCGAGGGGAGTCTTGGTAGTAGGCTTTGATTAATGTTTTGTTTGTTTGTTTGTTTGATCGGATTATTCAAGGGTGTAATCCCAATTTTACTTTCGTTTTGTAAAAGTGTGAACCCTTTTTATCCTGCAAATTTAATAAAGTTCTTTTCTTTTGTCCCATTTTAATTTCTTGTTTTGTTCTTTTTCTTTCTGAACAGTTCTCTTTTTACTGGTCCTAATGACATGGCATGCACAGCGGATCTTCGACCTAGTCTAATAAATCAATCTGAATCTGACTCAATGATACAAGAGGTCTTTTGTGATGATGAATCCGAATGTGACGAAGGGGAAGCCTTCGAAGAAATAAACCGAGAACTGTGCCAATTTGAAGAGAAACCCAAGCCTAACCTAAACGACACTGAGGCTGTGAACCTAGGAGACGCTGATATCATCCAAGAGACCAAAATTAGCATCCACATTGAGCCAAATGTCAAAGCAGAATTGATCGAAACTCTCAGGGAATTCAAAGATGTTTTTGCATGGTCATATGATGATATGCCTGGATTGAGCACCGATTTAGTGGTTCACAAATTGCCCACTGACCCGGCATACCCTCCGGTCAAGCAAAAACTAAGGAAATTTAAAACAGAAATGAGTGTAAAGATCAAAGAAGAAGTGATTAAGCAGTTGCAAGCGAAGGTCATTCGGGTCACTCGATATCCCGAGTGGTTGGCCAATGTGGTACCAGTCCCAAAGAAGGATGGAAAAATCAGGGTGTGCGTCGACTACCGCAACCTCAACAAAGCAAGTCCCAAGGACAATTTCCCGTTACCCAACATTCATATCCTGATCGATAATTGCGCTGGGCGCGAGATCGGATCCTTTGTGGATTGCTATGCGGGTTATCATCAGATCCTAATGGATGAGGAGGATGCTGAGAAGACAGCATTTATTACGCCATGGGGAACCTACTGCTATCGGGTAATGCCGTTCGGTTTAAAGAACGCTGGGGCAACGTACATGCGAGCAATGACTGCTGTGTTTCATGACATGATACACAAGGAAATTGAGGTGTACGTCGATGATGTGATCATCAAATCTTGGCGTCAGGAGGACCATGTGACAGACCTAAGGAGATTTTTCCAAAGACTCCGGAGGTATGATATCAAGCTTAACCCGGCCAAATGCGCATTCGGGGTTCCATCAGGAAAGTTGCTAGGATTCATCGTCAGTCGACGGGGGATTGAGTTAGACCCATCCAAAATTGAATCCATCCGAGACTTGCCACCGCCAAGGAACAAAACAGAGGTAATGAGTTTGCTGGGTAGACTCAATTACATCAGCAGGTTCATCGCTCAACTCACAGCAACTTGTGAGCCCATATTTCGGCTACTGAGAAAGGATGCTGCAGAAGGTTGGACGACAGAGTGTCAGGAGGCTTTCGACCAAATCAAAGGGTATCTGTCTAATCCACCCGTATTGGTCCCGCCTAAGCCCGGGAAACCCCTAATCCTTTACCTGACGGTCTTGGAAAATTCATTTGGTTGTGTACTGGGGCAACATGATGACACAGGGAGGAAGGAGCAGGCCATCTACTATCTTAGCAAGAAATTCACAGTGCATGAGGTCAAGTACACTCAACTCGAGAAAACATGCTGCGCCCTAACTTGGGTAGCTCAGAAGTTGAAGCACTACCTGTCTTCATACACTACTTATCTCATATCCCGTTTGGACCCGTTGAAGTATATCTTTCAGAAACCTATGCCCACGGGAAGGTTAGCAAAATGGCAAATTCTGCTCACAGAATTTGATATCATCTACGTGACGAGGACGGCCATGAAAGCCCAGGCGCTGGCAGACCATTTGGCAGAGAATCCCGTTGATGAAAAATACGAGCCCTTAAGAACGTATTTTCCTGACGAAGAGGTGATGCATACAAATGAGTTGGAATTACCCGAGGAACCGGGTTGGAAGCTTTTCTTTGATGGAGCGGCAAACGCAAAAGGGGTTGGAATAGGGGCAGTACTCATTTCTGAAACAGGACGGCATTATCCTGTTACGGCCCAACTGCGCTTCTACTGCACTAACAATATGGCCGAATATGAGGCTTGCATTCTGGGTCTGCGCTTGGCTGCTGACATGGATGTCCAAGACGTCTTGGTCTTGGGAGACTCGGACCTCTTGGTACATCAAATTCAGGGTGAATGGGAAACACGAGATCTAAAGCTCATACCATACCGACAATGCTTGCATGATCTGAGCAAGCAATTTCGATCGGTGAAGTTCAAACACATCCCGAGAGTTCACAATGAGGTTGCAGATGCCTTAGCCACCTTAGCATCAATGCTGCACCACCCTGACAAAATGTATGTTGATCCTCTGCATATCCAAGTCCGTGATCAGCACGCCTACTGCAATACCATAGAAGAAGAAGCAGATGGCGAACCCTGGTTTCATGATATCAAGGAATACCTCAGAATGGGGATATATCCAGAACATGCCTCGGGAGACCAAAAAAGAGCCCTTCGGCGTTTGTCGAATGGTTTCTTCCTCAGTGGAGGAGTATTGTACAAAAGAACCCCGGATTTGGGATTGTTGAGATGCGTAGATGCCAGTCGAGCAATGACGGTTATGGCAGAAGTACATGCTGGAGTTTGCGGGCCCCACATGAGTGGATATGTATTGGCAAGAAAAATCCTTCGAACGGGGTGTTATTGGCTCACCATGGAACACGACTGTATCACTTTCGTGAGGAAATGCCATCAGTGCCAAATACATGGAGACTTGATTCACTCTCCGCCAACAGAATTGCATACGATGTCAGCACCCTGGCCGTTTGTAGCATGGGGCATGGATGTCATTGGGCCCATCGAGCCAGCAGCGTCCAACGGTCACAGGTTCATTCTAGTGACCATTGATTACTTCACCAAATGGGTTGAGGCTAAAACCTTCAAGTCGGTAACCAAGAAGGCAGTGGTGGACTTTGTTCACTCCCATATCATCTGCAGATTTGGGATCCCAAAAGTGATCATCACGGATAACGGTGCGAATCTTAATAGCAGCCTGATGAAAGAGGTATGCCAACAATTCAAGATTACACACCGCAATTCCACCCCATATCGTCCTAAGGCAAATGGAGCAGTCGAAGCAGCCAATAAGAATATCAAGAAGATACTGCGAAAAATGGTAGAAGGGTCCAGACAGTGGCACGAGAAATTGCCCTTTGCTTTGTTGGGTTACCGCACTACCGTCCGGACTTCCATAGGCACAACTCCTTATTTGTTGGTATACGGAACTGAGGCCGTGATACCAGCGGAGGTCGAAATTCCGTCCCTCCGAATTGTCGCTGAAGCCGGGATTGGTGATGATGAATGGGTCAAAGCTCGATTGGAACAGTTGAGCCTGATAGATGAGAAAAGATTGGCAGCAGTGTGCCATGGTCAGCTGTACCAGAAGAGAATGGCAAGATCGTATAATAAAAAGGTGCGCCCCAGGAAGTTTGAAGTAGGGCAGCAGGTATTAAAGAAGATCCTCCCACATCAGGTCGAGGCAAAAGGCAAATTCGCCCCAAATTGGCAAGGGCCTTATGTCGTGACCAGAATATTGTCCAACGGTGCTTTGTGTTTGACAGATGTCGAAGGTAGATGTGTCGACATGGCTATCAATTCAGATGCAGTCAAGAGATATTATGCGTAATTTCTTTAAATTATGGCAATTTTGGTTTATTTGTTTGTATTTGGCATTTGTTGAATAATGAGATGACGGAGGCAATTCTTTCTTCTATCCAAACACTTTTAACCCTCGCTTCCCCCTTTGAGCATTAAGCAAATTCTTTCAATACCCCTCTTTTGGAATCACTAATGGGAAAGATACGAAAAAAAGAAAAAAAAAGAAAGGAAAAGAAAAGAAAAAGAAAAAGAAAAGAAAATGAAAAGAAAGAAAAGAAAAATCAAGGAATATAAAACCGTGGGAACTACGTTTGACCTGATTCCTCAAAGAGGATACGTAGGCGCCTCACGGCTCGGTCATAGTATGCATCATAATAAATATAGGATGCATAATGTACATAGTGTGCATAATAGACACAGCGTGCGTAACGCACGTAGCACAACATAAGAGTAAAAAATAAATAAATTCCCCAAGCAAGAAAACTGGGGCAGAAGTTATGTTTTAAGTTCCAACAAAGGTTTGATTCCAAAAGTTGTAGCACATCACCCCTCAAGTTGTTTTCATTTTTTAGCCTTCTTTCAATCCCACACCAAAACCAACATCGACATCCAAAAGACCTCCCGATCAATGTTCGAGAGATGCCAAATCCGGCAAATAAGGCCGAGAATAATACACCGATCCCCAGCAAAGAAAAGGATCGTAAGACTGGGAATGAGTTGATAGTCAAAAGAATCCCCGGAAGAGAGGGTCGTATCTACAACACCCCGATTCCTCGAAAGAAATAAAATGAGAGAGTCTCATCGGTGAAAACCTTCGCAGGCACCGAGAGGCGATGTAAGATGAGGGATATGAAATGAGAGAGTCTTATTGGTGAAAACCTTCATAGGCACCATAAGGCGCCGGGAGATGAGAGAAAAGAGAGAGTCTCATTAGTGAAAACCCCTCGAAGGGCACCATGAGGCGACAAGATAGAGCAGCAAAAGCTACCACATTCGCAATAGGATGAACATCCATTTATCATCCCCAGCAAGTCAGACCATCGGGCAAATCGATTGATACAAATAGACTGGGTCGGGAATCTATGGTGCACGTCATGATCACGGGGACCAGTTGTGTCCTCCAGATAAGTTCTTTTGATTGTCTCCTCCCACAAAATATTGGTTCAGAAAGATTTTCTCTTTTCCATATCTTTATTTCTTTTCCTAAAATGTGTCTTTAAAGGATTTGTCGAAGCTTACTACCAGAAACCGAAGGGGAATTCACCCAATGCAGGGTAATACAAACAGTCTTAAAAGGCCGGCCCCAGGCAATGCAGGGATTGTGCTCGGAAATGTTGGAAGAAGTAAGCTCCAAAAGGGAGTGGTTTCGGGAGTTAGAAGCAGACTCCCACATCATGTGTTTTAAAAGAAAGCAGAAAAGGGGATAAATTGAAAACCAATCCCCAGCAGGCTAGAGACCCCAACAGGCAACTTTGCCCGCCAACCAATTATGGGGACAAAGAGCAAGAAAAGGAAGAAAGAAAAATTGCTCGCCAGAAAGGCACCCTCTACCACCACGATTAAAACTGATTAAATCCTTTTGTCTGCTGCAGGAAAACAAAGGATTGATGATGGCTGCAAGATGCACCGCCATGGAAGTCACCAAAAACCGGGGCAGAAAATTTTCTGCCGATTGTCGAAAATTTTCTCGGAAGAACGGGGAAACAATTTCAATACTTTTAAGTTCTAGGTCACCCACCAGTATAATGCGGGAATACTTTTAAGTTCTAGGTCGCCCACCAGTATAATGCGGGAATACTTTTAAGTTCTAGGTCGCCCACCAGTATAATGCGGGAATACATTTAAGTTCTAGGTCGCCCACCAGTATAATGCGGGAATACTTTTAAGTTCTAGGTCGCCCACCAGTATAATGCGGGAATACATTTAAGTTCTAGGTCGCCCACCAGTATAATGCGGGAATACTTTTAAGTTCTAGGTCACCCACCAGTATAATGCGGGAATACTTTTAAGTTCTAGGTCACCCACCAGTATAATGCGGGAATACTTTTAAGTTCTAGGTCGCCCACCAGTATAATGCGGGAATACTTTTAAGTTCTAGGTCGCCCACCAGTATAATGCGGGAATACATTTAAGTTCTAGGTCGCCCACCAGTATAATGCGGGAATACTTTTAAGTTCTAGGTCGCCCACCAGTATAATGCGGGAATACATTTAAGTTCTAGGTCGCCCACCAGTATAATGCGGGAATGCTTTTAAGTTCTAGGTCGCCCACCAGTATAATGCGGGAATACATTCAGCTCTAGATTTTGGAATCAGTACCCCACCTGAAGACGGAAGGGTACAACAGAGATCCCCAAACGAGAAACAATGAAATCCCCAGCACCAAGAAGCAGACAACTGCAGAGGCAAGCGCGCAATTCAAAAGGAAAAAGGAATGCGTCTCAAAAGAGTAGTTTGGGAACGTTGTAGCATGCCCAGTATAACAATTCTGATGAAAAGCCATACCACTGAAGAAACCATTGGAAGATTTAAAGGAGAAAGCCGTATCCCCAGCAAATCAAGCAAAGTGATGAGAACTGACATTCAGAAAAGGTGAAGGATCAGCATCATCTCCAAGTTCACAAAATAAAGGCGTCAGAGGAAAGCGTTAGCCGACAAGAAAGCAAGGCAGCAAGAACAAGTTGAAGATGGATGAGATTTCAGGATCCTCAGTTTAGCTTAGCTTCTTGTTTTCCTTTTAGAGCAATGTAATAGGGAGATCGGTTGAGCCGTAGCATCCTACAGCAGCATACAACAGCGCACAACAACAGCAAACACTACAGTCACACGGTAGTCCCAGCTACCAAAGATTTCCCGAACTACATTGACCTGATTCCTGTTCAGCCCAGGATATGTAGGAAACCTCTGAAGCAAAGGTTCGGTCAAAGCTTTTTCAAAAAATGCTTCACACGGAGTATTCGGACGGGCAAAAATCGCTCGCTTTATCTTTGCGCGAAAACCCTTCGTGTCTTCGGGCAAAGAGGGGCAGCTGTAAGCACGTGATTTTTGCTTTACGAGCAATCGCTCCAAAAGAAAATAAAAATAGTGACAAATGATTTCGCTGTACAATTTTTCGAGTTTTCCGTGACATGTGTTGTTAGTCATTTATGGGTCTGTCCATTTTACATCTAGTCATTACCAAACAAAAATACAAAAATATGTGTCAGTAAAAGAAAATTCAAAAAAATATATATATATACATATGTGTGCATCGTTCGTTCTAGGCTTTTAGTTAACTTACTTGAATATTTGGTGATAATTGTGTTAAAATGTTCCATTGTTGTTTAGTTTTAATTTCATTATTTTATTGTCTATTATTTTAGTTTATTTCATTTTTTTTATTTTGTTTCAAAAGAAAAATGAAACTAGAAAAAAAAAAGAAGAAAATCGGTTGGGCCCAAAATAAATGGAACAAAAACAGGCCCAAACCAACACTGATCCAGTCCAAATCCAGCCTGCCCAAGCACGGACTCAAACGACGTCGTATCGGCGTCCCCATTTGAAGCCGTTGATCTGATTCAAAGGAACGGTCCAGATCAGGCTGTCCAACTCACCTCAACGACGCCGTTTCAGGCAAGTTGATCTGAGCCGTCCAACCTCATTGATCCAATGGTCCCTGGCTTCCCTCAGGACCCGACCTATTTAGCCGGTTCAACCCAACCCCTCACCTAAACCAAAACGACCCCGTTCCCATACCAAACGACCCCGTCCTGTTACCCACCAATAGATCTAAGCCGTTCAGATCACTTGATCTAACGGCTCCAATCTCTCTTCCCCTTCCATATATAAACTTGACCCTTCACCCCGCACCCCCTATCCGAACCCCACCCCTCACTCGTCTCCTTCCCCAGCCTGAAACCCCCAAACCCTAGCAAGCCGCCTTAGTTCCCCTTCCACCAAAACCCGGCGGCATGAACGCCGGTGGCCACCTCCCGAACACCCTAAGACCCCCTCACTCCCCTGAACACGAATCCACTAACCACGAACCTCGAATCATCTCCTATCGTCTCGAATCTGGATTTGAAGATTCGAGACAAAACTCGATCTACACCAAACCTCACCATCTTTGTACCAGACACTCCCCTGACCTTCCTCGTGACCAAACCAAACTTGGTTTGGTCCGAATCTACCCACAACTCCCAAAAATCCAGATCTGGAAATCCAGACTTTTGAAACACATGCACCTGGGGAACCCGGCCAGTTTTGACATGGGTTTGAGGTCTAATAGACCTTAATCAAGGTGCTCTCATGTGAGAACACCCTGATTAAAGTTTGTTCGGCCTCAAAAGTTCGAAGATGAATCAGATTTGGGTCTGTGTGATTTAAACATTTTCGGTACGTTTTCCTCTCTTTGTTTGGTTCTAATTAAGTTGTCATCATATTTCTTTGGGTTTGTTTGTTATTTTTGTTATTTTTCATCCAGATTTCTTTCATCTCTTTAAAGACCTTTTTCTTTGGTCGGTTGATTTTCTATGGGTGTATTCTGAATGTACTCTGTGATGAACATGTTCGATTAGATTGGTCGTCAAGTGAATAAACTTATATAGGTTCCCAGTTTTTGAACACAGAATTGTCTGATGCCCTTTAGGTCCCTAAACATATTGTTTATGTGAGCGATTGATTATTACCTGTTATAATTAGTATAGTCGACTCGATAAAAATCGTCGATTAGCTTTCTATAACTAATAAATCGAATGAGCTAATAAGGTCGCATGATTAATTGAGCTTTGTCACTGACTGTATGCCCCAGCATTGTTTGAAATGGTTTGTTTGCACTATAAAACTGACTGAAAAGGTTCAGCCCAGGCAGTCTTGAGTTCGAACTTTCATCAGTTCAAAAAATGCCCTGATGTTGCAGTAGGCAGGGGCAGTAATAATCAAGGTTGACAGGGGTATTCTGGGGTGTTAAAAAGAACAAAAGTGATTAGTTTAAGTGAGCTGACAAATGGGGTACTAAATTAGGATTAAACTAATGCCAATGGGGGGACAAGACACAAGAGTATGGGTTTAAAAGGAATACTAAAATAAGCCCATAATCCTGGATTAAAGAATAAACCAGGCGTGGGGAACAAAGGGGGCTGGCATCAAGAGATGCTCAAGCATGGGTTTAACAGGGTAAGGGCAGGCTGCAAGTTGCAGCATGGGGGCAGCTTAGCTGCACTTGGTCACTTTGGCTTATAAATAGGCCATTTGAGAACTGAAAAAGGGCTGGACTTTTAGTCTTCAGAAAAAAAAAGAGGGAAAAGGCTGGAATTTTTAGTTTGAAAGCTGAAACTTTTAGTCTAAAAAGTTTTACTGAGTTTAAAGAAAGCTGAATAACATAAGTTAGTTTCCAAATAGATTGTAACCAAACACTGCCTGAAAGTTGTATAAGAGTGCATATTGGTCAAGCTGTCTTGGCCAAGTTCTGTTGCTTGCATTGACTGAGTTGTTTGTGGTTGTTGAATTGGTGGCTTTGCTGCATCTGAACCCTCAGTTATTGCTGCTATTTCTTTACTATTTCCTGGGATTACTGGCTTGGCACTCGGCTATTTGTTAGTCTTTGTATTCTGGGAGATCACTGTTGGTTGTCTGTGGCTGTGGAAGACACTTGGTTCAGTTGGTTGTTGCTGTGTTTGTTGTGTATCTGTTTGCTGCTGTATTTACTGCATACTGCCCAGCTGATCACTTCCTTCTTCTTTTGTCTCTCTATACCAGGTACATGACTAATACTCTGTCAAATGTAATTGGAAAGTTGAGCATGAATACAAAAGAAAAGACCTGAAGAGTGACTTTTATACATAAATTGTTACATTAGAAATCATGTACTGTATAATAATTTTCATTCCTGTTTTTGACAATGGAAGTAGCATGTATGCCCAGTATATATCAATGTAGATTAGCTGAATGTTAGTTTATATATGTATGTTGTTAGGTGAGAACATTCCCAATATAATAGGTTGTATCTTAGACTTAGTTTAACTGTGTAGTATATTCTTTAATGTAGGCCAAGCATGAAAACTATCCCCTACTAGTTAATTTCTTTCCCTTTAATAGGCGATCCCTTCATACCACGCCAATAGAACCCAGAACGAGTTCACGGCCTCAACCTCACAAGGGTCGAGCCCAGGTCGAAGACAGACCAGGCAGGCCCGCATCGAACGAGCAGTGGCCCAGGTCTGGCCAACCGCGCGTGGGCTGGATTTGGGCCCATGATTATTCGTTTGGCCGACTGTGCACGCAACTTCGGTCCTGATTTTGAAGCATTTCCTAATTACATCACAAACAACTTGCAAGCATGTAATTAATTAAGACTATCTACTGTTTTCAATTGATAGAGACGAATACGACAAGAAACGTAGTTGCTATAGGATATCCTTTTAAAAAATAAGAACGAGATGAGCCTCGACGAAAATAAACAAAACGCGCAGATGCGGGGCCCTTGTTAAATGTATATTATTGAAGCATTTAGTTTCCGGGACGGGTTGTTTAGCAAATCTCACAACCCTCCTAAAATAACAATACGTTAGTCTCTTTAGGATGCGCTTTAATAAGCCTTACCTTCTTAAAAACTCGGGTGCACATTTATGTGACCCAAATCCAAATCTCGACGGATTCGAAAAATGTATTTCTAATCACGGGTGCATTGATTGTGACGTGATCCGAGAGGCATATCCATGACGTCGCTAATTCCTTTTAAAAGTAGAACGAGACGAGCCTCGTCAAAAATAAAAAATGTACACAGCCACGGGGCTCTCCAACTATATATATATTAAAACACTTAGAATTCGGGACAGGTCATTTAGCGAATTTTACGGCCCTCCCCAAAACAACCATGCGTTAGTTGCTTTAGGCGCGCCTTAAATAATTTATTTTCCTTAATTCGGGTGCACATTTATGTGACCCAAATCCAAATCTCAACCGAGTCGAGATATATCAATAACCACGGGAGCATTGATGTAACGTGGTTCGAGATATGTTTTCACGACGTTGCAAGTCCTATAAAGATAACAGTGAACGATAAAAGCGGATAAAAGATAAAATTGGCACATAGGTTCATAATTGTATTAAAAATCAGATAAATAAGCCGAATATAACAGTTGAGCGACCGTGCTAGAACCACGGAACTCGGGAATGCCTAACACCTTCTCCCGGGTTAACAGAATTCCTTATCCGGATTTCTGGTACGCAGACTGTAATATAGAGTCATTATTTTCCTCGATTCGGGATTAAAATCGGTGACTTGGGACACCCTAAATCTCCCAAGTGGCGACTCTGAAATAATTAAATAAATCCCGTTTCGATTGTCCTTTAATTGGAAAAAACTCCCTGCGCCCCCGGGCGCGGAAAAAGGAGGTGTGACAAATAAAGAGTCGAAACACTTTGGAATTAAGCTCGAGTAAAATTCATGTGGAACTAGAATACTCATACACATGGAGGTTAATGATCTTTACCTTCAAATCATTGTGAAGGTCGGGTTTGAGGAAGAATCAATTGAAGTTTGTTGAAAAATTTGACATTAATGGATGGAAAGTATCTTTCAACCACGACATACCAAGAAGATAGACATATTCATCAATGCTGTGATCGTGAAAGGATACTATGTTTGGCATTCTCGAGGTTGGCAGACCCTTTTTCTTCTATCCAAATACTTTATACCTTTCATTACCCTTTTTTGCGCCTATGTTTTTTCTTTGACCATCCTCTTTTGGAATCAAGTTTAGAGTTAAAAGTGCAAAAAATAAAAATAAAAATAAATGAAATAAAAGTCCATGCCCCAAGATACAAACTGGGGCAACTCTTAGAAAGTTCAAGTGAAAAAAAAAGAAGAAGAAAAGAACAATCAACGTCCTTGCCACCAGAAAATAAAAGTTGGGGCAAGATGTTTTGAAAACAAAAAAAGACAGAAAAACATAAAGAAATATGAAAAAATTAGTTCGGTCAGATGTTTGAACTACATTTGACTTGATTCCATTGAAAAAGGATGCATCGGCAGCCTTACACGGTTCGGTCCAACCAAATAAAAACCAAATAAGAATTCATTAAAAAAAAATAAAAAGATAAAAAAAATCCAGTATCTAAAACTGGGGCATGAGTTTGTTTTAGTTTTTGAAAGAGTCGATTCCAAGAGTTGTAAGTGTACAACCCATCATTATGAGTCTACTTTGAGCCGTCATGCCTTCCCTTCTTTCTAACCCTATCGAAAAACCTTCCAAATAAAGATGTCTCGATATGCCTTCAAGAATACGAAGAGAAACATGCAATGAGCAATAGTTGTCAAGAACACTATCAAGTTGCTCACAAAAAAAGAATGAAATGAAAAGAAGAAAAAAATAAGAGTCTTACTAGTGAAAACTCTCACGGGCACCGTAAGTTGACGGTAAGTAGAGATAAATAAATGGGAGAGACTTATTGGTGAAAACCCCTCGAGGCAACACTAGTCGAAAGTGAGTCATGAAGCTGATGCAAAGAATTTGCATGAACAAGCCCGACTTTAAAGGTCGTAAGAGTGGTAAAAGGGAAGATTTGATCAGTTTGATAGATTAATCCATTAAGTCAAAAATGCATGTCATGATCATTGAGGCTAGTTATTGAATAAGAAAAAAACTCTTCCTTTTGTCCTTCCCGACAGGGGCATTTCTTGTTAATACTGTTTCTTTGCATTATTGTGTCCCTTCACTCTGAGTCAGTCCTTGTCAAAACAAGCAAGAAAAGATTTCAAAATCTGCTACCACCATTTCAGTGCACAAATTAAATTTAGCCAGCACACTCAGTTGTTACAGTCTACATGCCTTGAGGATTCATGCAAAGGTTCCCCCTCAAAAGACTTTTGCCAACCTACTTGGCTAAAGCAAGCAAAGATAACCTCAAGGCTAATAAGGGATTCTCTGTAGTATCGAACAAGGACTATGAAGTGTGCACATCGTACAAAAGGCACTTACCAGTTGTGATTCTCTTTGACAAACAGGTTGCTCAAAAATTAAAAAGCCGTTCAAGATATCAGAAAAGCTCGCCTAAGCAAAGATCTCAGTTGGGATAAGGCTGATTGAGCCACAAATAAAATTGGTACTAGGTGTGAACCAATCAGGGCTGATACAGAGCAAAAGTCTCTTGAAAGCAGCAACAAAGTCTCCCAGCAGTGCAGCCAACTACCAATACAGGTGGTCTTCCAGAAGCGAATAGGTACAATGCCAAGCTGCCAAGGACATCAAGGCCACAAACCGACCACTTTTAAAACTGACAAAATTTTCTTTATCTCAAACAGAACAAAGCAGTGCAAGGAAAGTGGTTCAAAAAAAAGAAGAAAAAAGAGAAACAAAGAAAAAAAGAGAAAAGAAAAGAAGAGAAGAGCCGACAAATGGAAGTTTCTCAAATCTTTGCCTTTATTTGTCTTGCTAGTATGCATAAAATTGTCATTGCTCTTCACATTTTTTCCTCCTAGGGTAATACGTCCTAGTGTGATGGATTTTCCTTCCAATAAATATCTTAGTCTGATGAATCTTTCTCCTAAGATAAAAGACCCTAGTCTGATGAACTTTCTCCTAGGATAAAAATCTTAGTTTGATAAATCTTTATCCTAAGATAAGAAAACCTAGTCTGATAAACTTTCTCCTAGGACAAAAATCTTAGTCTGATGAATCTTTCTCCTAAGACAAAAATTCTTAGTCTGATAAATCTTTCTCCTAAGATAAAAAGCCCTAGTCTGATGAACTTTCTTCTAGGATAAAAATCTTAGTCTGATAAATCTTTTTTCCTAAGATAAGAGACCTAGTCTGATGAATTTCTCCTAGGATAGAAGTCTTAGTCTGATGAATCTTTCTCCTAAGATAATAAATTAGAAAGCCTAGTCTGATGAATTTTCTCCTAGGATAGAAGTCTTAGTCTGATGAATCTTTCTCCTAAGATAAAAAGCCCTAATCTGATGAACTTTCTCCTATGATAAAAATCTTAGTCTGATGAATCTCTCCTAAGATAAGAAAACCTAGTCTGATGAATTTTCTCCTAGAATAGAAGTCTTAGTCTGATGAATCTTTTTCGTAAGATAATAAATTAGAAAACCTAGTCTGATGAATTTTCTCCTAGGATTGAAGTCTTGGTCTGATGAATTTTTCTCCTAAGATAATGATGATGATGATGATAATAATAATAATAATGATAATAATAATAAAAAGAAGAAGTCTAGATTTTTTTTAAAAAAGGTATCAGTTTTAGTTTCCTTAAGTCATTAATCTTTAGTAGTCAGAAATGCCCCTCTACTATCAAATATTATTTAAAGTTACCCTTCGTTATACTAATCGATCAAAATTGTCCTTACCGTCTTACTATTAAACATATTTACCACTCATTTGACGGAAGGGACACATGGCAGCCTTCTAGATATTTCTAATACCCAACCAACTGCCCATACTGGATACCCAGTATCCATGATTCTACACCTGATCCATCCTCAGACTTAATCACTTAAAACCTCGTCTCTTTCTCTTATTTTATCTCCTAAACAAGAGAAGCTCATTCCTCCATGACTCTCCACTCTATGACTAGGTGCTTTCAAATTTCTTACAAATTGAATCGTTTTGTTTCGGAGTATAGGCTAAGAAATTGCTTTAAGCATTCCTTATTTATTGCCTTGATTTCCAAATCAGAAATTACAAAAAAGAAGAAGAAGGAAATTTTGTGTTGTTGGATGCTTGAAAATCCAAAAATTAGTTTGATTGTTTGGAGCTGCTCATTGAGTCAGAATTTAGTAACTAATTTGAAGAACTAGGTAAAAAAAGTCGAACTCCAACTGATGGGTTTTTAAGTTTTCAAAGTTGGAACAATTTTTTTTTTGGTAATTAATTGACTTTATTTACCAAGTAAAGTATGTACAAGAATCAAACGAACAAACACCCCACTGGACATGCAGCCCCAGTTTGGGTCTTTCTACACTTCTACTTTCCTACTTTCCTATCTACTATCATTGTTCCATTGTATCCGGGTACCAGTTTGCTTTGGTCATAGTCCTTTCTAACCTAGGAAACATGATGGCTCTTAAGTGGATTTCCTGAATGATCTTCCTGACTATGCTTGCTGCTGTTCTCTTTTCCTGTTTGAAAATGACATTGTTTCTTTCCTGCCATATATAGTAAACTGCAGCAGCTAGAGTCATTCTGCATAGAGCTGCTCCTTCACTTCTTCCTTTTGCTACTCTTTGTATCCATGTCAGCTCTTCTTGCCATTTCAACTTCTTCCTCTGTATTCCTTGCCAATGTAGCAGTTGTTGCCATATTGTTCCTGTCATTTCACATTCAAAGAATAGATGCTGGACTGTTTCAATCCCTTGTTGGCATAGTGCACATGTGGTCTCTATATTTACTCCCCATCTTGCTAATCTTTCCTTTGTTACTAGTCTTTCCAGAATTGCAAGTCTCAATTTGAATATCTATTTTGGCTGCCCATAGTTATTGTATATTACTTTCCTCCAACCTACCTTCTGAAACCCCCATGCATGGCTTTATACATTTGTTTGATTGAGAAGCTATCTATCCTCTGCACCTCTTGTTCAGTGTAGCCAACATTTTCAAAATACTTCTTTGCTTTGAAGATCTGTTGAATGACCCAAGATGCATTCTTTGGTGTTGTGCTCCATATTGTATTCCCTTTTATGTAGTAAGCATTTACCCATTGTATCCATAACTTTTCCTTTTGCTTGCATATGTTCCATAATAATCTGCAAATTGCAGCTTTTTCCATAGTTCCACATTAGTGAAGTTCAAACCACCTGCAACTCTTGGACAACACAGTTTCTCCCAAGCTATCAATGCCTTCCTAGTAGGCTATGTGTTCCCTGACCATAGAAACCTTCTACATATTGTTTCAATGAACTGAATAATCTTCTTTGACAATATAAAGATCTGAGCCCAAAAATTTTGAATTGCAGTCAAGACACTCTTTATAAGCATAACTCTCCCTGCATATGACAGGAATTTTGTTGTCCAGCATTGTATTTTGTTCAGCATCCTGTCAATCAAAGGTTCACATTGGATAATTGATAGCTTCTTTGTGCTTAAAGGTACCCCTAAGTATCTGAAAGGTAACTCTCCCTTGTTGTATCCTTGTATATCCATAATCTTCCCTTGGTTCACAAGATCGACTCGTCCAAAGTATATGCAGCTCTTGTTTTGGTTTGCAGTTAGTACTGATGCCTCGGAAAAGGTTTTGAATTGTTGATGCATTTCCTTGACTGATTGTATATCTCCCCTGCAAAAAAGTAACAAATCATCAGCAAAACCTAAGTGTAATAGATTGACTTTAGCACACTTAGGGTGGTACTTGAATTCTTTGTTCCCCTTTAAGTTTTTCAATAGTCTGCTCAAGTATTCCATTGCCATCACAAACAGTACAGGAGATAATGGGTCACCCTGCCTAAGCCATTTCCTTGCTTCAAAAGGTTTTGCTGGTTGCCCATTGATGATTATTGTATAGTGCACAGTACTGATGCATTTCATTATCCACCTTACAAACTTTTCAGGGAATCCCAGTAATTTCATCATTTGCTCTATATATATCCACTCCACAGAATCATAAGCTTTCTGCATATCAATTTTCAGCATACACCTTGGTGATATGTTTTTCCTTCCATAGACTTTAACCAGCTCATGGCTCATGATGATGTTATCAACTATCATTCTCCCAGGGACAAAAGCAGTTTGGCATTTTTCTATTAATTCTGGCATGACTTCCTGTAATCTTGTTGTTAGGATCTTGGAAATTATCTTATATAGCATTGTATAGCAGGAAATAGGCCTAAACTCCTTGATATTTGTTGGGTTCTTCACTTTAGGGATCAAAGTAATAGTAGTGCAGTTTATAGCTTTGCACAAATCTATACTTTCAAAGAGTTCCAGTACTGCTGATGTGATATCCTCTCCTGTTATGCTCCATGTCCTCTTGAAAAAATAGGCATTATATCCATCACACCCTGGTGCCTTGCTATCATTTATACCCTTCAAAGCTATCAGTACTTCTTCCTTTGTGACTGGCTTTATTATCTGCAATTGTTGTTCCCTGCTCAGCATATTCCCACTCCTTATTATATCTGGATTCACTACTGGTAAAGTAGATGCTGCTGTACCTAGTAATACTTTATAAAACTGTAGGATTTCCTCTTCAACCTCCTTTGTGTTATGCAGTATGTGCCCTTCATTATTTGTAAGTCTTCCAATATGATTCCTTGCCTATCTGTTTTTCACACAAGCATGAAAATATGCTGTGTTGGAGTCCCCCTCTTTTAGCCACTTGACTCTAGCCTTTTGTTTCAGTATGCTTTCCTCTACTTCCATCCATTTAGTCAGCTCCATTTTAGTCTTCTTTTCTACATCAATGACTGCACTATCATTCTTTGGAGATTGCATACTTTGTTGCATCTGTGTCAGTTTATTTTTTGTTTCTTTTATTTTATCCCCCACACTCTTGTATTCTTGATTGTTTAACTTCTTCAGTTCACCTTTCATTGCTTCAAGCTTGTACCAAACCTTTTGCATCTTGTTGCCCATATGTTCCCTCCTCCAGCAGTGCTTCACTATTTCCTCAAACTTCTGGTGGTTAGCTAGGCAGTTAAAAAACTTGAAAGGTCTCTTTACCTGTACAATATCTTCAGCCATAGTTATCATCAATTGGCAGTGATCAGAAAATTCAAGTTGTTTGATGATCCCCTCCATTTGAGGTCGCTTTTGTATCCATTATGCAATGACTAAGATTCTATCAATTCTACCGTGCACTGTGTTATTTGTCCATGTGTAGTATCTACCTATTGTTCTCATTTCAGACAATCCAGCCTCCTCTACAAAGTTTTTAAAGTCTCTCACTTCCACATCTTGTACTGGGTTACCTTGTACTCTATCTTCAATGGACATTATACTATTGAAATCCCCCATTAGAACACTTGGCCACTTTACTCCATTCATTATCCCCTTGAGCTCATTCCACATACTCTTCCTATCTTGGATGTTATGTTTACCATATACTGCAACAAACAAAAAGTTACTGTTACATTGCCTTATAGTTATCTGCCCTGCTATGTATTGATCATGCACTTGTTTGACTTCAAACTCCACTCTTGCCTGATCCCAGACAATCCATATTCTCCCACCTGGTGCTACTTCATAATTTGTTATCCACTTCCAGTCTCCAAATATTTTCCTCATTATTGTATCAACCTTACTTTCTTTAACTCTATTTTCCAGAATTGCTATCATTGCTACATTATTCTCCTTATAGAAAATTTTTAGTAGTTTTTGCTTATACACCTTATCCATGCCCCTTACATTCTATGTTATAATGTTTGTCATGCTATATTTGTTGTTTTGGAATTATCTTTACTACCTTGTCTGCTCCTCCTGCTTCTCATCTCTTGTTCTTCAGAGAATAACATTATTTTCTGGGCAGTGTCAACAAGTATTTTAAATGCATTGCCTATGTTGACTTCCTCTCCCCTTTTGGCTCCCATTTGTTTTTTTGATGCAGACCTTCCACTAGCAATCTGCCATTAATTACCATCATCTTGTTGTTTTGGTGCTAATTCTTCTTCTATTTCAAGCTGCTCTTTGAACCTTCCTTGTCCATCTATCCTATCCACCTTTGGATCAAGCTTCCTTACAATTTTCCATTACTGCTTGGGCTTCTGATTATTTATCCTCTGTTGTCCCTCTTCATTATGTTGTTTCTGTTGCTCCTTACATGAGTGGCCAAGTTGACAACATTCTTGGCAGTATTGTGGCTTCCAATCATATTGCACAATCTGATCAATCTTCTTCCTAGTAGGGTCACATAGTTTTATTGATCCTGGTAAAGGCCTAGTAATATCCATCTCAATTAGGACTCTTGCATATACAACTCTATCAGTCATAGTTGTACATGCATCAACATATAGAGGTTTACCTAACCCACTCCCAATCTTGCTTAGAGCCTTATTACTCCAGTAACTAAGTGGCAGTTTAGGAAATTTCACCCATAGTGGGATAGTTCTGAGGATTTTATCCTCAAAATCAAACCCCTCCTTCCATTGCCTAATGATAATTGGTCTATTATTCATTGTGTATGGTCCATTCATCATAACATCATCCCTTTCTTCAATACTATGCATCAATACAATGAAATAGCCATCGCTATGGAACAATACCTTCGGCTTCCTAATTTTCCCCCATTGTTGAGCTATACATCGCTCAACTGCTCCAATTGTTGGGGTGTTTCCCACAATATATAAAATTAATGCTCTACTCCATTTCTGTTGCTCCTCCTCTATGTCATCTTCCAACAATTGTACCACTACCTCACCATCTTGTACCACTGGTGGAATATATGAGAGATTCATTCCATTAGCAGCTAGTTTGTTCTCAATAAATAATCCAGCCCACGATCTTCCCCCAGCTCCCTGCGTTTGCTTCTCCTGCATACCCTTCTCATTTCCTTGTGCTTTGTTACTCTATTCCATAGTTACCTTTGAATTTATTGTTCCATTGCTTGGATTTTTGCTCGAACTTGCCTCTTCAGCTCTGATCTTCCCTGCATGTGTGTTTTTTGCGCCAGAGTTCATCATTGGTGTCACTCTGGTCACTGTCTTCTCTTGTGTTGCCAATTTCAGCTGAGCGGTGCTCAGATCTGGCCAGTTCATTTCACTATCACTTTCTATATCTGGGTCATCTTCTTCGTTCACTTTCTCTTTAGCTTTTCCTGATTGCTTTCCTTGTTCCTTAACGTTGATACTCGTGAATTTGCTAGTGTTTTTCCTTGGTCGCCCACTTCCTCCCATTTTCCGACGAGGCACAGGTTAAAGCACTTAACGTACGCCGAGAGAGAAAGGTGACTTTTCTCAATGTTCTCTCAACAAAAATTATTAAAGTGTTGAATTATTCTACTGAAATAATTATCTGGGTCTGTTTTGTTGAGCTAATATCTTAGATTAACTATTGATTATTAGCTTGGTTAAAGAAGATTTGCAATTAAAAGAGCTGTTGGGTTCCTTGTTGAATCGGATTTGAGGTTCAAAAAAATATCTTCACTTTGCAAGTCGAAAAATCCAAGCAACTAAGCGTGAAAAATTCTGTTTTTGTGATTGAAAATTCAAAATTGAAGGATTTGATAGTAGTTTGCAGTTGAGCATTAATCAAATTCTAATTTATGATTGTTGTTGAGAATTGCGGTTGCAAATATCACTATGAATTTGGAGTTTTTTGAACTTGAATTGTCTATATTGAAATTCTTTAAACATTGTTGCTTGAGAATTGGATCATGGTTTTATATATGCTTAAATCGAGGAGACTAGCTACTGCTCGTTGTAAGAGTTTAGTGCTAAATTTAAGGGCCACCATTTTTGAACACATCCATATTTTGGATGAAGGAGTTTTTGTTATGAAGGAGATGAGATAAGCAAGGATGGGTCGGGTTTAGGGTTATGGATATCGGGTATCCAATATGGGCAATTGATTGCGTATTAAAAATGTTTAGAAGGCTGCCACCTTCCGTCAAATGAGGGGCAAATATATTCAATAGTAAGATGGTAGGGGCAATTTTGATCGATTAGTATAACAGAGGGTAACTTTAAACAATATTT
Source organism: Nicotiana sylvestris (assembly GCF_000393655.2). Classification (NCBI taxonomy): domain Eukaryota; kingdom Viridiplantae; phylum Streptophyta; class Magnoliopsida; order Solanales; family Solanaceae; genus Nicotiana; species Nicotiana sylvestris. The sequence goes on along the minus strand of NC_091062.1, from coordinate 121,020,472 downwards.
GATAGTAGAGGGATATATCTGACCCTTTTTCGTAGTTTTTTTAAGTGTTAATCTTTAGTTTTCTTAAGTTCAGGGGTCCCGCCTGGAAAATATGGTCAGTTTTTAGTTTTCTTAAGTCATTAATCTTTAGTTTTCCTTAAGTTCAGGGGTCCCGCCTAGAAAATAAGGTCATTTTTAGTTTCTTTAAGTGTTAATCTTTAGTTTTTCTTAAGTTCAGGAGTCCCGCCTGGAGAATAGGGTCAGTTGTTAGTTTCCTTAATTTGTTAGTCTTTAGTTTTCTTAAGTTTCCCGGGGTCCCGCTTGGAAAATAGGGCCAGCTTTAGTTTTCGTAAGTCGTTAATCTTTAGATTTCCTTGAATCCAGGGGTCTCGCCTGGAAAATAGGGCCAGTTTTTAATTTTCTTAAGTTAATAGTCTTTAATTCCCTTAAGTTTAGGGGTCCCGCCTGGAGAATAGGGTCAATTGTTAGTTTCCTTAAGTTTTTAGTCTTTAGTTTTTCTTAAAGTTCAGGGGACCCCGCCTGGAGAATAGGATCAATTTTTAGTTTAGTCAAGCTTAGTTTATAGTTTTCCTTAAGCTCAATCTCACAGGAGACGCACATCCTAGTCGAATCTTTAGTTTTTAGTTTTACTCTCATCATATCATCTTTCACCAATAACATAGGTGATTTACAACTTTGCTAATAACTCACGAGATTTTCCTAGGGAAAACTGGGGTAAAAAAATTTTGTTTGTTTGTTCTGCTTTGGTGTCTGAGCAAGTTTTACCTCAAGGCACAAGGTTCGAGATGACCAAAAGAAGAAGTCTCAATCCAGAATAAAAGAAAAGAAAAAAAAGAAGTGAATCCAAAATGCAAAAGCAGATGAAAGATGAGCAGCTCCAACAGGGTCAGATGTCTGTGACCGATTATGAGGCGAGATTCTTTGAGTTGTCTCGCCATGCACTTATGATACTTCTTACTGACGCATAGAGAGTGCGGAGGTTTGTTATAGGGTGCACTCAGGTATTCAGTTTACTATGGCACTAGAGGTTGAGATGAGGACTTCCTACCATCTAGTAGTGGAGATAGCTTGGAGGATTAAGGGTTATCGTTTGAGAGGTAGAGTGCAGATGTAGAGGGACAAGATGATCTATTATTTTGGGGAGTTTAAAGGTGCTCCATTTGGGGGCCGAGGTCAGTTTATGAGGGTCAGCCTAGCATGCCCACATATCCAGCACCACCACCTCTTCGGGGTGCTCCGGTGCGACACTATTTTAGCGTCATGCCAGAGAGTTTTTATCGCCCACCAGCCATTCAGGGTTCTTCCAGTGGGTACTCAAGACACCAGGGTTCCTCTAGCTCCTATTTCTAGTGCCATGCTAGAGAGTTCATGCCGCCCACCAACTATTCAGGGTTCTTCCAGTGGGTCTTCAGGCCATCAGGGTCAGACTTCAAGGCAGCAAATCACTGCACTGAGAGGTTGTTTTGAGTGTAGAGATCTTAGTTATGTACGGAGATTCTACCCCAGACTGTGGGGCAAGGTAGTGCAACAACACCGACAACCCATGATTACAATACCAATTGTCCGACCGCCCAAAGGTGGAGGGCAAGCGGGTAGGGGTCATCCTAGAGGTGGGGCCAGTAAGGGAGAGTTCATCCATCTACTGTTCAGTTAGGCGGAGGCCAGCCAGTCGGTGCTCCAGCCAGGTTCTATGCCTTCCCAGCCAGACCAGATGTAGTGTCCTCAGATGTCGTGATCACAGGTATTATTTCTATTTGTGATAGGGATGCTTCAGTTTTATTTGATCCAGGGTCTACCTTTTCATACGTGTTATCTATGTTTTCTCATTTCCTGGATATTCCTCGTGAGTCCTTGGGTACTCCAGTTTATATGTCCACTCATGTGGGTGATTCTGTTGTTGTGTGTCGGATCTACCAGTCATGTGTGGTCACATTCTGTGGTTACGAGACTAGAGCGGACCTTCTGTTGCTTGATATGACCAACTTTGAGGTCATCCTAAGCATGGACTGGTTATTCCCATATCATGCCAAGACTGTTACCTTAGCAACGCCAGAGTTGCCTAGATTGGAATGGAAGGGTTCGTCTGTTAGTACATCTAGTCGGGTTATCTCTTTTATGAAAGCTCGACATATGGTTGAGAAGGGTTGTTTGGCCTATCTAGCTTATGTTTGAGATACTACCGCAGAGTCTCCGGTGATTCATTCAGTGCTAGTAGTTCGGGAGTTCACCGATATGTTTTCTTCTAGCCTTCCAGGCATGCCACCAGATCGTGATATCGATTTTTGTATTGACTTGGCTCCAGGTACCCAACCTATATCCATCCCACCGTACCGTATGGCTTCGAAAGAGTTGAAGGAGTTGAAGGAGCAGCTTGAGGAGTTGCTAGCCAAGGGGTTTGTCAGACCAAGTGTATCACCTTGGGGTGAACCAGTGTATTTGTGAAGAAAAAAGATAGGACTATGCCGATGTGCATTGATTATCGCCAGTTGAACAAGGTCACCATCAAGAACAAGTACCTGTTGCCACGTATTGATGATTTGTTTGACCAGTTGCAGGGTGCTAGGGTGTTCTCTAAGATTGACTCGAGATCAAGATACCACCAGTTAAAGATTCTGGACTTGGATGTTCCGAAGACTACTTTCAGTATTAGATATGGCCATTATGAGTTTCTAGTGATGTCTTTCGGCTTGACTAATGCCCTAGCGGCGTTTATGGATTTGATAAACAGGGTGTTCAGGCCTTATGTTGATTCGTTTGTCATTGTCCTCATTGATGACATTTTGATCTACTCATATACTATGGAGGAGCACGAGCGGCATTTGAGAGTGGTGTTTTAGACCTTGCAGGAGCAGAAGCTATATGCTAAGTTCTCCAAGTGTGAGTTTTGGTTAGATTTGATGGCATTATTGGGGCATATTGTATCAAGCGAGGATATTAAGATGGATCCTAAGAAGATTGAGGTAGTTTAGAGTTGGCCTCGTCCCACTTGGGCGACTAAGATCAGGAGTTTCTTGGGATTAGCAGGTTATTATTGTCGGTTTGTGGAGAGCTTTTAATCTATTGTAGCACCTTTGACTAGATTTACCAAGAAGGGTGCTTCGTTCCGTTGGTTCATGATTTTGAGGCAAGCTTTCAGATGCTCAAGACGGCTTTGACTATAGCACTGGTTATAGTGTTACATTCCGGTTCGAGGATGTATACGGTTTATTGTGACGCTTCACGCATTGGTTTAGGTTCTGTACCAATGCAGAAGGGGCGAGTTATTGCATATGCTTTATGTCAGCTGAAGATTCATGAGAAGAATTACCATGTTCATGATCTAGAGTTAGACATGATTGTTCATGCTCTTAAGATCTGGAGGCATTATCTTTATGGGGTGTCCTGTGAGGTTTACACTGATCATCGCAGCTTGCAGCATTTGTTCAAGAAAAGGGATCTCAATTTGAGGTAGCGTAGATGGCTTGAGTTACTAAAGGATTATGCATCACCATTCTTTATCATCCGGGAAAGGCGAATGTAGTCGCGGATGCCTTGAGCAGAAAGTCAGAGAGTTTGGGTAGATGGGCATACATTTCAGTAGGGGAGAGGCCACTAGCTTTGGGCATTCAGCCATTGGTTAACAGACTTGTGAGGTTGGACATTTCATAGCCCAGCCGAGTTCTTGCATGCGTTGTTGCTCAGTCTTCACTATTGGAGCAGATCAAGGCTCGACAGTTTGATGATCCGCATTTTATGGTCCTGAGAGAGACGGTAATACAGGGTGGTGCCAAGGAGGTTTCTATCGGCGTGGATGGTGTTCTGAGACTCTAAGGTCGCCTATGTGTTCCTAATGTCCATGGCTTGAGAGGGAGGATTCTAGAGGAGGCACACAGTTCTCGGTATTCCATTCATCCAGGTGCTACGAAGATGTATCGTGACCTGAGGCAGCATTATTAGTGGCGGAGGATGAAGAAAGACATAATTGAGTATGTATCTAGGTGCCTAAATTGCCAGCAGGTTAAGTATGAGCATGAGAGGCCAGGTGGCCTATTCCAGCAGATGACTATATCGGAGTGGAAGTGGGAGTGCATTATTATGGACTTCGTAGGTGAGTTGCCGTGGACCTTACGAAAGTTTGATTCAGTTTTGGTCATTGTCGACAGGTTGACCAAGTCGTTACATTTCATTCCAATTGTAACTACGTATACTTTAGATAGGTTGGCTTAGATTTATATTTAGGAGATAGTTCGGTTGTATGGTGTGCCTGTTTTCATCATATCAGATAGATGCCCTCAGTTTACTTCACATTTCTGGAGAGCCTTACAAAGTGAGTTAGGGACCCGTGTAGAGCACATCACAGCGTTTCATCCACAGATTGACGGGCAGTTGGAACGGATAGTTCAGATCTTGGAGGACATGCTCAGAGCATGTGTGATTGACTTTGGAGGGCTGTGGGATCGATTCTTACCTTTGGCCGAGTTTGCTTAAAATAATAGTTATCAGTCCAGCATCGAGATGGCTCCATTTGAGGCATTATATGGTCAGCGATGTTTTTCTCCCATCGAGTGGTTTGAGCCCGGCGAGGCTAAGTTATATGGTACTGATTTGGTGAAGGATGCCTTGGAAAAGGTAAAGTTGATTTAGGAGCAACTTGGCACAGCACAATCCAGACATAAGAGTTACGCGAATCAGAAGGCGCTTGACTTGTCATTTATGGAGGGCGAGAAGGTTCCCTTGAAAGTCTCACCGATGAAGGGGATCATGAGATTTGGGAAGAAGGGAAAGTTGAGCCCAAGGTTTATAGACCCATTTGAGGTGTTGAGACGAGTTGGGAAAGTTGCTTTACCTCTCAGCCTATCAGGAGTTCATCCGATTTTTCATGTGTCTATGCTCCGGAGGTATCACGCCGAATTGTCACATGTGTTAGACTTCAGCACTGTTTAGTTAGATGAGAACCTGGCTATAAGGAGGAGCGAGTTGCCATTGTTTCTAGATAGGATTGCAAGCTGAGATCCAAGAGGATTTCGGCGGTAAAGGTTCAGTAGAGGGGACAATCAGTCGAGGGGGCAATCTGGGAGTCTGAGGAGGACATGCAGAGCAAATATCCACACTTATTCAGCACTCTAGGTATGAATCTAAACCCGTTCAAGGACGAACGTTTGTTTAAGAGGTGGAGAATGTAACGACTCGACTAGTCGTTTTGCTTTCTAGAACCCTGTTCCCCTAAATAAGACTTCACTTACGTGCTTCTACTATTTTATAACTTGCAGAGATGGTTAGTTCGGGATTTGGAAGGGTTTGGGTTGAAATCGGAATACTTGGATCCTAAAGGTTGGCTAAAAAGGTCAAGTTTGACTTCGGTCAACGTTTTGAGCAAACGACCTCGGAATAGGGATTTGTCGGTTCCAATAGGCTCGTATGATAATTTTGGACTTGGGCTTATGTTCGAATTGGGTTTCGAATGACCTGGGAGCATTTTGGCGCTTAATAGTAAAAGTTGGTTCTTTGAAGATTTTGGAAGTTCTTTAAATTTGGTTTGGAGCGGATTTTGGTGAATTCGAGGTCCAAATGGAATTCCGAGACCAAGAATAGTTCTGTAATGTCATTTAAGACTTGCACACAATATTTGATGTCATTTCGAGTAGTTTAAGTACGTTTCGGCACATTGGAAGTAAATTGAAGAACTTGAAGTTCATAAGTTTGAATCAATTGGTTTTGGGGTGTGATTCTTAGTTTTGATGTTGTTTTAGGCGTTCCGAGAGTTCGAACAAGTCCGTTTTATGATTCCAAACTTGTTGGTATGTTCGAGCGGGGCCCCGGGGGGCCCTAGTATCAATTAGACGAGGCTCGGATCAAGTTGGAAACTTGGAGAAACAGTTGAAGCTCCAGCTGCTGTCATAATCGCACCTGCGCTTGGCCAGCCGCAAGTGCGAGCTCGCAGAAGCGAGCCATGCCTCGTAGAAGCGGCCAAGGATCCACAGGTGCACCACAACCTCTGCAGAAGCGGGAGCTAGCCTACCTGGGGACTTCCACAGAAGCGGACTTTTGTCCGCAGAAGCGATGGCGCAGGTGCGGCCCTGAGACCGCAGGTGCGGAATCGCTGGAGGTAGTGAGCCTGTTTTAAATACGGGACTTAGGCATTTTTCTCCCATTTTTCACTTACTTGGGAAATTTTAGAGCTTCAAAAAGGGAGATTTCAACCTAGCTATTTAGGGTAAGTAATTCCTACCTAATGTGAGTTTAATACATAGATTATGGGTATATTTTAACATGTAAATTTGTGGAATTCATGGGTTAGATGGAAAATCTAGATTTTTGATAAAAATGAGATTTAACTACGATATTTGTTATGGAATTTGGTAAAAATCATATATTTGAGATCATGAGGTTATGGGTAACAACTTTCTTCAAAAATTTCGGAATTCGGGCACGTGTGCCCGGGGTGAATTTTAGGAACCTTACATTTAGTGTTGGGTAATCACTTAAATAGTTAGGATATGAAATTTTGAACATATATTGATTAGTTTATACACTATTTGAATAGTTTTTTATCGTTCGACATCGATTTGAAGGCTTGAGCATAATCTTGGACCAAAAAGTAGGCCTTGAAACGAGGTAAGTCTCTTTTCTAACCTTGTATGAGGGAATTAACCCCATAGGTGAATTATAACTAATATGTGCTCCTATGTGTGGGGGCTACGTATGCACGAGATAACAAGAGTCTGTATGTAGCTACTAATTATGCTATTTCCGGGTAGTCGAAGACTCATACCATGATATACTTGAAATGTTTGCACCCCTACTTGTTGATTTAATTGATTAAGTCATATAGGAAGTTGATAAAAGAATTATAAAAGGTAAAATTTCACTTACTTGAAGTTGTGAATGGAACACTTGACTATAAATGAGAATTTGTGTCTTATTTGAAATGTTTTCTATTTGTGGAACGGGCCGAACGCCTCGATAGCAAATAGATGCATCTATGGTTCGTGACGTTCGACCCTCGGCAGTGCATAGTTTAAATATTATGTTGGATCGGGCTGTACAACCTCGACATAATTTGCGCATGATAATTTTTGGAAATATTCAAAATTGATATTGCTTAAATGCCTTAAGATACAAACTTTTAAGTGATGAAACTAAACTTGGGAGTTAATACTTGCGAAATAAGAATTTACTATTTTCCTATTAATGAGCTTTCATTATTATTCATGAAATCCATGCTTAGTATAAAATTTTGTTATATCGTTGTTAGCCCATAGTAAGTGTCATAGTCGACCCCTCGTTACCACTTCTTCGATGTTAGACTAGATACTTACTGGGTACATGTTGTTTATGTACTAATACTACACTTTTGCACTTAATTGTGCAAGATCGGAGGCAGGTACATCTAGTTACCAGTCCAACGCGCATATTTGATCCCCGCTACAAGACTATGCGATGAGTTGCCCTTCCAAGCCGTTCTGTAGTAGCCAGAGTCATTCTTTTGTTTATTTGTTCTGTCTATTCCATTTCAGACAGTAGATTAGAAATCTTTGTATATTCTACTAGTAGCCCATATACCTGTGACATTGGGTCTTGGCACACACTAGTAGACTCATGATTTTGGGTTGTATTTCTACGGTTATGATTTCATTTAATTGCTTTCGTTTTGATCACTTTATAATCCGTTATTTATTAAATTCTTTAATTAAGAAAAGTTAGTAGTTTGAAAAACTTAAAAAATAAAGAAAGATGGAAATCACTAGATTGTTCACTGTTGGCTTGCCTAGCAACGTTGTTGGACGCCACCACGGCCTAAACTAGAATTTTGTTGTGACACCTACCTTAAAGATAATATACACACACGGTCAAAGGGAGAGGAAGACAGTTGCTTCTTATCTTCTTCTTCCTCGCAAAAACAACCATTCACCTCCATTAAAGAGACCTAGAACCAGCAGCCCCACCTCCTCTGAACCCTAGAGGACAAAATCACCTTAGAGACAAGGCAAGGGAAGGCCGCTGCGAATCTTCTTCCTCGCAAAGAGCTTCAGCTGCACCTCCTAACACCCACGACCAAAATTCCCTTTCCTTCTCCAACACCTACATCCAGAACCCCCCCCAAACACGAGCGACTCACCCCATCTCCCTCATCCCTTTTCCTCGCCACCGTTGCTATATGAGGAAGTTGCCGGAGGTGACTGACCTCCATTGATGCCGGCCATCACCTCGCTGCCTCACTTCCCCTCTCTCATCTCCTTGTATCTTTTGAATTTGGTACGTTCATGGAGTAAGTACTAGATTTGGCCGGATTAGTTGGTTTTTTGCCGAGAAATAACATTTTCGGTAGCCATATATCATTGTTATTCATTTTGGCCGGAGTCACATCCTTCGCCGGTGACTTTAATGCCTTTCTGGCAGCTCTGCACTTCGCCACTATTTGTGACCATATTCTTTTGGCGAAAACTTTTCGAGCAGCAAAACTTTGTCGAAGATCCGGTGAAGCTTCAATGTCGAGGTTCTAGAGATCAACGACATTGGTTTCGCATTCCATTCACTTCATGGACGATTTGTCGTAAAACTTCCCTTATCAATATATTGGAAGATATTGAGGTTCATTTTTAACCTTATCTTTTTTATGATTTCAAAAAGTCTATAGTATTTGTTCTAATCATACGTTAATGGTTTTGGTTTGAACACAAAGGATCTTAAATAGCTCACCTTTCTTTATTTTATCTGTGTCGTTTGGTTGCCTAAAACGTTAGAGGTTGGTTGTTTGCGTGACATGACTTTTGCAGCATTTGAATCCAGCTAGTTTGTTTGATGCAGTGAATATTTTTGTGTTGGTAAATGTCTTGTTCTCGTTTCTTGCTTTGGGATTAGTATGGGAAGTTGGTTGGTTTAACTTTGATGCTTAGTATGAGTTTGTAATGAATGTGAATATGGATTTTAGCATGATTTAGATTCTAAATGGATTGAAATTAGAATCGGGTCATAGATAAATATTAGCAGACTATGGGTAGTAATTCAAAAATCGAAAAGTGTTGGACTTTTAAACCTAAGTTTTGATGCCAATAATAAATTTGGCCAAGCCCATTAACATCACAATCATACATCCTTTTCCACAAATTAATTCCATATACTCTTAGCCTGAAAATAATCTCAAATTAATTTTAGAAAAATAATTAATGAACATCGTAACTTGCTTTATGCGCGATTAATAATAAAACATCGTGACTATGGGTACGGTTCTCGTGACATGGTCACAATACAGAAATCCCAACTCAAGTGCGTGTTTCACACGACTTGACCTCAACTTCAAATAATAATAAAGTAAACATGTTGTAAGTCGCGGGTGCGTTTCACGTGATGCGATATACAATATGTACAGAAACAACGAGTGCACGACATCGTGACTTGTTCAAATAAATTCCATAAACACTAAAAGACGATTAAATTAATTGAAAGCAGTTTGAAGTTAAAAATGCACAATAGGTTTAAATATGTATTAATCAAACTTCCTCGATTTGGGATTTAAAATAAACTAGTGACTTGGGACACCATAATTATTCCAAGTGGCAACTCTGAATTAGATAAATAATCCCATTTCGAATAATGTCACTTTAATTGGAAAATCTTCCGCATTCCTTCGGAAAAAGGAGGCGCGACAATGCTTAGAGAGTTCGTGTCGAGGTTCCAGATGGAACAGATGGACCTGCCTCCGGTTGCAGATGATTGAGCCGTGCAAGCATTCACTTAGGGGCTTAACCCCCAAAGTTCCTTGGCCTCTCAACAGCTAAAACAAAATTTGACGGAGTAACCAGCGGTGACCTGGGCCGACATCCACAACAGGTACCAACCAAAGATCAGAGTCGAGGACGACCAATTCAGAGCTCCCTCTGTGTATGTATACCCCATCATGGCCGATGACAGGTCTAAAATAGATGTTGATCATGAGCCAAGACCGGTGGGGGATTGTTACCAACCGTACAACGGGGACCGAAGGGGAAATGGGTTCGGGCGTCACCCCACAAAGAACGAGAAGAGAAGCGACCGAGGACCCAGTAGGCGAGGTCTGATGAGTAAAAATGGTTTTGACAAACCGCTTAGGATAGGGAGGCACTGAGGTTATCGGATTATAACTTCAACATTGATGCTGTCAGCATCGTGTCAGCCATCGGGCGTATCAAAGAGACCAAGTGGCGTCGACCATTGCACTCCGACCCCACTCAAAGAGATCCTAACTTGTTGTGTAAGTATCACGACACTCATTTTCACAAGACCGAGGATCGCAGACAATTGAGAGAAGAAGTTGCCCGGTTATTCAATTACAGGCACCTCCAAGAATTTTTGAGTGATCGAGCCAAAAACCACTTCAGGAATAGGGACGCTAACAAATAGGTCGAACAAGAAGAGCCTCAATACATCATCAACATAATCATCGGAGGGGTCGATGTCCCCAAAGGGCTAATGATAAAGCGCACTAAAGTATCTATCACAAGAGAAAAACTCTCCCGAGATTGTGTCCCGAAGGGAACCCTTTCATTCAGCGACGGTCTACGTAGAGCAGCCAACCTCTAAGGAGATGTTCGTAGTTGACGAGATAATCCTGGTGCCCGCGTTTTCGACATGAAAGAACAGAGAGCTAACCAGAAAGGAAGAAACTAATTAGAAATCATCGATGTTAGTCTTGGCCAAACTAGAGGAACAAGGAGTAGACGAGGACGATGATTACGAATTTCCGAGATAGTTCATAGCTCTTGATGATGACACTGGTGCCACCAAATAGATGGTTGAAGAGTTGGAGCAAGTCATATTAATCGAACACCTACCGGATCAAAAGGTATACCTGGGCACGGGGTTAACCCTCGAACTCAGGAAAAAACTTTTTGATTTTCTTAAAGCTAACATAGATTGTTTCGCTTGGTCCCATCTTGACATGACAGGGATCCCACTGGAGATAACCACTCATAAGCTGAGTTTGGACATGAAATTCCATCCAGTTAAGCATAAGAGGAGGCCACAATCTGAGGTCAAGCATGCATTCATCAAGGACGAGGTATCCAAACTCCTTAAAATATGGTCCATCCACGAAGTTTAATACCTAAATTGGTTAGCTAATGTAGTGGTAGTGCTTAAAAAGGGAATAAGCTAAGAATGTGTGTAAATTATAAAGATCTAAACTAGACATGCCCTAAGTATTATTTCCCTTTGCCTAACATCGATCGGATGATCGACGCAACAGTCGGGCATGAGATACTCAACTTTCTCGATGCCTATTCCGGATACAACCAAATTCGGATGGACCCGGGCGATCAGGAAAAAACTTCTTTATTCACTAAATTTGACACCTACTGCTATAATGTAATGTCATTTGGGTTAAAGAATGCTGGTGCCACCTATCAACGCCTAGTAAATCGTATGTTCGAAGAACAGATAGGAAAATCAATTGAAGTTTATATTTATGATGTGTTAGTCAAATCCCTGCGAGTAGGACCATTTGAAACATTTGTAGGAGACCTTCAACATACTAAAGAAATACAACATGAAGCTGAAATCCAGAGAAGTGCGCATTCGGGGTCGGATCGAGATAATTCCTCGGGTTCATGGTATCCAATCGAGGGATCGAGATCAACCCAGACAAAATCAAAACTATAGAGGACATTACCATGGTGGACAATGCCAAGGCCTTTCAAAGGCTGATGGGACAAATAGCCGCCCTGCGTCGGTTCATCTCGAGGTCCTCAGACAAAAGCCATCGATTCTTCTCACTGTTAAAGAAGAAGAATAACTTTTACTGGACCCCGAAATGCTAGCAAGCTTTGGATGAACTCAAATGGTACCTATCGAGTCCACCCCTATTGCACACTTCGAAGGCAGACGAACAGATGTACCTCTACTTGGCTATTTCCGAGGTGGCGGTAAGTGGAGTCTTAGTTTGGGAGGAAGAAGGTACTTAATTCCCTCTTTACTATATTAGTAGAACTCTAGACGAGGCTGAATCAAGGTATCCTCACTTGGAAAAATTGGCGCTCGCTTTGCTAAGCGCCTCCAGGAAGATAAAGTCGTACTTTCAATGCCACCCCTTATGTGTCGTTACCTTTTACTCGCTATGGAACATCATGCACAAGCCCGAGTTCTCGAGCTGTTTGGCCAAATGGGCCGTGGAGATTAGTGGGTATGATATCGAATATCGATCCTGAACCTCCATAAAATCTCAGATTTTGACAAACTTCGTGGCTGACTTTACGCCGACCTTAATACTCGAAGTTGAAAGGGAATTGCTGTTAACCTCGGGGACCACTTCGTAAATCTAGACCCTTTTCACGGACAGTTCCTCGAACGCGAAAGGGTTCGGGCTTGGCATAGTATTGAAATCGCCTATGAGAAATGTAATTAGGAAATCTATTAAAACTGTGAAATTGACTAACAACGAGGCCGAGTATGAGGCCATGATTGCAGGTCTAGAATTTGCTAAAAGCTTTAGGGTCGAGGTGATCGAAACTAAGTGCGACTCCCTCCTTGTGGTAAATAAATTCGATGGGACATTCAAAGTAAAAAAAGAACAAATGTGAAGGTACTTGGACAAATTGCAGGTAACCTTGCATCAATTTAGGGAATGGACTCTGCAGCACGTACCCCAAGATCAAAAGGACGAGGCCGATACATTGGCTAATTTGGGGTCATCGGTCGATGTCCATGAATTCGGTTCGAGGAGAGTAGTGCAGCTAATGATGTTGGTGATAAAAGAAGGCCACACCGAAGTAAACTCAAAAAGTTTAACTTGGGATGGAGGAACAAATACATAGACTAGTTGAAGACCGAAAAATTGCCTTTCAGATCCCAAAGAGTCGAGAGCCTTACGCACCAAGGCTACCAAATTTAGCTTGGTCAAAGGGGCATTATTTAGGAGAACCTTTGACGTCCCGCTAGCCTGATGCTTGGGACCGGGAGAGACTGAATATGCCATGAGAGAAGTTCATGAAAGCACTTGTGGGAACCATTCGGGGGTAGAATTTTTTATTCGGAAACTAATTAGGTTCGACAATTATTGGACCGAAATGGAGAAAGATGCGAAGGACTTAGTACGAAAATGCGATGATTGCCTGACACATGCCTCAATGATCCATCAATCAGGAGAAATGCTCCACTTGGTTTTGTCCTCGTGGCCATTTATGAAATGAGAAATGGACATCATCGGTCCCCTTCCATGGGCACCCGGTAAAGTTCAATTCATACTTTTCATGACCAATTATTCTTCTAAATTGGTCGAGTCTCAAGCATTTAAAAAGGTCCAAGAGAATGAAGTCATTGACTTTAGTTGAGACCACATAATATGTCAATTTGGGATACTAACCGATATCGTTTGCGACAATGGAAAGCAATTCGTCGATAGTAAGGTGAATAAACATTCAAAGATCACAAGATCAAGAAGATACTATCAATGCCTTATCACCCTAGTGGGAATAGGCAGGCTGAATCAAAAAACAATACCATACTTCAAAACCTGAAAAGGAGGTTGACCGGTGCGAAAGGAAAATGGAAAGAGATCCTTCCTGAAGTCTTGTGGGCATACCATACGACTTCAAAATCTAGCACTGGGGCCACCCTATTTTCCTTGGTCTACAGAGCTGTAGCCTTAATACCAGTGTAGGTGGGAGAATCGAGCCTCAGGTTCTAGTATGCGACCAAAGAGCCAAATAGCGAGGCCATGATCACGAGCCTGGAACTATTGGATGAACGGGAGGCCACCCTAGTCCGGTCTCCGCCCAGAAACAACAAATAGAAAGGTACTACAACCGAAGAGCTAACCTTTGATACTTTGAAGTTGGGGACTTGGTATTGGTGGAAGTAATATTACACACCAGGAACCCAAATGAAGGGAAGCTGGGACTGAACTGGGAAGGACCATATCGAATTATTGGAATAACTGGCAAAGTCTCGTATAAACTCAAAGCGGGAAACGGCATACAACTACCAAACAACTGGAATGTGATACACTTAATGGTACTACTACTAAGGTAAAAACTCAATTACTTGTTAATCATGTTATAAATCGGACTAACATATGCAGGTAATCGGCCAAGGATGGATGTGTCTATTAGGTTTGAAAGCATGTGTTGCACTCTTTTTTCCTTAAACTGATTTTGTCCCAAAGCGGGTTTTTTGGCAAGGTTCTTAACAAGGCAATAGTAAAACGTGCTAACTTATATTTGAAGACCAGTTTTAAACCGAAGTCAATGACCGTTTGCTTCAATATCCGAGCCCTCACAAGTGCAACCTCGAATACTGGGGGCCATTACCCTCAGATTAAGGTCTTTAGCAAGGGAAAAGGAAAACTTTATGTGTTAAAAGCTAAGGCTTGATGGTTAGGATTCATTATAAGGGCCAAACGATCGTATGAACCGTTCCCACATAGTCCCCTCTAGCTATGGCACAAGTTTTTATGCGCTTTCGATCGTGTACCTTGCATACTAAGAAATGAAAGAAATTTCCACTTACCTTACACTTTGTTACTGCATGTTTTTGCTTCTTCTATCCTGGATCCTAAAAGCTCATGGGCTACCCCTACTCGGGGACTATCAAACCCACAGGTTACCACTACACAGGGACTGTCGCCTGATGAAAATTAAAATGACCCGGGCTACCAAATCTCGGAGGCACCAAACCTATTAGGTGATGCCCAAATAAAAAAGGCTATGGCCACCCTAAAAATGGCTTGGAGACGTTCGAAGTCTGTAACCAGAAAGTAAGGCCCTTACAAAAATTTGAAACCTACTAAAAGGTTACCCTTGGAAAGAACATCGTCCAAAAACACTTAAGGATCTTGAAAACCTCCGGTCTCACCAGGGTTCGAAGTGACAAGTAAAGAAAGTTACATCGAAGTCAGGCATCGTTCGAGCCTACAAAAAATGAAAACCCCAGAACTACATCTTATGCTAAGACATTAAAGACAATACGCAAATAGAAATTGCAAGAAGATGCTGGAAAAGTAAAGACACAATATTGCCAGAAAGGGAATAATTTTATGTACTCCAAAATATATTTACAAAGGCTCGATAGACGGCCTCAAAATAAACAAAAAAATTTACACGAGGAAAAACTGGAAAAGTACTAAGGCATTTGCGCCTTGTCTTCACTGGGGTATGAGTCATCGCCAGAATCGTCGGAGCCCTTAGAACCCTCAGAGCCGTCAGGACTCTCAAGCTCGTAGATCTTCTTTGCTTTAGCCTCGAGCCTCCGATCTTCTTCAATATCGGCCGATAGGTCAAAACCTCGAGCATGGATACGACTTTAGTTATATTAAAATCCCGGAGGCACCAAACCATTTATTAAAATTCATCCGAGGGCTGAAAGGCATTATTTGATTTGGGTCCAACTTAACTTTTATTAAATCGCGCCCAAGGGCCGATAGGTGTTGTTTGAGCTGGGTCGAACATAGCCTTTTATAAAAATGTGTTCTGATAAACGTAAGTTTCTTATTACTTTTACGTTGTTGCTTAGGTTACATGATTGGAGAAAGTTACAGATTTTGGGCATTGGCTGGCGTTCCAGTCCCAGCCCCAGTCTATCTTGAATTTTCATTTTCGAATTGGAGAGTATTGAGAAGTCGGGAAATGAAAGAGGAACAACCCCTCCCTCACGTACTTGACTCAAAGTGTCCTTTGGTTGCATCGTTAAAAACCTCCTTGAGAAAACCCTAATGGGACAAAACTCAAGTGAGGGAAAAGGAGTACGACTTGGGGATGCCTCTTCCCTTTAGAAGTTGAAGTATTTGAGGTGGTTGATGTTCCAATTGTTTGGTAATTGTCTTCCTTCCATTGCCTTTAACTGGAATGAACCATTGTTTGCTTTGGTTGTGATTTTTTACAGGCCGTTCCAGTTTCTTCCCAGTTTACCTTCTCGTGGATATCTGCTTGCTTGAGTTTTGGCTTTGAGTATATAGTCCCAGACTTTGAGCATTTGGACCTTTGCTTTCTTGTTGTAATAACACTCTGCTTGCTGTTTTTGGGCGACCATCCTTACGTATTCCATATCTCTTCGTTCGTCGATTTTATCGAGTTCCTGCCTTCTATTCTCATCATTACTAGTACCACTTTCGTGGGAGTACTTTAGGCTGGGCTCTCCGACTTCGACTGGTATGATTGATTCGATCCCATAGACCAAAGAGTAGGGTGTTTCTCCTATGCTCGTCTTTGGGGTAGTTCTATATGCCCATAATACTTTTGGGAGTATCTCCGGCCATAGTCCCTTGGCATCTTCAAGCTTTTTCTTCATAATGTTTAATATAGAGTTGTTAGAGGATTCTGCCTATCCATTAGCCACCGGGTGATATGGGTTGAAAGTATCCTCTTAATATGCCATTTCTCAAAGAATTTGGTGATTTTCTTTCCCGTGAACTAGGGTCCATTGTCGCAGCTTATCTCCTTGGGTAGGCCGAATAGGTAGATGATGTTTCTCCATATAAATGTAATTACCTCTTGTTCGTGTATTTGGCCAAATGCTCCTACTTCCACCCATTTAGAGAAATAGTCAGTTAAAACCAAAAGGAATCGTACATTACCTTGTCCTGCTGGGAGGAGGCCTACAATGTCCAATAGCCATGGAGACATGACTGAGGGAAGATGTTTGCCTGCTTTGTGAATTCTGAGGCATCCGTTTTTCATGGTGGGCCAATAGTATCATGCCCGTATGAGACACCTAACGAGTGCTCGATTGCTGGAGTAAGCACCGCAATGGCCTTCATGGACTTTTTCGAGGATGCGTTGGGTTTAGTTTGGGCCTAAACATTTCTCCAGATGGTCGCTGTTTGTCCTCTTGTATATGTCGCTATCGAGGATATTGTATCTGGCTGCTTGCATTTTTAGCTTCCTTTTTGTCGTGTGGGAGTGCGTCGTCCTGTAAGTAGGCGATAATACGATTGCGCCAAATCCAAGTTAGGCTTTCGGATCTTACCTCAATTTGGTCTAGCGACGAGTTGAGGAGGTGGACTACATTTTTATCCCCGGTCGTGATGCTTTTGGTAGTTGCGACCAATTTGGCGAGACTGTTTGCTTCGGCATTCTGCGCCCGGGATGTGGTCAAGCTGGCAATTATTGGACTTAGGAAGCAGCTTACAGATCTTGGTCTGATATTTTTGCAACTTTTGTTCTTTGATTTGGAAATTCCCTATGACTTGGTTGACTACGAACTGGGAATCACAGTGGATTTTCACCCGCTTCGACCCATACTTGAGCACTAGCCTCAATACTACAACTACGGCCTCATACTCGGCCTCATTCTATGACCTCATACTCGGCCTCGTTGTTAATCATATCTAGGCATCTTATGGATTGACAAATTACTTTGCCCGTGAGGACCTCGAGTACGAGTCCCACTATGGATCTGGAGGTGTTGGATGCGTCATCAGTGTATAGGACCCAGAGTTTTTGTGTTTGGAGAGAGGCTTGGATGACTTTCTTTTTGTCTTTGGGCATTATTATTGCACTAAAGTCTACAACGAAGTCGGCGAGCACCTACGACTTTATCGCAGTTCACGGCTGACACGTGATATCGTACTCGCTTAGCTCGATGACCCACTTAGCTAGGCTTCCCAATAACTCGGATTTATGTAAAATACCTCTTAGGGGAAAGGTGGTAACGACCGAGATAGGGTGGCACATGAAATAGGTTCTAAGCTTTCTTGAAGCTATGACTAGTGACAGGGCTAGTTTCTCGAGGTGTAGGTACCTTATCTCGGCGTCGATGAGTGTTTTCTAATATAATAGATGGGAGATTGCGCACCTTTAGCTTCTCAAATCAGTACTGCACTTACTGCTACTTCGACGAAGGTCATGTAGACGAGGAGGTGTTCCCCGGGTTCGGGCTTTGAGAGCAGAGGTGATGATGAAAAATACGCCTTTAGTTCTCACAAAGTTTGTATGCACTCTGGTTTCCACTCGGGGTCATTGTCTTTTTTGAGTACATCAAAAAATCTGTGACATCTGTCAAATGACCGCGAGATAAATCTTGATAAGGCGGCGATTCTTCTAGTTAAACTTTGGACTTGCTTCTTTGTAGTCAGGAGCTCCGGTATTCCTTCGATATCTTTGATTTGGTCTGGGTTGACCTCGATCCCCCGTTGTGATACTAAGAAGCCCAAGAACTTCCCGACAGCTACAAGGGAAAGTCAAACCATCGGTATCTGACTCATCGAAGATGACAGTTTCCTTAAGATCGTCATACCATTCGCGGATGATAAATCATTTAATTATGTGGGTGATGGTGAATTTAACACCGTTGATGGAGGCATCTTCATTTCCACTGATGATCATCTTGATAGTATGAGCTGGTGACGACGACTTCGGTGGGACTTTGTGTTCACGTCCTCTGGCGAAGTTGTTCCTCCCCATGTCGCTCAGAAACTCTTTGACGTGTCCCTGCCGCAACATGTTTACAACTTCTTGCTTGAGGGCGATGCAATCTTCTATTTTGTGCTCACGCTCCTAGTAGAACTCGCACAGGGCGTTGGATTTTCTAGTACATGGACCAGACCTCAACTTAGCGGCCACTTCACCTTCGTTCCGAGTTTCTCCAGGGCATAGACTATTTATATAGGTGAGACACAAATGTTTTAAGTAGATAACAATGGGGGCATACCTTTATTGTTCTGGTGAGTCCCCGTTCTCAGCCTGGATGGGCCTTCCTCATAGTGGAGAAAAAGTGGTCCAGTGACCCTGATTTATGGCTGGTGTCATTCCCAGTTAGGTCATGAGACCGGGTAGTCTCTCCCGAGTCTCTTCATTCTTTCCTAGACTCAGCTTTACCGAGATGAGCCGATGAGTCTGTCCGTTGAGGTCGTCCTCATCTACTCGGACTTCACCATAGTAGGCATTATGGATCTCGTCCCAAGTGATTGGAGCGTATTTCATCAATCGGCTTAGTAGTTTTCTAGTAGCTCTCAAACCATCTCTGCTCAACCCATTTTGAAAGTCCGCGACCACCATCCCTTCAGACAAGTTTGGTAGGGTCATCCTTACTCTGTTGAATCAGGCGAGGAAGTCCCTCAGTCCCTCTCTTAAGGACTTCTTCATGGTGAATATGTCATTTACTATTGCCTCTACTTTCTTGGCTCAAGCATGCGTCGTTACGAACTCATCGGCCATTTCCTCGAATGTTTCTATGTAGTGGGCTGGTAGTTGTGAGTACCATGTTAATGCCCCGCCCGTCAAAAATTCTTCAACAAAATAGACGACACTTGTTCCTTGGTGATGTCGTTGCCTTTCGCAGCAGTGACATAATGAGTCACGTGATTTTTGGGATGAGTCGTTTCGTCATATATCCTGAGTTACAACGGCATTTTGAAGGTCTTTGGTATAGCGTGTGGGGCTTCTTCTTCGCTGTACGACTTCTTTATGAATACATTTCACATTTTTGTTCGTTAAAGTTTTGTCGTAAGTTAATCGACGTAGGCTCGGGAATGAGATTATTTTTAGGTTATAGGCATTTATACTATTTATAACATGTGATAAGTAAGTGTCGTGAAGGTTAAAGGGTAAATGAATCAAAGAAAATGAGTTTCGTTAAAGGTTGTCAATTTGGAATATAACACGATCTGGGCCATAATACCCGGTATTTATGGACTAGTGTCATACAAGGTATCCCATGACCATGATAGTAGGGTACATAAAGTGTGTTAAAAGTGAGTAGTATTTTAAATAATTTGAGATAATTCTTAATTATGTGGGTAATTGGTTAATGGGAGATTAACTAGTTAATAAGGAATTGGTGGGTGATTAATTAAGGTCTTTGGATAAGACTAAGGAACCCCTTAACGTAGCAGCCCATGTAATGACAAAGGTTCATTACAATAGGTGTCCTAATTAGGGGCCTTTAGGCAAAGATTAGTCATCCTAGTGGGGACCACACCTAAAGGTTAAAGATAAACTCTTTAATTCACCCAAAATGAATTGCTCACATCTACTAAATTAAGAAAGAAAGCTTCAACAAAGATGATGATTTGCAATAGCAACGTAATTGCTTCAAGCATTTCATACGAAGACTATTTAATACTATAGCAATGTGGGATTTGCTATTCTAAGTATGGTGCAATCTTTCTCAAGAATATTATACGGATTGTTCCCTATTTAGATCTCATTGTTACATGTTTCGTCGCAATTGGCGTGTGTTAGAAGCATTGTCAAGAGAATAAGTTCAGGTATGTTAAGGCTATCCCTTCTTTCTTTTTGGCATGATCCAAATGATACAAACGAAACGAGCAAATGCATAGTTTTCATAAATGACTCTATTCATAGAAGTACTAGGGGTGTCTATGTTCTTAATTCCCCATATGATATACTATTATATCTTCTGTTCATAGGTCTCAGAAAAACATGTAGTTGATAAAGTTTATCCGAAAGGTATATTAATCTTATTAACATATTTCTTATACATTTCATTCATTTATACATGTACATTGACCCATAATTAGATGGTGTCATATACGCATATATTATATGTATATGGGATATGGAAAAAGGTTTCGGCGTTATATACGCACCACCACCTGATCAGCTGGTATATATTGATGATTTGGCCCACGGTGGCCGAGATGATATGATGGGATGCCCTCAGAGGCTTGATGATATTACGTATACCTATGCATGATACGACATTTATACGCACGTACATGACATTATAAATATTTCAGGAGTTACAAAGTCATTTAGACTTACAGGTGGAATTCTTTACTCCATGTTTCATCTATGTCTTTACGTACTGATTTTCATGCCATACATACACAATACATTATTCGTACTGACGCCCCTACTTCCCAGGGCCTGCATTTCATGCCCACATATGAAGGTAGACAGGCTGACGGTCCCCCTTCTTAGGATCCTTGATCAATGAGAGTTGGTGTCCATTTGATCCGGAGCTGCTTTGGATTTTAGTACGATATGCTTGTATACAAATATGGGTATAACGAGGCCAGTCCCATAGTTTGTATAGTTGTACACTCTATTAAAGGTCTGTAGATAGTTATGTATAGTTGGATAGTATGTGGCCTTGTCGGCTTCCAGTTTTGGATATATAGTTGTCTTTAGCAGCTTTGTCGCTTGCCTCTACCGTATTCCGTATGTATATGTATATATGTCTTTTGGACAGGTTCTCCTCACGTATATTATTCTCGTAATTTAGTAGGTTATTAATAGATGTTATTCATGTTTATATGTTAGAAGCATTCTTAAGGGTATTCGACAGGTAGGACTCGGGCACTCGTCATGGCCCATCTGTTTGGGTCATGACAAAAGTGGTATTAGAGTAGTTCTGTCCTAGGGTTGTCTACAGACCGTGTCTCGTAGAGTCTTGTTTATGGGTGTTGTGCACCACACTTATAAATAGGAGGCTACATGATATTTAGGATGGTTACTTTTCTTTCTAATCCAGATGGTGCGATAGAACTGAGTCATAAGTATCCACCCCTAATCTTTACCTTATTTATGTTTTTAGTGATGCCAATTACTACTAGATGATAGGCACAAGCCGCTAGCATGGGTCAGAAGGCTACGAAGGTGTTAGAAGGAGATATAAGTTACACTATAGAGTCAGACCCATCGGAGATCATGGGTTCTATTAAGGAGGATCCATCCGAGGATCCATATGAGTCATTCGTTCGAGTAGTTTCGAGCTCGCCAGTAGCAGATGGGGTGAGAGGAGTTCTAACCTCACCAAGGCCCTTAGTTTCATTATCAATGCCCGTTGATCAGGGTATAAAGGGAATGGTGCACGGATTGGCACAATCGGGTTCCCCTCAGGCTCAATACTATGTCAGGATATTTGCGGACACCAGCTCTTCTGAGGTTCCAGATAGTGCACAGTCTTGAGAGTCCGTTAATCAAGGTTCGTCTATGTATGTTATGGGATATACAGAGGAAGAGGATAGTAGTTGGGATAAGAGGAGGAAGGTAGCTGATAAGGATATGAAGATTCCACTTCGAAGTGTGTCTGATTGAGGCTCTCATTTATGACGGGGAGAGGACCCTATATTGTAGGCTTCCTCCATATATCAGCTTTTGGTTGGTGAGCTCCACTTCTTCTTGGAGTATTACCAAGTCAGGATTCTGCATATGTTATGTTACTTTATAAGGACGTAAGGATCCATGTCCCGACTTACATATATTATGGTCATATTTTCTTAGAGGTTTTGCAGACAGTATCATGTGTATAGTTTGGGTATGACATGTCTATGGCCTTGTCGGACCTTATGCATCTATATAAACCTTTTTTTTGAATGAGTTCTGCGAGTTAAGTCCTAATATTGTTACTTATATATAGATGTGGCCCGTAATGTCCCGTGATAAGTTTGATAACAAATAAGGATAACGTACGTGACACTTGGTTGGGTAGAATTTGATATTATAATGAGTATGGATTGGTTGGCTTCTTGTTATGCTAATGTTAATTGTAGATCAAAGATGGTTCGATTCCAATTCCCAGAGGAGCCTGTTTTTGGAGTGGAAAGGTAATACGGCATCGCCGAGAGGTAGATTTATTTCCTATCTTAAGGCAAGGAAGATGATCAGAAAGGGTTATAATTATCACTTAGTTCGGGTAAAGAATGTGAAAGTAGAGTCACCAACCGTTCAATCTATCCCTATGGTTAATGAGTTTCCCGATGTTTTTTTTCCGATGAGCTTCTGGGTCTCCCGCCAGAGTGAGAAATTGAGTTTGCTAATGACCTATTACCATATATTCAACTAATATCTATTCCTCCCTATAGAATAGCACCTGCAAAGCTGAGAGAGTTGAAGGAACAAGTAAGGGACTTTCTTGAAAAAGGCTTTATCAAACCTAGTACATCACCATGGGGAGCACTTGTGTTATTTGTGAGGAAGAAAGATAGTTCCTTGCGGATGTGTATTGGTTATAGACAGTTGAATAAGGTGACAATCAAGAATAAGTTTCCACTCCCGAGGATTGATGATTTATTTGATCAGTTGCAAGGTGCCAAGTGTTTTCGAATATAGACTTAAGGTCTAGTTACCATCAGGTAAGGGTAAAGGAGAAAGATATTTAGAAGACAACATTCAGGACCAGATATGGGCATTTTGAGTTTCGTGTTATGTCATTCGATTTAACCTATGCCCCAGCAGTATTCATGGATTTGATGAACTATGTGTTCACACCCTTTTCAGATCTGTTCATGATTGTATTTATCGATGATATATTAGTGTATTCTCGATCAAAGACGGAGCACGTAGATCATTTGCATATTGTGCTCAAAGTTCTACAAAAAGGGAAGTTGTATGCAAAATTCTCTAAATGTGAATTTTGTAGCTTTTCTTGGGCATATTATTCAGGTGAAGGTATCCAGGTTGATACATAAAAAATTGAGGCAGTAAAGACTTGGCCTAGACCCACGACACCAACGGAGGTTCGTAGCTTTCTCGGTTTGGCAGGTTATTTCGGAAACTTGTAAAGGGATTTTCTTCTCTTTCAGCACCTTTGGCAAAAGTGGTGACGATGTGATGTCTCACTTGATGTTCCAGAATAACATAAGAAAATCTATGGTGCAAGCAAGTTGAAGGAAGGTTGCGAATAAATATAAATAGATATGTGTAGGTCGCACGCTAAAGTATGGTAGAGCGACAAGGTTTTAGGTAGACAAGAGTAAGGATAAGAAAAGGTGACCAGAACGGATAAGTCATCGGGATTAAGCTCATGAAAATAAGAGAGCTGATAGTTTCTCTAAGTTATAGAAAGCTCATTATAGCCTGAATGAACTCAGAGGAGTCTAAGACTAGTAGTATTTAGAAGGGATGGAATGCTGCCCTGGTAGTGGAATAAGGGCGTAATTATGATAGATAAAGGATGACGTTTGGGCCATCGATCTAGTAATGATTTGAAGAAAAAAAGGGGGTGATTTCATGAATTGTAAAAGATTAGAATACCCATGTAAGTTGACTCATATGGGAGCTAAGTTTCAATGGACTAATGCTTGCGAACGGAGTTTCCAGGCATTGAAGGATAGACTAACTTCAGCACCGGTTCTAATACTCCCAGAGGGAACCAATGGTTATGTTATCTATTGTAATACTTCAGGTGCGGGATTGTGTTGTTTATTGATGCAGTATGGTAAGGTTGTAGCTTATTCTTTTAGACAACAAGAAAGCACGAAAAGAATTTCCCGACCCTCGATTTAGAGTTAGCCGCAGTGTTTCATGCACTAAAGATATGGAGGAACTATTTGTATAGCATTCGTGCTGATATCTATATGGATCATAAGAGCCTTCAGTATATCTTCAAGAAAAAGGAATTGAATTTACGCCAAAGGAGATGGTTGGATCTACTTAAAGACTATGACGTTGATATTTTATACCATCCGGGGAAGGTGAATGTAGTAGCTGACGCCCTCAGCCGTAGAATTATGGGTAGTCTATCATATTTACAGCGAGAGAAGAGGGGAATAGCCCATGATATTCATCAACTAGCTAGTCTTGGAGTTCTATTATTGGATTTAGGTGATACATGAATTACTATTCGGGATAAGGCAACATCCTCTTTGTCGCGCCCCTTTTTTCTAAAAGCGAAATCGGGTTCATGACATTTGGGAGGACAACTCGTTCCCTCTTTGGAATTGGGTTTTTTGGGTTGAAGAGTCGCCACCTAATGATTAAAGTGCATTAGGACACTAAAGAAGAGTTCGAGTTGGAAAACCAGAGTTAGGGTAAGGGCTAGAAATTATCTCGAGGGGAAGGTGTTAGGCACCCCCCAAGATCCACTAGCGTGGTTCCCGGCCATGTTACAATTGTGACTTTAACTAACAAGTAAGCAAATAAAGGTCTCAAATAGAAGGGGATTTACACATAATGTTGCAAGTGAATTGAAAGTTTGAAGAAGGATAAAGAAAATAGAAATCTTAAGCAAATAGTCTGGACAGTTAAAAAAAAGGGATAACAAGTAAAGGGAAAGGGGTCCTAGGTTTACAAACAATATGGATCACATCAATGCAATACCGGCAATCACTCCTCAGAAGAGGGGTCGCACATGGTATTAGCGCACCGGTCATCATGTCCATATCTACCCTTTCCCACCACGTTAAAGTACTAAACGCGGAATAGTGTCGTTTCTTATTACATGCTATTACCCGTCCCGATCCTATCAGTCCCGGAGGCATTTGGGACTACTAGTCCTAAAGGGAGGGAGGTTGGGGCTTTTCAGAGTTTTAAAAGGACAAAATTCTAATGCGACAAACAAAACACATAAGCAAGTAGGGGAAAACAAATAGCAGTTTAAGGGCTCAAACAGGCCTCCTCACTTAAAGGAGCAAATTATTTAGCATGACTTCAAATACTGGTTATAGTCTGAATTAAATTTAAAGCGTTAGGACATGCTGCTTCATCACATATTTCTCAAATGAGGAGTCCAAATTAGGCCTTGTCTGGTTGCAGTTTATTAAAACTGACACAGTTAAACAATTACCTACTGCTTGCCTAGGTGGAAGTATACTGATTTTAAAGAAGGATTACTGATTTTAGAACCAATGAAATTCTGCAGATATTAAACAAACATTACTACTGATTTTAGACTTATAGATAAAATAGACGAATCAGATTCAGACGGCTGCTCCTATAGGCATGATTTCTAAGCGTTATTGATTTTAAAATGATTATGTAAGTGCAGGAGCCCTATAGGCATGGTATCTAGAATGAAGTTAATTATTATTAAACCTATGATTGTTTGCCTAACGACAGATGAATATGCAGAAATGCAGAAACAAAACTATAGTCATGATTTCTATATGCAGAAACTTATAGGCATGGTTTCTAATGCAGTAATGAAACAACTTATAGGCAAGATTTCTACGTGTAATGCATAACTTATAGGCAGGATTTCTAAATGCATAAGTGCAGAAACTTATACATGATTTCTATATGCAGAAACTTATAGGCATGGTTTCTAATGTAATAATGGGACGACTTATAGGCAGGAGTACTATATGATATGCATAGATGCAGAATTTGTAAATAGTAATCCCTATGAGCATGTTGTCTACCCATATGCATACATAAATGATCCTCCCCTTTTTTCGCTAGTGCCCCATAGTTATTACAAATTATTACAAACCCGAATGAATCAAAAAAACACATCAGAACTTCCAGCTGCAACAAAACAGCCTAATTCAGACTCAAGTCCTAGAAATATGAGATAAACCAACTTCCAGGATCCGTTTTCCAGAAGACTTTCTATTATTTGGGATGTGTCAAAGTTCCCGAGAGTCTCAAAGGGAGTCAGGGCAGTGCTTACACCACAAACACATTGCAGAATTAGATTATAGTGCAGTGTGGAAGAGTCATCCCTCAAATGTCCAAGTCCAGAGGGAACTCAAGGTCCCAAAGCATGGCTCATAAGAAGGGGACAGAACTTAGAATCTAAGAGTAAGTGTATATGCATAGAGGGGAATTAGGGAAGGCTATGGCAGGCTGGTGGTCATGCCCAGCAATTTAAGAGTGCTGGCACACCCCTGACCAGCCTGTCAGCCAAAATTGGGAGTTAGGATCCATTGAAGATCAGGTTTGGACCTGGGCAGTAATTTGGATACTGCCAGGCCATGAACCTTAACTCAAACACAGAAGAGAATAGGGGTAGGGATTCATAACAGAAAACAGATGCAAGGAAAGAACACACATAGTTAACATTAATCATGAACAACAAAGTAAACAGGATTGCAGAAAATTGTAAATAAACATATAGGGGTGAGGCAGGAAAGCTAAATTAGAACATACCAGTTTCAGGGAAAACAAACAAGTAAAAGTAGTCTTGAAAAAAGCCAAGTTGCAAGCAAAAGTTCCAAAAGATCCCAGAAAAGAGCAGAATGTTGTAAGAGTATTGAACTCAAAGCAATAAAGTGTGTAAGTAAGTTGAAAGTATTGATCTAAAAGTTCGAGGTATTGAACTCGAAGTGGTCTTAAAAGTGCAGAAGGGTAGTCCCTTTTATAGTGCAGAGAAACAAGTAAGAAAGGCAAGGAAATATCATTGAAATCAATCTCCCTTTGGTTAAGGGATTCTGATTCCAACAGGTAAAAGCCAGTTAAGGAAATAAATTTTAATTAAAACCTTTCAAAGTAGCATAAAAGGGGTAAATACATAGAAGTTATTTAAGGAAAACCATCAATGGTACACGGTTTGTGCCAAATATGGCAAGGGAATCAATCAAACAGCCATGAAACCAAAAATACAGGTTCAATTCGAGTGAACCAAGTCAAGAAAGGTAAAAGAGGTTCAATCGAAGAAAAATCAATGACAATTCGTCAGCCTTATTAAAAGGATTTCAGAATCAATCAATCAGTTGGTAAAAACCTTTTGAAAGAGAAATTTCACATATATAAAACATACCAACCAAACGAAAGGAATCGTCATGTTACTCAGAAAAAGAGTCTAACATTGAAAGCCTTAGAGTCACAAAAAAAAGGGAATTGAGTTCAGTTACAGACTCATAGTGAGTCTGAAAGCCTAGGGTCCCAAAGTGGAACCCTAATATCACTTGCCAAAGAAACCCCCAAATCCTAGGATTTCGAATTGAGTCAGACATAGAGGTGAGAGAGCAGGTCATTGAAAGAGGCTAAGAAGTCTCTTCCAAAGACTTTATGAGAAACAAACATACATGATAGAAAGAACTGATTCAAGGTTATGAGAACATGTTTGAGAAAACTTGGAGTTTAAACAAGTTCAGAAGAAAGAGATGATACGAGCTTAAACAAAAGCAGGTGAAATATGCTTAACAAGAACACAAACAGAGCTAAATAAAGTGAAAAAAATCAAAGAACTCAACCATAAACACGTATAGCAAAGAATAAAGATTAACAACATGGATTAACATGTGAGTACATGAATAACAACAAAAGTAGAAGAATCTTGCATAATAGAAAGGAAACAAGAGAGCAAACTCAAGCATAGTAGAAAAGAAAGCATACGACTGTAAACACACATGAAGAAAGAACAAAAAGAATCGGAAAGATATCTGAAGAAACTATTTCAGAAACCCTAAAACTGAAATTGTGCGATTTTGAAAAAGAAATTTGGGGAAAAACCTTTTAAAATGTCAAGTAAAGCCTAGACATATCACAGATCTAAGAAAAATAGGTGAGTACAGAACCTCAGAGTGCTTAGAGTTGCAGAGAAAACCCTAGAAATGAGAAAGGTTTTGAGGAAAGTCAGATCCTTAGTCGAAAAGACTCATATTGCTTGAACATGCTGGGGTAATGGCCAGAGAAGCCATAGATCTACAGATCTGAGAAGGATCTGAAGGAGAACCATCGAGGTCAGGTCTCGAAGATTCGAACAACCATGGTTTACTGATGGAGGGGAGTGAGTACCAACCATCCATGGCCTGAGAAGCCATGGATTCCGGTGGAGTGGTGGTTGAAGAGGGGTAGAAGGAGGCTAGGGTGTCGGAGAGTTTGAGAGATGAAAGATTTCAAAGGCGGCTGAGAGATGGGAAATGAGGGATTAGGGTAGTCGTTTGGGGTTAAAAAGGTAAGGGTGGTTTATGGTCGTTGATCAAAATGATCAACGACCTGGATCAATAGTAGGAATCGGGCACATTTAGAATTGGGTCGTGGGTTGGGTCCAAATGGAATTGGGCTGGTTTAATTGAGTCAAATTAAGGGCTACAATTGAAATGAAAATGGGCTAAGTGTTAAATAGCCTATTTTCCCTTTTTATTTTATAAAAATAATAATAATAATTTTAAAAGTAAATTAAAAATGCTGAGCCAACAAATACTATATAAATATTAATTTAAAAATACTGAAAATAATTTTATAATTATACAATGCTATTAATCGTGAAATAGGCTATAATTGCAATTACATGCAATTTAGCTTAAAAATACCAAATAGATTTGTAAAAAATATACAAAAATTACCTTAATTATATTTTGGTGTAAATATGAGAATATAATAAGTTATTCACCAAAATGATAATCTTGGGAATAATTATTGGATTTTGTGCTGCTAAAAATAGACAATAAATTGATTTTAAAATCTTAAAAATTAGGAAAAAATACCAAAACTCTTAGGCATGCTTATATATGTATGTACATGCTATTTTGAAAGTATTTTGTATATAAAAATTCATAGGGAAAAATTGGGTATCAACACTCTTTAGTAAATAAAGTAAAGGAACGCCAATACGAGGATCCTTTGTTAGCTTATTATAGGGATACAAACAACCCCTCAGAAAGAGAAGACACCGTTTGAGATTTAGAAGATAGGGTACTCAGATATCGAGGACGATTATGTGTCCCTAATGTTGCAGGGCTGCATTGGCAGGTTATGGGAAAAACTCACTATTATCGTTATTCTATCTATCCAGGAGAAACAAAGATGTATCATGATATCAGAGAAATATATTAGTGGGACGGGATGAAAAAGGATGTAGCAGAGTTTGTTGCCCAGTGCCCTAACTGTCAGCAGGTTAAGATTGAACATCAAAAACCCGGTGGATTATTGCAGGCTATAGAGATTTCGACTTGGAAGTGGGAAGTAATCAATATGGAATCGTAGGCTTACCTCGTACCCAGCGTAAGCTCGATTCTATTTGGGTGTTTGTTAATAAACTTACAAAATTAGACCATTTTCTGCCTATTAGGACTACATATTCTGTAAAGGATTATGCAAGGCTTTACATTAAGGAGATAGTACGACTTCATGGTGTCCCTATATCTATTATCTCGGATATAGGAGCTCAGTTTACAGCTAATTTCTGGAGGTCTTTCCGAAAAGGATTGGGGACCCAGGTAAGTCTTAGTACAACATTTCATCCACAAATAGACGGACAAGCTGAGCATACTATTCAGACACTTGAGGATATGTTACGGGCTTGTATGATAGACTTCAAGAGTAGCTGGGATGATCATTTACCGCTTATTGAGTTCGCGTATAATAATAGCTACCATTCCATTATTCAAATGGCTCCATATGAAGCTCTTTACAAACGGAAGTGTAGGTCGCCTATAGGATAGTTCGATGTAGGGGAATCTAAGTTAGTAGGACCAGAATTGGTACAACAGGCAATCAAGAAGATTAAGCTTATACAGGAAAGGCTATTAGCTGCTCAAAGCCGTCATAAGTCTTATGCGGATAATCGACGACTTAACTTGGAGTTCTAGGTTGACGATTGGGTATTCCTAAAGGTATCACCAATGAAAGGAATTATGAGGTTTAGAAAGAAAGGAAAACTTAGCCCCCGGTACATTGGACTATATAAGATCATACACAAGGTAGGCCAGGTAGCATATGAGTTAGACTTGCCTTCTGACTTGGAGTTTGCACATCAGTCCTTAATATGTCTATGCTTTGTAAATGTACCGGAGATCCTTCCAGGGTCGTATCAGTTGATGATGCTCATGTCACAGAGCAGCTATCATATGAGGAAATTCCCATTGTTATACTAGATAGACAGATTCGGAGATTGAGGGCTAAAGACGTAGCTTCAGTGAAAGTACTTTAGAGAAATAATAAGGTGGAAGAAATGACTTGGAAAGCCGAAGAAGACATAAAGTCTAGGTATCCTCACTTATTTCCTCTTCCAGAGAAGGATCCAACTGAGACATCACAGCCTTAAAGTACAAGTATGGATTCTTGTCTTAATTATTTTCACTAGTCATGTGAGGTCGTTGTCGTGATTAATGATTGTGGCAATATGTGGCGTTGAATTATTGAGCACTCTACATGAAGGATTGATAGTAGTACTGTTACAAAGGTGACTCTGCCAAAATTTATATGGATCCCGAAAAGTTAAACATTCAAGGACGAATGTTTCTAAGGGGAGAAAGATGTTACATTTCGCGTTTTCGTACGTTAAAGTTTCATCGTAAGTTAATCGACATAGGCTCGGGAATGAGATTATTTTGAGGTTATAGGCATTTATGCTCTTTATAACAGGCGACAAGTAAGTGCCGTGAAGGTTAAAGGATAAACGAATCAAAGAAAATGAGTTTTGTTGAAGGTTGTCAATTTGGAATATAATACGATCCGAGCCATAATACCCGGTATTTATAAACTAGTGCAATATAAGGTACCCCATGACCATGATAGTAGGGTACATAAAGTATGTTAAAAGTTAGTAGAATTTTAAGTAATTTGAGATAATTCTTAATTATGTGGGTAATTAGTTAATTATTAGTTAATGGGAGATTAACTAGTTAATTAAAAAATTGGTGGGTGATTAATTAAGGGCTTTGGATCAGACTAAGGAACCCCTTAATGTGGCAGCCCATGTAATGACTAAGGTCATTATAATAGGTGGCCTAATTAGGGGCCTTTAGGCAAAGATTAGTCATCCTAGTGGGGCCCACACCTAAAGGTTAAAGATAACCTTTTTAATTCACCCAAAATGGATTGCTCACATCTACTAAATTAAGAAAGAAAGATTCATCAAAGATGATGATTTGCAATAGCAACGTAATTGCTTCAAACATTTCATACAAAGACTATTTAATACTATAGCAACGTGGGATTTGCGATTCTAT
This sequence comes from Nicotiana sylvestris, assembly GCF_000393655.2. Taxonomy (NCBI): domain Eukaryota; kingdom Viridiplantae; phylum Streptophyta; class Magnoliopsida; order Solanales; family Solanaceae; genus Nicotiana; species Nicotiana sylvestris. The sequence goes on along the minus strand of NC_091062.1, from coordinate 120,989,001 downwards.
GGGAGTACGGTGTAATCTTTCTCAAGAATATTATATGGATTGTTCCCTATTTAGATCTCGTCGTTACATGTTTTGTCGATATTGGCATGTGTTAGAACGATTGTCAAGAAAATCAGTTCAAGTATGTTAAGGCTATCCCTTGTTTCTTTTTGGCATGATCCAAATGATACTGACGAAACGAGCAAACGCACAGCTTTCATAAGTGACTCTATCCATAGAAGTACTAGGGGTGTCTATGTTCTTGATTTCCCATGTGACATATTATTATATCTTATATTCATGGGTCTCAGAAAAATACGTAGTTGATAAAGTTTATCCGAAAGGTATATTGATCTTATTAACATATTTATTATGAATTTCATTCATTTATACATGTACATTGACCCATGACCAGATGACATTATATACGCGTATATTATATGTATACGGAATATGGGAAAAAGTTACGACGTTATATACACACCACCACCTGATTAGCTAGTATATGTTGATGATTTTGCCCATAGTGGCCGAGATTATATGATGGGATGCCCTCAGAGGCTTGATGATGCTATGTACACCTATACCTATGCATGATACGATATTTATACGCACGTGCATGACATTATAAATATTTTAGGATTTACAAAGTCATTTAAACTTACAGGTGGAATTCTTTACTCCATGTTTCATCTATGTCTTTACGTACTGGTTTTTATGCCTTACATACTCAGTACATTATTCGTACTGACGCCCCTACTTTTCGGGGCCTGCGTTTCATGCCCGCAGGTACAGGTAGACAGGCTGACGGTCCCCCTTCTTAGGATCCTTGATCAACGAGAGTTGGTGTGCTCCATTTGATCCGAAGCTTCTTTGGATTTTTGGTACGATATGCTTGTATACATATATGGGTATGACGGGGTACTTTTTACAGTTGTATGCTCTATTTGTGTTCTGTAGACAGTTATGTATAGTTGGATAGTATGTGGCCTTGTCGGATTCCAGTTTTAGATATATAGTTGTCAATAGTAGTGTTGTCGGCTCGCCCTACCGTATTCCGCATGTATATGTATATATGTCTTTTGGACAGGTTCCCCTCACGTATGTTATTCTCGTAATTCAACAGGTTATTGACAGATGTTATTTATGTTTATATCTTAGACGCATGTTTAAGGGTTTTTGACAGGTAGGACTCGGGTACTCGTTATGCCCATCGGTTTGGGTCATGACAGAACCTACCGGCGTCCATCTTTGGAAATAGCTTAGGGATGCCCGGTATCTTATCGACTCGTTCTTGGTATTCTTTCATTTGATCTCTGAGTGCTTTATTTTCCTTCTCCATTTCTTCCATCCTCTTTAGAACAACGGCGATGGCGCTATCACCTGCATTGTCAGTAACAGTGTGAGTTATACCTAGTGTTGGAGGATCTAGTCGGTCGTCCTGTTCGTCTGCCCATTACACTATGTAGGTTCTTGCGGTCTCCGTAGTCATGCATGGAGTGGGCTTGTTGAGAACGCTTACTAATGTATTGGTCAGCCATGCTTCGAGGAGCTTTTTCACGGCCGATGGTGTTCCTTCTTCTGTGGACATGGAGGCCCATTTTCCATTTTGTTTTGTTATGCTACAATGGGGGGAGCCGACCTCTCTCGCCTAAGGGAGGCGTGACGTCCTCACCAAATGTTTTACAGCTCTCGTTGATAGCATTCATGAGGTTTCTAGAGAAATCACCTATTACTTTTGCCCACTCTCATTGGTTACCTACTATGTAGGTTCTTGTACGTGCAAAGAAAGAGAAAGATCTTGGGATTTGTGAGATTAGTGACTCATGTTAGCTGTAGATCTCAAGGATACTAATACATTAACTAAGAAATTCCCACGGACGGTGCTAAACTGTTTGACCAAAAATGTAGATCTTGGTTCAATCACTTAGATTAAAATAACGAAGAGCTAATCTTAGTTAAAAATAATATCTTAAAGATAAAGATATCGGTGTTGTGACAAATAACTAGTATATTTGTCCGAATGACAACGAATATAAGCAGTAATAACAGTATTCAATGATCCAAAAAGGTAAAATATAGCATTAAATAATAATAAATAACAATAAATGATATTTAAGTAAATAAAATATGTGAGTCACCCGAAAAGGGGTAAGCTTAGTAGATATTCCTTCTGGCAATGATGAATTATTGATAAGCCTTTGAACTCTTTGGTTGTTCTTGGATCCGGTAGGAATGGTAGACAAGAATCTCATTTAAAAAGTTGTTTTTGCATGCTTTCAATAGGACCAGATTCTCTCTGTAAAGTGAGTGTGTGTTTTACAAATGAATATCTCATGTCTCTTATCCTTGTGTCTCTTTCTATTTATAGAGAAACATTCCTAGAAACCTTAATAGTACATATGCAAAGAATATCCATTAGAATATTGTGACGACCCGGCCGTCGTCTCATGAGTTACCGCTCTATTTCCCACATTTCTGCTTCTTATTGCTTTGTCTATCGGTTCTATATGTGATCGGATTAGTTGGCTCGGGTTCGAAAAGGATTTGGTAAGGTTTAAGACACTTAGTCTCTTTTGAGGAAGCTTAAGTCCGAAAAGTCAACTGGATGTTGACTTATGTGTTATAGGGCTCGAATGTGAGTTCTGATGGTTCAGATAGCTTCGAGAGGTGGTTTGGGACTTAGGAGCGTGATCAGAATATGTTTTGGAGGTCCGATGTAGATTTAGGCTTGAATTGGCGAAATTGGATTTTTGGCGTTTTACGGTTGATAGTGAGATTTTGATATAGGGGTCGGAATGCAATTTTGAGAGTTGCAGTAGTTTCGTTTTGTCATTTGGGATGTGTGTGCAAAATTTCAAGTCATTCGGACATGGTTTGGTTGGGTTTTTTATTAAAAGCGGAATTCGGAAGATTTTGGAAACTTAGGCTTGAATCCGATGTATTTTGGTTGATTCGATGTTGTTTGAGGTGTTTTGAAGATTGGTATAAGTTTGAATAAGGTTATGGGATATGTTTGTGCTTTTCGTTGAGGTCCCGAGGGCCTCGGGGTGATTTCGGATAGTTGACAGAGAGTTTAGAATTTTTTGTGAAGCTGCAGATTTGCTGCTTCTGTTATTTCCGTACCAGCGGATTGGGGACCGCAGGTGCGATGCCTCATATGCGGACGATTGGTCGCATAAGCTGAGATAGGCTGGAAAGGCTGTGACTGCAGAAGTGGTTGGTGAACCGCACCTGCGATGGCGCAGGTGCGGCTGGTGCATCGCAGATGCGATATTGGTAACTTAAGTGAAAACCGCAGAAGCGGTTCGTTGACCACAGAAGCGGTACCGCGGAAGCGGGAATTGGGCCGCAGATGCAAAATCCCTGGGCCAGAACATATAAATTGTTTCCTATGCAATTTTTGAGCTATTCCACCATTTCTAAGTCGGCTTTGGGGCTCTTTGGATGATTTTGAAGAAGAATTTCAAGGGAACTTCATTAAGGTAAGGATTTTGAACTTAAAACTCATTCTTATGGTATTATTTCACGGATTAGAACTATAGTTAATGGAATTTAAGGGTTAAAATTGGGGAAACTAGGGCTTGGTATTAGAGACCTAGACTTGAGGATTTGACATTTGTGGTCGGATTTTGGTACTTTTGATATGTATGAACTCGTGGGGTGATAAGGAACCTATTGATGTGAATTTTATCGAATTCCGAGATGTGGGCCCCGGGGTTGGGTTTTGGTAATTTCGGAATTTATACTATAAATTGATTATTTTCGCTTGAGCTTCGTTCCCTTAGCAAATTTTGACGTCGTGATTTTGATTTTGGATAGATTTGACGCGAGTGGAGGCCGATTCGAGGGGCTAAGGCGTCGCGGGCTAGAGTTTGAACCGGATTGAGGTGAGTAATGATTGTAAATGATGTTCTGAGGGTATGAAACCCGGATTTCACATCGTTGTACTATATTGAGGTGACACACATTCTAGATGACGAGCGTGTGGTCGTTCACTGTTGGGGATTGAGACTTAGTCCCTCCTGAATGACTATTTTACCACATATTTGACTGAAAACTATTTGCTATCATCATGTTTTGGGTTGAATGTCATATTTGGGCCTCGTGCCAACTATTTGAACCCTTAGGGAATTTTTATTGATATTTCCTCATTGTTTTACTTTATACTTGAACTCAGTCATGTTATATTCTACTGCTTTCATAACTCAATCATGTTTATTCTTCTTTAACACTTAAATGATATTTTAAATGATATTTTGGGTTGAGCACTATGTTTTGGCGTCGGTCAATCACTTCTTAAGGTTCTGAATGATGGTTTTGTTGGTCGATTCAGCGAGTCCATTCCCGCTGGGATGATAAGGCGTCGATAGGATTCTTTTGATCTTGTGATCCTCGAGAAATTTAGTCACTTTGTTGACGACGAATTGCTTTACATTATCACATAACTAGAGGAATTCTACTTATGGTACAATTCTAATTACAGAAGGAAATCACATGATTGGCTAAATATCCGGTCTTGACTTGATACGTGTCGAAATTTCCGCCACGATCCTTGCTCGGTCACAGATATCTCGGCTTTCTGTTATTCGGTTTAGCAGGCTTTTTTCGATCATGCTCGGTCCCTATTTTGCTTCAATCTCGATCACGACTGGTTTCGATCTTGATCGATCATCGACGCACGAGCTTAGTGATCCATCTCCGTACCATGGTCCAATGCAATGTGAGGCCGGGTAGAGAGGCCCGATTTTGCCCGTATACACTGTGGTTGCTATCTGCAAACTATATCAAATTTTCCACATGCCACCCCTCCAAACAGAAAGAAATACAAAACTTAAAAGCTTAACGTGTGTCTAATGCATACCGTGATGATTGATTGGAAAAGAAACTCGGTAAAGTTACGATAATACGTAACAAATTCATTTCTTCCTGCGTCGTGAGAAATGAGAATATACATACGCAAAAGGACGTAATTCATCGCTGAGTTGAAGGCGGCATATTTCAGATTCTAACTGTGCTAATTAATCAAATCAAGAATATTCTTTTTGAACTCACTTAAGCAAGAACACGAATAGAATTTCTTGTATATACCACTGAAAAAGACGTTATGTCTTTGATTATTCTTTGAAATCTCGAATCAAGAAAGAAGACTTTAATTTAATGTGGATATATTTAAAGCTGTTGTCGCTTGAACGATCTGTGTTGCGATATCGTTAACCAGTTGTACCCGCAACCAAAGCTGATTTCTTCCGGAAAAGTAGATAATTTTGCACAGATAAGTATAACCATCAAGTTACTGAGTTGACAGCAAACACAAGATTGGTTGGCCCTTTTAGTGCACTACTGAATTCGTAGAAATGGCGTGGGGTAGCCGGGTGATATTTATTTTTTATCCAACAATTCTAATGTTAAATAAAAATAGTCACTACTTTATTAAAATTAATATGAAAAGATATTTTTACCTTTTCTTTCATTGCTTTTCTTCCCAAACCCTCGCTTCTCTCTCAAGTTCGATACCCACTCGTTTTTCGTTTTCTTTCCAGGAGATATCCTAGTTTCAATTTCGTTTTCTTTCCACGAGACATTTTTACCTTTTTTTCATTATGCTTTGCTTTCTATCAGAATGTCATTTTTATTAACATTTAAAGAAAAAGGCAAATGTACAAGGTCACAACAGAATGTGTTAGACCATTTGAACGAGAATTCACCAATTTGAGTTTTTACTTTTTTTACTCTAATTACAGATATCTAAGTCTCTACGTGAAGATCTTGAAATTATTGGCATGGAAACTAAGATTTCAAAAGTTAAGGACACTTGGTCCAGAACTTAGACCAACAAGTTCAAACGTTAAGGGCAATAGGTCCTAAACTTACAGTTACAAGTTCAAAAGTTAAGAACAATAGGTCCTGAACTTAGGCTAAGAAGCCCAAAAGTTAAGGACAATTGGTCCTGATCTTAGACTAACAAGCCCAAAAGTTAAGGAGAATAGGTCCTGAAGTCCTGAACTTAGACTAACAAATTCAAAAGTTAAGGACAATAGGTCCTGAACTTAGGATAAGAAGCCCAAAAGTTAAGAACAATAGGTCCTGAACTTAGACTAACAAGCTCAAAAGTTAAGAACAATAGGCCCTGAAGTCCTGAACTTATAGTTACAAGTTCAAAAGTTAAGGACATGTAGTCCTGAAGTTAAGTTCAAAAGTTAAGGACAATAGGTCCTTAACTTTGATTTCCAAGTTCAAAAGTTAAGGACAGACAGTCCTTAACTTACAGTTACAAGTTCAAAAGTTAAGGACAAGCAATCCTTAACTTATAGTTACAAGTTCAAAAGTTAAGGACAATAGGTCCTTAACTTTGACTTACAAGTTCAAAAGTTAAGGACACTTGGTCTTAAAGTTTGAGTTCCAAGTTCAAAAATTAAGGACATGTAGCCTTGAAGTCCTGAACTTAGAGTTCCAAGTTCAAAAGTTAAGGACATGTAGTCCTGAAGTCCTGAACTTAGAGTTACATATTCAAAAGTTAAGGACATGTAGTCCTGAAGTCCTGAACTTAGAGTTCCAAGTTCAAAAGTTAAGGACATGTAGTCTTGAAGTCCTGAAGTTAAGTTCAAAAGTTAAGGACATGAGCAGAAGGGTATTTTTGTCCGGGCAGTTAAAGTTTATTAAAGCAGTGGGTAAAGCCTAAAGACATTTTAAACAATGGCTTAAAAGTAAATACATGTGTTATTAGTGGCTAACCGTGCACTTCCCCGCTGAATTCTCTATAGTTGGGTCGCTTGATTATAGTGGGCTCTTGTTGTCCCATTTGAGAAGAAAGATGTGTTCAAGTTGGGGAGAAATTCAAAAATAGCCAGATTTACAACTGGTCATTCAAAAATAGTCCAGTTTCAAAAGTAATCGAAATTTAGCCACTTTTTATGTAAAGATAAATCTGAACGAAAACACTGTTCAAAACACGAAAAATATGCCAGTATATTATGCTGGAGTTCCAGCATCAGTATACTTGAACTCCAGCATATTATACTAGAGTTCCAGGATAAGTATGCTGGAACTCCAGCATAATATGATGGAATTCCAGCATAAGTACACTAGAATTCTAGCATAATATACTGGAGTTCCAGCAAGTATACCGATCTAGCATAATATACTGGAGTTTGGAGCACCGGTGCTCCAGTCTCCAGTATATTATACTGGAGCCAGCAAAGTATACCAGTCCAGCATAATATGCTGGAGTTCATACACAGGTGCACCGAACTCCAGTATATTATGCTGGACCGGTTTTTGTTTCAGTAAAATAGTGGTTATTTTTCATTGACTTGGTAAATACTGGCTATTTTTGAATGACCAGTCCGAAAACTGGTTATACCGTGCTATTTTTACTTCAAGTTGCAAATTTCTATAATAATGAAGGAATTTTTACATTCCTATGCCACATAGGAAACCTTATTACCCTCAATATTAAAGGTTTGACTTAATTACACTTAGTATACCAAATTACCAATTCTATACCATAATTAATTAAGGGTATAATTAATTGTACATTTTTTACTCCTTAATTAAAGAAATCTGCACGTTTCTCTCTCCTAACCTCTCAGTCCCACCCACGTTTTACCTATACCTACGTTCTTTTTACCATTTTTCATCTTCTGAAACCAAATTCTCCCTCTAAATTCACAGAAAATTGAAGTAACCCTTCAACAAAGTTGGTTCCTCATTTTACTCTAGTAGAAGTTCATCAATGAAGAATAACAAAGTTCATCAAAATTGAAGTCAAATCTTCAAAGTTCATACATACATTTACCTTCAGCTTCAAATTTTCTCAATGAAGAAGAACAAACCTTCAAAAAGATAAGAGAGCAGCAATTCCACCATTGACAGCCATTAAAAAGCTTTGAAGCATTGAATTCAAATTTGGATTTTCAAAAATCATTATTTGTTTTGATTGGATGTTGTTGTAAATAATTGGGAATATGTTTTGGAGTTTATATCTCAATTTTGAGGGGTTTTGGTGAAGATTTATACTTGGTTTTGACTGAATTTCATATTGAAACTCGAAGAAGTAGTAGAAGAAGAAGAAGACATATTGCAGAAATTGTAGATAAATTGTAGTTACAGTTGGATTGATCAGAATTTGAACTAAATACATCTTCACCGCCGTTGACGGTTTCCGACGAGGAAACTCCTCTGTTCTCTACTTCTCCATTCTCCATTTCTTATTTTTACTTATGTTTTACGTTTTCTATTTCTAATATGAGTTTCTTGATTTCCACACTTTATACACACATTTGATACAACAAAAATATGAAGTAGTTACAGTTGGATTGATCAGAATTTGAAATAAATAAAAGAGATTTTTATATTCCTATGCCGCATATATTTCAAATTCTATGAAAATCTGATTTTACGGTAATATCTATAAAATTCTTACATTTATCTACAAATAAACTACACATCAGTTTTAGGATGTATAAAGCAATATTGTTTTCATAATTATCTACAAAATTACTACAATTAAACTACAATCTATGTTGAAAAAATGTTGACTACAAATTTTTTTTCTTCATCTACAAAAATTCTACAAATATACTACAAATCAGTTTAAGTATGTATAAAGCAGTATTATTTGTAAGGGTATCTACATAATTACTACATTTATACTACAATTAAACTACAATCTATGTTGAAAATCTACAAATTATCTACAAAATATCTACAAACTGGGTACATTGAATTTTAATATCCCAATTCCCATTCAATTGTAGCATAATTGGGATTTTTGATATAATTGCGTTTTTTCAGAAGATTTGTAGAAGTTTTAGTCTTTTTATTTGTGAAAACAGAAAATAAAGCATCTACAATCAGAATACAAATAATCTACAATTTATCTACAATTTCTGCAATATGTCTCTTCTTCTTCTTCAAGTTTCAATCTGAAATTCAGTCAAAACCAAGTCTAATCTTCACCAAAACCCCTCAAAATTGAGATATAAACTCCAAACCATATTCCCAATTATTTTCAACAACACTCAATCCAAACAAATAATGATTTTTGAAAATCCAAATTTGAATTCAAAGCTTTCAAGCTTTTTAATGGCTGTCAATGGTGGATTTGTAGCGATTTTGATTTGTAGCGATTTTGATTTAATGACGAACTGAGATTTTGATTTGTAGCGATTGTGAGAATATCGAAGAACAGAATTTGATTATAAATTGAAGATAAAGGATTTCCGTGATATGATTTGATCTGATTTACGCCAAACTTTTTAGAAGATTCTGTTCTTGAATTTTAGCTCGACAAATTAGGAAGATCCAGCTACTATTAATTAGTATTTAATGATTGATATAATAACTGTAGAAAAAATATAAACAGGACAAGTAAATTAGAAAATATACATATTTTTAATAATAAAGTTTCATATATGGTATAGGAAAGAAAAAATCTCAATAACGAATCCTCTGGGTTCTCTGACTCCCAATCCACCTTGGGCCCAATAGATGAGAGGGTGCTGATAAAATTGTACGTGACTGAAATTAATCAGCATTTGAAAAGTAGACAGTAAATAATCTTTAACAAAATTATAGAAACAGCTAGTCGTTCTCCCAACTAAATTTATTGTTTACTTGTTTAACTTTCTTGTTACGTCTCTTAATATAATTTCCTATCCACATAGACTACTGAAATTTTCTTTAAATTGTGGGAAAATGGATCAAGATAATTTATTTTTTAAGTACAGACTCTATTATTTTTTAACAATAAATAAATAAATAAGTGGAAAAAAGGATATCATTAACCCATGATAGTGACTTGAGAGAATATGAGCCACGAAGAGAGCGTAAGGACATCGTATCAAATCTTGTCATAAGTCTGCAAATGGATCATTTTTGTTGAAACACTGTACGCTTTTCATCTTCGACCATGTGCCGCGGTTTCCTTTTGGTGGGCCACGCAACAGAGAATTTCGTACACAGCTAAATCTAGTATAAAAATATACAACGTTTAATATAAGATTCTGATTACTAATATCATTTTCGTATGTTCATTACTGTTAAGGCTTGTAATAGTTTTTCAATTACTAACAATTTAATTACTAAACCGTCTCAACTTCTACGTTATGTCAAGTATTAAAGGAGATTTCTTGCTAAACGTAGTTAGACTAGAGAACAATCTACCAAGACATGATAGTTGAGATGTCTTACCACTAATGAGACCACTAAGAATTATACTCCTATAGTTTAGCATGATTACGAACATCATAAGTCTTCAGAAACAACTCCAACTCCATTCATGTTCTAACGATGTTTTTTGAAAATTTTGCCAAAATAAAATTTGCAAACTCAATCTTTTGAGAATTTCGTAAATTGGGTTTTGAATTTATTAGAAAAAAGTTATTGGGTCCTATCCACTCATAATGGGTGCCAATTGGCCTGTCACGCCCCAAACTTGGAGGGCAAGACCGACACCTAATGCCTCATCTATCCTTGCGTACCAACTTGCAACTAAGGGATTCTGAACATATGATGTCATAATTTTGGCCATGGGCCACATTGCAAGACGACAACGAATGCTAACTAAATATCAATATAAAACTTGGCCGACAAGGCCGTCATATTTATTACAGCTGACAAACCAACCAAATATACATACAAGGCCTGAAAGCCCAACATACTATACTAACTGACAAGATATGTCTACAAGCCTCTACTGATGGATATACTGTGATCGAAACGGCTCTCCGACCTACTCATGACATATATACGTATATATACAAGATATACATAAGGCTCTAGACCCGGAAACTCCGACAGGCATGGAGCTTACCGATCAAGCTGAACTCGGGCAACACTTATTGAAGAGGCCGACTCGTCTGTCTGTCTGACCTGGACGCATGAAATGCAGCGCCCCCAGAAAAGGGACGTCAGTACAAAATAATGTACTGAGTATGTAAGACAATATACTGAAAGCTGAAACTAAACTAATAATATAATAACTGCAAGTAGCTGGAAGTCAAAGATAACCTGAAGATATGCTTACCCGCTGATACTGACTCAATTCTCTCAATATAGTAAGTAAAATAGTTGTCCGGCCCTATAAAGCTCGGTATACATATATATTTGCTCTGCCGTAGTAGGCTCGCTCATAAGCGCTCGGCCATACTAGGCTCTGTATCTCGACCAACTGGGCTCGCTCATAAGCGCTCGGCCACAGTAGGCTCGGTATATATATAACTGCTCTGCCGTAGTAGGCTCGCTCATAATCGCTCGACCATACTAGGCTCTGTATCTCGACCAACTGGGCTCGCTCATAAGCGCTCGACCACAGTAGGCTCGGTATATAACTTACCATCTGATCAGAGGTTGCCCAATAGGGGCCTGCCCATCGATTATAGCTCTATGGTAATGAAAATACTTTTAATACTGTATATATAAACTTCTCTGTTCTCTTGACTGGAAGAAGGAAACACTCGACTGAATATAAAGTCCCGATAAGGAGAATATTATAACTTACAACACTAGGAAAATATACGTAATTTGCGAGACTAGCAAAATGTACGTAAATTCCGAGATATGAATGTAATGACGAGATCATGCCAAATGAAAGAAGAGCTTAGCCTTAACATACCTGGAGTAGGAAAAAATTCGTATGACTACAGACATTAAAGACATTATCACTTGGCAACTGGATTCAAGAACCAATTCACGTTAGGCAAATAAATACCACACCAAGAATCCCAGAACTCCTTTGAAACTGATATCTAAGGACGTTTGCATTCCACTGTTCTTGAGTAGGCTTGAATAAAACATAATCCTTGCACGTAACAGCCACTTGATCACCTTTGTAATAGCATGAATTTGAAATTGGAAAGGTGGAGTAACTTTCTTATTTTTTGGAATTGAACGTCCTTGTTCTTGCTTTTTGTCCAGATAATGGAATAAGATCCATTTCCTTATTAAATCCCAAATTCCTAGATTGCCACCTAGACTAGATGACTAATTAGTCATTTCTAGCTTTTTGTGGCTTCTTGCCACGTGGTTGGAGGATAGCTATTAGATTTTTATCCGCTTATTAGTTAATCGGGTAATGTCTCGTTACCCGGTAATTAACCAATTACTCGCATAATTTAAAAATTACCCCAAATAACTTAAAATTCAACTTATTTTAATGTACTTCATATATACTTTATATATTATACTACCGCGGTCATATGGTACCTTACATGGTACTAGTTTATAATTATCGGGTATTATCGCTCGACCCGTATTTTATTCCAAATTGACCACTTTCAACAAAACTCGTTTTCTTTAATCCGTGTACCCTCTTATTCTTCATAACACTTATTTATTGCTTGCTATAAATAACGTAAGTACGTTAACGTCAAGATGATCTCATCCCCGAGTCTTACATCGGTTAACTGAAAACGAAATTTTAACGTACAATACTTCAAGGTGAAACATCGTCGTAACTTAATACTGTGAAATGCGACATCACCGTAATGTAATACTGCTGGACGTGACATCTCACTTCCGGGCTCTCATTAATTTATTTATGGTGTACTTTCATGTACGAAAATATGGGGTGTAACATCATTCCCCCCTTTGGAACATTCGTCCTCGAATGTTGACTGATGTGCTTATCGTTCTCATATCCCACAGCTCTTGCGAATACTTTAGTAGTCCTCTTGACTGTTATGTGAATAAGTCCAAAGGCCAGGGTATTCCTCCCCTTTAGGTCTCTTTCTCACGCCATGACTTGCGATCAAATTCCTTCAAATCTCATAATTGTTTCTACCTCCCATCATGCAGTTTCTACGATACTGACCTTGTAAGTGTGCTTATGCGACTCTCCTCTCCTTTTTCCTCCAGTTTTTTAGCCAATCCTGAAGTTCTTCGCTTTTTGTCAAACTTACGAATATTGCTATCTCTTATTTTATAGACGTGGTTATCCGTTCGTATGACTTTACAACATCTACATAGGTTATACTATACCATAACTCTTACCTCGACTTCTCGTTACTGAGGTTTTCTACCAAATCCCAGGTTACTTTCATTACTTATCCTATATGTATAAATCTATGTCCTCTAATGCTTCCACATTACTGTTCATCTTAAGAATGACAACCTAATCTCTTCTTATACTTTATAACTTTTATCCATCCATTGTTTATTCACCTCAATTTTGATCCATAATCCACCCTTGATAACTTAACTTTTTATGTAATATTGCTGCTAGGATTCACGTTTTATCGGGGAACATCTGAAATGATTAGATTGATCCACCTGGGACGATACCCTTCTTTCATAACCATATCTCATGCCATCCCAATGTGATTTACCTTGCGTGGGTATTTTAATCCTGTCCAATTCATGAGATCCTTTTCTGTTATTTGTTTGATCATTACTCAATCGAAGGCCCAAACGCCATTTTTTATTTTTTTCTATAATAATTACACCCTCATTCTATTAACAGGGCAACATTCCATCTCTTTTGAATGTTATTAGTCTTAGACTCCTTTGAGTTCATTCAGGCTATACTTAACTTTTTATAACTTAGAGAAACCATTAGCTTTCTTGTTTTCATGGGTTTTAATCCCGAGGACTTATCCGTTCTCGTCACCCTTTTACTTGCCTATCCTCATCCTTACTCATGTTTCGTTAAAATTTTGTCGCTCTACTATACTTTAGCTCGGGACCTATACATATCTATTTATTCTATCCGCGGCCTTCCTTCAACTTGCTTGGACCATAGATTTCCTTTTGTTATTTTGGAACATCAAGCGAGACATCACATCGTCTCTAACTATCCTTTACTCTCATAATCAGGCTTTTCGATACCTAGACCATAGGCTGGAAGATATACTACTGATGCCACTGCTATCATTCCTGGATATTGAATCCCCGCGTTTATAAACTTCTATCCAAAGTATGGATTATTCACAATCTTCTGCCTTTGAGTATCTCGTATGTTGTTCACCTTTAACTTACTTACCTTAAATTTCGCATCGTATCTTCTATCCCTTTCATGACCTTCTCTCCACATAGGTATAATTCATGTCCATAACTTGAAGCTCTATTATAATACTCGCACCTCTGCTACATATACTATCCGATGAGAGCTTCGTACTAACTTCTTATCAGGTTGGTACTTCTTCTAACTGGCTTTCTTGTAGAGCCATTATATATTATGGTTGTTATGTAATTTCTCTTGAACATCTGATATTAAGAGTGATTCTGTCATGTTCTCAAGCACAACTTCTATAATTTTTCTAGGTCCAATAATCAGACTCTTGATTTACTTAGGTGATGTGATTCTTTAGCTTCTTCTTCCTTCCGATCAGCCTTTATGTAAGCTTAAGCCACCCTCCGATTTGTGGCTCATGGTGTTAATTATTACCTTAGCATTTTATGGGCGTTATGGAATATCCATGATACAATCTTCTAACAATTCATTCATTTGCCTATGCCCTAGGCTCAATTCTTCTTTTTAACTTATATCGAAGTCTTCTATGGTTGTATGATTGCCAACAAATATAATGCTCCAAAATCTTGAGTGTGTCCATAACGTACTAACTCTGGATCATTGATCAAATAGTTCCTTTCGTTCCATCTCAGCTCTCTTAAAATGTATGCAATTACTTTTTCTGGTCTTTCTGCCCCTTGTTGCATGCATACTTAACTCATCCTAATTCCCACACATGCCAAAAAATTTTGTGCAACTAATATAGTGTCAAATATTACCTTCGATCTTTCTCCCCGTTCATTAGCCATGGTAGGCATCACTTTCTTTTGGAGGGCATACAATTTTTGTTGTGAGATTGCTTTTACATGACCTTTTCTTCATTAGGTTACTATGCTTAGGTTGAAGCCTTCTTTCTCATTTCCTAAGCTAGTCCTTCACTGTAGTACTTACGGAGGATCCTTTGACTCTTGTAAAGATGCGAGCTTATTATATCATATACTTGACGGACCTTCTACTGTCCTTCCTTGCCTATACTTATCTGTAGTTACTTATCTCCACGCCCTTATGCTTGTGGGGTTGCTTTTGGACTAATATTTTGACCGTCTTCCTAGTGGCACTCTCTTTTATTTCCGTAACACTCATATAATACTTTTTTAACTTCTCCAACTCCTATATGAATATATCTCAAGTATTACAATGTCATAACTACAGGGCTGAATTCTCCATGTTGGGATTTACTACATTTATCTTGCATGATCTGCTGATTTGTGTGTAACTTCTTGTCTAATCGTGACTAGGCTCTTCCTGAATCAACTACTAACTATTCGTTGGCCCAGTCTCATGCGAAATCTCTCTTGGGTTATTTCCTTTGTCTTAACTTATGTCTCGCACTGATTCCTTTTCTATCAATAACATCTCGGGCAGGGACCCTTACTTCCTCTTATTGACGTCGTGTTTGCATAATGTTCTGGAATTGTAGCATATACGTAGGAGCTGAATAAGTGTAATCTCATTCCTTTTTCATTTTTACTGCATTCTTCTTTTATTACTCCATATTTCCCCCTTTAGGGGAGTACTAAGACTTGGAGCTATGACGACTTGCCTACTGATATATATATTTTTTCCTCTTTATCTTTGATATCCTTTCACGTCATCAACGACCCTTACTTGCCTTGAGGCATTCCTTCTGTAAAAAGGATGACAAATCCCCTTACTCGCGATGGTGACACTTAATGTAACTGGTACGTACAGTCCCTTAAGCTTAACTTTGCTAACATTGTTTGCTTTAGGGAAGCGTCTTCCTGAATGAACATCCTCTGAATTTCTCATGAACCTTCTTCTGTTGTCCGTCCTATTATTGTCAGAATACGATATGAAATTCTTATGATTCCGACTATTATCAACTCACTCAGTCCCTATTTCATGTTTAGTTTATCTTGTTCACCAATCCATACTGGCTTCTATTACTCTGGGGTCTAACTTTTCCTTTTGGTAATTGCGTCAGAGTTGCAAACTTATTTCTCGACGTGAGGATATGACTTTATGGCCTATATTCTTTCATTGTCTCAAGGCCTATCATCTTTTGTCTTTCCCTTCACTTGACTGTAAATTCTGTAATACTGTCATCATTTTTTTTGACCTACCGTTATCATCCGTGTATCATATCTTACTCATAATGCTTCCTTATCTCTCTTCTCATTACTTTGCTAATATTTTTGCATATCCCTTTTCTTGTGAAAATTTAAATACGACATTCTTTCGCTTTTAGCTTCCCTTTGCTCCATCCAATGGCTCTTTGGGTTGCTTAACGTTCTCTCTTTACTAGGGACGCGAGCCACACTAAGGTAATATTTATCCCTTCAAGGCTTATAGTACGTGTCTTTGTAGTACTCATATCTGGTTGCACTATTTTAGAGTGCACCATCTAGGTGTCTCATAAAGAGATCTATTAGCACATTTGCAATATCCTTCGGAAATGTCAACTGACGCAATCCATTCATCCATCATATCTTCTTATACTACTTTTGTTAACCCCCATAGGGCATATCTGGAAGGGGTGCGACCAATTGTATATACCTCTGTTACTATTGAATATAACTCAAAAAGCTTTATGTTCCTCTGCCTCAATTATAAATGCTGTTAACCTTCATTAACTGGGTACCTCGTACCCTTTTTCACCTTGCTCCCTTTACTTGCTGAAACTTGTACTTATCTTCTTAATATCTCACTGTCTTTAACCATAAAGGTGGATAGGCATTCTTGCCTTAAGGCTTCTTATCAGGAAGCTTACACTCTTCAGTACACCCATGGTCTGCTAAAGACCTCACATTTACTTTATTGAAGGCATCATACAAGAATCCAATTCCTTTGACTCAGTTCGTCCACAACTATCTCTCTTTCCAACCTTCATTCCGGATGTAGGTATCGTCTTATTACGAATAGAATTTCTGGACTTGAATTCTTATATGTGAGCTCTACCACACGATCAAGATTAGGAAGAAAGAGTGACAGTCCTAAATGCCTTGTAACCTCCTGCTTATAAGTGTGGTGCACGACACACCCATGAACAAGACTCTACTAGACACGGCTTGTAGACTCCCTAGGACAGAACTGCTCTAATACCACTTTTGTCACGCCCCGAACTTGGGGGGCAAGACCGACACCTAGTGCCTCACCTATCCTTGCGTACCAACTTGCAACTAAGGGATTCTGAACATATGATGTCATACTTTTGGCCATGGGCCACATTGTAAGACGACAGCGAATGCTGACTAAATATCAATATAAAACTTGGCCGACAAGGCCATCATATTTATTACAGCTGACAAACCAACCAAATATACATACAAGGCCTGAAAGCCCAACATACTGTACTAACTGACAAGATATGTCTACAAGCCTCTACTGATGGATATACTATGATCGAAACGGCTCTCTGACCTACTCATGACATATATACGTATATATACAAGATATACATAAGGCTTTAGACCCGGAAACTCCGACATGTATGGAGATTACCGATCAAGCTGAACTCGGGCAACACTTATTGAAGAGGCCTACTCGTTTGTCTGTCTGACCTGCATGTATGAAATGCAGCGCCCCCAGAAAAGGGATGTCAGTACAAAATAATGTACTGAGTATGTAAGGCAATATACTGAAAGCTGAAACTAAACTAATAATATAATAACTGCAAGTAGCTGGAAGTCAAAGATAATCTGAAGATATGCTTACCTTGTCACGACCCAATTCCCGAACCTGGTCGTGATGGCGCCTCTCATGAAGACAAGGCCAGCCATTCAACCCAATTCATCCTTTTAAGACAATTAATTAACACAATTATAGTATAAACATGGTTTAATAATATCCAATAGCGAAAAGTATAGATAAAATATAGAAATCCAACCCAACTCAGCCCTAACCGGGGTGTCATAAGTCATGAGCTACTACAGAGTTTACTAAAATTCTACAAAGTATGGAATTAGGAACGACATCTGAAGATATCATAAATACAGAAGATAAGGGAGAAAACGGGTCTGCGAACGCCATGCAGCTACCTTGATAACTCCGATGAAAACTGAACAGCAGAAAACTCGCTCTATGCCTCAGGAATACCTGTACCTGCACACATGGTGTAGGGAGTAATGTGAGTACTCCGACCCAGTGAATAATAAATATAAATAATAACTGAAGGTAAGAAAACACGTTAAGGCACACAACACTCTATACAGAAGCAGTGAAATTATTTAAAATAACAATTCAGTGAAACATCATGTGAAATTTCTTTTAAACCAGTAAAAAAAAAGATAATTTGGCAGTAAAATGACGAGTAGAAATTTGCCTCTCGGGCTCAATATCAAAACAACAAGTAGAAATCTGCCCCTCGGGCTCAGTATCAAAATAATAAGTAGAAATCTGCCCCTCGGGCTCAGTATCAAAATAATAAGTAGAAATCTGCCCCTCAGGCTCAGTATCTCAGAACAGTATCAGCCCCTCGGGCTCAGTATCTCAGAACAGTATCAGCCTCTCGGGCTCAGTATCTCAGAAAAGTATCAACCCCTCGAGCTTAGTATCTCAGAACAGTATTAGCCCCTCAGGCTCAGAACAGTATGAAGTAACCAGTCAATGAAATAAGAGCACATAATTATTATGGCAGATAATGCAGATGAGGAATAAATGCATGAGTGCAATGCAATGCAATGACGGTACCTTCTGGTACCCACTGCGGCGTGCAGCCCGAGCCATCCATATTTATTTATCGTCGACGGCACTCACTGAGGGTGTTACAGACTCCGGAGGGGCTCCTACAGTCCAAGCGCAATAACAAGCCATCTCGTGACATCAATCAAGTCCTGGTCAGTCATTGTTACCTGACCAATTTATATCACACAGTGCCATTGTTACCACTGTTTCAAGTCACATCATACAGTGTCATTGTTACCACTGTTTCAAATCACTGCTGCGGCGCGCAGCCCGATCCATGCTCAGTCCAGAAATCATAATAAGCCCCTTGGGCATTTGTAAAACAGTAGTTCTCAGCCCGAAATATCATTTAGAAATATCATTTAAGTTTTCAAATCTTAGAAAGATGGCTGAGTTTGCAAAACAGTATTTAAAACCTTGGACTGAGGTCAAATGATATGCAAAATATGCGAAAGCAGTGATATCAATCCCTGAAGGATTCAAATAATTGGCAAGAAGCCTACAATTGGAAACATGACTGAGGATATAAATTCTTTAACAAAATAAGTGAGGAAAACCAGTCAAAAATCCCCTAAGGGTTCTACAGGTCGGCACAAGGCCCCAAGCATGGCAACAAGCCCAATTCACAATAATAAAGTATACGTCTCAACCAAAAATTACTCACCTCAAACCGGCTACTTCTTTAGCTCGCGACGCCTTTGCCCCTCGAATTGGCCTCCACGTGCGTCGAATCTGCCCAAAATCACAATGAATATGTCGCATTATGCTAAAGGGACAATACCCAATCGAAAGCAATCGAAAAATATCAAAATTCACGAATTTGACAAAACCCGAGTCCCGGGCCCACGTCTCAAAACTCAGAAATTTTTATACCAAGATGTTCTTCGTCCTTTCACGAGTCCATACATATAAAGAACACAAAAATCGGAGCTGTTTGACCCTTCAAATCGACCCTAGAAAATCTCAAAAGCACAAGCCCTAAAACCCCACTTTTCTACTGATTTTCATGTTCTAATTCACATATAATCTTGTATTTAACTTGGAAATAAGTAGAAACAACTCACCTTTGATGCTTGATAAAATCCCTCTTGAAATTCTCTCCAAAATCATCCAAGCCAAATGAAAGAAATGAAAGAAATAAGTCAAATCCGTGTTTAAAGAACTGCCCGTGCTTCGTCGAGTTGTACCTTGCACTTGTGCTATACAAGTTGTACATCCTATTAAAATTTTCCCTTGTCAGACACCTTCTATTTAAACACCCATAACGTCTTGTATAAATATCCAAATTACAAAAGGTCTTAAGATTTAGAAACTAGACTCGAAGATCTTTAATTTTATAGGTTGTACACCATATAACTCTTTATATATCCCGAGATATGAGCTTCTAGAATCGGCTCCATGAAATCAAAAAATTCTGGAGAAACTGCTCCACCAGTCATCTTCAATCGATCATAACTTTCTCTACAGATATCCAAATTACGATTTCCTTAGCTTTATGCAAACTAGACACGAAGGTCTACAACCTTTGTTTTTGAATCATCTCAAAATTCCTTGTAGATCAAAAGATATAGGCCTCCGAAGTACTCTCCACGACTGCACATTTGCTGTCCAAAGACAGCATAGCAGCAGAAATTGCAGCAGCTTTTTCTTTTCTTTTTGGGTCCGAATTCCATTCCGTTAACCTTCCGAAATCCACTCGAGGCCCTCGGGACCTTAACCAATTATATCAACATGTCCCACAATATCATTCAAACTTGTTCCAACCTTCGGAACACCCAAAATAACATCAAATCATCATCGGATTCAAGCCTATGAATCTCAAGAACTTCCAAATTCCATTTTTGATCAAAAACCCAACCAAACCACGTCCGAATGACCTCAAATTTTGCAGACAAGTCCAAAATTACATAACGAAACTATAGCAACTCTCGGAATTCCATTCTGACCCTCAGATCAAAATCTCACCTATCAACCGGAATTCGCTAAAATACTAACTTTGCCAATTCAAACTTAATTGTACACTGGTCATCTCAAAAATATTCCGGACACACTCCTAAGTCCCAAATCACCCGAAGCTATCCGAACCATAAAATTCGCATTTCGAGCCCTCTAACACATAAGTCAATATCCGGTTGACTTTTCCAACTTAAGCTTCCTTAAAAGAGACTAAGTGTCTCAAACCTTACCAAAACTAGTCCGGATGACTTCAAATTTTGCACACAAGTCACATTCGACATTACAGACTTGCACCAACTTTCGGAATCGCATTCCAACCCCGATATCAAAATTTCCACTTCCGGTCGAATTTTCTCAAAAACCTTCAAATTTCTATATTTAGCCAAATGACTTCAAAATGACCTCCGGACATCCAAATTCACTTCCGATCACGCTCCCAACTCCAGAATCACCATACGGAGCTATTCCCAGACTCGGAATCCCAAACGGACATCTATAACTCTGAAATGCCTTCCAACCCAAATTTATGAAATTCTTCTAAAATACTAACTTCCACAATATACGCCGAAATGCTCACGGGTTATCCAAAACTAAATCCGGACATACGCCCAAGTCCGAAATCATCATACGAACATGCTGGAACTTTCAGATCCCAATTCCGAGGTTGTTTACTCAAAATTCCAATCTTAGCCTTTTTCTTCAACTTAAGGTTGCCGCAATGAAAAGTTTCTTTCCAATTTGACTTCGAATTTTCCGAAATTCAACTCTGACCATACGTACAAGTCAATATACCTGAAATGAAGCTGTTCATGACTTCCAACTGTTGAACGACGCGTTAGAGCTCAAAACGACTGGTCGGGTCGTTACATTCTCCCCCACTTAAATAGACGTTCGTCCTCGAACGTTCCAAGAACTGCTCTTAAGTTATCTGAAATCACTGTTTAACACCTCGTGCACCTGCCCATGCTACCACAACTCATATGGACACATTAGTTTGATCAAATATGCAGATATCCTCTTTTATCCATACAATAAGCTCAGAACCCAATTCCAACACCTGAAATTCTCTGCCAGACTTGTTCCCTGTATATAAACACTGTATCAACTACCACACGAGGTACCAGAACACGACTGCGTACCTTTGTTGAATTAGCACCATGCATCGCATAATTCACCATCTAACCACAAAACCTTAATAACCAAAATTATACGACTCTGATGCTCCCAATGCATATAATGATATACCTATACATTCTGTTATAATGCTGACGATACAACCACAATGGAGGAGATGTGCAGAAATTTTTAACCAATTGCAGAGTTAATCAAACATTAATTCTCTCCTTTTTGACTAAAATCATCACCTCATTACTACCCAAATACTGGTAACTGCCCTGTAATATACCTCACATAATCCCATTGCAATGGTCCCCGATACCAATAGTCTCGCCTCACCTAGTACGAGCTGCTCAGACAACCAATCACCACAGACAATGACCAACGGTCTCACATGATGCAAAAATGCGCCAATAGGCCATAATGCGAACAAGATACATAAGGAAATGATTCAGGAATGGACTGCTCAACTCACACAACTAATATGGACTTTTCCCTAGAGAATAGGAATTTATCAAGCCGTTTCACAGCACACATGGCACAATCACAATATTACATGAGTTGACGAACACGGAACAACATATGATATTCCAACACCCCTCCTTGAGGAGCGCTATACTAAAATGAACACATCTGACTCACATGAAGCCTATAATCCTATTTAAATCCATTCACCCACTTCAGGTCGATTCTGCTCGCACTAAACTAGGCTGATAGCCTTTCCTGGACCCGTAATAAGTCATTTCTTCTCATAACATGAAAGAACTACCACCATAGCCGGGACAACACCCCACAATCCACAACCAAATGAACCGAACGACTTCATATAGATCTTAGATATTCTTCCAACATTTCAACTTTCTTAAGTCCCCAAAATTTGACTAACTCCCAGATTTTTCAAATATTTCGGCAGAGTCTCCCTTGTAATTGGGCCTATCCACCTGTCAGAGTAACACCAAAACAACTCCTAACAGCATGTCCACAACCCAACAAGTACCACAAGTATATCAATAACACTAATCTCCGCATTACAAGCCCGACATTATCACAATGATATTTTGACATGAAACGCATCATTTGTATGATCATAACCACATTTCTGGTCTTAATAGTTGTTCATAAATAATTCCATCATTATCAATAAATCTCATATTAACCACCACCTCATTTCAAATTTTCACAATACTGACAACAGAATGTGAGGCATGAAGACCTCATTATTACTTACTCGGATTAATGAGTCACATTTAACGCCACCTGGGAACTCATCTCATAAGCTAAAACTCAATGTTTACAGTACGAAAATGGCTGAATATGAACATAAAATATACAAGAATTATCAAATCAACCTAACTGGCATGACTCACTTTAATATTATCGTACGAATTAAACTTTAAAAAGGAAAACTTTAAACTCATAATTATTTACCACAAGGACCTTGTCCTTACATAACCTCCACCGCGGCTTGCAGCCCGGTTTAAATATTTCATATTGTGCCAACTGCAGTTTTCAATTTCCTTTCTTTCTTCTTCTCAATAAATTTCGTAAACATTTTTTATTCCATAGCACATAACGAACCCTCATACCGGTAGGGCATATAATTCATAAAAAAAAGTTGGAACCAATTATTCCGAAACACATTAAACCCATTGTAGTGAATAATAAACATTACTTTAACCTTACCCCAAATCCTTGGAGCCCAATTTCTAACATCCAGAATTCTTTTCAAGACCCGAATCTTACATACACACACTGTATAAGTCCGAACAAACCGTGTCAAGCCATAACAATAACCCTAGATATAATCGCATAACATACTACACAATTCGTATACTCGCAATACCATTCTCGATCACCATAACCACTCAAACCAACCAAGTACCAGTAGGAAACCCCACATTAAACAGAACCTCACTCCAAAACCTTCGTACTCCATCAATAATGAAGAAATATATAGGAACTCACAATACACAACACGTTCCCCATACATGTAGAAAGTATCTATTTTAAACCATGGTAGAAACCATCAAGAACACTTGGAAATCCATTTTCTCCTAATCAAGCTATCAGAACTAAATTCCTCTAATTCAACCAGGCCACGCAGGTCATCAAACTCAGAAATATTGCCATATTACTACAGCTAGTTCAACAAAAATTCTTCACAAGCTTAGGTAACACAGACCGTAAAATACCTCAATTCCACTACTAAGATCACCTTCATTCTCGTGACAATCAACTCAAATTTCTCAATTAGAGTCAAATTCAAATCTCAACACATACACCCTGTTAGTAGAAAAGAAACTCTCTACTCAACATTATAAGGAACACACCTACGTAGATTATTCCGCATGAGATAACCCACCTACTTTGCCTCCAATTAACATTTTAGTATACCTTCCACCGTCATACACATTACACAATCACTTAGTCTTCCTGGGTCTAAACTCATACTGTAACATGAAATTTACTTCACTCCAAACATGAGACTTGAAAAGATTCTTCACGCCCATAACTCGGAGCTACACCTCTAATCACAATAGAAATCATACACTTAATAGTTCACCTATCATCCAGCAGATCTTCCTCAACACTTCCAAGTCATATAGAAACATCTCGTAGTACTAACATACCCATCACATTTCTACCCAGCCGTCATTCTCGTTAATAGGGGCAATATCGGACATATAAGTTCAAAACACTTGCTCACACAATCAGCACCTCGGTGCTTAAGCCGTAGGAAAAGATCCGGCCTCAAGTCCTTCATACTGGCCCAACATCAACTCATAGAGATCACGTCTCGCCCCTCAATCAGGGAATCACAAGCCATCAAGGCACATTTGATACTGAGCGCTCATGCGCGCATGCGAACGCGTGGAAGGAATTTCAAGAGTTACTTTTCAAGCTGAATCAAGAACGCACGATAAGAATTCAAGAATGTAAAGTTTTCCTAAAGGTTCTGCAGCCTCTCGAGGATAAATACAGACGTCTCCGTACCGATCCGCGAGACTATACTAAACCAGCTCATGACTCATGAGACCTATGTAACCTAGGCTCTGATACTAACTTGTCGCGACCCAATTCCCGAACCTAGTCGTGATGGCGCCTTTCATGAAGACAAGGTCAGTCATTCAACCCAATTAATCCTTTTAAGACAATTAATTAACATAATTATAGTATAAACATGGTTTAATAATATCCAATAGCGGAAAGTATAGATTAAATACGGAAATCCAACCCAACTCAGCCCTAACCGGGGTATCACAAGTCATGAGCTACAACAGAGTTTACTAAAATTCTACAAAGTATGGAATTAGGAACGACATCTGAAGATATCATAAATACAGAAGATAAGGGAGAAAACGGGTCTGCGAACGCCATGCAGCTACCTCGATAACTCCGATGAAAACTGAACAGCAGAAAACTCGCTCTATGCTTCAGGAATACCTGTACCTGCACACATGGTGCAGGGAGTAATGTGAGTACTCCGACCAAGTGAGTAATAAATATAAATAATAACTGAAGGTAAGAAAACACGTTAAGGCATACAACACTCTATACAGAAGCAGTGAAATCATTTAAAATAATAATTCAGTGAAACATCATGTGAAATTTCTTTTAAACCAGTAAAAAAAAGATAATTTGGCAGTAAAATGACGAGTAGAAATCTGCCTCTCGGGCTCAATATCAAAACAACAAGTAGAAATCTGCCCCTCGGGCTCAGTATCAAAATAATAAGTAGAAATCTGCCCCTCGGGCTCAGTATCAAAATAATAAGTAGAAATCTGCCCATCGGGCTCAGTATCTCAGAACAGTATTAGCCCCTCGGGCTCAGTATCTCAGAACAGTATCAGCCTCTCAGGCTCAGTATCTCAGAAAAGTATTAGCCCCTCGGGCTCAGTATCTCAGAATAGTATCAGCCCCTCAGGCTCAGAACAGTATGAAGCAACCAGTCAATGAAATAAGAGCACATAATTATTATGGCGGATAATGCAGATGAGGAATAAATGCATGAGTGCAATGCAATGCATATGACGGTACCCTCTGGTACCCACTGCGGCGTGCAGCCCGAGCCATCCATATTTATTTATCATCGACGGCGCTCACTGGGGTGTGTACAGACTCCGGAGGGGCTCCTACAGCCCAAGCGCAATAACAAGCCATCTCGTGGCATCAATCAAGTCCTGGTCAGTCATTGTTACCTGACCAATTTATATCACACAGTGCCATTGTTACCACTGTTTCAAGTCACATCATACAGTGTCATTGTTACCACTGTTTCAAATCACTGCTGCGGCGCGCAGCCCGATCCATGCTCAGTCCAGAAATCATAATAAGCCCCTTGGGCATTTGTAAAACAGTAGTTCTCAGCCCGAAATATCATTTAGAAATATCATTTAAGTTTTCAAATCTTAGAAAGATGGCTGAGTTTGCAAAACAGTAATTAAAACCTTGGACTGAGATCAAATGATATGCATGTATGCGAAAACAATGATGTCAATCCCTGAAGGATTCAAATAATTGGCAAGAAGCCCAAATGTAACAATTAAATCCAAGTAGAAAACACGGTAAAAACAACTCTCGGGACGGACTAAGTCACAATCCCCAATGGTGCTCTACCCCATGCCCGTTATCCGGCATGCAAGTCACCTCAATATAGCGTTATGATGTAAAACTCCGGGGTTTCAAACCCTCAGGACATTATTTATATCAATCATTCACCTCAAACCGGCTACTGCTTTAGCTCGCGACGCCTTTGCCCCTCGAATTGGCCTCCACGTGCGTCGAATCTACCCAAAATCACAATGAATATGTCGCATTATGCTAAAGGGACAATACCCAATCGAAAGCAATCGAAAAATATCAAAATTCACGAATTTGACAAAACCCGAGTCTCGGGCCCACGTCTCAAAACTCAAAAAATTTTATACCAAGATGTTCTTCGTCCTCTCACGAATCCGTACATATAAAGAACACAAAAATCGGAGCTCGTTTGACCCTTCAAATCGACCCTAGAAAATCTCAAAAGCACAAGCCCTAAACCCCACTTTTCTACTGATTTTCATGTTCTAATTCACATATAATCTTGTATTTAACTTGGAAATAAGTAAAAATAACTCACCTTTGATGCTTTATAAAATCCCCCTTGAAATTCTCTCCAAAATCATCCAAGCCAAATGAAAGAAATGAAAGAAATAAGCCAAATCCGTGTTTAAAGAATCTGCCTGTGCTTCGTCGAGTTGTACCTTGAACTTGTGTTATACAAGTTGTACATCCTATTAAAATTTTCCCTTGTCGGACACCTTCTGTTTAAACACACATAACGTCTTGTATAAATATCCAAATTACAAACGGTTTGAAGATTTAGAAACTAGACTCGAAGATCTTTAATTTTATAGGTTGTACACCATATAACTCTTTATATATCCCGAGATATGAGCTTCTAGAGTCGGCTCCATGAAATCGGAAAATTCTGGAGAAACTGCTCCACCAGTCATCTTCAATCGACCATACCTTTCTCTACAGATATCCCAATTACGATTTCCTTAGCTTTCTAGAAACTATGTACGAAGGGCTACAACTTTCATTTTTGAATCATCTCATAATTCCTTGTATATTAAAAGATATAGGCCTCCGCAATACGCTCCACGACTGCACATTTGCTGTCCAAAGACAGCTTAGCAGCAGAAATTGCAGCAGCTTTTTCTTTTCTTTTTGGGTCCGAATTCCATTCCGTTAACCTTCCGAAATCCACCCGAGACCCTCGGTACCTTAAGCCAATTATATCAACATGTCCCACAATATCATTCAAACTTGTCCCAACCTTCGGAACACCCAAAATAACATCAAAACATCAAATCATCATCGGATTCAAGCCTATGAATCTCAAGAACTTCCAAATTCCATTTTTGATCAAAAACCCAACCAAACCACGTCCGAATGACCTCAAATTTTGCAGACAAGTCCAAAATGACATAACGAAGCTATAGCAACCGGTTGACTTTTCCAACTTAAGCTTCCTTAAAAGAGACTAAGTGTCTCAAACCTTACCAAAACTAGTCCGAATGACTTCAAATTTTGCACACAAGTCACATTCGACATTACGGACTTGCACCAACTTTCGGAATCGCATTCCGACCCCGATATCAAAATTTTCACTTCCGGTCGAATTTTCTCAAAAACCTTCAAATTTCTATATTTAGCCAAATGACTTCAAAATGACCTCCGGACATCCAAATTCACTTCCGATCGCGCACCCAACTCCTGAATCACCATACGGAACTATTCCAAGACTCACAATCCCAAACAGACATCTATAACTTTGAAATGCCTTCCAACCCAAATTTATGAAATTCTTCTAAAATACTAACTTCCACAATATACGCCGAAATGCTCACGGGTTATCCAAAACCAAATCCGGACATATGCCCAAGTCCGAAATCATCATACGAATATGCTGGAACTTTCAGATCCCAATTTCGAGGTCGTTTACTCAAAATTCCAATCTTAGCCTTTTTCTTCAACTTAAGGTTGCCGCAATGAAAACTTTCTTTCCAATTTGACTCCGAATTTCCCGAAATTCAACTCTGACCATACGTACAAGTCAATATACCTTAAATGAAGCTGTTCATGACTTCCAACTGCTGAACGACACACTAGAGCTCAAAATGACCGGTCGGGTCGTTACATACCTGCTGATACTGACTCAATTCTCTCAATATAGTAAGTAAAATAGTTGTCCGGCCCTATAAGGCTCGGTATACATATATATCTGCTCTGCCGTAGTAGGCTCGATCATAAGCGTTCGGCCATACTAGGCTCTGTATCTCGACCAACTGGGCTCGCTCATAAGTGCTCGGCCATAGTAGGCTCGGTATATATATAACTGCTCTGCCGTAGTAGGCTCGCTGATAAGCGTTCAGCCATACTAGGCTCTGTATCTCGACCAACTGGGCTCGCTCATAAGTGCTCGGCCACAGTAGGCTCGGTATATAACTTACCATCTGATCAGAGGTTGACCAATAGGGGCCTGCCCATCGATTATAGCTCGATGGTAATGAAAATACTTTTAATACTGTTTATATAAACTTCTCTGCTCTCTTGATTGGAAGAAGAAAACACTCGACTGAATATAAAGTCCTGATAAGAAGAATATTATAACTTACAACACTAGAAAAATATACGTAATTTGCGAGACTAACAAAATATACGTAAATTCCGGGATATGAATATAATGACGAGATCATGCCAAATGAAAGAAGAGCTTAGCCTTAACATACCTGGAGTAGGGAAAAATCCGTATGACTGCAGACATTAAAGACATTATCACTTGGCAATTGAATTCAAGAACCAATTTATGTTAGGCAAGTAAATACCACACCAAGAATCCCAGAACTCCTTTGAAACTGATATCTAAGGACATTTGCATTCCACTGTTCTTGAGTAGGCTTGAATAAAACATAATCCTTGCACGTAACAGCCACTTGATCACCTTTGTAATAGCATGAATTTGAAATTGAAAAGGTGGAGTAACTTTCTTATTTTTTGGAATTGAACGTCCTTGTTCTTGCTTTTTGTCCAGATAATGGAATAAAATCCATTTCCTTATTAAATCCCAAATTCCTAGATTGTCACTTAGACTAGATGACTACTTAGTCATTTCTAGCTTTTTGTGGCTTCTTGCCACGTGGTTGAGGATAACTATTAGGTTTTTATTCGCTTGTTAGTTAATCGGGTAATGTCCCATTATCCGGTAATTAACCAATTACCCGCATAATTTAAAAATTACCCCAAATAACTTAAAATTCAACTTATTTTAATATACTTTATATATACTTTATATATTATACTACCGCGGTCATATGGTACCTTACATGGTACTAGTTCATAATTATCAGGTATTATCGCTCGACCTGTAATTTATTCCAAATTGACCACTATCAACAAAACTCGTTTTCTTTAATCTGTGTACCCTCTTATTCTTCATATCACTTATTTATTGCTTGCTATAAATAACGTAAGTACGTTAACGTCAAGATGATCTCATCCCCGAGTCTTACATCGGTTAACTGAAAACGAAATTTTAACGTACAATACTTCAAGGTGAAACATCGTCGTAACTTAATACTGTGAAACACGACATCACCGTAATGTAATACTGCGGGACGTGACATCTCACTTCCGGGCTTTCATTAATTTATTTATGGCGTACTTTCATGTACGAAAATATGGGGTGTAACATAGCCCATTAGTTAATCCTCCTTCTAAATTCTATGTATATCTATATCTATATTATTATAAAAACACGAATAATTTATGATAAATGTTGAACAACTAAAATATCCCTAAAACATTGATCGACTTTTATGCCCTTAAATATTTGTATAATTTAAGGATCTAATGGTATTACCTAATGATAGAATTCTTTTTCGATTTAAACTATACATATACCCGATCGTACAACCTTGATCCTACTTGAATTAGAAAAGTATTATTCCTAATTACAATTCTTTTATAACAAGGCACATAATAAAAGAAAGATACGTACTAAAAAAAAATTTAGTACTACGTTATAGAAAACATCTATAACATTTTAAACAAAGTTGAAATTCTTGCTACTCATTAAAGTTTTAATTTGTATTTAGTACATATAAAGCTACAACCAAAGTAAGTTAGTATCTTTTACCTAAATATTAGGAGTTACTACATATTTCAAACAAATTGAGTTAATTTTTAAAATATTAAATAATAAGAGATCAATTAAATGATAATTTTTTAAAATATGAAATCTAATATTAAAGTATTAAAATAATAGGGGAAAGTTTAGCTGAATATTGTTATTTTACATGATAATAAAATTTTGAGATTGTGGTTTTTAATTTATTTATTTTTACTTCAATATGGGTAATTGATTCCTTTACAAATTTCTCAAAGAAAATCGATTGATGTTAGTCTATATTAGGTTTCCTAAAACAAGTTCGTCCAAGTCTCCTATATATCGAAGTTTAACAAATTTTTTCTTTGATTGGTTTATTTCTATTACATGCTCATGTGCCATAAATTGGTGAAAAAATATGTATATTTCTCCTAAAAAGTATGTAAAATATGTATACTATATATAATACACATATATACAGAAAAAGATTATCTGAAAAATATATATATTTCTCTAAAATCTTAACTAATTATGGACTTGATTTATCAAAATACGTGTATGGTTAATATTTTATTGCTTTGAATGTGATAAAGTAGTAATAAGTTTACTCGGGTTATATCCGACATGATTTAAATTTGACATAATTTTATAAATAACTTAGACAACTCTCACAAATATGTCAAAGTACAATAGTGAAAAAGTAATATCTTTTGGAGGTGATTCAAAAATGGACAACTATATATTTTACTTTTGAGATGGAGAAGCCAAGTTATAGAAGGAAACATACACCAAAAACGTCCTCTATAAAAAAGTATTAGATATGATATTACCAATCTGAATATTTATACACTATAAATAGAATATCAATTCACTTAACTAAATTGATTATCTTGTAGGTTAAGGCGATATAATTTTTAATTCAACTATTTTATTAATGCAATAATATTAATTTTTAGCATTTAAATGATTGTTATATTTTTATCACGTTAATTACTTTACAATGATCATATCATCTTATAATAATTCCTTCCTAAATTTAGTTAGTTGTTCTTTCACATAAAAATTCTGACTAAATATTTACGTGCAACGCACGTACATAGTAACTAGTTATTATAAAATCATGAATACAATGTCGGTTTATAAAAATAACCTTATAATATTAAGCATAATAACTCATAAAAAAAGGACATAATCGGAATTATAGATATTACCCTTATAATCCTATTAGTTTTGGACATAATACTATATATTAGGAATCCTACATGATTACCTTTAGGAATCCTACTAGTATAATTACTTTTGGGCTCTCAAACTCATATAAAATTGAACAAGTAAATATCTTTAGTCATGTAATCCTATTACTTTTAGGACATACTTTTTAAAAATTCCTATTACTAATTTAATTCGAAACTTATTATAATGTCCCATTACTAATTTAAATTGAGAATATATTATATTACCCAAATTCATCTAGAAAAAGGAGAGCCAATTTTTTTACTTGTGATGACCCAAAAGGTCATCACTTGTTTTCAAAATGAATTCTGCATTTCGAGGCATTAAAAACTCTTTCAGCATCACCTCAATTTGCGTGTGCAGTCCGGGCGCATAGTCGGAAAGCTATTATGTGAAAATCTGTGAAAAATGTTAAACTTTTGACTTAAAATGCATTTAAGTTGACTTCGGTCAACATTTTAGGTAAACGGACGCGGACCGATGACTTAACGGTCTCGGAGGGTCCGTGGAAAAATATGGGACTTGGGCGTATGCCCGGAATCGAATTCCGAGGTCCCAAGTCCGAGAAATGAATTTTTAAAAGAAATTATTTTCTGAAAAATATAAAGGTTTTTGAAAGTGAAATGCTATGTAAAATCTGTGGTATCGGGCCCGTATTATGGTTCCGGAGCTCGGTACAGGTTCAATATGATTTATATGCGTTGTCGGTAAATTTTGGTAAGAAACAAGATCCATTTGACGTGATTCAGACCTTAAATGCAAAATTTGATGTTCAAAGAAGTTGTGAGAAATTCCATTGATTTTGAGGTTTAATTCGATGTTCATGATGTTATTTTGGCGATTTGATTGCCCGGATAAGTTTATATGGTGTTATTGAGTTAGTACGTATGTTTGGTTTGGAGCTCCGAAGGCTCGGGTAAGTTTCGGATGTGTTTCGGAAGGTTTTGAACTCATAAAAAAGTTGCAGGTTTTTCAGTTCTTATTCTGGTATTTTCTTCTTCGCGTTCGCGGGAGGACCCTCGCGAACACGATGAGTTATTCATGCTGAAAGAAATTTCCTTCTACGCGAACGCGAGACCCAGGTCGCGAACGCGAAGCTTTGGGGGGTCTTGCCTTCGCGAACGCGGGCTTGGTATCGCGAACGCGAAGGCTTATGAGCCTGGGCAGAGGGAGGGGTATTATACCTACGCGAACGTGACCACCTGGACGCGAACGCGACCACCTGGACGCGAACACGAAGGCTCGAGGAGTTAGTGCTTTGCGAACACGAGCCCATTTCCGCGAACGCGAAGGTCTCTCAGGCCTAGTTCATCGCGAACACGATGAGCCTGTCGCGAACGCATAGACCAAATTCGCCTAGTAATTTGTAAGTTCAAAAACAGAATGCATTACGGAAATTTCACCATTTTTCATAAACTTCATCTTCTCTACACCTCTTGGGCGATTTTTGAAGAGGAACTTCACCATAGCTTCATAGGTATGTAATCCTAAGCTCGTTTTCTTCCATTTTTATCAACACTCACTAGATTTCTAGGCCTAAAACATGAGATTAAGGGTAGAAAATTAGGGATTTGGGTAGAGTTAGGGATTTTTGATTATTTGAGAATTTGACCTCGTTTTGGGGTCGGATTTCAAAAAAATATATATATTCGGGCTCGTGGCTGATCGGGTTTTGGTCCGAACCTCGTGTTTTGACCAAGCGGGCCCGGGGTCGATTTTTGACTTTTTGGGAAGAATGATTAGAAAGTTATAATTAGGCATTGGAATTGGATTGTTTAGCGTTTATTGGTGTTATTAAGTCGATTATGTCTAGATACAATTGATTTGGAGCCAAATTCAAAAGGAAAAGCGGTGTTTGAGGTTTGAGTTGGCCGTGAAAGTTCGAGGTAAGTGTTTGGTCTAACCTTAGCTTGAGGGATTAGGAGTTGTGTCCTATTTACTATTTGCTTCTTGTTTAGTACGATATATAGGCATGGTAATGAGTATCTATACGTTGGTGTCGAGTATGACCGTGTGTCTTAAATTGCAGTTTAATGTGTTCTTAAATAATACTACGGATGCTTTAATTGATGATTCTCAGTATTGATCCAGAATTAAGATTGTTCTCGTGGAAATTACCTATGATTGAGTATTAGTGTTAGCTGAGATGGTTAGATGTTGGAATGAGATTGGATATAGCTGTTTCTCCCTTGCCGGAACGTATTTATTTTTACGGTCGAACCCCTTGTCGGGATACTATAGTTCTTTGTTGATCCCTTGCCGGGACTCTTGGTATGATTGTTGTTAAATGTAAGTATATGGATCGGGTTGCACGCCGCAACAATGTTATATTGGATCGGGTTTCACGCTGCAACAATGATATAAATAGATCGGGTTGTATGCCGCAACAATGTTATATTGGATCGGGTTGCACGCCGCAACAATGATACAGTTGGATCGGGTTGTATACCGAAATAGTGTTAAATGATAGGGATCGGGTTACGCGCCGCAACAGTGTTATTATTGTTTGTTATAAATCTTGAATTGTTCTCTTATATTTCTCTTAAATTTCTGTTGGATTTGGTATTTCCCCCGCAGCATGCACTCCCTTCCATCTTTAATTGTTTATTTTTGCTTTATTTTTCGCTGTATATTATATAACTACACAGGTTTATTTGGTAGTCTGGTCCTAGCCTCATCACTATTTCGCTGGGATTAGGCCAGGCACTTACCAGCACATGGGGTCGGTTGTGCTAATGTTACACTCTGCACTATGTGCAGATCCTGGAGCAGCTTTTGGACAGTAGCACTTGGGGAGGCTGCCTTCAGTCCATCTAGAGATCCCGAGGTAGTCCTATAGGCATCCGCAGGCTCGGCGTTCTCTTCTATCTTATTATGTACTCTTTTTTCATTGATTTCGAGACAGATTGTATTTCTTTCAGACATTTGTTGTAGTAATCTTAGTCGGTCCATGATATTGTGACACCAGATTCCGGGTAGAGACGTATGTTGACATTTGTAGCACTGGTTATGGTTATTATATTAGATTAAGTCTTCCGCTTGATTTCATTTATCGTTAATATTTAAATGTTGATTACTTGTTAATTCAGATTGTTAAAAAGGGTAAAAAAATGAAAGAGTTAGTAATTTCTATGTTTTGCGGCTTGCCTAGCTTCTACGAGTAGGCGCCATTACAACTCTCGAGGGTGGGAAATCCGGGTCGTGACATTACTATAAAAACATAAATACAATATTAATATACCAAAATAGCCCTATAATATTAAGCGGAAGAACTCATAGGGAAAGGACATAACCGCAATAACTTATTTTTTGGACTACAATACCTTCTTTGCTAATTTTTAATATTTAAGACTTTAAAATCGATAAATTTTGTCTATTAAATTCTTTTTAAAAATATGTAGGAATGTTTAATAAAATCAATTTCATAAGAATCCTTCGTATTGGCAATACATTACCACTCCATAATGTTTGTTGATACCCAATTTTTCTCTATATATTTTTAATATACATAAAAACTTTCAAAATAGCATATATATGCACATATAAGCATGCACGAGGTCTTTATAATTTTTCTATAATTTTAAAAGGTTTTAAATTGATTTATTTCTTCCTTTTTCACTTATAAATTTCCAATAACTATCCGTCAAATTATTGTTGGGATAATTAATAATCTAAATCCTATATTTATGCCAAAATATTGCTTAAATATTTTTTGTACATTTTTTTATAATTGCATTTATATTTTTAAGCCAATTTGCATATAATTGCAATATTAGCCTTATTAATGTACAATTACGTTTTATATGCATAAAATGATCTTCTATATTTTTAAAATATTAAATATCTATTTTAAATCCTTTTAGTATACGAAATTATTTTTTAGAAATCATCTATTATTTATTATAAATTATATAGGATTAAATTGGCTATTTAAAACTTAGCCAAATTATATTTCAATTTTATCCTCAATTAAACCCAATACCCCAACCCAATTTCAGATTAAAATACCCGACCCAGGCCCTAATTATACCTACCCGACCTAAAACCCATCAGATCCTGGCCGTTGATCTAAAAGATCAACGACCTTCGTTCATTCTTTCCTTTTTTAATTCTAAACTACCCCTAACCCTAACCATTTCTCTACGCACCACCACCCTAAGATCCTCCCTGCTCTCAAAACACTCTCAACCTAACCCTAATCTTCAACCGCCAACCTCCCATCTCCGGCCATCTCCGGTGACCTCTCATCGTCTCTCAAGCCTCCAATGGCTCCTCTCATGCCATGCTCGCCTCCTCTAAGGTCTTCAAGGGCCCAGGGCCATGCCGACTTGTATCTAGGGTTCATCTACTGCCTGTTCTTGGCTACTCTAGTGTGATTTCAAGCAAAATCATGTTGTATTTGCTACGATCCTTGGGTTTCTAGAATGGTTTCTTCATCTCTATACGGGTTTCTTTCGAAACCCTAATTTCTTTTCTACATCTCCTAGATCTGTATAGATCTAGGACAATTTGAGTTTGTTTGTTTTATGTTTTACACTGTCCTTGAGACTCTTTACAAGAATCATTGATTTCAAGTATTTTCACCTTTTTCTAAAAACTAGGGGGTCAGAACTTCTTTTAAAACCTTGTTTAACTTATTCATTATGTTTAAACTTCTATTTCTTGCACATTTTGACCGATTCTATGATTTTACTATATCTTTAACTCGTCTATGTTGAAAGCCCTAATTTTCTAGGTTTCTTTGTTTGGTTCTGTGTATCAGCATGGCTGACCGGTTCTCGTTTTTGAGTTTCTGTGACCATCTTGCCTTGAATATGTTTCTACTAAGTTTCTTAGCCTAACTTACATTGATTCTATGTGCTTGTGTTCATCTTGACTGTTCAAGACTTGTCTCTCTCTCATCGAATCAGTATTGTTTAACTTTCGTGCTTGCTAGAGTTATGTGTCGACCTCTGGTTATCCTTGTCTCACTTTATTTATATGTTAAACACTGACTCATGACTCTCTCTTTGATTGATTCTGAGTTCCTTGTTTCTTGTCTTGATTTGAAAGCTTTCCTTTTGACCTTCGATTCTTCCTGTTTAAACTTGGCTTATTTGCTTATTCATGGGAATCTATGCTATTCTCCTTTAATCAGTATTATTTCGGGTCCTTGATTCACTGATTTGTTATATGCTGACTCTCGATTATTTCCATATTCTGCAACCTTATTTAGTTATCTTACCTTATTTGATTAACCGTGTTATTTGTTGATTCTTTACTAACTGTTTCCTTGTGTATTTACCCCTAATTGTCTATTTTATACCTAATGCCTTACTTGATTTCCTTTCCTTAAACATATCCTTCTTTACTTTTGGTTAACTACCCCTTAATTAAGGAAGTACTTGCATTGATTTGATTCTAATTAGTATATGGTTCCATAATTATTGCTGAACTTTGATTCTTGCCTTTTTTCTACCTGTTTTCAAACTATAAGTACCCTGCTTTTTATTAACACAAGACACGAACACATTGGTTTAAAAACTCTCTCTCACACACTTAAAGCTTTCTGTTTTCTTTTGTGTTACTTACTACTGTTCTAAGTTAGTCGGCTGCAAGCCAAGGCTAACTATTGGGTTCTCTTTCACTTTGTGTTTACTATCTCTTTACTGGTATGTTCTAATTTCAATTCCCAAAACAATATGCTTCTCCTACTACTTCAATTTGTCATGTTTCTAATATGCTTCTATCTATGGTTTTGTTGTTCAACCTGCAACTAGCATGTCTACTTCACTGTCTTCTTTACTGCATGCTTCTGAATATACCCCCTTAGGATTAGCCTGCTTATGAATCCCTTTCTTGTATACCCCAATGTGACTATATTTTCTCTGATTTCTGGCATGCACCTTCCTATGTAAAGTAGTTGGCTATCGTAAGTCTGTTTGATTCTGTATTAACACTAAAGTTCATGCCGTACCTTAAAATCCCTTGAACCCCTTTCAAGGCTTCTTTGATTCTGTACCCATGTGCATCTCTGCTTACTATGTGCCCTATACTTACCCCAAATCCCCCATTACCCCTGAGTGAATGTGTGTAGCTGTTTGATTCCATGTATTGAAGTGCCGATGAACCTGTTCTGGTTCTGTATTTGGTTTGTTGATTGTTGATCACCTTACCCTTTTCAAAATTGCCTTATTTAATAACTCCTTATGTTTTTTTTACAAAACTATTTCAAGAAAATCTCTTTTAACACTGTTTTCCTACTAAAACCCCTTTCAAACTATGTCAAGCACTCTCACTCTACTCCTAAGTCCCTAGGTTCTGCCCCCTCCAGTGTGTGTACTGTCTTGGGATCCTTTTGAGATCCCTCTGAACTCTGGCACACTGAGGCTGGCCCTTCCAAACTGCACTTACTTAATTTCGTTACAAAGTCTAGGTGTGAGCACTGCCCGGGATCCTTGAGATCCTTAGGGAACTCTGACGCACCTAGACAATGATATTGTCTATGAAATTGGCATTTGAGGCTATTGGAGGTTTGGAAAATCACTTGGGCCTGCTTTAGGCTCCCTATAGTGTAACTTTTTTCTTTTTCTCTTATCTATTTATGTAATTCATTCATCTGGATTGTAATAATTTAAAAACGAATATTGGGGTGATTAGTGAAAAGGGGTGGGTAGTTATATATTTGTGGGGTAATATGGGTAGAAACCATGCCTATAGGATTTTATATTTTCTATGTTTACCTTACCATGTTAGAAATCATGCCTATAGGTTTTCAAGTGGTTCTGATAATAGAAATCATGTCTATATGTTTTTAAAATCAACTTCACAAGTAGATACCATGCCTATAGAATGTGATCCAGTTCAACATCTGTTATAACGGGTAATTACATTTGTTTTCATTAAATATCATGCCTACAAGTTTCTAACATCAGCTCTTAACAACTAGATATTATGCTTATAGGGAACAACATCAGAAATTCTGCCTATAAATCTAAAATCAGTTTAGTTCAAATAAGTCAGTTCAATTCATGTTAGTTTACTTCGAAACTGGTCTAATCAGTTGTTTGTTTTCCTTAAAAGAATTCTTTCGAGTACTGCCCTAATTTACTATTAGAAAGCATGCCTATAGGAATTCAAGAGTCCGTTCTTAAAATCTGCCCATTGTTTTACTATATGAAACATAGTTATCTTGCTCTTAGGACGCCACTATTTCAGTGTTTAGTCAAGCCTATAGGGCGAGTTTAAATTCCGCAACTCTAAAGCTATATTTCTACTACTTGAAGTTGTCCCGATTTAACAGGTTTAATCAGTAGGAAAGTTAAATAGGATCCTTCATATATTGGCCTAGTTCAGTACTTTATAACCTCTGCTCACTTAGATATCATGTTCTAGGATTTGTTTTCTTAAGTGTTTGAAT
Organism: Nicotiana sylvestris; assembly: GCF_000393655.2. Classification (NCBI taxonomy): domain Eukaryota; kingdom Viridiplantae; phylum Streptophyta; class Magnoliopsida; order Solanales; family Solanaceae; genus Nicotiana; species Nicotiana sylvestris. The sequence continues at coordinate 120,950,010 of NC_091062.1, read as the reverse complement.
GTTGTTTGAAGACGTGCCCTTATGTGATATGCTTGAGGAGGTAACTGTGAGCCTCTAACTTGCTTTATATGCAATCCCAAATTATTCTTGTTTGTCACCTAGAATTTTCTCCTTTTAAGCACCTTAGGAGTTGTCTAGAACTGCCCAGATTTAGAGGTCCTAAAATACCTCCAGGGCCACAAGGAAGGGACAGGTGGTGCACACATAGGCATTATCAAGGTTACTAGAACGCTTTAGGCTATGACCAAGGGAAGGGACTTGTGTAGAATGGGATATGATGACTGCGCGCTAATGTCACGTGTAGCCCTTCATTGAGGAGTATTTACCAGACATTGCGTGGGGTGATCCTGTAGGCTAGCCAACCTAGGACCCCTCCTTTCCAAAAATCCTTTATGTACACAACTTGTTCAAAATCTTTGTCTTATTGTTTGAGTTATACAACGTCCAACGTGCTTTACTTGCAATTATTTGTTTCAACTACATTAATGGACTAATTCATAAATATAAGTTCGGTCGGGCCAAGAGGGGTGCCTGACACCTTCCCCTCGAGATTATTATGAGCCCTTATCCTAAATCTCTGGTAATGCAAACCAATCCAAGAGTTAATCGCTCAAGGTGCCCTAACTCACCATAATCCATTAGGTGGCGACTCTTCAAATACCCAGTTTCCAAAAAAAAATGAGTTATTACCCGCATAAATGTCGGAACCCGGACCTTTCTTCCCCGTAAAAAGGGAAGGAAACAGGGGGCGCGACAATGTCCAATACCAAAGAAAGAAGATAAAAATAATATTAAATAGACTGCATAAAGAGTTGAAATTGAGAAAAAATACCTCCACAATAATATATTTTTATATTATATTTAAACTATTTTCCTACTTAAATAATATTTTTTTATTAATTTTTCGTGTAATATTGAAAATACCCAATTATTCAACAACAACTAAGAAAATATTTAAGAATATAAATGTGTGAGAAAGAAAAAAATATGGTTGGTAAGAGTCAATACCACTAATGATTCTACAAACATAAAGATCTAAAAGTGAAATATCATATCAATCTTCTACTCTTTGAAAATAAAATTTATAGTGGAGAAAATTGTAATTAAGACTAAATATTCAAAATAAGAGATGAACTAATATTAAGATCTGAATCAACATAGAATAAATTATTTTTTTATGTTAAAACCAAATAATTAAATCTTTTAATTAATTATTTAACAAGAGGATTCAATTCAATTATTTTTAAATTCATCGTATGAGTAAAATTCTTATTTAAGTTAACAATAAATCTTGGGATAAATAAATGTATTCCATAAAAATAGTGTTAGAACACAAAGTAAAAAAGGTTAGTATATTATTAAGAATCAAAATGTTATACAAGTGACTAAGGAAGCACAATCAAAGCTAAATCCTAATCAAGAACAAACTTTCAAGACTATATTATAAAGAGTCGACTCTGCTATAACGGGATTATTCTTTGTAGATGTCTCCGGCGGAATCAAATAATATTTATATGTCATGCATTACTTGCAAATATCATATCAAGAGGCATGACATTGTTAGCAATAATAGCAAGTGGTGTAAACAATGATTTTATTGTGAGGACATCCACTTTAGATTTGATATACCACTTCAAATAACTTAAATAACTATCAAAAATATATCAAAGCAGAGCAATGATGCTAAATTTATAAGGAAAACTAAATTGATAATATGGAATGAAGCACTTATGGCAAAGTGTCAAACGATCAAAATAATTGCCCGGAGTTCTTATTTCTGTCAAGTACTGCCAGTAGTTCCAAAATCGACAAAAGTAGAGACTGTAAAAGCTAACTTGCCAAAGTTATATTTCCGGCCTCAAATGAAAAAGATTCAACTGATAAAAAATATATAGTAAGAACAGATCCAGCATTCATTGTCTTGTTGCTTCGTGTCGAAAAAGAAGAAGAGCATCCAATAATAAATGATTTGGTTTTTACTTAACACTTGGTTATCAACCCCAATGATAATAGTAGTGCGTTTAATAAGAAAAATATGTCTATCATTAGATTAAAACACAATTTGTGCAAATCAGATGATAGAATTAAGAAGATATCTTAGGTAACAACAATAAATATGTTGATCAACTAGATAAAAGGTTGATTGCAAATTTTATAAGAAAAATAAAATATTTTTCAGTTTTTGACTCAGTAGAGAATGATACCAATAATTACTACCAAAAAGAATACTTAATTACTTTGATACCAAATGGCCATCTACCATATATGTTTGTTGTCGAGTTTATTATTTCTTATGTATGTTAGTGTCACAGTATATATAATAGACTAAGTTAAAATCGATCATCCATTGTACATAGGTTAATTAAAAAAAAATATTTGACATGCTACTTAATAACATAGATACGCCGAATAGCTTATGTAATAGCACACATATGGTATATAGAAGTTTTGACAATAATGTATACATGCAAAAATTGTGATACTGGTCATTGTGCTTCTAAGTATATTCTTATCCCTGGATTTAATTTTCGTCTTCCGAAACAAAGGAATAAAATTTGTGTGAAAATAATTTTTAGTATATTTATGTTTTGCAAATATAACAAATAAAGCACGAGGGCAAACATCCTAAATATTGGATTATAATATGTTTTCTTGCACGAATCTGTATATTACACTTTCAAGAAGGATATCAAAATTGACAACAAAAGTATTGGTTAAGGCAGAGCAACCAAAGCATTAGGAGAAAACATACACAAAAAAATATTGTCCACAAAGAAGTGTTTGTCAAGATACTATCACATTAAATATCTTTACACTATAATACATAATAATCTAACTAACATGATAAAATTGATCATTTTTGTAAGTTTTGATGATGTCCTTTTATTTTAAATTTATGTATTATGCCAATTTAATAATATTTTTCGGCCTTTAGATGATTGTTGTATTATTATATATAAAATTTCTCTTATTAATTAAATTTTATTGTCCCTTCACATAAATAAATATTTAAGTCATCACGTGCCATTATTAATATGCAACACACGTTCATAAATACTAGTAACTTATAAATACACCATTACGGGTGTAAAAAAACAAATAATGGCTAGCATTGAATTATTCCGCTTTGTGATAATTTTTGCAGACTAGTGACTCAAGCCATGATTGCTGTAAATTACTTCCGCAAGAAAAAAACATGTAAGTCTCCTAAAACTAGTATTTGCGGTTAAATACTACAGAATTATCAAACAATTACTAGGATATAGAATCAAAGCTTAGCCAAACACCTCAATTTTTTATCAAAAATATTTTTGGCCCAAAAAGCACTTTTGGCCAAAAAGAAGCTTGGCCAAACAGGCTATAAGACCAAATCCTAGAATTCAAGTGCCCAAGGACGTTCAATTAAGTTCGACCGCAACCGATAGGGCTGGGCAAAGTTTGCCCAAATTCAAAATTCAAATTGTTTGAAGTTTTGATTTGAATTTTCGGATTATGGATTGGATCACAAATTTAATTTTAAAACTTTTGGATTTTGCATTGGATACTGGATTTGGTATTTTCAAATTTTTTGATATCCAAAAATCCAATTTTTTTATATTTTATATTCAGTCTATTATTCATTTGCCAATAGTAACAAGTTCAATATCTGTTAGAAAATGCAAATTCAAGCTTGAATTGAGCAATCATGGCTGAAATTTACATTTAGCTCAGAGAGAATTGAGAGATACAATGTTCTAGAAGAATAGCTCTTATTGTCTTCTCTGTACAAATAACCCGCATATATCCTAACTAAAATGAAAAAAATAAATACAAATTGGGCCAGGCCCAGTTGCAAAATATAACCTAACTAACAACTAACATGACTAGCCCACATCACTAGTCAACATCAGTATTATTACACTTAGTTATCCGAACACTGTCACGACCCGAATTTCCCATCATCGGGTGTCGTGATGGCGCCTACTATCGGAGCTAGGCAAGCCAAATATTTAAAACACCTTTCTTGCTTTCTTTCAAACAATATAATAAACGAGACAAAATTTAAGCGGAAGACTTTAAATCTAAAGCAACTGAAAACCAAAGTGTGGAAGTTTAATACACATCACTACCCAAGGTCTGGTGTCACTAGCTCACGGACTACTACAGAATACTACAAACAATGTCTGAAAGGAAATACATCATGTTTGTCTGATACAAGATGAACAAACGAAAAACATGGAAAGGGACTTCGGCCTGCGAACGCCAGCTAGGCTACCTCGAGAGTCCCTGGACTGAAGACAGCTCCCAGAAATCCTACTGCTGTGGTCCGTAAGCTGCTCCCTGATCTGTGCACAAAAATTTGAACATAGTGTAGCATCAGCACAACCGACCCCATGTGCTGGTAAGTGCCTGGCCTAACCCCGACGAAGTAGTGACGAGGCTAGACAGTACCTACCACATTTAACCTATACAGATATATATACAACAAGTGCAAGAAAACAATAACAAGATAATACAAAGTAAAACTGGGAGGGGACATGCTATCGGGGAGTAACAGATAAAAATGAAATATCGGAAATAAGCAGAAGAGACTCCGGTTCCCATGATATATATATATATATATATATATATATATATAAGTGGACGGCGTGCCACACGATCCCATAATATCATATATAAGTGGACGGCGTGCCACACGATCCCATAATATCATATATAAGTGGACGGCGTGCCACACGATCCCATAATATCATATATAAGTGGACGGCGTGCCACACGATCCCATAATATCATATATAAGTGGACGGCGTGCCACACGATCCCATAATATCATATATAAGTGGACGGCGTGCCACACGATCCCATAATATCATATATAAGTGGACGGCGTGCCACACGATCCCATAATATCATATATAAGTGGACGGCGTGCCACACGATCCCATAATATCATATATAAGTGGACGACGTGCCACACGATCCCATAATATAGTTCATAATATCTGACTTTATATAGTAGACCCCTTCAGGGGAGAATAACAACTCAATACCTTTAACCCGGCAAGGGTACAGCTAACAGCCCGAAATATCCCGACAAGGGAGAATATATATATCAGTCTACACATCCCGGCAAGGGAGTATTCACAACACATTCTCCTTTTTAAATCCATTCTTCCTCAACTAACACATTCATGTTCGAGCTAACGCTCCAAAAGTACACCAATCGCAATTTTACCTCAACCGTTCATATTATGTGAAACTCATCAAATAAACAAGGAGCTTGTGTCACATTATTCGAATTAAAAGCAATCAAGACTCACGGTCATGCTAGACTCCGGTGCATAGATAACCGTCACCATGCCTATACACCGTACTCCACATTAGCAAGTAGCAAATATCATCCTAATCCTATTCCCTCAAGCCAAAGTTAGAACAAACACTTACCTCGAATGCTCCAAACTCAACTCACGCTTCTAGTATAGCTTTACCTCTTGATTCCACCACCAATCCGCTCGAATCTAGTCATAAGTTACTTAATCACATTAATAATTACTAAATGAATCATCCCCAATGCATGAAAATAGATTTTTCAAGGTTTTCCCCAAAAATGTCAAAAATACCCCCGGATCCACGTGGTCGAAAATCGAGGTTCGGACCAAAACCCGGTTACCCATTCCCCCACGAATCCAAATATATGCTTTGTTTTGAAATCGGACCCCAAATTGAGGTCCAACTCCTCAATTTGTAGAAAACCTAGGTTCTACCCAAAACACCCAATTTCCCCCATGAAAATCTTTGTTTTGAAGTTGAAATCATGTTAAAAGATGTTAAGAAGTGAAGAAAATGAGTTAGAAATCACTTACCAATCGTTTTGAAGAAGAAAAGTTGTTTGGAAAATCGCCTCTTAGGTTTTGGGTTTTTGAAAAGTGGAAAAAGTGACTGAAAATCCCGAATTTATATATATGCTGGGGGCTGGCGCGGACCGCGCAGAAATGCACCGCGGCCGCGTGGCTGCTAGCGCGGACCACGCGGAAATGTACCGCGGCCGCGTCGAGGGAGGGAAGAAGTGGGCTCTCTCTGAACCCACCCAGCGCGGACCGCACTGATTTGGTGCGCGGCCTCGCTGGTCGACCCTCTGAATCCCACCACGCAGACCGCACAGAAAAGCACCGCGGCCGCGTGGCTGCCAGCGCGGACCACGCGGAAATGGCCGCGGTCGCGCTGGGCCTGCAACATCTGAACCTGTATATTATTTTTTTTTCTAAGTTCAAGACCTCCCGGGCCCCATTCAAAACTCACCCGAGCCCTCGGGGCTCCAAACCAAACATGCAGACAACCTTAAAAACATCTTACGGACTTACTCGTGCGATCAAATCGCCAAAATAACATCATATACATAGGATCAAGCCTCAAACATATGATTTTCTTTCAACTTTCACAAAAACTCAACTTCCCCATTTTAAGTCCGAAACACGTCATATGACATTCGTTTTTAGCCAAACTTTACAGATAGTGCTTAAAACATATTTAAGACTCGTACCGGGCGTCAGAACCAAAATACGAGCCCGATACCATAGTTTTCTGATCAATTTTCTTCTTCATTTTCCTTAATTAATTTCAGAAAACAATTTCACACAAAAATTCATTTCTCGGGCTTGGAACGTCGGAATTTGATTCCGGGCACACGCCCAAGTCCCATATTTTCCTACGGACCCTCTGGGACCGTCGAATCACAGGTCCGGGTCCGTTTACCCAAAATATTGACCGAAGTCAACATTATGCATATTAATACCAAAATTCATCAAATGTTTCACATAATTCACATATTCTAACATAAAAACTTTCCAGCTACGCGCCCGAACTGTGCACGCCAATCAAGGCAACTAAAAACGAGGTTTTCAAGGCCTCGGGAGCACGGAACAAGGAAGAATTACGGTTATGACCCCTTGGGTCGTCACATTCTCCACCTCTAAAACAACCGTTCGTCCTTGAATGGACAAAAGAAAGAAGTACCTGAGTCGGAAAATAAATGAGCATAACGGATCTGCATATCGGACTCGGACTCCCAGGTCGATGCCTCAGGAGGCTGACCTCTCCATTGAACCACGCACCGAAGGAAAACTCTTCGACCTCAACTGTCGAACCTGCCGGTCTAGAATAGCCACCGGCTCCTCCTCATATGACAGATCCTTGTCCAATTGGACAGTGCTGAAATCCAACACGTGCGATGGATCTCCGCGATACTTCCGGAGCATAGATACATGAAACACGGGATGCACAGCTGACAAGCTAGGTGGCAAGGCAAGTCTATAAGCCACCTCTCCCACACGATCAAGAATCTCAAATGGACCGATGAACCTAGGGCTGAGCTTGCCCTTCTTCCCAAATCTCATCACGCCCTTCATAGGCGATACACGGAGCAATACACGCTCACCAACCATGAAAGAAACATCTCTGACCTTGCGGTCTGCATAACTCTTTTGTCTGGACTGAGCTGTACGAAGTCTATCCTGAATAATCCTGACCTTGTCCAAGGCTTCCTGAACCAGATCCGTACCCAATAATCGAGCCTCTCCCGGCTAAAACCATCCAACTGGAGACCGACATCGCCTACCATACTATGCCTCATACGGAGCCATCTGAATGCTGGACTGGTAGCTATTGTTGTAGGCGAACTCTGCTAAAGGCAAAAACTTGTCCCACGAGCCTCCAAAATCAATGACACAGGCTCGGAGCATGTCCTCAAGAATCTGAATAGTCCTCTGGGCTGACTGTCCGTCTGGGGATGAAATGTTGTACTCAACTCAACCTCAGTGCCCAACTCTCGCTGAACCGCTCTCCAGAAATGCGAGGTAAACTGCGTACCCCGATCCGAAATGATAGACAGTGGCACCCCATGAAGGCGAACAATCTCCCTGATATAAATCTCGGCTAACCTTTCGGACGAATAGGTGGCTGCAACAGGAACAAAATGCGCTGACTTGGTCAGCCTATCAACAATGACCCAAACTGCATCAAACTTTTTCCGAGTCATCGGAAGTCCAATAACGAAATCCATCGTAGTCCTCTCCCACTTCCACTCGGGAAGTGCAATACTCTGAAATAGACTACCGGGTCTTTTATGCTCGTACTTAACCTGCTGACAATTCAAACACCGAGCCACATGCGCCACGATGTCTTTCTTCATCTTACGCTACCAATAGTGCTGCCTCAGATCCTGATACATCTTCGCGGCGCCCGGGTGAATAGAATACCTAGAACTGTGGGCCTCCGCTAAGATCAACTCTCGAATCCCATCAACATTGGGCACACAAACTCGCCCCTGCAATCTCAATACACCATCATCATCTAAGGTTACTTTCTTGGCACCTCCACGCTGCACCGTGTCTCTCAAGACACACAAATGGGGATCCTCAAACTGCCGCTCGCGGATACGCTCTAATAGTGAGGAACGAGCAACCGTGCAAGCTAACACTCTGCTAGGCTCAGAAATATCCAACCTCACAAGACGATTGGCCAAGGCCTGAACATCCAAAGCAAGCGATCTCTGGCTGACTGGAATATAAGCAAGACTACCCATGCTGGCGGACTTCCTGCTCAATGCATCGGCCACCACATTGGCCTTCCCCGGGTGGTATAAGATAGTAACATCATAATCCTTTAGCAACTCTAACCACCTCCTCTGCCTCAAATTCAACTCTTTCTGCTTGAACAGATACTGAAGACTCTTGTGATCAGTGTAAACCTCACACGTCACGCCATATAAGTAATGCCTCCAGATCTTCAAGGCATGAACAATGGCTGCCAACTCGAGATCATGAACCGGATAATTCTTCTCGTGGATCTTCAACTGCCTCAAACCATAAGCAATGACGTTGCCTTCCTGCATCAACACTGCACCAAGCCCAATACGAGACGCATCACAATAGACTGTATATGGCCCTAAACCTGTGGGCAAAACCAATACTGGTGCCGTAGTCAGAACCGTCTTGAGCTTCTGAAAGCTCGCCTCACACTCGTCCGACCACCTGAACTAGACACCCTTCTAGGTCAATCTGGTCATAGGGGCTGCAATGGATGAAAACCCCTCCACGAACCGACGGTAGTAACCTGCTAACCCCAAAAAACTCCGAATATCCGTAGCTGAAGCTGGTCGAGGCCAGTTCTTGACTGCCTCTATCTTCTTCGAGTCTACCTGAATACCTGCTGCTGATACGACATGACCTAGGAATGCGACCGAACTCAACCAAAACTCGCACTTTGAGAACTTAGCATACAACTGACTATCCTTTAGGGTCTGAAGGACCACTCTGAGGTGCTGCTCATGCTCCTCCTGGCTGCGGGAGTATATAAGAATATCGTCAATGAAGACTATCACGAACAAGTCCAAATAAGGTCTGAACACTCGGTTCATCAACTCCATGAACGCTGCTGGGGCATTAGTCAATCCAAATGACATGACTAAAAACTCATAGTGCCCATACCGAGTGTGAAATACTGTCTTGGAGACATCAGACGCCCTAATCCTCAGTTGATGATAACCAGATCTCAAATCTATCTTTGAAAACACCCTCGCACCCTGAAGCTGGTCGAATAAATCGTCGATCCTCGGCAGTGGATACTTATTCTTAATTGTAACCTTGTTCAATTGCCGGTAATCGATGCACATTCTCATCGAACCATCCTTTTTCTTAACAAACAACACCGGCGCACCCCAAGGCGAAACACTGGGTCTAATGAAACCTTTCTCAAGCAAATCCTGTAGCTGTTCCTTTAACTCTTTCAACTCCGGCGGGGCCATACGATATGGCGGGATAGAAATGGGCTGAGTGCCCGGGGCCAAATCAATACAAAAGTCGATATCCCTGTCGGGCGGCATACCCGACAAGTCTGAAGGGAAAACCTCAGGAAACTCCCGAACAACGGGCACAAAATCAATAGAAGGGGCCTCCGCGCTAGAATCGCGAACATACGCCAAGTAGACCAAACATCCCTTCTCGACCATACGCCGAGCTTTCACATACGAGATAACACTACAGGTAAAATGACCAGAAGTCCCCCTCCACTCTAAACGGGGTAAATCCGGTAAGGCTAAGGTTACGGTCTTGGCATGGCAATCCAAGATAGCATGGTACGGGGATAACCAATCCATCCCCAATATAACATCGAAGTCGACCATGTCCAAAAGCAACAAATCAACATGGGTCTCAAGACCCCCAAACACTACGATACAAGAACGATGAACTTGGTCTACCATAATAGAATTACCCACCGGTGTTGACACATAAACAGGAATACTCAACGAGTTAGAAGGCATAACCAAATAGGGTGCAAAATAGGACGACGCATATGAATACGTAGATCCGGGATCAAATAGCACAGAAGCATCCCTATCACAGACCAGAATAGTACCTGTAATCACAGCATCTGATGACTCAGCCTCTGGCCTGGCTAGCAAAGCATAACAATGGGGTTGGGCCCCACCTCCCTGAATCATATCCCTGGGACGATCTGCTGCTGGTTGACCCCTACCTCTAGCGGTCGGAGCTCCACCTCTAAGACCTCTACCTCCACCTCTATGTCCTCTACCCCCACCTCTAGCTGGCTGGGCAGGCTGTGGGGCAACTGGTGCCTGGATTATCGGGCAAGAACCCTGCTGCTGCGAGCTGCTGGAAGCTCGAGGGCAATATCTGGCAATATGACTCACATCGCCGCAAGTATAACAAGCCCTCGGCTGCTGAGAAAAACGAAGTGGTGGTGCACTGATAGGTGCTGATGGTGAACTAAAAATTTGCTGGTCAGAATACTGCGGCTAAGAACCACGACCACCTGGTGTACCATGGGAAGCCTGGAGAGCTGACTGAAAGGGCCTCGAAGGATGGCCTCTACCATAAGAATCCCTACCTCCAGATGAGATACCACTGAATCTACCAGAATGATGGGGCCTCTTATCAGACCCATGACCACCTCCCTGAGAAAGTGCCATCTCTATCCGGCGGGCACCATCTGCTGCCTCCTAAAATGAAATCTCACTACCGGCACTCATGGCCATCTAAACACGGATCGGCTGAACTAACCCATCAACAAACCTTCGCACCCTCTCTCTCTCAGTGGGGAGTATCACAATGGCATGACGAGCAAGATCAATGAACCGGGTCTCATACTTGGTGACTGTCATAGGAACCTGCTGGAGATGCTCAAACTGCCTACGAAGAGCATCTCGCTGAGTAACTGGAAGAAACTTCCCCAGAAATAACTCTGAAAACTGATCCCAGGTCAATGATGGCGACCCTGCTGGCCTGGCTAAACAGAAATCTCTCCACCAAGTCTTGGCGGATCCTGCCAGGCGAAAAGTGGCGAAATCGACCCCATTAGTCTCTACAATGCCCATAGTCCGTAGAACCTCATGACAGCTGAATATGAAATCCTGAGCATCCTCTGAGGGAGTGCCATTATATGTAGTAGTGAAGAGCTTGGTGAAACGATCAAGCCTCCATAAAGCATCCGCGGACATAGCCGCACCATCGCTGGACTGAGCCGCAATACCTGGATGTGCTGCCACAGCTGGCTGAACTGCCACGGCTGGCTGAACCGCTGGAACCTGAGCCTGAGGAGCTACCGGCTCTAGAGTACGAGTATCGGGAGTCTGAACTCCTCCCCCAGCCTGAGATGTGGCTGGAGCTACGGGAAGCAAACCCGCTCTAGAAATGCCCTCCATAAAGCCTACCAGTCGGACCAAAGCGTCCTGAAGCACTGGAGTGGCTATGAAACCCTCTGGGACCTGAGCTGGGCCCACTGGAACAGCTGGGGCCGGAACCTCCTCCTCAAAATCAACCTGAGGCTCTGTCGCTGGAAATGCTGCTCGGGGCTGAGCTCTGCCCCGGCCTCGGCCTCTGGCACGGCCTTGGCCTCGCCCTCTGCCCCTAATAATGGCTGGTGCTGGGGGCTCAGGCTATTGCACGGTAGAAGAGGAATCACGTGTCCTCGCCATCTGCGAAAGAACAGAGTGGAAGGATAATCAGTACTTGAGAAACAGAATCGCACGACAAGAATGAACAAGGTGAAGTCTTCCTAACTCAGTAGCCTCTTCGGGATAAATACAGACGTCTCCGTACCGATCCCTCAGACTCTACTGAGCTTGTCCGTGAGTTGTGAGACCTAAGTAACCTAGTGCTCTGATACCAACTTGTCACGACCCGGATTTCCCACCATCGGGTGTCGTGATGGTGCCTACTATCGGAGCTAGGCAAGCCAAATATTTAAAACACCTTTCCTGCTTTCTTTCAAACAATATAATAAACGAGACAAAATTTAAGCGGAAGACTTTAAATCTAAAGCAACTGAAAACCAAAAGTGTGGAAGTTTAATACACATCACTACCCAAGGTCTGGTGTCACTAGCTCACGGACTACTACAGAATACTACAAACAATGTCTGAAAGGAAATACATCATGTTTGTCTGATACAAGATGAACAAACGAAAAACATGGAAAGGGACTTCGGCCTGCGAACGCCAGCTAGGCTACCTCGAGAGTCCCTGGACTGAAGACAGCTCCCAGAAATCCTACTGCTGTGGTCCGTAAGCTGCTCCCTGATCTGTGCACAAAAATTTGAACATAGTGTAGCATCAGCACAACCAACCCCATGTGCTGGTAAGTGCCTGGCCTAACCCCGGCGAAGTAGTGACGAGGCTAGACAGTACCTACCACATTTAACCTATACAGATATATATACAACAAGTGCAAAAAAACAATAACAAGATAATACAAAGTAAAACTGGGAGGAGACATGCTATCGGGGAGTAACAGATAAAAATGAAATATCGAAAATAAGCAGAAGAGACTTTGGTTCCCATGATATATATATATATATAAGTGGACGGCATGCCACACGATCCCATAATATCATATATAAGTAGACGGCGTGCCACACGATCCCATAATATCATATATAAGTGGACAGCGTGCCACACGATCCCATAATATCATATATAAGTGGACGGCGTGCCACACGATCCCATAATATCACACGATCCCATAATATCATATATAAGTGGACGGCGTGCCACACGATCCCATAATATCATATATAAGTGGACGGCGTGCCACACGATCCCATAATATCATATATAAGTGGACGGCATGCCACACGATCCCATAATATAGTTCATAATATCTGACTTCATATAGTAGACCCCTTCAGGGGAGAATAACAACTCAATACCTTTAACCCGGCAAGGGTACAGCTAACAGCCCAAAATATCCCGACAAGGGAGAATATATATATCAGTCTACACATCCCGGCAAGGGAGTATTCACAACACATTCTCCTTTTTAAATCCATTCTTCCTCAACTAACACATTCATGTTCGAGCTAACGCTCCAAAAGTACACCAATCGCAATTTTACCTCAACCGTTCATATTATGTGAAACTCATCAAATAAACAAGGAGCTTGTGTCACATTATTCGAATTAAAAGCAATCAAGACTCACGGTCGTGCTAGACTCCGGTGCATAGATAACCATCACCATGCCTATACACCGTACTCCACATTAGCAAGTAGCAAATATCATCCTAATCCTATTCCCTCAAGCCAAAGTTAGAACAAACACTTACCTCGAATGCTCCAAACTCAACTCACGCTTCTAGTATAGCTTTACCTCTTGATTCCACCACCAATCCGCTCGAATCTAGTCATAAGTTACTTAATCACATTAATAATTACTAAATGAATCATCCCCAATGCATGAAAATAGATTTTTCAAGGTTTTTCCCAAAAAGGTCAAAAATACCCCCGGACCCACGTGGTCGAAACTCGAGGTTCGGACCAAAACCCGGTTACCCATTCCCCCATGAATCCAAATATATGATTTGTTTTTAAATCGGACCCCAAATTGAGGTCCAACTCCTCAATTTGTAGAAAACCTAGGTTCTACCCAAAACACCCAATTTCCCCCATGAAAATCTTTGTTTTGAAGTTGAAATCATGTTAAAAGATGTTAAGAAGTGAAGAAAATGAGTTAGAAATCACTTACCAATCGTTTTGAAGAAGAAAAGTTGTTTGGAAAATCGCCTCTTAGGTTTTGGATTTTTGAAAAGTGGAAAAAATGACTGAAAATCCCGAATTTATATATATGCTGGGGGCTGACGCGGACCGCGCAGAAATGCACCGCGGCCGCGTGGCTGCCAGCGGGGACCGCGCAGAAATGTACCGCGGCCGCGCCGAGGGAGGGAAGAAGTAGGCTCTCTCTGAACCCCCCCAGCGCGGACCGCACTGATTTGGTGCGCGGCCGCGCTGGTCGACCCTCTGAACCCCACCACGCGGACCGCACAGAAAAGCACCGCGACCGCGTGGCTGCCAGCGCGGACCGCGCGGAAATGGCCGCGGCTGCGCTGGGCCTGCAACATCTGAACCTGTATATTATTTTTTTTTCTAAGTCCAAGACCTCCCGGGCCCCATTCAAAACTCACCCGAGCCCTCGGGGCTCCAAACCAAACATGCACACAACCTTAAAAACATCTTACGGACTTACTCGTGTGATCAAATTGCCAAAATAACATCATATACATAGGATCAAGCCTCAAACACATGATTTTCTTTCAACTTTCACAAAAACTCAACTTCCCCATTTTAAGTCCGAAACACGTCATATGACGTCCGTTTTTAGCCAAACTTTACAGATAGTGCTTAAAACATATTTAACACTCGTACCGGGCGTCAGAACCAAAATACGAGCCCGATACCACAGTTTTCTGATCAATTTTCTTCTTCATTTTCCTTAATTAATTTCAGAAAACAATTTCACATAAAAATTCATTTCTCGAGCTTGGGACCTCGGAATTTGATTCCGGGCACACGCCGAAGTCCCATATTTTCCTACGGACCCTCCGGGAACGTCGAATCATAGGTCCGGGTCCGTTTACCCAAAATGTTGACCGAAGTCAACATTATGCATATTAATACCAAAATTCATCAAATGTTTCACATAATTCACATATTCTAACATAATTCACATAAAACCAATCGAGGCAACTAAAAGCGAGGTTTTCAAGGCCTCGGGAGCACGGAATAAGGAAGAATTACGGTGATGACCCCTTGGGTCGTCACAAGTACCCCCTTCAAGTTGGAGTGTGATAAACCACCCAACTTGGACAAATGTGAATGATGGGCGGCACCAGGTAGACTTTTGGTGAAGACATCAACCATTTGAGTGGAATTGGAAGTATGGAGTAGGGTAACCGAACCATCAACCAACTTGGTGCGAACAAAATGACAATCTAGCTCAATATGTTTGGTCATTTCATGGAACACAGGGTTCTTGACAATGTGAATTGCAGCCTGGTTATCACAATAAACAGGAATAGAAGAGAGGTCAGTCATGCCAAAATAAGCCAAAAGTCTAGATAATCATGTAACATCTGCCACAACCTTGCTCAAAGACCTATATTCAGCTTCAGCTGAAGAGAGAGAGAGAGACAACTGGCTGCTTCTTAGATTTCTAGCAAACCAAACTGCCACCCAACAGGATGCAAAAACCAGTCATTAATCTTCTGCTATCAATACAAGACCCCTAATCACTATCACAATAAACCTGGACAGAAACATTTGAGGAGTTATTAAGAAAAATCCCAAGATCAAAAGTACCATTCAGATATCTCAGCAGGTGGAGGGCAGATTTCATATGAGGAACACAAGGTTTTTGCATAAATTAGCTAAGGTGCTGCACAACAAATGAGAGGTCTGGCCTGATGTGAGTGAGAAAATTCAACTTCCCTATGAGGCTTCTCTATACTTTAGGATTGGGCAAAGGTTCACTAACAGATGCCATTAGTTAATCATTCAATTCAAAAGGGCAAACAACAAGGGCACAAACATCACAATTAAACTCTTTTAGCAAATCACTGATAAACTTTTTCTGAAGAAGGAAAACTCCAGATGGAGTGTACAACACCTCAATCCTAAGAAAATAATTAAGCAGCGCCAAATCCTTGATTTTAAATTGGCTATGTAGAAAGCACTTTAAAGTAGTAATCTCATTCATACCAGTCCTAGTTAAGATAATGTCATCCATATACACAACTATAATAACCAAGGAATCACCTGAACTTTGGTAAACAAATAGTCATTGAAAGAATGGTGGTACCCTCTAGACTGTAATGCTTATGATAGTTTGGCATACCATTGTCTGGATACTTGCCTCAAACCATAAAGAGATTTCTGCAATTTGAACACTAAAGGGACAAAAGAAGAAGAAGAAGAAGAAGAAGAAACAGACAAACTAGGAGGAAGTCTGATAAAGAAGTTCAAACGGACTCTTGTGAGACAAAAGGGGAGAAGGAAACCTGTTGATCAAATAGTTCGCTGTCAAGACAATCACCCCAGAATCTAATGGGGAGATGGTACTAAAAAGGTAAAGCCCTAGCAGTATCAAACAAGTGTCTATGCTTCCTCTCAACCACCCCATTTTGTTGAGGAGTATGAGGGCAAGAGGTTTGATGCACAATTCCCATAGCAGAGAAATATTGAGAACCAGAAAGGCTAGACCCCAATTCCAATGCATTATCACTTCCTACAATTTGCACCTTAGTGTGAAAATGGGTTTTTACCATGGCAATATAGGCTTTCAACATATCAAATTCATTGCTTTTGGACCCTAGGAGATGGGTCCAAGTAGCTCTAGTATAATCATCAACTATGATCAAAAAGTATTTGGATCCAGTATATATGGGTGCATGGTAAGGTCCCCAAGTATCGATATGTATTAATTAAAAATGAGTAGTTGATTGTATTGAACTATCAGGAAATAGTAATCTAGTTTGTTTGGCTAAAGGGCAAATAGGACAAGAGAACGATTATTTAGAAGATAAACGTGGACTGCATGCAGAAATCGATTTCATTTTGAAAAAAGACAAATGCCCAAGTGTGTAATGCCAAACAACATCCTCTTTATTCACTTTATTAACATGTGCATCAGTGGCTACATTTGTTTGATCAACATACAAGCTTGCATGACTACTAGGTGCACTAGGAAATTCAGTAGAGGAAAGATTACAGGGAATAGAACAAGAAAAAACAGTAGGTAAAGCAGCATGACAACACAAAGGACCAGAATTTGCAGGAAGTTGAAACAGCTTGTAAAGTCCATTGTCTGGTCTACCAAGCACCGCTGGCTTCTTAAGTGAAAGGCCCTGTAGAGTACATCCAGTGTTGGTAAATTGAACTATATCACCTAGTTTTTCGACTAATTTATAAACAGAATGAGATTATGTTGAAAGCTAGGGACATAAAGAACATTATGAAGGGTAAGATCAGGGGACAAAGTTAATGAACCAATATTGGTAAATCTAACTTTATAACCATTAGGAAGAGAAACTAAGTAAGGAATGGGTAGAGTCTGAATGTCAAAGAGAAGGGACTTATCAAAGGTCATATGATCAGATGCTCCAGAATCTATGATCCAAATAGTATTCTCTATTTTAGTAAGTAGACAAGTTATGAATAAACCATTCTCAGGCAACAACTTACCAACAAAATTAGCAGAAGCCAAAAGGTTTGGAGTAGTAGGAGAAGTAGGAGTGATCAATTAGGAGTATTGATCCTTGGTCAACCCAGGCAAAGTGTAAAGCTGCTTAGACTCAGTATGCATGGCAGGACCACCAGCATTTCTAGTCTCATCAGAGTTAACAGGAGATTGAACCTCAACATGTGTTGCAGTTCTCCTAGGTGTATTAACTTTAGTAAATTTGAAATTCTGAGGAAAACCATGCAGCTTGTAGCACTTTTCAACAGAATGCCCTGGTTTCTTACAGTACTTGCAAATGATAGAGGACCTTTGATTGTCTGGTTTTTGAGGATTGAAAGTCACCTTAGAGGGGAAAGACTGCTTGGACACTCCAGCATTAAAGGAAGCAGAGTTTGAGTTTGAATGAAACTGAGAAATGGAGGATACTTGCCTTTGTTTCTCATTACTTAGTAGAATCCCATAAACTTTACTCATAGATGGAAGGGGTTTTATCATCAAGATATTGCTTCTGACTTGAAGGTAAGTCTCATTGAGCCCCATTAAGAATTGATATACCTTCTGCTCTTCATCATCCTTTTTATTTCCCCCAAATGTGCATACAGAGAGGTGATTAACAGAAATGGAAGCTATTTCATCCCAAAGTTGTTTTATTTTGTTAAAATAGGAGGCTATGTCCAAAGGACCCTGAGAAATGTGAGATAACTCCTTCTTAAGTTCAAAAATTCTAGCACCATCAGCCATATCATATCTCTCCTCTAACTCACGCCAAATGTCTTTGGCCAGTTCTGAATACTCAACACTACGAGAAATCTCCTTGGTGAGAGAATTGGTCAGCCAAGGCACAACTAAATCATTACAACGTTGCCATTGCCTGACTAGAGGGGAACCATCGGGTGGTTTTTCAGTAGTGTCATTTATAAAGTCTAATTTATTGTGCACAGATAGAGCTACCAAAATATTTCGACACCAGCTTCCATAGCTAGTGCCATCAAAAGGAGTGGAAACTAGAGAGGCTCCTAAAACATCGGATGGATGTACATAAAGAGGATGGCACGGATGAGTATAGTCATCAGGATGGAAAGCAATAGGACGAGAGGAAGAAGAGTTTCCTCTGTCAACAACAGGAGTAGCATCGCAGGGAGGAGTAATCGTCATAGCAAATCAAAATAATCCCACACAATATCATATCGAATAGCAACAGTTTAAGAATAACAAAACAACTAATTGACTTTACGGCTCACAAATCTCGATCAACAAGCAGAGGCAATCAAAAACAGATGATGAAAGAGATGTTGTTACCAACACCTTCGCGATCGGAAGGAGACGGCCTTGTAAGAGCAATAAAAGAACCCTAATCTTCGAAATGAGCTCCAATGAGAAACCCTAACAGACTAGATGAACTCAGCAAGATGAAAATCGACGACCAAAACCCTAGATATCCGAACAACTCCAATCGACGCAGAGATTCTCACAATTTCACGAAGAATCTCACAATTTATAAAGAATCCAGGACCTTCGGACCTCAAATCGAGAGACGGAAGAACGAATTTGGGAAAAAACGATCTTAGATGCAAAAGTGAGAAAACTCGAGTAAAGCATTACGAGTTTTACATCGGAAGGGAGCCAAGGACCAGATTTAATGCTTCCCACTCTGATACCATGTTAGAGAATGCAAATTCAAGCTTGAATTGAGCAACCATGGCTGAAATTTACATTTAGCTCAGAGAGAATTGAGAGATACAATGTTCTAGAAGAAGAGCTCTTATTGTCTTCTCTGTACAAATGGCCCGCATATATCCTAACTAAAATGAAAAACATAAATACAAATTGGGCCAGACCCAATTACAAAATATAACCCAACTAACAACTAACAAGACTAGCCCACATCAGTATTATTATACTTAGTTATCCGAACAATATCCTAACTATTAGAAATAATCTCATATATTCAAATGTAATTACTAAGTTACTGTCAGAATACTTTCTATTTGAATAATGATTTTACTATTGCTACTTCTTATCGGCCTTACTGATATCATTGTTGTATTTCTTTGATGATGGTTTTATTACTTGAATACTTTATTTGTATGATTGCAGTGAAAATGAGGAACTTTTTAGGTAATTTAATATGAATACTTCATTTGGATGTTCATTATCGTAGAAAGAAGAAACATTTTAACTTATTAGCTCAAAATCGAAAATTTAAAAAATCCAAACCGATTAATCCAAATCCAATCTTAAAAAATCCGATTCGATCTGAGTTTATTTGGATTGAATTTAAATTATCATTTTTAATCCGAAAACTACAAATCGAAACTAAAATCTTCATATTCAATTCGAATTGCCCCGATGCCCATCCCTAGCAGCAGCCGAGGAAGTCCGTAAGCCAGTCCCCACGAGAATTAAGGCAACACTGTTAAGAAACAGTAAGCATTGCTGGTCCATAATTGTAGACAGACAAGACATGGCAATATTCAATGGTTTCCCATGATGTAAGCACACTTGCAGTCCCATGTTGATGTAGTAGAGAATTTCATGTCTTTTCCGTTCTTTATTTGGCTTCAATTGTCATGATCGGCTCTCTTTGTCTACGGCGTGCATCACACCAAGACCTTCCAAGAAAGTGGATTAGAATGGATGAGGATTACAAGACTTGCATATATTGGGTGATTGTCCATTTGTGCCGATTTTACCTTCTTCTTTTTTTTATAATGAAATTTTTTGTAACAATCTCCTAGTAATTTTTCTCGTAGTTTATGTTTTCATTAACATGTTAATTCATGTTTAGATTACCATTTTGAATGGTCCAATTATTCTACTATGGAATTATAGGCCATTGATGTCTGGTAACTTCAATAAATTTCAAATTAAATTATGCTCATTTTCATTATTTCTTATTAGCATTACTTGTTTTATAAGTTTCGGTTAGCATTATTGTTTACCCGTAAAACAGTACAGTTGAATTTATACGTAGTTTCTAAACAAGTGAGCTACTTTGATCCTGAAAATAATAAATAAGTAAAGAATTATGCAATACTTAGCCTTAAAATATAGACGAAACAGCAAAGATGATAGCTCCGGGAACAAGGTTTCCAGGCACAGCAACGGTGAAATCAAAAGCAAGAAAATAAAATTGTATTAAGCTTTGTATAGAATGTGGTGTAAGTTTGCCAGAAAATTTGTCCCATTTATAATGATAACTAAGCTCACTGTTTATAGTTGTGCCTAGGGAAGAAAGTCCTAGGATTGAGTCCTCCTTTAATGTCAATTATGAGGGTCATTGATGAAGATGTAACAGTGGATATAAATGTCAAATTCCCTGTAACGGGCCGTCGCTCTTAATGCCGCAAAATATTCCTTATTAAATACTATCGGGCGCAGGTCATTTAACATACCTTTATGAAAGTTATCCCTTCCGGTGACAAGCGAAATAGCTGCGTTCGGTCTTTGGACATCCCCGTCTTAGATTCCACGTGTCCTTCCTTTAGATGACCATGTGTCATATCATATTTTACCCTATGCAGATAGCCCCCCTGCTTTCCAGTGACATAATTTTGTGTAACTGAAAAGTTGGTAGAAATATTCTTTTGGCAGGAACTACTATAACTCCCTCTGAAGGCTTCTGACGGTTGATTAGACGTACGTCTCTCCGCATTTAATGCCCCGAACACGCGTCATCCCATGTTTCAGCACAACTTTTGCCGATTATTGAGGTAATCATGGACATGAATTTAGCCGCCAAAGTTTTACTTATACGCATCATCCTTTTTCCCTTGCACTTCATAATTTTCCAAGCTTCTTATTTGCACCTTTGTTTTCCATCTTCTCTCTAACTCTCTTCAAACAAAAAACCTTTTCCTTCTTCCATTAAATGGCTTCTTTTTCAAAGCGTGCCAATTCTTCAACGAACAAGAACAAAGCCGAAGACTCTGCTCCTCCAATGGTGGGTTCCATCATCCCTAGAAGTCTTAATACCACAAAAGATTTCAAAGAAAAATTCCCTACTGCTAACCCTTGTACATGGGATGTTAGTAGGTACTCTTCTTCCATTCGTCCTTCCAGTAGTCCTACTGTGAAGGAAGACTGTCGCTGCCATGAGTTGGGTATTATTGTTGTTGATCTATCGGAGGAAGTGACTCTTCTCAAGGAGGGTTTTACATATTTTTACACGTATCCCTTTACTTTGGGTGCATTTCCTTTGAGTGGAGAGCTGGATCCCGTTATTGCAGAGTTTTGCTTCCGCTACCAAGCGTGTTTGGCACAAGTAAGTCCTTCTGTGTTGAGGACGGTTGCCTGCCTTCGGCATTTGTGCCAGGAGACTGGAGAAGAGCTAACCTTAGGTCGTATGATGAATCCTTACTCTCCCAAGATTTTTCGTGGGTAAATGATAAACCTCTGCAAATATGGCCACCATGCTCTGTTGACTAGCATGGATGATGGTAATGACCATGGGTGGTGTGAGCACGTGATTTTTGCCTCACATGAATTACTCCTACAGAATTCCAAAAAATTAGATTTTTCTTTTAATTATTGGTTATTTTAGGAATTATTGTAGAATTTTTCTGATGGTTTGCATTTTGCATGCATATTTAATTTTATTCATAAAAAATACAAAAATACATTGCATTTGCATTTAGGATTTAATTTTGCACTTTTTAGATTAAATTAATAATTTAGTTGAAAAAATTACAAAAATAACTCATTTTTGCACCTTTAATTTTTAGCTTCGAATTTTGTAGTTTTCTTTTAATTTGATAATTAATTAGTTGTTATAAATTTTATTTTTTAGTAATTAATCGAATTTGGTAGGATAATTTGGTTTTAAGATTTAATTTGAAAAAGAGAAAAAGAATTTTGAAATTGAAAAAAGAAAAGAACATAAACAAAAAAAGTGAGAGAATCCGATTTTGGGCCATTTCATTTAAATTCTCCCAAGCCCAATCATTTTACCCTCAAATACCCGCTCAAACCGGCCCAAACCCACGTCTCCAACCCGGTCCGCCCCTTATGTAACCAAACGACCCAGTTTCAATTGCTTTTGATCAGAACCGTCAATCTCACTTGATCGGACGGTCCGGAACTGAGCCCCAAATAGTATATAACTGTTTGATAACCACTACCCCCTAACTCGTCTCTCTCATTTTTCACTTCACCATCTTTAGAGACACCCCCTAGCCCTAGCGCCGCCCTAATATTCTCCGGTGGCGACGCCACTTCCAATCAATCCCAAATCAATACCACAGCACCCCCATGGTCTCCTCTTCCCCAATCCATAACCCGTTTTCCTCGAATCACCCTAGGATTCTTTGAATCTTTATTCAAAGTTTTGAGCCCTAAAATCCCAAAACCCCAAATCGAGATTTCAATGAAGGGTTGGGGTCTAGTTGGATTTTATTCATGTGTTCTTGACAAGAACACACGATTAAAGTTAAACTCGGCCAAAATTTGAAGGTTTGAAGATTCTTTTCAATTTTCTACTGTCCAGGCCATTTCTTAGGTATTTTTCTCTATTTTCTGTTATTCAATTTTCATTTGTAGTTCTCTTCTCATTTTCTTCTGTTTCTTTCTTTTATTTTCTTATGTTTTTTTCCATTTTTCATTTCTTCAAATCATCCGTGTTTGCATGTTAGTCTTAGATTTGTTTAGTTAGCATATTTTTTTCTAGTTTTATTTGTATGTAGTTTGATTTTCTGTTTCTACTCTTTCTTTGGGGGCTCAGGGTTTCGTGAGTTTTTGTGACTCTGCAAGTTTTTGGGTTGTGTGGGTTTGTTTGAGTTCAATTGAACTTGGACATTAAAAATCCAAAAAGGGGATTCAACCCGGATTTTGCAAACCCATAACAATTTGACCTTGGGTCAATTTGATCCATATCTGTTTGGTTTCAAGGGTAAAAAACAGAGGGTCTAGGGGTTAATTAGGAATTAGGCTAGGGAATATATTTGTAACTAACTGGGGAAGCTTCTAGGAAGGTGGGATTGGGGCTAACTCTGAAAAACTGATTTTAAATTAAGGGTATAACAACAAAAATAATAATTGAAAAGGGATTAAAAGGCAAAACTAAAATTCATTCCTGCTGCCCTAAGACTTGCCTATAAAAGCATTGTAACTTGATTCTCAAGGGAGAGATTAGAGACTAAAAATACTGAAAAGGTGAAACCGGCTGAGCTTCAAAAACTCGAAAGAAACACTGAAATCCCTTCATTTCCCTTGGTCAAAATTGGCTAATTCTACTTCGAAATTTCCTAGTTAATCAGAGCATTCGAGACTCTATAGACTGGTGTTCATCTGGGTTCTCCACTGATTGGAAAGAAGCTGATTTTGCTGTGTTTGTTTCGCTGAAACTACAAGTTGCTATCGCTGATTTCTGTCACTTTTCCTTTTATTTTGATCTTTCCAGGTATTTCCTTGAACTATTGAGTGTCAAATGAAGCTATGAATGTGTTGGTTGTGTATGGAAAATAGCGGGTCTGTTGAAATGCAATAAGCTCGCTTATCTTTGAAGATCAATGTTCATGTGTTCACTTAAGCTACCCAGTTCTTGTTTATTTCTCCTACTTCCTTCTTGAATGTCATGTAGTAGTAGATGTTTTACTCGTTTCATGTTGAAATATTGAGTTTGTGCAAAACTCTAAAGTGTGGTTCTGATTCTTTCATTTCTGAAGTATTCTATGTGTAAATCCTAAACTATACATGTTATTTCAGCTCTTCACTTGTTACTAATAGGTTGTGGAAATGAATCCATGATGTTAAGAATTTTAGTATGACTTTTGGGATTCAAGTGAATAATATACTAATTCCCTGGATCATGTTACTGTTGGTAGTGCGAAAGAGCTTAACTGAGTTCAAGTTTCATATGTTTATTTGTGAAATTAGCTAGAATTGAATGTAAGCATGAACATCTGGTTGGTTTTGTTATCAGTGTAATCGAGGATAAGAATGTGTTGTTTTAGTGTAATGTGAGTTAATAGCTTGTAAAGCTTCTATATTGGTAGGGACTAGACATTGAGTCTTGTTCTTCCGCCTTGTCTTTTGCAAAGGTTTAAATTCCTTGGGCCTGGGACTTTGAGGTCATTTGCAAGGAAGAATGGTATGCCCATTACTATTTGGGCCTGCTTTTTAAGCCCAGTAATTTGTTTATTTGTTGTTGCTGGAGTTTTTCCATGGCAGACTTGGCCTAAAAGTGCATGAAAATTAAAATCCAGAAGTCCAACCAGTTGATTCGTGTTTAAGTAATTGAAATTCAGAAGTAAAAATGCTAATTCAATTTTTTATTTCATGTAGTTGTAGTTGATTCGTGTTTTAAATAATTTTTTGCACAACTTATTGTTCTGTGGATTGGGCTCAATGTTTGCCCAGTCAGTAGAAAGGCTTAACCGCTTGGACTGCCCTTCACCCATTCATTTTCTTGGGCCTATTCCAATCCAGAAGCCCAACGATTTTTTTGTAAATTATAGCCATGCAATCAATGGCTTTTAGTTACGGTACTTTTAAAAAATAATTCGTTTGTTTGGAGTAAGGCGAGCCATATTAGACAAGTTATAATTCATGACCCTCGTATTAAATTCATAACTTAGATTTTAATAAATTACCAATGATCGTAGTTTGCTTTAGGCCTGATTTAGATTAGTATTGCGATTATATATACGTTCGCGTAATATAATTGCAAATTAAATTCTTAAAAGACTTGAGGTATGCGTTCGCGTAACTTCAACTAAATTCTCTTAATAAATAAACAAAGCATTATTAATCGTGGACACGTTCGCGTGACATGGTTTTTGATGCGCCAAAGGAAAAAAGTATACGTATGCGTAACTCAATTCTTTAATTACGAATAATGAAGTGATTTAAAAGCGGTAAAAGATAATTACACATAGGTCTTAAAAATGAGTAGTTAAACAATTAAGCCAAGTATGAATTGCTATGCGACCATGCTAGAACTACGGAATCCGGGGGTGCCTAACAACTTCCCTCAGGTTAACAAAATTTCTTATTCAGAATTTCTGGTTCGCAGACTCTTTAAAATAAACTTCCTCGATTTGGGATTTAAAATAAACCGGTGACTTAGGACACCTTAATTTATTCCAAGTGGCGACTCTGAAAATTAAATAAATATTCCCATTTCGACTAATGTCACTTTAATTGGAAAAACTCCCTTATACCCTCTTCGGGGTGTAAAAAAGGAGGTGTGACAGCTCTGGCGACTCTGCTGTGGATTAGAACCCAGAACTTCCGGTTCAGGGTCCAAAAATTCAAGCTTGTTAAGGCGATTTTTATTTGGCTTTATTGTTGATATTACTGTATCTTGTGGACTTAATGTGCTAATTGTCATTTACCGCTTTGATATTACTTGAACTGTATTTAAATGTCTTCTTACGCCACCCCTCTGAGTCTTCTGAAAATGGTGCACACGTTCGCATGGCCTGCTTTTTTTTGTAGAAATTATGCCAAATAGATCGAGGCTGGGCCAGCAACAATGCTGGGTAGACTTTAGTGCTCCTGGTACGTTGCCCCCTCTTCGGCCCTAGTTGTTCGCTCAGGTAACCCAAGTCTAGACCACAAACCCCAGGTTTTAAACCTACAATAACGCAACCTCATGCCGGATCCCTAGTAGGAACGATTATTTGCATCACATGCATTTGACCTTGGGGACTCAACACAGGGGTTGGATTCGTCTAGGATATGTGTACCCAAAATAAAAGACCACCATGATGCATCCTACATGCTATGTGAATATTTATCTGTTTTGGCTTGAATGTTGACCGGCTAGGAAAAGAAAATAAAGAGAAAAATCAAGAGTGAGGTAGGAGAGAAAATTTACCCGGTTTCTAAATATTCCAGTATCTGAAAATATCCTGAAATTCTGCCAAAATTTTTTGAAAAAAAGGGGGAAAAGGAAAATGTATTTCAAAAAAAAAGTGAAAAGTGAGTCAAATATCATATTTGTTTTTATGTCAAAACTGACCGAACTACGCAGGTCTGATTCTCACCGGATGTGGGATACGTAGGCAACCCATATAAGGTTCGGCCTCATTTTTTTACAAATAATAAAATAAAGGGTGTTTCAGGGCTTTGGTAAAAATAATAAGCCGACCCAGCTTCGGTTGTATTTTAAGTCGTTTCTTACAGGAATAGCCTTAGATTACATTTCAATTGTCGAAAGGCTATTTTTGGGAGGGACAAGCAAGTCTGTTTAAAAGGTGTATTTTTCAGCTAAATACTTACCCCCTGGCCTCAAAATTTGTTTGGAATTGTGAAGGGGCCACGTTTGCAAAAACAATCATTTTTTGCTAAAGTAGCAATAAAAGGAGTCTTTTCCGTTGATTTTCTTTAGAAAACTTGTTTTGTAAAAGAGTCCACAAGAGTCAACCCTAACCTTAACCCTCCGCAGGTACAAATGAATACTGTCTAGGAATCATCACAATCTGTCATAGAACGGGCTCGATTGCAGCTTCACAGGTGGTGGGATGATTTAGATGAAGATGGCCAAGGTTGGGTGAAAGAACAGTTGGGTTCCCTGATAGACATCATGCACATCAAACCCCGGGAGGACTTAATCGAAGCCTTGGTAGCCTTTTGGGATCCCATCCACAATGTGTTCCATTTCTCGAATTTTGAGCTCACCCCCACTTTGGAAGAAATAGCAGGGTATATTGATTTTGGCTAAGAGTTAAGAAAGCAGCAACTCATATTCCCCAAGGCTCCATCGGTGCACAAGTTCTTTGATCTTCTGAATATCAACAAACAAATGAACAAGGCCCACGTGAGCAACGGGTGTTGTTCTTTCTACTTCCTGTATTTCAGGTTCGGGCACTCAGCCGGGTTTGAAACACATGAAAAAGGGTTGAATAACAGACAAGACAAGAGCATATGGCAAATTCATCGTCGGTTTGCTTTCATCGTGGCATTTCTAGGGGTCATGGTCTTTCCAAATGCGGAGAGCACATTAGACATTCGTATGGCCAGAATCGCACAGGTCCTCATTGACAAAAAAGATCACACACTTGTCCTATTGGTGTTGGCGGACATTTACTGGGCTTTAATCTTGTGCAAATCTGGAGCTCAATTTTTTGAAGGTTGCCATGTTCTTCTTCAAATGTTGATGATCGAACACCTTCACCGTCATCCTAAGTTCATGAGATATGCTTCGGACGGGAACAATTTCATCAAAAAGTATGAGGAAAGGGTGGAAGACTACAAACCGCCAGAAGGGTTTAAAGCTTGGGTTTCTTATTTGAGAAAATTGAGAGCAAATCAAATTGAATGGACCATAGGATGGCTCCCGGTAACAGAAGTCATATATATGACAGCTTCAAAAGGCTACTTAATGATGATGGGAGTGAGAAGTATATAACCATATGCAACACAAAGAGTTTTGAGGCAACTGGGAAGATATTAGGTGATACCCGAAGAGGTAGATCCAAGCACCCAAGTCATTGAATTACACCCAGAAGCAACGCTACCCGAGGCTTTAGTTCAAATGGATTGGAATGGCTGTCGGTATCTAAAAAGTGACACCCAGGTACCCGACCCGGCTAAGGGCAAAGTTGATCCCAATTATGTTACTTGGTTTGAAAGAAGTTTTTATGTGAACAATGAGCCGGAGCCGGAGCCCGAACCCGAGAGGTCTGCCAAAAGGCCTCATGTTCAAGCCTTTGATGACAAAATTTAGGAAAGGTTAGCCTAGGGGGGAAAGGAAAAGAAATATCAAGCCAACATTCATGCTTTGCGAGAAGAGTTGAGAAATGTCACCTTCAACAATAATCTACAGGTATAAGAGGCTGAGGGTGAGAGGAAAAGGTTAATTAAAGAAAATGAAGCTCTCAGAGTCCAGGTTCAACAGCTGAGAATCCGGGCAGAAGCATGAAAGATGAAAGGCTCATTTACAACCTTACCCAAAAGGTGCGTGACTATGAAGATGATCTGCAGAAAGTTGAGTCTAAGCTAGAAATGGTACGAACAAAGTTGGTTAAAAATGCAGAAGGGTATGCAACTTTCGTTCAACAGATGAAAGAAAGATATGAAAGAGGAGTCACAGGTTGGGAAAAGGAGATTAGCAATCTCGAAAGTAAAATGGCTAAATAAGCCAAGAATTTTAAAGCCGATAGAGAACATTGCTACGCTTTGATGGCACGGTTGGAGGGGGACCTACAGGACTTGCAAGAGCAAAATCACACTGCCACCCAGGTCTTAGAGGCTAGATCCCAGCAGATTGGGCGTTTGTTGCAAGAAAAGGGCATCATAAGAGAAAGGGTCAGAAGGATCGCCGACTACATCACGATGAAATGCAGTGAGTGTGAGGACATGACCAGATCCATGTTCTTCGCCATTGTAATGATCTTTATCCGCTAGATAATGGAGGATCTCTATCGTCTCCAAGATGACATGGCCCGTAGGCCCACAACAATACCAGTGGGAGTTCCTAGGACAGGGTTGGAGGCACTGATGTACTCGTGATTGTATTTTCTTTTCGAGTCTGTATTTTCATTTTCAAAAGTATGTTTCAAGTCTGTGTGAAAGTATGTCTTGAGTATGTTTGAAGTTTTAAAGTCCTAGAAAAAGTATGTTTCGAGTCTTTTGTAATTCAGTAAAGTAGAGGTTGTATTAATGAAAATTTGAAAAACCACAAAAAAATTGTTTGTTTATTTTTTGCATTTACTTCTTGAACTACGTAATGATCTGATTCACGCGACGTCGTGATACGTAGGCAATCCTCATCGGATCCGGTCATGATTTTTGTAAATAACTCAAATAAGAGAGGGATGAGAATGGAAAGAACCGAAAGAAAAACCAAAAAGAAAGAAAAAGAGAGCCAAAGAAAAACCAAAAGAAAAAACGATAAAAAAGGCAAGGAAAGAGAGGAAAGAAAAGAGTGGAAAATGGGAATGAGAGGAGAAACACAAAAGGCAAAAGTGGAAAGAATAGAAAATTGGAGAAAACAAGTAGAGCTGGGATGAAACATGCAACCGTTGCGAAACATGTAGAAACACATTTAACTGTATAGGTGCATCACACCCCAACGTGTGATTACCTATGTGTTAATTGCTTCAAACTGAACGGTTTGTTGTCTACTGTTAAGTACAGGTTCTATAGTAAGGTGGTTGGTTTTGTGGTAGTCTGGCTTCACATCCATACTTCACGAGGTCAAAAATGAGCATTGAAATGTCTTCGGAAATTCCTCTACCAACTCGACCATCCTAACTTCTGAGATAGCAACTGCTGAGGAAAATAGAATGTTACGTCTCCGCATGATGGAAATGTGGGACGCCTGGGCAAACGGGAAAGAACCACCAAGTGCGATCCTGGGATTCCTTGAGATTTTCCCTAGGGCAAGTGGGACCTCTAACATCCCCATAAGTTATCCAAATACCCCATTGGGATATCCTACCATTTCAGCCCAGTTTGCTGGAACACCTTTTGAGGCTTGCCCCCAAGTGTTAGCTTCAGGTGCGGCTTCAAACATATTCACCGCGCCACCTTGTTTAGCTACGGCACAACCTGCTTTACACAGGCGTAGCTTCGATCCATCTTCCTTCACATTTCAAGCACCATCTTTCCCATTGGAACCTACCTAGTTGACTACCAATACTTACCCTCAGCCGCCTCGGTACAAGTTTACCGCAGGGCACGAGAAAACCACAAAAACCCCTGAACAAGAGGAGATTACCAGAAAGATGAGAAGCATGGAGCAACGTCTCAAAAATATACAGGGTCTGAGTGGGCAAAAGAGCGTATCTTACACTGACTTGTGCATGTTCCCGCACGCACATCTACCCTTGGGTTTCAAAACCCTAAAGTTTGAAAAATATGACGGGCATAGGGATCCCATTTCCCACCTCAAAAGGTACTGCAACCAACTACGGGGAGCGGGCGAAAAAGAGGAACTTCTCATGGCCTACTTTGGAGAAAGTTTGGTCGGCATCGCTTCAGAATGGTATATGGATCAGGATATATCTCGTTGGCATATCTGCGACGACCTGGCTTGGGACTTTGACAGGCAGTTTCAATATAACATCGACATCGCCCCTGACAGGAATTCATTGTCAAATCTAAAGAAGAAGTCCTCAGAGAGATTCCGAGAGTATGCTATCAAATGGCGCGAACAAGTGGCCAGATTCAAACCGCCAATGGACGAAACAGAGATGGTTAGTGTCTTCTTTCAAGCCCAAGAGGCTGATTATTATCAAAACATGATGTATGTGATGGGGAAGCCGTTTGTCGAAGCCATCAAAATCGGTGAAATGGTTGAAAATGGGATGAAAACAGGGCGAATCTTGAGTCAGTCCGTTATAAGGGCTACCTCCCAAGCAATCCAAAGCGGGTCTAGAGGAGTAGCAAACCGAAAGAAAAAGGGAGAAGCGGCAATGGCAACTTCGAGTGTAAGAAAACCCCATCCGTCTGGACCTCATTTCTCTGAAAGAACCCCACAACACTACTATCCCCATCAAGATGTGGCCTGTGCTATGGCTCCTTAGCCATACGCAGTGATGAATGCACAACCATACGTTAGGCCACAACAACGATTCAATCAAAACTGAGCTCCATTTCCCAGAAATCAACCTCCTCACCAAGCTCAGTATAATCCCCAACCTCTACAAAATAATTTCCCCTACAACGCCCGTGCACGGGAGCCTCCAAGGAAAACAAACTTCACACCCATTGGTGAGTCATATTCTAGCCTCTTCCCCAAATTGGTCCAAATGGGCTTGTTGCAACCCGTACCCCCGAATAGGCAAAACCCAGAGTCACCTTCTTACCAACCTAGCACCCGATGTGACTATCATTCAGGGGCAGAAGGGCATGATACAGATAATTGTTAGACCTTGAAGAGGG
This sequence comes from Nicotiana sylvestris, assembly GCF_000393655.2. Taxonomy (NCBI): domain Eukaryota; kingdom Viridiplantae; phylum Streptophyta; class Magnoliopsida; order Solanales; family Solanaceae; genus Nicotiana; species Nicotiana sylvestris. The sequence continues at coordinate 120,918,675 of NC_091062.1, read as the reverse complement.
CTGTGGAAGATCTGATAGAACAAAAGAGAATAGTGCTAAGGGACGAAGACGTTCCTAATGTAACCAACAATCCATTACCGGCTCACAACAACGGGCCGGTTATTGGAATGATTTGTGAAGATAGAGAGTTTGACCCAGCTCTAATAGCCATCATTGCCATAGCCGATGTGGAAAGGAAACCAAAAGCTGTCGCAAAATAAGATGAAGGGGAGAGGAAGAGTAAACCTGTCCCTCGGAGTACCGAAAAGAAAGAGGAAACCAAAGCTGGGACAACGCCCTCGAAAGATGTCGTTCTCTATGTCCCCCGAGGCCAAAAGAAAGAATAGATGTCATTGAGTCCTCCTAGAAGGTTTGAGCTAAATAAGGGAGCTAAAATGTATGTGCCCAAAGGGACCAACGTGGTGCGGGGGGCAATAATTACACCAAGACTGAATGAGCCCGTGGTTATTGGACGCGCACCGCAAAGGCCCATGACAGATCCCACTGCCGTTCCATGGAACTACAACAAAGAGGTAGTGACTTACAAAGGTAAAGAGATCTCGGGAGAAGTTAAGGAAAATCACCTGGCTGAGAAGTACCTCAATCTGGAGGAAGTGAATAATGCTACAAAGAAGTGTTTCCCACCCAAGAAGCTAGTGAGTGCTGAAGAAGTAGAAGAGTTCTTCAGAAAAATGAAAATGGCGGACTACGAGATAATTGACCAACTTCGGAAGTCTCCTGCTCCAGTCTCTTTGTTGTCCTTGCTTATGAATTCAACTGAACATCAAAAAGTGCTGATCAAAACTCTCAATGAGGCATACGTGCCTATTGAAACCACTGTGGAACAGCTAGAGAGGATGGCGGAAAGGTTTTTTCCAGTTAATCAAATCTCTTTCAGCAAGAATGATTTGCCCCAGGAAGGGGCCGCACACAATAAAGCTCTTCACCTGACAGTTAAATGCAAGGGGTATTATGTGAAAAGGGTCATGCTAGATGGTGGTTCTGGGGTAGATATTTGCCCTCTCTCAGCTCTGCAACGAATGGAAAGCAGTACTGAGAGAATCAGGCCCAACAACGTCTGCGTTCGTGCCTTTGATGGCATTAAGAGAGATACAATAGGCAAGATTGATTTGATTCTGACTATCATCCCGGTGGATTTTGAGGTGACCTTTCAGGTTTTGGACATGGATACTTCCTATAATTTCCTCTTGGGAAGACCGTGGATTCACGCAGCAGGGGCTGTGCCTTCTACTCTCTACCAAATGGTGAAATTCGAACATGAAAATCAGGAGATCGTAGTTCACGGAGAGGATGAACAGTCAATCTATCGGGACCCGTCAGTCCCTTGTCTTGAAGCTAGAGAAGGAAGTGAACATATAGTCTATCAAGTTTTTGAGATTGTGGTCGCGGACCAATGTGAAGAAGGGAACCCCTGTCCTCAACCCTTTCTCTCAAATGCATAAATTATGGTTGACAAGGAAATGATCAGACATGGTTACAAACTCGGGAAGGGCCTCGGGACTTCATTGCAAGGAATTACTGAACCTATCATCCTGGCTGCTAGTGAGAAATTCTTTGGGGTAGGTTTCCAACCCACATCAGCTGATGGAAAATGGGCGGATGAAAGAAAGAACAATGGTTGGGTCTTGCCTCAGCCGATCCCGTATCTTTATAGAACATTTGTCAGGCCTAAATACAATAAGGAAGAGGAAAATAAGGCTTTCACGGCTGAGGAAATTGAAGAAATTTGTGGGGCTATGAGACAGATGTTGTATAAAACCCACATGGTCCAACTAGGGAAGGCTCAAGCACCGCTGAGGTGCTATACATGGGACCCAGTTCCAAATTGCAAAATTGGAAGGCTACTCTATTCCCAATCAGGCAGGAATCTCGGTAGTCCAGTCCTGCTACTTTTTCTGCATCACATGCTTGCGGACTTCATGCCCAGATCCAAATACGCTATCTAATTGTGAAATAATGAACCAAGAACCGGAATATGATGAGGAAGAGACTTTTAGGGAAATAAATCGAGAATTGGAACAATATGAGAATAAACCTAACCCGAACTTAAATGATACCTAGCCGGTTAATTTGGGTAGTTCTGAAGAAGTCAAGGAAACTAAGATAAGCATTCACACAGAAGAAAAAACCCGGGACGCATTGTCCAACTTTTGTTTGAATTCAAAGACGTGTTTTCTTGGTCATACGACGACATGCCAGGACTAAGTGTCGATTTGGCAGTTCACAAGTTGCCAACCTACCCCGATTATCCCCCTATCCAGCAAGAGCAAAGAAAGTTCAAAACTGATATCAGTGACAAAATTAAAGAAGAGGTCACAAAACAGTTGAAAGCGGGGGTGATCTGAGTGGTTCGATACACCACGTGGTTAGCCAATGTAGTTCCAGTGCCAAAGAAGGACGGGAAAACTAGAGTATGTGTGGATTATAGAGATCTGAACAAAGCAAGTCTTAAGGATAACTTCCCTTTGCCAAACATCCATATCCTTATTGATAACTGCGCCAAACATGAGATACAGTCCTTCGTGGATTGTTATGCAGGATATCACCAGGTGTTGATGGATGAAGAGGATGTAGAAAAGACAGCTTTTACCACACCCTGGGGCACGTACTGTTATAGAGTCATGCCTTTAGGTCTGAAAAACGCCGGGGCAACCTACATGAAGGCCATGACTACCATTTTTCATGATATGATGCACCAAGAGATAGAGGTTATGTGGACGACATGATCATCAAGTCCAGGACCCAGGATGACCATGTTCAGGACTTGAGAAAATTCTTTGAGCAGTTGCTTAAATATGATTTGAAGTTAAACCCAGCCAAATGCGCATTTGGGGTACCGTCAGGCCAACTCTTGGGATTCATAGTCAGTCGGAGGGGCATCGGGTTAGACCCAACAAAGATAAAGTCCATTGGAGATCTGCTTCATCCAAGAACCAAGAAAGATGTTATGAGCTTGCTAGGAAGATTGAACTACATCAGCCGATTCATTGCCCAATTGACGTCTACATGTGAACCCATCTTCAAGCTGTTAAAGAAAGATGTAGCAACTAAATGGACAGACGAGTGCCAGGAAGCTTTTGACAAAATCAAAGAATACCTGTTGAACCGCCAGTTTTGGTCCCACCTGAACCGGAAAGGCCTTTGTTCTTGTATTTGACAGTCTTGGAGAATTCTTTTAGATGTGTCCTCGGGCAACATGATTTAACCGGGAAAAGAGAACAAGTGATCTATTACTTGAGCAAAAATTTCACAAGCTATGAAGCCAAATATACCCTGTTGGAAAGAACTTGTTGCGCCCTAACTTGGGTCGCCCAGAAGCTTAGGCATTACCTGTTGGCCTACACCACTTATCTCATCACCAGGTTGGATCCTTTAAAATACATATTCCAGAAGCCAATGCCCACATGGAGGTTAGCAAAATGGCAAATCCTGCTCACTAAATTTGGCATAGTCTACATCACTCGCACGACAATGAAAGCCCAGGTGTTAGCAGATCACTTGGCTGAAAACCCGATTGATGATAAATATCAGCCTTTGAGCACATACTTCCCAGATAAAGAGGTAAATTCAGTTGAGATAGCATCATAAGATGCCTATGCTTGGAAAATGTTCTTTGATGGAGCTGTGAACGCAAAGGGTGCTGGAATTGGGGCAATCTTGATCTCACCCATTGGTCAGCATTATCCAGCCACAACCCGACTTCGGTTCTGCACAAACAACACTGCCGAGTATGAAGCCTGCATTATGGGTATGAACATGGCAATCGACCAAGATGTTGAAGAATTGTTAATCATGGGAGATTCGGATATGATTATCCGATAAGCCCAAGGAGAATGGGAGACCCGATATGTCAAACTTATTCCCTATTGGCAACATATGGAAGATGTTAGCAAGCGATTCAAGTCAATAGAGTTCAGGTACATCCCTCGTTGTCACAATGAACTGGCTGATGCACTTGCTACTCTGGCCTTGATGCTGCCATACCCAAGCAATGCCCACATTGATCCTTTGGAAATTCAAATCCGGGAAAGGCACGGTTACTGTAATACGGTTGAGGCAGAACCAAATATTCAGCTATGGTATCATGATACCAAAAGATTTTTAAAAACTAAAGAATACCCTGAGCAAGCCAGTGGAGACCAAAAGAGAACCATTAGATGGCACGCAAGTGGTTTCTTCTTGAGCGGTGATGTCTTGTACAAAAGAACTCCGGATATCAACTTGTTAAGATGTGTTGACGCCGAAGAGGCTAGAAGAATCATGTATGAAGTACACGCAGGAGTGTACGGACCCCACATGAACGGGTATGTTTTGGCAAAGAAAATCCTCCGAGCAAGATATTACTGGATGACTATGGAAAAAGACTGCTTCAGTTTCGTCCAGAAATGTCGTCAATGTCAGGTGCACGATGATTTGATTCATGCACTACCTACAGAACTGCATCTTATGTCAACACCTTGGCCATTTGTTGCCTAGGGCATAGATGTCATTGGGCCGATTGAGCCGAAAGCTTCAAATGGGCATAGATTCATATTGGCCGCTATCGACTACTTCACAAAGTGGGTTGAGCCAATTACTCTCAAATCTGTCACCAAGAAAGCTGTAGTGGACTTTGTGCATTCCAACCTCATCTGCCATTTTGGTATTCCTGCAACTATCATTACGGATAATGCTGCAAATTTGAATAGTCATTTGATGAGGGAGATATGCGAACAATTCAAAATAACGCATCGGAACTCTACTCCTTATCGTCCCAAAGCCAATGGTATCATCGAAGCAGCAAACAAGAACATCAAAAAGATTTTGAGAAAGATGATTCAAAGTTCCAGGCAGTGGCATGAAAAGTTGTTGTTTCTTTTATTGGGATACCTCACTACTGTGCGTACATCAGTTGAAGCAACCCCGTATCTTTTGGTCTATGGCACTAAAGCTGTAATACCTACGGAAGTTGAAATCCTTTCTCTCCGGATCATGGTTGAAGCTGAAATTGAAGACAGTGAGTGGGTCAAAACCCGTTTGGAACAGTTAACCCTTATCGATGAAAAGCGAATGGCCGCAGTCTGCTACGGGTAGTTGTATCAATAAAGAATGGCCCGTGCCTACAATAAGAAAGTGCGGCCTAGAAACTTTGAAGTGGGGCAACTCGTTTTAAAATGTATTCTCCTTCATCATCATGAAGCAAAAGGAAAATTTGCTCCTAACTGGAAAGGCCCATACATTATCAGAAAATTGTTGCCAAAAGGAGCATTATATCTGGGAGACATTGAAGGAAATGACCCTGAAACAGCTGTAAATGCAGATGCAGTCAAAAGGTACTATGTCTATTCCTTCTACAATAATAACATTATCCGATTGGGATGACGAAGGATTTCATTCTCGCTACCCCAAACACTCCAATCCTTTGCTAACACTTTGAGTCGGTTACCTTTCTTTCATTACCCTCTTTGGAACTTGATGATGTTTGAAAAAAAAGCATCAAAAGAAAAGAAAAGAAAAGAAAAAAAATGTTTCCCTGAACTACGTTCGACTTGATTCCGAAAGGATACGTAGGCAGCCTCTTTCTGGGGTTCAGTCATACCAAAAAAAATCCAATTTCCCCCAAAAATGAAACTGGGGCAGATGTTATAATGGTTCGGCGATGATCCCGCCTGAACGGTTCCAAAGTTGTAATTTGATCCGAATCTTTTTTTTTACCCAAACCTTGTTCAAGTCCTTCCGATCAATCGGCAAAAGGTGTTCAAAATCGGAGAATGTTGTTGTTCAGATTCGATGCAATCAAGATGAGAGAAATAAAATGAGAGAGTGTTATTGGTGAAAACCTACGGGCACCGTAAGGCGATGGTGAGCAGAGAAACTGAAAAACGAGAAAGTCTTGTTAGTGAAAACTCGTAAAGAGCACTATAAGGCGACGGTGAGAAGAGAAATGAGAGAGGTCGATTAAGAGCATCGCTGATCGAAAAGAGGAACCCCTCACCACCATTGGTACTGAAAGAGTCCTGGCAAGGTTTCTCTGTTTTAAAACACGGGTCGCAATGGGTTCATGAGAAGTTGGATAGTTGTGCAGATCGGGTATCCAGTCCAAGAAGAATGTAATGTCTATTGAAGTCTGCATGCACCCCAGATAAGTCCTTCTCTCCTCCTTGAAAGTGACACTTCTCCTTAAATTCATTTTCTTGTCCTTTGTTTACTTTTCCTTGAATCCCTTTCGGTCTAACTCTATTCCAAAACTAATACAAAGAAAAGGTGGCAAGATTGGTTTTATAGGGTTCTGCTTAATAAAAGCCAAGTCCAAAGAAAAGTACCCAGCCTCAGCGGATGCATCAAGTCGATCCCGACTGGCCATGATGGTCGATGCTCCGAAATCAGAATTATTGAAAATGAAAAGGAATCCAAAGTCAAAAGCCCCTAGAGACAGAATAAGGTGAAAGGTCCAAAGCCCCACACAGTTGAACCGTCATCTAGAAGGTTTGGAAAGTTGAGTTTCTCGGTCTTAGGAGAGAGATCGATCTTCAAAAAAGCCAGCGAACAGCAGAGGTTCTCACTAAAAGAGTTGGGCCGAGATCAAGTGATCAAAAACAATCAAGGCCAAAAAACCAACCACCGTTTCAAACTAACAATTGTTCTTTGTTTGAAAAATTGAAACAAGTGCAATCCAAAGCAACCTCGCAAGAAGCAGGTGCAGCCAAAAAGAAACTACACAAGGGCTAGAAACAGTTTTGCAGCAATAATCAATCCGAAAGGGAAGTCTCTTCCAAATTCTTTCCTGCATTTTTACTCATTTTTCTGAAATAATAAAAAAAAGGAAAAAATAAAGAAGAAAAAGAAAAATTCAAAATCATGGTAGCATAGGGTCCAATTCCCTAGCTGATGCCAGTATAACTTGGTAGTTTTTTCCATTATAGGGTTTCACTCCCTAGTTGATCCCCGGCATAACCCGTGGACCTCCCTAGCATAACCCGATGACCTTTTCCGGCATAACCCGTGGACCTCCCCAGCATAACCCGAGGACCTTTTTCTTTTCCGGCATAACCCGATGACTTTCCCGGCATAACCCGTGGACCTCCCCAGCATAACCCAAGGACCTTTTTCTTTTCCGGCATAACCCGATGACCTTCCCGGAATAACCCGTGGACCTCCCCAGCATAACTCGTGGACCTCCCCAGCATAACCCGAGGACCTTTTTCTTTTCCGGCATAACCCGATGATCTTCCCGGCATAACCCGTTGACTTTCCCGGCATAAGCCGTGGATCTCCCCAGCATAATCCGAGGACCTTTTTCTTTTCCGACATAACCTGATGACTTTCTCGGCATAACCCGTGGACCTCCCCAGCATAACCCGAGGACCTTTCTCTTCTCCGGCATAACCAGATGACTTTCCCGGCATAACTCGTGGACCTCCACGGCATAACCCAAGGACCTTTTCTTTTTTCGGCATAACCCGATAACCTCCCCGGCAAAACCCGAGGACCCTTTTCCTTTTCCAGCATAACTCGGTCATCTTTCCGGCATAACCTGGCAATCCTTACGATTTAGGGCTCCACTCCCTACTCTATTTCTCCTAAGGATACACAATCCTGATTTCATTGCTTTCAATGAAGAAATAGTCTAGATATTTGGTTGCAAATAACTCACGAAATTTTCTTAGTAAAACTAGGGTAGAAAAATTTCGTTCGTTTGTTTGTTTTGGTGTCTGAGCAGGGTTTACCTCGAGGCACAGGGTTCGAGACGATCAAAAGAATGAGTCTCAATACGGAATGAAGGAAAGAAGAAAAAAGCAAAAGAAGTGAACTCAAAGTGCTGAAGCGGAGAAAGATGCGGACTGCTTAAGATATGCTTGAAGTCACAAGCTTCGCATGTCCCGCCTTGATCCAAAGCTGAAGAAAGAACTAGCACCTACCGCTGATAAGCATCAACATTCAGATCAAAGTCTGTTGCAAAAACCAGCCAAGACTCAAGATCAAGCTTCAAGAGATTTATAGATAGGAATCTTGTAAATCGTAGTTGATAGTTTTAGCTAGATTAGCTTTTATTTGTTTTTATTTATTTTGGTGTAATAAGGAGTTCAACAAGCAGTAGCAGCAATAGAAACAGTGAAATCACAACTTCCCGGTAGTCCCAGCTACCAAAACTTCCAAAACTACACTGACCTGATTCCTTTATAGCCAATGATATGTAGGCAACCTCTGAAGTAAGGTTCGGTCAGGCTCTTTTCAAAAATGCTTCTCATGGAATTTCAAGCGGGCAAAAATCCCTCATAGTTGCTCATTTTATCTTTGCCCGAAAACCCTTCGTGTCTCCGAGCAAAGAGGGGCAGCTGTGAGCACGTGATTTTTGCCTCACATGAATTACTCCTACAGAATTCCAAAAAATTAGATTTTTCTTTTAATTATTGGTTATTTTAGAAATTATTGTAGAATTTTTCTAATTGTTTGCATTTTGCATGCATGTTTCATTTTATTCATAAAAAATACAAAAATACATTGTATTTGCATTTAGGATTTAATTTTGCGCTTTTTAGATTAAATTAGTAATTTAGTTGAAAAAATCACAAAAATTAACTCATTTTTGCACCTTTAATTTTATCTTCGAATTTTGTAGTTTTCTTTTAATTTGATAATTAATTAGTTGTTATAAATTTTATTTTTGAGTAATTAATCTAATTTGGTAGGATAATTTGGTTTTAAGATTTAATTTAGGTTTTATTTTAATTTGAAAAAGAGAAAAAGAATTTTGAAATTGAAAAAAGAAAAGAAAAGAAACAAAAAAAGTGAGAGAATCCGATTTTGGGCCATTTCATTTAAATTCCCCCAAGCCCAATCATTTTACCCTTAAATACCCGCTCAAACCGGCCCAAACCCACGTCTCAACCCGGTTCGCCCCTTATCTAACCAAACGACCCCGTTTCAATTGCTTTTGATCAGAACCGTCGATCTCACTTGATCGGACGGTCCGGAACTGAGCCCCAAATAGTATATAACTGTCTGATAACCACTACCCCTTCCTAACTCGTCTCTCTTATTTTTTACTTCACCATCTTTAGAGACACCCCCCTAACCCTAGTGTTGCCCTAATATTCTCTGGTGGCGGCGGCGCTTCCAATTAAGCCCAAATCAATACCACAGCACCCCCATGGTCTCCTCTTCCCCAATCCATAACCTGTTTTCCTCGAATCACCCTAGGATTCTTCGAATCTTGATTCAAAGTTTTGAACTCTAAAATCCCAAAACCCCAAATCTAGATTTCAGTGAAGGGTTGGGTCTAGTTGGATTTTATTTGTGTGTTCTTGACAAGAACACACGATTATGGTCAAACTTGGCCAAAATTTGAAGGTTTGAAGATTCTTTTCAATTTTCTACTGTCCAGGCCATTTCTTAGGTATTTTTCTCTATTTTCTGTTATTCAATTTTCATTTGTAGTTCTCTTCTCATTTTCTTCTGTTTCTTTCTTTTATTTTCTTATGTTTTTTTTTTCATTTTTCATTTCTTCAAATCATCCGTGTTTGCATGTTAGTCTTAGATTTGTTTAGTTATTTTTTTTCTGGTTTTGAGTTTTGTATGTGGTTTGATTTTATGTTTCTACTCTTTCTTTAAGGGCTCAGGGTTTCGTGAGTTTTTGTGACTCTGCAAGCTTTTGGGCTATGTGGGTTTATTTAAGTTCAATTGAACTTGGACCCTGAAAATCCGAAGCCCAAAAAGGGGATTCAATCTGGATTTTGCAAACCCATAACAATTTGACCTTGGGTCAATTTGACCCATATCTGTTTGGTTTTAGAGGGTCTAGGGGTTAATTTAGGAATTTAGGCTAGGGAATATATTTGTAACTAACTGGGGAAGCTTCTAGGAAGGTGGGATTGGGGCTAACTCTGAAAAACTGATTTTAAACTAAGGGTATAACAGCAAAAATAAAAATTGAAAAAGGATTAAAAGGAAAAACTAAAACTCATTCCTGCTGCCCTAAGACTTGCCTATAAAAGCATTGTAACTTGATTCTCAAGGGAGAGATTAGAGACCAAAAATACTGAAAAGGTGAAAACGGCTGAGCTTCAAAAACTCTGAAGAAACACAGAAATTCCTGCATTTCCCTTGGTCAAAATTGGCTAATTTTACTTTGAAATTTCCTAGTTAATCAGAGCTTTCGAGACTATATAGACTGGTGTTCATCTGGGTTCTCCACTGATTGGAAAGAAGCTGATTTTGCTATGTTTGTTTCGCTGAAACTGCAAGTTACTATTGTTGATTTCTGTATCTTTTCCTTTTAGTTTGATCTTTCTAGGTATTTCCTTGAACTATTGAGTGTCAAATGAAGCTATGAATGTGTTGGTTGTGTATGGACTCCATTGCATCTGTCTCTTCTGGAACTTGAAAATATCTCGACACCTGATAATGTTCCGATGCTTCTGTCCCCGGGCTCACTTCTTCTAGTTCGAGAGTAGGTGCCAGTTCCTATAATTGCTTTGTCGTGTGTTCCTTTCATTTGCTACTGGATACAGAAATTGCATTCATCTCTCTTGTTGCCGATTGATCCCCCCTTATCTGCTTAATTCCTTCGGGCGTTGGAAACTTCAACAATTGGTGATACGTTGAGGGCACAACTTTAATCTCATGTAACCATGGCCTTCCTAGGATGATATTGTATCCCATGTGGCCATATACTACCTCGAAAAAGGTTGTTTTCATTGCTCCTTCAGCGTTCGTGAGCAATAAAATCTCTCCTTGGGTCGTCACGCTTGCGAGATTAAATCCAGCTAGGAGCTTTGTGGTTGGAATAATGCTTCTGGTGAGTTAAGCTTGCTCCAATAATCTTCATTGCATGATATTAGCCAAACTTCCTGGATCCACTAGAACATGTTTAATCTTAAAATCTAACAAATTTTAAAAAATTACCAGTGCATCTTTATGCGGTAGCAGCAATCCGTCTGCATCCTCCTCCATAAAAGTGATATCGTCTTCCTGGAGTCTTTTACTATGAGTTATCGATATTTTCGTCTTCTTTGCTGCCAAAAAGGTGACCCCGTTAATCTCATTCCCTCTGATCATGTTAATCATTTGGCATGTGGGTTCTTCTCCTACTTTTGACGGTTCTACATTGTCTCGGTTATGACCATAATTGTTCTTAGCTCGGTCGCTTAAGAACTCTCTGAGGTGACCATTCTTAAATAGTGTTGCCACTTCTTCCTGAAGGTGTCAACAGTCCCCTGTCTGATGGCCATCCATCCTATGGTATTCACATCATAAGTTGGGATCCCTCTAGCTGGGATCGGATCTCATCGGTATCGAGAACCGTGCCTCTTTGATGTTTCTCATGGCTATCACAAATTCCACTATACTAACGTTGAAGTTGTATTCTAATAACTTGGGGTAAGAAGGATCCCATGACCCTTAAGTTTCTTTATCCTACAGTGATCTATTGTTCTAACCGCGATAGATCATTCTGTTAACGGTGAACCTGTCTGCTATCCGAAAGCCTCTGTCATGGCCTTCAGTTCTCTCATAGAGAAAAAACCGGCCCCTCGAAGTCCGTCTGTCTGTGACATAATCATCTTTTTATTTTTCTCTATTCTTATCCCGTCCTTTGGTCGACGATGGAAAACCAACCTGATCATCTTTGATTCTTATTTTTGACTCGTACCGATTGTGGACATCCGCCCAAGTTGTTGCTTGAAACTTAAGTATGTTTTCCTTTAATTTCTGGGAGGCGTCTGAACTTCTCAAATTTAGTCCTTTAGTGAATGCTTAAGTTGCCCATTCATCCGGGATAACCGGGAGCAACATTCTTTCCTTTTGGAATCGGGTAATGAACTCTCGTAATAACTCGGACTCTCCTTGTGCAATCCTGAATATATAGCCTTCCGGGCTTGTAATTTTTTGGCCCTGGCATGGGCCTTGATGAAAGAGTCCACGAGAATTTCAAAAGAATCTATGGAATGCTCGGGTAATAGTGAATACCATGTCAAAGCTCCCCTCGTGAGAGTTCCTCCAAATTTCTTTAACAACACAAATTCAATTTCGTGAGGAGCTAGATCTTTCCTTTTACCGCCATTATGTAGGTGGTAATATGCTCCTGAGGGTGTGAAGTTCCATCATACTTTGGCACTTCAGGCATTTTAAACCGCTTTGGGATTAATTCTGGTGTAACACCCGGCTGGTTAAACTTTGAGCATACTTCTTGGAGTTCCACCACCCGGGATTTGGTCCATACATGCATTTACTTCCCTCATAAACCGTAAAAGTTCATTCTTGAAAGGATCGTTCTCGTTATTGAGACCAGATCCTCTCCCCCCAAGCCCTGTCGGAGCCAACTTCACCCCTGGGAGTGTTGTTGTCGACCCTCTGCGTTGTTTGGTTTGGGAGAACACCGAGAGGAATTGGATCTCATCTGTTTGCATTATTTGAAGTGCTCAACAGCGCTTGCTTCAACTCCGTCATAACCTTATTGCCTAGAATGATCGCGCGTTTCTCTTGCAAGACCCTTACCGTGTCATTGACATGCTCCTCATCAACATTATTGGGAGTCGTCTCCTGAACATGTCGAGGATACTGCCTGTCATGCATCAGTGTGGCGCCATTCCCCTCATTGTGGGTGTCACTGATTGAGTCCTCGAAGTGAGGCTGATCTCCTCGAACCTCGGGTTTGTGCATGTTATTTGCCATTTCTTATGATGTTTTCTAAGACAAAATAATCAAAGCACATTACTAAAAAAAGGCAAGGATCAATTTAATTGCACGACTGCCTAGGCCCTACGGTGGGCGCCAAACTGTTTATCTGTAAAATTATAAAGTTGAATTTATATGTGGTTTCTAGATAAGTGAACTAATTTGATCCTGAAAATAATAAAATAAGTAAAGAATTATACAATACTGAGGTGACAGTTCCCGGAACAAGTTTCCGGGCGCATCATCGATAAAATCAAAAAGTGAGAAAGTGAAATTTTTAAGCTTTGTATAGAATGTGGTGTAAGTTTGCCAGAAAATTCGTCCCCTTTACAATGATAACTAAGAAAATTCGTCTCTTTTACAGGTCGTCTCTCTTAATGATGCAGAATATTCCTTATTAAATGCTACCGGGCGCAGAGCATTTAACACACTTTTATGAACATTATCCCTTCCGGTGACAAGTGGAATAGCTGCGTTCGGTCTTTGGCCATCCCCGTCTTGGGTTCCACGTGTCCTTCCTTTAGATGACCACGTGTCATATCATATTTTACCTTACACAATTATTATTGGTGACACCATATTATAGCATTACTTGTTTATAGGTTTTCAATATCGTTATTGTTAGTGACACTATATTTTAGCATAATGCCATCTCATATCACTTTCTTTTCTCGGAAAGTACCAATAATTATCTTATTACGAATGAAGAAATATTTGGAAGTACTAGTTACATGTTTTGTGTTGTGGAAATCTTACCGAAAAATCAAACCAATATGAAAATATCAAGATCAAAAAAGGGCTTTTATTGGTTTGATTTGGTACAGATTCAAAAACTCGACATAATTGGTTCGGTTCAGTAAATGAGAAATTTGAACTAACCTAACCTATGTAACCTTACTTATGATGATGAGTGATTAAAATTTTTCCCTTTTTCTTCCAAGTCTTCCATATGGTTAAGGCACGAAATAAAACGTGATGTTCGACCATATTGTCAATTAAAAGTTGGGAAATTATTCAAATTTCTTCTCATAGTATTTGAAATTGCTTAATTTTGTGTCTCTTGGTATTTTTCATCAATTATATTTTTATCATTAATAAATCATTTCGTATTTGCCCTTTTCGTCAATGAAAACTCCAACATTAAATAAATGAATTTTACATGTACAAATTCTTAGAGAAAGAAAGCCCAAATTTACTATTCAGTTTTGACTATTATTTAGAATTAAATTAGTTGTAACTGTATATATTGTTTACCCGCAAAATGGTACAACTAAATTTGTTACGTGGTTTACAGAAAAGTGAACTGATTTAATCTAAAAATGACAAATAAACTAGATTAAAAATAAGACTGAGCGGTTAAATCGAAGAAAATGACAAGCTTGGCACCGAAAGCGATGCCTCCGAGGACAGAAATAAGAATAATGTAAAAGAGCGCATGTAGTTATTTGATTAAGCTTGAGAATGAAATATATCGTAAGTTTCCTCTATTACAATGGCTATTCAGCCTACTATTTATAGTTATACATAGGGAAACAAGATCCTAGGATCAAGCCCCTCTTAAATTACAATAAAGAGGCCATTGATGAATATGTAACGGTAGGCTATGAATACAAATATTCACTGCAACGGCTGCCCATTTAATGCCACGGAATATTCTCCATTGAATGTTATCAGATGGCAAATATTCGATCTTCTCACGTTGATCATGCTCTCTTCGGGGTCTATTTGATGCTAACTGCAATTGTTGTTCCTGGTACGGGTTGTTACTTGATTTACTTTCTACCTGTCTTCGGTTCCACGTGTCATGCTACTATTCGATCATTTGATATAAATCAATTTTATCCTATATAGATAGTCCCCCTTCTTTTCAGTGGCATATCTTTATATCATCAGGAAGTTTGTGAAGATCCCTTTCTTGGCGCGAAATCTTCTAAAAACCTTCTGAACAATCTCTGACGCTTGAAAGAACGCATGTCTTCTCGCATTTAATACCCCGAACATGTGTTGCACCACGATTTAGCAATAATTTTGCCGGTTCTTGAGGTAATCATGACCACAATATTTGACATCTATATCTTTACTTATACTCATCATTTTACCTCTTTCACTTCCAAAAATTTCATAAGTTCATCATCTTCTTTCCATTTAACCTCCTTTTGCTTTTATCTTTTTCTAACTTTCTTCAAAAAACTTCATTACCTTTTTACTAGCATGGCTTCTTTACTGAATCTTTCGAAAACTCTGGTTTTCTCTTCGGCGGAGGACTAGAGAGAACAAAGACAAAGAGGTTGATGTTGACGCTGATCCTCCCATGGTAAGCACCATTATATCCAAATACCCGAGCATCGTCATTAACATCCAAGAGAAGTTCCCCTCTTTGTCTTTACGGACTTGGGTCGTTAGCATATACCCCTCCTCTATTCGCCATTCAAGTATTCCTGTTGTGAAGAAGGACTGGAACTGCACAGTCCTTAACATCCTTGCTTCGGATTTGATTAAGCGGGTTACTTTCACCAAGGAAGATTTTACGTATATGCGTATCCCTTCATCTTGGGTCCGTTATTTTTTAGCAGAGGGCTCAACCCCATAATTTTGGAGTTCTACCACCAATAAAGGTCTGCTTGGCACAAGTAGGCCTTTCTATATGGCAAATGGTGGCTTGTTTATGATAGTTGTGCACGGAGACTAGGAATACCCTAACCCTGGCACACATGATGAATCTCTACACCCCCAAAATCATCCATGGGGGAGTAATAAATTTCAGCAAACGTGGCTACCACGCCCTTCTCACCAGTGTGGACGATCATAGTAACCATGGATGGATGGAGCAATTTGTCGTCATTGCTACCAGAGATATCACCCCGCCACAACTCCATCTTTTCCTAAATCATGAAATCGTTCACGTAAGTTTGTAATTTATTCATATCTTTCCTTCATCGTCATTGTTGACCCTTTTGTTTCCATTGTTCCAATTATTCAATGGACACCACAAAGGGTTCAAGGCCTGGACCAATAGGTTCAAAAGATTCTAGATATCACAACGCCAGAAACCCATCGGTGGAAGGAGATGGCCCCTAAATATGGGTGGAAGGCCAAGAGCCATGGTAAACTGAATCCTTCTCCCTTTTGCCTCTGTAGTAAATTTGCTAACTTTATCTTTTGCTTGATTCAGGACTCTCGCAGGATTCTATCACTTACCCCGGGGTTGATGTTTTGGAGGATCCCGTGGTGGCCGTGAGATTGCTACAAAGTGCTCTCACTTGAAGCGGTGCTCTCGGATCTGCTTCCGATGGGGTGCTTCCTCTCGGAGTCCCTAGCCAGAGAATAAGCAGCCAAAAAGGTGGCACACTTCCTCGACTGGGGTAAGGATAAGAAAATAAAGAAGGCTATGACTGAGCCGACCATGGTTACTGTGGTCATTGAAGACGAACGAGAAGCTAGTGATAGAGAAGCTTCCCTTCAAAGGAGAAACGATCTTTATCAGCTCAACCGGATGCTCGGTAGAGCTTCAAAACCCGACTGTAGAAGAGGTCCAAGCGCTTTGGGGCGAGATGGCTCTGGTAGATAATGCCAATTATCACTATCCTGTCCCTGTTGTTGTTTCTAGTCCAAGGAGATCGGATCTCGGGATTCTTCTGCCTTCGGACACGGAGTAACCAATAATCAACATTGCTCATGTTGCAGCTGCTTCTCAACCTACAACGCCAATAACTTCATGCTCCTCTACACCAGTTGTACCTTCACCACCAGCATCCACTGTATCTCCTCCACCAGCCACAAACGCTCGAGAGGAGGGTGCTTCTCCTCCCCAGTTTCCCGACAATGGATATTTGGGGCACAATTATTCACCCTCTTCTCCAGATCACCGAGGGATGGGGGTGCCATTCTTTCGGTTTTGAAGGGGTGTCATTTGTTGTCCAGACTGGTGGAGATCTCATACTACCTCAAGCTATTTGCGTCAGAAAAGGATAAGAAGAAAATACTTTCCCTTTCAAAGGAGTGTCTATTGAATAATGCAATGCATAATGCGGCAATGGTATCGTACTTGTTTTCTTATTGCTTGTTTTCTATTTATCTGTTGTAATGGGGTTTCTAAACTCGATATACTTTTTACAAGCTAACTTCCTTGCTTTCGAGGGCCTTCATAGATTCTTGATAAAGAAGGACCTGTCTCCGAACGGGATCAATTGTTGGTGGAAAGGAATCAACTTGCTATGCGCCTCCCAATGTAGGAGGTAAAAGCTATTGAAGCGGGTGAGGTTGAGACCCGATTGCAGCAAAGTGAGAAAGAAGTGATGGCCCATAACCAAGAAGTCATTCAATTACATACACGGATCCAAGATGCTAAGGCTAAGTGGGTTGAGCTTCAAGATGTTGTGCTTGCTGCCGCCGAACGTGAATCTACCTCCGTTGAACAAGTGAATAACTTGGAGGCAGCCTTGAGCTCCAAAATCGAGGAGGCTAATTCCGTCGAGGAGAAGAGGGCCAAGATGGAAGAGATATTTAAGAAGATCATGGATCAAAATTGGCTTCACCTATATACAATCTGTGATCTTGATTCTAGCCTTGTTGCCACGAGATTCGAGAGGGATGTCCTTCAAGCGAGGTTGGTGGGTTTAAACAAAGCTCCAACACTAAAGGGATTCCTTGTATTTGAAAAGAAGTACGCTCTGTATCATATGAGGAGAAAAACCCTGGAGGACACCAAAGCGGGCATCGTTGATATTGATGATTACATCGCCAAGGCCCAAGCATTGGAGTTAACCGCTCGAGAACATCTCCCTATTAAACTTGATGCAATTGACTCTTCGAGCACCGATTTCGATTATTCAGGAATCGAGGAGGAACTTGAAGAGAATGATGATGAAGGCCCAGGTCCCGAACCGGTGGCTGATCTACCCACTTCCCCCATGGGGCGTAGATACCTCTCTTCCCCCATGTTCTGGCGGATAATGTTTAGATTTCTTCTTCTTTTCTTTTGTTGTTTTCCTTTGTACTTTTTAATTTTTGTCGTTTGGCATTTCAATAAATAAAGAAGACTTTTGCTTAAGTATTGCGCTAAGTTTATTCTCTTTTGCGTCAAATTAGATTAGGCTTCAGGTGTATTTTTGTCTCATAGTTTCTAAACGCTTCCAGAATCAACCCTTTACTATGAAGGTTTCATAAGAGAGGGTCAACTTATGTTTACGGTGCTCTTGAAAATGACGTCGCATGTTCATTCCGGCAAAAGCATTTGAAGTTTTCTGTAACTTTCAAATGATAAAATTAACTCATCGTTTGGACAAGAAACAAGATAAAAATAAAAGGACTTTATTTTATTCCTTTTATCTTTAAAAGTACATAATCATTCGATTTCTAAAAAAAAGAAATTGCCAATACAAGTGGCTAATTCGTACAACTTATTTCTACGGGGCTAGCCATGCAATCTCCGATTCCGATGAGACATTTTGTTCCCAGGTCTTGTAGTCTGGGTTTGCATGGCATCCTTGCTGCCTTATCCAATACTATTCCCCACCCCAGTGTTCGAATGCAAAGTATGCGAATTAAAACACTGGAAGTCTTGCTTTGTTGGTGGAAACAACTCGTGAATGGTTAAATATTCTTTGGTTCGATGGCAAGTTTTTCTTCCCATCAGGAACTTGTCATTGAGCTAAAGACTATTTAACCATCCAATAGTGGTTTATGATTTTAATGTCTTGTCATTTAAAGGTCTTAACTTTGCTGATGACATTCCTTTCGTAGTATGCTTCCCGTTACTGCCTCGTTAAAAACCTTATCAGAAAAATCCGATTGGGACAAAAACTGATTGAAGAGAAAAAGAGTGTAGTCACATACTTTCGGTATAGATAGGATCCATCAGCAGTAGTATCTTTTGAGGTGAGCCACGTTCTAATTGCTGGACAATCTCATTTCATCTTGATTTTTTAGCTCGTACGCTGCTTTGCCGGTGACAGCTGAAACCCGTTAGGGGCTTTCCCACGTTGGACATAGCTTCCCAATGTTAATTTCTCGATTGTTCTAAGTCACCTTTATCAAAACCAAGTCTCATACTATGAAGTAATGGATATTAGCCCTCCGATTATCTTATCTTTCCATCATTTGTTTCTGAGCCACCATCCTCATGTGTGCCAAGTCCCTGCATTCATCGAGCAGATCCATCCTCACCAGCAATGCCTCATTACTTACTTCTTCATTTGCTTGGGAAAATCGTAAGGTTGATTCCTCCACTTCCACAGGGATCATAGCTTTCGTGCCATATACGAGAGAGAAAGGTGTATCTCTCGTGCTTGATTTTGTTGTCATCCGGTACGCCATCTTCGGGCCACTTGCATTTAGCAGCTTTTAACCTCTTTTTGAGGTTTTGGATAATCATCTTATTGTTTGACTCCACCTATCCATTAGAGCTCAGATGGTACAGTGAGAATGTAATCCTTTTGATTTTCAAGCCTTCGAGAAATTTCGTGACTTTGGAGCTTATGAAATGTGGTTCGTTGTCGTAGGCAATTTTCTTCGGTATTTCGAATCGATAGATTATATGTTCCCATAGAAAGCCAACTTTCATTCACCGATCTTTTGGTAAGGACTTACTTCAACCCATTTAATGAAGTAATCAGTTAAAATTAAAAGAAATCTTACCTTTCCGGGACCTGGTGGCAGTGGACCAATTATATCCATCCTTCATTTCATGAATGACCATGGGGACAGTACCAAATGCAAGAGTTCTGCCGGTTGGTGCACCAACTGTGCATAGCACTGACACTTGTCGCATTTCTGAACGAACGTGTTTGCGTCATGTTCCATCCGGGGCTAGTATTATCCTGCCCTAACCAACTTTAGTACCAACGAATTTACACTGGAATGGTTCTCGCAAATTCCTTCATGGACCTCTCTCATGATGTAGTTCGCCTCCAAGGCTCCTAAACATCTGGCCAACAGACCTTGGTACGATCTCCTATATAATTTGCCCACCATTGAGGCAATAGTGAGCCGCTTTGGTATGTAGTGCCCAGGACACCTTCGGGTCTTTGGGAAACATGCCATGCTGAAGATATTCGATGAACTCATGCCTTCAGTCCCAGACTAGGTTGGTTGTATTTACATCACAATAGCCGTCCACATCTAGTATCGAATGCAGAAGTTGAATGATAGAATCGGAGTCAGAGCCTTTCATCTCCGTAGAGGACCTCAAATTAGCCAACACATCTACTTCCATATTCTCTTCTCTCGAATGTGTGTAATCGACCATTCCATGAATCGTGCAAGTAATACCTGAACTTTATTCACATATTGTTGCATGCATCCCTCATTTGTGTCGAAAATCCTGTACACTTGGTTTACTACTATCTGAGAATCACATTTGATCTCTATGACATCGAAGCCAAGTCCTCGAGCCAGTTCGAGTCCTGCAGCCAAAACCTCATACTCGGCTTCATTATTAGTTAACATAATAGTTTTAATGGCCTGCCTCAGGGTTTCCCCTGAGGGCGTGATTAGAACCACCCCGAGCCCGAACCCTTTCACATTGGATACTCTATCTCTGAACAAGGTCCAAACTCGTGATGTCATTTTTGACACTAGCACCGCTCATTTAGCAGCCAGGAGCAATAACCTGGGACTAAAAACGTCCACAAAGTCAGCTAAAACATGTGATTTGATCGCAGTCCTAGGATTGTATTCAATATCGAACTCACTAATTTCGAATGCCCATTTAGCCAACCGTCCTAATAACTCAGGGTTGGGAAGAACATTCCACGGGGAGAAGGTTGTCACAACGGCTATCGGTTAGAATTGAAAAATAAGGCCTAAGCTTTCGAAAGGCGACTACGAGATCTAAGGCAAGCTTTTCGAGGTGTTGATAACGAGTCTCCACTCCTGACAAAACTTTACTAACGTAATAGATAGGAAATTATGTACCTTTGTCCTCCCATACTAAAATGGAACTTACCGCTACTTTTATGACCGCTAGATATATTAGTAATTGTTCACCTTCTCCCAGTTTTGATAGTGGCGGGGGGCTTGGTAGATAATGTTTTAGGTATTTCAAGGTCTACTGACATTCCGGTGTCTATTCAAAATTGTTCTTCTTCAGAAGTGAGAAAAAGTGATGACACTTTTCCGAGGATCGAGAGATGAACCTGCTTGAAGGGACCAATCTTTCGGTTAACCTCTGTACTTTTTTTATGCTCGTTAATTGATCCGGGATGTCTTTGATGGCTTTGGTTTTATCAGGATATACCTCCATCCCTCTTTGTGAGACCAAGAAACCCAAGAAGTTGCCAGAGCCAACCTCGAACGCACATTTTTTTTGGGTTGAGCTTCATGTTATGCTTCCTCAAGATATCGAAGGTCTATTGGAGGTGCTTTAAATGATCACCTGTATTCAAAGACTTGACTAGTATGTCATTTATTTACACTTCCATTGTTTTGCCTATTTGTTTCTCAAATATCTTGTTCACGAGCCTCAGATAAGTGGCTCCAGCGTTTTTAAGCCCAAATAGCATCACATTATAACAGTGTGTGCCAAAGTTTGTTATGAACAAAAAAATTTCCTGATCCTCCGAGTTCATCTTGATTTGATTGTACCCGGAGTAGCAACAAGGAAACTCATTAACTCATGCCCGACCGTTGCATCGATTATTTGATCAATATTTGGCACTAGGAACGAAATTTTGAGGCACGCATTATTTAAGTCTTTGTAATCTACGCACATTATAAACTTGTTATTCTTTTTTGGAACTACAACTACATTAGCTAACTATTCGGGATACTATACCTCCCATATTGAACCAATGTCGAGTAGTCGAGTTACATCTTCTTTAACAAACCTGTTTCTGACCTCGGCTATTGGACGCTTCTTATGCCTTACCAGAGGGATGCTCGGGTCTAGGCTTCATTTGTGCACGACCACCTCTAATGGGATGCATTTCATATCCGAGGGTGACCATGCAAAACAATCAACTTAACTTTAAGGAAATTAATAAATCCTGACCTGAGTTCTGAGTTGAATCCGGTTCCTAAGTGAAACATCCTTACCAAGAATTCTTCTAACAAAGCCACTTGCTCGAGTTCCTCAGTAGTGGATTTGGTTGCATATGTCTCTTCCGGCACCTGAAAGTATCTCGGTACTTGGTGGGATTCTGATGACTCCTCACCTTTATCATCTTTATTTGGCACAGGAGCAGGCGTCAGTTCCTGTAATTGCTATTTGCTAAGCTCCTTCCCTTTACTGCTGGAAATTGACATTGTATTCATCTCTCTTGGTACCGATTGTTCTTCTCTTATCTGCTTGATTCCCTCCGAGGTTGGGAATTTCAGCAGTTGATAATATGTTGAGGGTACGACCTTCATCTCATGTAACAATGGTCTTTCGAGGAATATATTGTAACTCATGTTGTCGTCTGCTACTTCGAATAAGGTGGTCTTGATTACCCCTTCGGCATTCGTGGGCATCAGGGTCTCTCATCGGGTTGTCACACTTGCCAAGTTGAACCCAGCGAGGAGTTTTGTTGTTGGAATAATGCTTCTGGTTAACTTTACTTATTCTAGCACTCTCCATTGAATGATGTTGGTTGTGCTTCCTGGGTCAATCCAAACACTCTTAATATTGAAATATAAGACATTAAGGGAGATTACCAGGGCGTCATTATGCGGTAGAAGAAGACCATCGGCATCTCCTCCGTGATGGTGACATCATCTTTGATGGCTTCCCGGAGTCTCCTGTTGTGGGTTACTAATACCTTTGTCTTCTTGTCCGCCGAGAAGGTTACACCATTGATTTTGTGTCCTCCAAAAATCATGTTTATTCATCCGAGGAGGATCTTCTGCTATGGTCGCAATTGTTCTTGGCCAGGTCGCTTAAGAACTCCCAAAGATAGCCGTTCTTTAATAATGTAGCCACCTCTTCATGCAGATGCCGGAAGTCCCTAATTCTGTGGTCGTGAGTCCCATGATACTCGCACCATAGGTTAGGATCCCTCTAGCTGGGGTTAGATCTGATTGGCTTTGAGAATTATGCTTCTTTGA
Organism: Nicotiana sylvestris; assembly: GCF_000393655.2. Taxonomy (NCBI): domain Eukaryota; kingdom Viridiplantae; phylum Streptophyta; class Magnoliopsida; order Solanales; family Solanaceae; genus Nicotiana; species Nicotiana sylvestris. Next base: position 120,895,998 of record NC_091062.1, on the reverse strand, counting down.
TATTCTTGACCACTGATACCAACTATACTACGTTGATGTTGAAATTTTAATTTGACAACTTGAGATATGTGGAATCTCGGGTCCCCGGTACCTCATTTTCTTGCAACGATCTGTTGTTCCGGCCACGGTCAGTTCTTCTGTCCGGAGCGAACCTATCTGAAGACCATAACCCTTTGCTGTTGCATCCTTTGGTTATCTCGTATGACAAGAAGTGTCCTTTAAAAGATCACCGGTCTGCATTAAAATCACATTTGAACTTATCCTGGTTCTTGTCTTGGTCCCACCCCTTGGTTAATGCCGGGAACCCGAGCTAATCATCTTCTATACTTATATTCGACTCATATCGGTTATGAACATCCACCCATGTGGTCTCTTGGAATTCGAGCAGGCTTTCCTTCATCTTTTGGGAAGTGCCAGAGCTTCTTGAATTCAAACTATTTGTGAACGCCTCCGCTGCCCATTCGTCTGGTATGGCCGGTAGCATCATCCTCTTTTTCTGGAATCTGATCACGAATTCACGTAATAATTCAGACTCACCTTGTGCGATCCTAAATATGCCCGCCTTCCTGGCTTGGTCCTTTCTGGCCCCGTTGTGGGCCTTAATAAAGGAATCTGCAAGCATCTCAAAGGAGTCAATTGAATGTTCAGGTAAGAGTGAATACCATGTCAAGGCCCCCTTTGCGAGGGTTTTTTCGAACTTACTTCAGCATAATCGATTCGATCTCATGTTGAGCCAAATCATTCCCTTCACAACCGTGGTACAAGTTATGCTGTGCTCCTGCGGGCCCGAAGTCCCATCGTATTTTGGTATGTCTGGCATCTTGAACTTCTTAGGAATTAACCCTAGTGCTGCACTCGGTTTAAACGACAACTGAGTATATTTTTTCGAATTTGGGATCTTCAAAATTGGTGGTGCGCCCAGAATTTGATCCATTCAGGCGTGAAACTCCTTCACGTTTTGATCCATCTGTTCGTTCATTTCCCTCATGAGTCTTATGAGCTTGAATTTGAAGGGATCATTACCGTTATCATTACCGGATCCGCTACCAGTCCTCCCGGCACCTTCGAAGCTGACCTCACCCCTTGGGGTATTGTTATCAACTCCTTGAGCTATTTGATTTGCAGGAAAACCGGGAGGAACCGGACCCCTACCGCTTGCATTGTTAGAAGCGCCTGACAACGCCTGCTTTAATTCCATCATTACCTGATCCTGTCTTGAAGGATCACCCATGATGGCTTTTTGTTGCTCTCTTAGGATCCTTACTATTTTCGCAATCTGTTCATCTTCTGCGTCATCGGGAGTTGGATATCATACAAGTCAAAGGTACTGTCCTCCACGTATCGGGGTTGCCTCATCCCCTCATTGCGGGTGTCGCTTATTGAATCCTCATGTTGAGGTAGATTTCATGCCCCTCAATGTTGTGTGCGATGTTGACATCGTTAGCTGTCATTCTCGTTTTTTTGCTAAGGAAAAAAGAATCAAACAAGTTAGTAGGATCAATCGATTACGCAACTCTCTAAGCCCTACGATGGGCGCCAAATTGTTACTCTCAAAATGGTACAATTGAATTTTTTATATGGTTTATAGACAAGTGAACTGATTTGATAAAAAATGACAAATAAATAAGATTAAAAATAAGACTGAGCAGTTAAAATCGAAGGAAATGACAAACTTGGCCCCGAGGACAGAAATAAAAATAATATAAAAGAGCTAATAAAGTTATTTGATTAAGCTTGAGAATGAAATATATCGTAAGTTCTGCAAAGAATTCACGTGTTACAATGGCTGTGCAACCTATTATTTATAGTTATACCTAGGGAAACAAAATCCTAGGACCAAGCCCTTCTTAAATAACAATAAAGGGGTCATTGATGAATATGTAACGGTAGGCCATGAATGCAAATATTCTCTACAACGACTCCCCATTTAATGCTAAGAAATATTCTTCATTAGATGCTATCCGGTGACAAATATTCGATCTGCTCACGTTGATAATGCTTCCTTTAGGGTTTATCCGATGCCAACTGCAGATGTTTTTCTCGATACGAGTTGTTACTTGATTTACTTTTTACCTGTTTTTGATTCCACGTGTCACGCTACTATCGATCATTTAATATAAATCAATTTTACCCTATAAATATATATTCAATACAGAAGTGGTAATCAATTGGACCTTTGATTGAATAATATATATCTTGATTGACTTCTCGTATTGGAGCTCTCTTATGGATAGGAGTGACAAACGGGCGGGTCGGGTCAGATATGGTTCGTATTGAAAACGGGTAATGAAAAAACTGATAAATTATCCGACCCGACCGATATTTAATACGAATAAAAAATGGGTTAACCGGCGGATAATATGAGTAACAATATTATCCATGACTTCTTGTATATGATCACTTTTGGGAGAATTTTTAGTCTCCCTAACTTGAAAACCCCCAATTTGAAGCTTTACAAATCTAAAAGTTAGACTCATTGGTTATCCATTGGTTACCTATTGGTTATCCATTTTCTAAATGGATAATATGGTTCTTATCCATATTTGACTCGTTTTTAAAAAGTTCATTATCCAACCCATTTGTTAGTGGATAATATGGGTGATTAACTTCTTTCTTTTAACCATTTTGCCACTCCTACTTATGGATCAAGGACAAAACCAAGAGTTTTTTCTAGAGGCATACGTAATGTTATACCAAATCAAATGTATTATGCTTATAGAAGATTTTGTGCATACATCATATTCGGATAAACTTTATGTGATGGAGCATCGACAAAGTTACTAATTTAAAAGTGGTGTTTAGATCATGTTTGGAAATTCAAAACATATAACACATGTTTTGCATATCAATTTTTACTATCTCTTAATCATTTAATATGTGCACGGAAAATCAATTAGCAGCTTTATTAAATAGAACTCTGCACTTGGTGAAAAGAAAATACAACTCTGCATAACATGGACATTATCGGAATAATATCTTCTTTATCTTTGACTAATGTCTCTTAAATCATTTTCACAGACTGTTCATCTGCCACTTGCAAAATAATTAAAGTATGGACAGATTCATGAAATAGCTTAGTCAATTATGAGGCACATGCTTTCAAGATTCTCGATGCTAATGTTTTGGTTCAATTTAGTGGACGAAAATCATAGCGAAAAATGTATTCAAAAGTTAAGTTGTCCTTGTTAAGGCCCTTTTATGATTATCATTTTTCCCAATTCCTATGTTAAATGTTAGTACCAATGTTTCAAAAGGCGAGCGTGAGGCGAGACATTCTACATCTGACGAGGCGAGACGTAAACCCTGAGATATGGGGCGTAAGTCCCAGAGATCTTTAAATTTTACTAATTTCAAGAATGTTAAGATAGTATAAAATAAAAATAATTATAAAATTACATTAAAATCACAAAATTTTAACAAATAATCTATTTATAAATTATAATTCAACTATGAATAATACGAAAAGTATGACAAATATCATAATATGCAAATTAGCTGCAACGTCGTTACAACTCAAACATCAAAAGTAATGTATTCGATACGAAATCTTATATGTATCTCTTAAGTAGTAATGCATCTTAAAGAATTTCGATATTATAATTTAATATTTTTCTTAAAATACTCCTTTTATTTAATACGCTTTCTATTTGAAAGAGAATTTATATAAAAACATAATTCACAATTTAAATATGATTCTCTAGCATCATTTATTTTTAAGTTTCAACAAGTTAATAAAGTGACACATAATTCATCATACAATACCATGATAACTAATTATTTATAAATAGTTACTAGCTAATACGGCGTTATTAAATTAATAAGTATTGTATCTCGTAAACATAAAAAAAGAATATTTAGAAAAAATAATTATAAAAAAAATTATGGACTATTATATAGTAAAGACATAACAAAAGTTAATAAATTAATAATTTTTAAATGAAAGATTTATTTAAAATTAACTATCATAGATGTCTTAGTAGATAACGTGCAATAATTTTTATTTTAATTATGACATAAAAAACTCTCAACTTAATAATTTATGATTAAGAAAAAAATAATTTTGTATTGTCACCGATTTATTAAGAAAAATTGAGGATTTACAAGATTAGTTACATACAATTGCATAAAGTTCTACTAGGCGAGCCCAGTACGCTGGGCGTTGGGCGTGTCCGGGACGTAAGACCCGATGGCCAAGAAGTAAATCTCACGGAACTAAGCCTCACACATAAACTCAGGGGCGTTTTACGAGTGCTCCGCCCCGGGGCGACCCCCGGACGAGTTCCAATTCTGCCTTTTAAAACAGAGGTTAGTACCGTATTATCTAAAGTTATTTTTGTCGATTTAAATAGTCAAAAAGCTAAGATATCCAATATTAAGTTATTTTATGGCTTAGCTTAAACAGGCTCACATCATTTCGTAGTTCTTTTTTCCTAAACACAATAGGAATAAGCAGGGCAACTTTTAATAAAAATGTATTTTCAAGCTGTCATTATAGCATTCATTTAGGTGGGATTTGTCACACTAACCATGATGCATGTTAAAAGCGGACCCATTTACTCATACATAAATATTTCAATATTTGTAAATATTAGCTTGGATTTTTGTGTATAAGTACTTTCAAAACTTAATTACTAGTAAGGTATTTTAGAAACTTATAGAGAAGTAGTCAAGTGAAATATGGATTTTCGCCTACAAATATTTAACTTTATTCAAATAAAATTATGGCCAAACATAACTTTAACCACTCAAATAATTGTTTTAATTCCATCTTCAAGTATACATTTTTATAACTTCAAACCAAGCATTTTCCTCAATCTATAATGTTCTTAATTCCCAGAAAAAATAAGAGAAAAGAGAGTTGTTGGTCTTTCGCAATTACATCCAATTTTTCTCTTCTTATACATTTTTTTTTGGATGGAGTGTATATGTGAGCTTGAAAATGAGGATTTATATTACCGATTTAAATTTGTGTAGGATTGATGCATAGCAGTTGTTGTTGTTGAGTGTACCTGTGAATAGAGAAAGGGGCATAGTTGGTTGCAACGAGACGTTTGGAATAATTTTTTTAAAAATTATTTATTATCCTTTATTTACAAAAAGATTAACTTTTCCCCTCCGTTTATTTAATTGTCAGCAAATGTTCCAAAACAATTTCTATTTGTACTTCTCTGCAATTGCCAATAAAATAATTTTTGTCCCCTTTCTTAATTTGTTGCTGTGCAAAGCTTTATTTTAGTGAATTGACAAATGTATGCTTCACCAAAGAAGGAAAAAGAGACAAATGTGTTTTTTGGAGGAAAGAAATGTATCTTTTGGGGGGCAACCAATGGCCTGAAATCATGTTAGTACTACAAAACTTTAGTTGTTTTATCCATATAACTTAGGGTAAATCCAACATATACCTAACCTATGCGGGACCTTTCTTCCTTCAATCCAAGGTAAGAAACATTTTATTTCTCTCTTCATCGATTTTCTCTCTTTGTTCTTGCTTCTATCTTCGTAAGTAAAATTATTTATCTGATAGGCTATATTTTTATAATATTCACAAAGTAAAATATTGATAATTAATGGAAGCAAGGAGTAGCAGTTTTTGTTTAGTTATGTGATGATTTTGTGTATACAAAAAAATAGATTTGCTCAATATCAATAAATTATGATTCAATTAACTCACTGCACGCATGTAGTTTTATTTTCTCTTGCTGAATGAAATGATCGCCTATTGAATACCTTTCTTCGCCATAAAATGCTCTCTCCCTCCCTATAAATTTTATATTTTCTCGTCGCTAATTATTCTAGTTCGGATCATTTCCCGAAAATTTTTAGTTATGATCATGTTGCTATTAAATATTGCTTATACTACTTTTTGGAAATTCATACTGAAATTTGATCGCAGTAGAAGCTGATTTGAAGTGATCGAGATCGAAATTTTCAGCCGGAAATCGAAAAAGAACACAATTACATAGCAATATACTACTATGGTATACAATATGTTGTAGAAGTATATAGCTATACTACAATAGCATACTGTTATAGCATATAATATACTACAACGATATATTGTAATAATCGAAAAAGAACACAGTTACCTAACAGTATACTGCTATAGTATACAATATACTATAGGAGTATATAGTTATACTGCAATAGTATACTATTATAGTATACAATATATTGTTATAGCATACTATAATAATATGCAATATACTGTAACAATATGCTGTAATAATATACAATATACTATAATAGTATACTTATTACCCGTAAATTCACTTGTCTTTCCCTTTTAATTTGCTTTAAGTTTTTACCCTGTGTGAGAGGCAAATTAAAAATGCAAAAAAAATATATTATAGAATGCTATATAATGTAACGGTATACTCTTACAATTAGATCCTTTTAGAATTTTTTAAAATTTTTATTGACAAGCGATATTATTTCAGTTTAATAATTGAATTAAAATTTTTTTAACTCTTTACGTACAATTGTATATCCTGTTGGTATATCTATATACTATACTGGTATCATATGTTAGTTAATATTTTTTGGTTGTATTAGCTAAATTTAATTGACACACAATTTAATTTTTCTTTAGTAATAGTATAAAAAAGAATAATAAAAACGGTAAATGAAATTAGATTATGAAGAGAAAAAAGAATATAAAAAAAGAAGTTAAATGAAATTAAAAAAGTAAAAAAGGAAAAAATTAAGAAGAAAACGAGAAAAAAGAAAAGGAGAAAAGAAAAAAAAAGAAAAAGAAAAGAAGCATAGAAATTAAAAAGAATTGGAGAATAAAGAAAAAATTCTTTACAAAAACTATTATGGGTAGGAAATATAATTAGTTTATGGATAGAAAAATAAATGGGTAGATAAGGATAAATAGTTTTATTTTTGTGGGTAACTGTGTCAAAACCCCCAATTCTAGTCTCACATAAACAATGAGTTTTCACGCAACTCTTTTTAATCCGAAAATGGTTAATTAGTATATTTAAAGTAGAGTTAATAACTCGATGGACTAAATTTAGAAAAATAAACTAGAAATACTCAATATATTCAACTGGTTCTATAGAGCCTTGAATAAGAAAAAAACAATATATAAACAATTGATTTATCAAAGTTTGACTCTAACTTTAGTATTGTATAAATGATTTGGACATCCAATCTGTTACGCGACGCCTTCCTGAAATTCCTTGGAATGGCGACGTAAGGCTAAGCAACTGATGTCAGTGCAGTTGTTGTCCGCCAACTGAGGTCCCCTCCGTACGCTAGACTAGATTGTCAGTGCCGTACGAGAAAACCAATGTCAAGAGAAATTGAGAGAACAAGAATGAGAATTGAGAATGAAAGAAAGCTTGATTGCATTAATGAAAGCTATTACAGAAAGGCAACGCGGTGTCGAGGGGGAGAGACACCAGTACAGAGAATTGTTTGCTTGCTAAAAAGTTTGATTGCTTGATCCCCCCTAATAATACTTAAAAAAATAAACCAAAGCTAAGAGACTAGACTTGATTAAACTAGAGAAACATAATGGAAGTACATGGAATAAAACTACTCTATATTTACAATGAAAAAGACTTAGTTTTCTATAAGGCAGAAACAGGTTCGTTGTCAGCAGCATAATCTTTGGCATCAGGGTCTGCGCGCGCGGCGTTGTCTGCGCGCGCGGCGCTGTTGGCATCTGCCTGCGGTTGGGCGCTGGCGAGGGATATCGGTGGGGCGACAGAGGCACATGCGCGCTTGTCACTTGGCGCGACCAAGACCACGGGGCCGTCCGTGGCGCTAGGCATTGGAAGGCTTGCTAGGACGCCACGGGGCGCGCCCAAGGGGTCATGGGGCACGGCTGGAAAGCCGCCCATGACATTCTCCCCCACCTGAGTTGGCGACGTCCTCGGCGCCTTACTTGCAAGATAATCTTCAATTAGGCTCTTGTAGGCTTTGAGGTTTGTTCCCCTCTCCCAAGTGTTCTCCTCTGCATTATAGCCGTGCCATTTCACCACCCAGTCTATCGAACAAGTCTACCATTAGCGGAATAGGGTACTTATTCTTCACAGTAATTTTGTTTAGATCCCGATAGTCCACACAGAGTCGTAGACTACCATCATGTTTCTTTTGGAATAGCACAGGGGACCCGTATAGGGATTTGGAGGGCACGATAATCCCTATGTCTAGCATTTCTGTCAATTGTCTCCGAAGCTAGGTGAGTTCAGGTTGTGACATTCTGTAAGGCGCCCGGGCAGGTGGCTTCGCGCCCGGCACCAGCTCAATCTCATGGTCCACAGTGCGCCTAGGCGGTAGTCGCTTTGGCATGTCTTGTGGCATGACATCTTCAAACTCTAGTAGTAGCTCCTTCACAGGCTCAGGAATGGGACCCGATGAGCGTTCTACATCTTCAATGCAGAGGGTTGCCAGGAACGTGAGTTCATGTCTTTTGACCCCCTTCTTCAACTGCAAGGCCGAGATGTTTTCAACGGCCATCTTCATGGGCATGCACGGGATAACGCAGGGCTTGGCCCCGTTTGCTCCCATCATCAGTAACATGTCAGCATACGGTACAGGCATGGTGTTGGTTTGCCTCAGGAATTCCAATCCAACTATCAACTCGAAGTCATCTATGATCACCACGCGCAAGTTGAATTTTCCTTCGTAAGGGCCAAGCTTCATCGGTACTTCTTTGGCTATTCCACCCACTGGCTGGGGAGGTGAGTTGATAGCCTTGACACGGCCTCTACCTTTCCCTACGACTAGACCAAGGCGCTCCACCTGAGTCGAGGCTAAGTAGTTGTGGGTAGCACCCGTGTCTACCATGGCCCGAATGGGCTTGCCATTCACCTTCATCTCAACGAACATTAAGGTCCTCTCGTGCTTAAGAGGAGTCTCATCATCCGCCTTCTTTTTCCCTTTCTTGGTGACGGGACATGGGTCCTTCTTCTTACGGATACCAGCACTAGTCTCTGCTAATGCCTCAGAAATGGAGCCAACAATTGCATTGAAGGCACCTACGGGTTCAGTCTGATCCGCATCGTCTGAATCGTCATCTGTCCCATCATCAAAAGTCTGATGGGCATTCATCTGTGCATGTGGGCACTCATTGTTCCAATGTGGTCCGCCACAATGACGGCACCCTGAAGGAGGCTTCCTCCCCCGATCATTGTTGTTAGATGCAGCACTGTTGCTGCCTGTGGAGGGAGCCTTAGGTTTGGTTGAGCTTCGATCTCCCCCACTTCTGCTAGGGCCACCATTGCTAGACTGGCCCCCTTTGAATCCCGCTCGGGTAGGCGGTTGAGGCCTATCCTTCCGGGCTTCCATTTGATAGTCCCCAAGGCATTCAGCTGCTTGGATCGCCTTGGGCAGGGTATCTACCCGTTGCCTTTGTAGCTCCATACGGGCATAAGGTTTCAGCCCTTCTAGGAAAGTGAAGAGCTTGTCTTTGTCCCCCATGTCGCGTATGCTTAGCATGAGCGCGGAGAATTCCCGCACGTAGTCCCGCACAGATTTGGTCTGACGGAGCTCCCGTAGCTTTCTCCTTGAATTGTATTCAACATTTTCGGGGAAGAATTGTAGGCGGATGGCTGCCTTCAGTTCTGCCCATGTTTCGAGAGCATCTTCACCGGCCTTGATGGCTTCGTATTTCACCCGCCACCAGAGTTTAGCATCACCCTGAAGATACATGGCAGCAGTTGCTACCTTCTTGGCTTCTTCTAGGCCCCCAACAGCATCAAAATATTGTTCGACATCAAAAATGAAGTTCTCCACTTCCTTGGCATTCCTAGCTCCACTGTATGGCTTTGGCTCAGGAATTTTCAATTTTTGTGTCGCGGAGGTGGGGTTTGCAGCGCCCCCGACCTGGTTTCCACCGCCTCGCAGTAGGCCCTGTAAGGCAGCATTGACAACATTGAGCTTGTCTGTCAAGTCGTCAATAGTTTGTTGCATGGCAGTCACCCTATCTGCCTCTTGTGCCCTGTAAGCTAAATCCTCGGCACGCTCCTGTTGGAGTCCCTCGAATTTGCCAAAAATTTCGGCTGCCTCTGTGGCTGCCGTTTGCCGATCTCCCTCGGAGTCACGACTGATGTTTTCTATGTCAACTTCGGCCTGGAGCACCCTGCGGTCCAGGTCATCCAACCTTTGCCCTAGGCTGGTTCTTAGTTCAGGCACCGTATCCATGATGGGCAGTAATCCGTCAACCGTCTGTTCAAGGGCCGCAATGCGGTCCCCATGATTCACCATGGTCAGAAATGGTGGTAATGGCAATGCGTTCCCTCGTCCGATGTCGAGCCTAGGCTCTGATACCAACTGTTACGCGGCGCCTTCCTGAGATTCCTTGGAAGGGCGACGTAAGGCTAAGCAACTGATGTCAGTGCAGTTGTTGTCCGCCAACTGAGGTCCCCTCCGTACGCTAGACTAGATTGTCAGTGCCGTACGGGAAAACCAATGTCAAGAGCAATTGAGAGAACATGAATGAGAATTGAGAATGAAAGAAAGCTTGATTGCATTAATGAAAGCTATTACCGAAAGACAACGCGGTGTCGAGGGGAGAGACACCAGTACAGAAAATTGTTTGCTTGCTAGAAAGTTTGATTGCTTGATCCCCCCTAATAATATTAAAAAAAATAAACCAAAGCTACAAGACTAGACTTGATTAAGCTAGAGAAACATAATGGAAGTACATGGAATAAAACTACTCTATATTTACAATGAAAAAGACTTAGTTTTATATAAGGCAGAAACAGATCCGTTGTCAGCAGCATAGTCTTTGGCATCAGGGTCTGCGCGCGCGACGCTGTTGGCATCCGCCTGCGGTTGGGCACTGGCGAGGAATATCGATGGGGCGACAGAAGCACATGCGCTTGTCACCTGGCGCGACCAAGACCACGGGGCTGTCCGTGGCGCTAGGCATTGGGAAGCTTGCTAGGACGCCACGGGGCGCGCCCAAGGGGTCATGGGCCACGGCTGGAAAGCCGCCCATGACAATCAAACACTCCAATAAATAAATGAATTAATAAATTAGAGAGTATATTTCCTTCGAGTTAAAATACAGAAAGAATTTACAGCTCACTCATACAGGCAAGTGAGACGAGGCAAACGGTTACTGAAAATCACCAAATAAAAGGCTGCTGCCTGCTTTCTTCTTCACTCGTCCAGTTACCCCACATTCCATTCCTATTTTCACCGCCGTTAGCTATAACCGACAAACAATCCTCAGCCTTCTCTCTCCGGTAAAACTTCATTAACAGCTTGTTTTAGCCGCCACGCCAAAAAAAAAAACAAATCATACTCCAGCTCACTTTAGCTCATATTTATAGGTTCTTTAAACAATTCATTTTCTTTAAATTTTCGCTTGAATTTTTTCTTTGAGAAATTGTGGATCTTCAAAGCAATGGGAGAAGAAAAAAGAGCGTTGGCGCAAAAGCTGATTGAGATAGTGAATGAAATATCAGGCATTTCGGAGTTCAGGATTTCAGTGAAGAAAGAGTACTGCAATCTGGGAAGGAGGCTCAAGTTGTTGATTCCAATGTTCGAAGAGATTCGAGATAATGACGTGCCAGTTTCTGAAGACTCGATAAAAGCACTTGTTTCACTGAAGGAAGCTCTTGAATCAACTAAGGATTTGCTCAAATTCGGTAGCGAAGGAAGTAAGATTTATCTGGTGCGTGTTCCCATTATTATTATTATTTTTTCTGCTTTTTTGGTTTTACTTTAGGAATTTTACTTGATTTATGCTACCATTACATAGAGGATTCATAATTTTGAGCTCAACTAGTTGGAATTGAGACGTAGTTGTTGATAGATCTATTGATTGAAACTGCACAGTTACCTGTCAATTAAACTCCAGTGTGTAGGAGGGGATGCAAAGCCATATATCTAGATGAACAATGGGCATATCCACTCTAATCCGAAGAATTTTCAATAAATCCCTATATTGTCTGAATCCAAAAGGACACTACATTTTCTCAAGTTTGATTAGTTCTCTGGTGATACACGGCAGGTTTTTAGAAGTATCAAAAACTTATGATGTTTGTAGGTGTTGGGAGTGCCTGGACAAGGAATTCACAACCTCGTTAACTTCCCTAAAGCATAGTTGAGCTCCTATTTATGACTTCGTTAACTCATATTGAAGTAACATTCGCTTGTTTAACCTCTACACTGCAACTTCTGTTCTCCTTGGCATGATTACCATTTAAAAAAGATCCTATGGCCTGATAATTTGAATTCTTAACAATGCCTTTGCCATGTTGTACAAACCAAATTGTAATCCATAAAGGCTCAATGCAATGGTACCTTGTGAAGATTCTTGATCTTGTAACAAGGGGAGTCGACAAGTCTTAAGTTGCTGGATGATGAGGAGTTCAATCGGCTAGGATGTGTGGTTTTATGAATTGGTCCTTTGATTATTGCACACCATCAGAAGGTTGTGCTATTATTTCTGCTCTCAATACTTAAGTTTGTGGAGAAATCCACTACCTGTTGCCACCAAACCTCTTAGAAATGCTCTCGTTTCCTATGCAATGATTACATATCATTGCCTATTCGTTTAGCCTTTTGTTTTTATTGAGGAAATGCAACACCAACAAGGTTGGCATGTTCAGTATGCTAGCGGAAATGGTACTTGCTATATGGCTGAACCCTTTTGTTGAACTTTTCTGGTTCATCTCCCTCTCCTACTTTCAAAAAGTGGGGAGCTGACAGTGAATGAGATTAAAATGCAAACTAGGAAAGAGAAGAATCCATGCATTTATCATGAAATGTTTGATGTGTACTTGCCTATTCGGGATCTCACATTGGATTAGACTTTCTTTGTTAGAATGATTTTAAAGTAAGTTCTTTTGAAATGAAAATAGTTGCAGCATCTTGATAGAGAAGCTAATACATGGAAGCTGAATAGAGTTGCAATGCAGGGATTGAAAGATTTTATGTCCTCTTTTAAGTTAAATATGTGATGATCGAAATTTTGAACTGAACATGTAGGAATTAAAGGGTATTGAAGTGTTTGACCATCTCATCTAAAAGTTTAGGTTATTAGTGAGAGCGCATATTTATTCAGTTAATTGTGTTTTCAACGCACTCCCTCATGTGCATGCCTGCATGACCTCTTTCATTAACCAAGCATGTTGATCTTATTTTAATAATGGGTGGTGGTGAGACACGAACCCAAGACCTCTGCCTGCTGTGATACCATATTGAAGTGTGTGACCATCTCATCGAAATACTTCAGTTATTAGAGAGAGAATACATTGGATGGTTAATTATCTCTTCAACAAAAGGCTTGTGACAGATCAAGTCAGGTAAAGATGTCTCATAACACATGCAACATCAGTAAGTGTCAAAAATGTTAAACTTTGCTTATGAGATCGTAAAAAAAATAAAAAAAATCTTAGCCAAAAAGATCCATGTTGAAGTGTGTGACCATCTCATCGAAATACTTAAGTTATTAGAGAGAGAATACATTTGATTAGTTAATTATCTCTTCAACAAAAGGCTTGTGACAACTCAAGTCAGGTAAAGATGTCTCATAACACGTGCAACATCAGTAAGTGTCAAAAATGTTAAACTTTGCTTATGAGATCGTTAAAAAAAAATTACAAAAAAATCTTATCCAAAAAGATCTAAAAGAAAAAAGAAATAGAGGAGGACATCATGTCATTCCTATAGCTGACAGCTGTCTTTTGACAATTGCTATTGGGGCTTTCTACAACAACTAATACTCTTCAATCCCAAACTAGTTGTCGTTGAGTCTATGATCCTCAATATCTATTCCACTCCATTGGGCTTGTCCCATTCTAATATTCATTATCCTACCAATTACAGTTTCTTGAATACTAGAGATTCTTTACATTTTCTATGTACAAATATCTAAACAAACTAAAAGACCTGTAGTGAAACACCAAACCTGATGTAAGTCTACCAACGCAACTAAGCTTTAATTCCAATTATCAATCTTTTGCTTCCATTATGTTTTGCACTTTCGATAAGTCTGCATGGATGGTGATACTGTCTGTGTGTTAGCTAACTTTTTTCATTTAATTTAGGGCTACCTTTCCTTTTTAATATTTTCAATCATCATATTGTTGCACTTACAGGTAGGGGTGTGCATTCGATTTATCGATTCGATTTTGACCCTTATCGATAATTACTTATCGATTATCGATTTGTACATATGCTTATCGTTATCGTTTCAATAAGGTTTCGATTTTTTCGATTTCGATTTATCGATTTTTGGGGCTTATCGATTCGGTTATCGTTTACACCAATAAGAAAATTTGCAGGATTCCACGGAAAGTATATCGCTATAAACACGCCTAACCTAATATGGACAAAAAGAAGCTAAAATAAGACGAACGCCATTTATAACATAAAAATTGTGTCAACAAGCACATGCAACGAAACTTAAGTAAGGGATCAAATATATGCCACCAACACTCCAACGGTATAAAAAAAATACATCATCACGGCTAATTCTGTTTTCCATTAATTTGAACTTCATTCCCTTGAGCTTTAAATATGATCATTCCTTAAATGTGGTGAGGAAATAATAGGGTTAGGGACTTAGGGTAAAGGGAAAGGTATTATAGAATAAGGGTAAAAAAAAATTAATTAATTTTTTTTTTGTCTTTTTAGTATATCTTATCGGTTTATCGATAAACCGGATAAACCGATAACCGAAGAGGACAAAATCGAAATCGATAACTCGATAAGGAAAATTTCGAAATCGAAATCGATAAACCGATATCGATAAACCGATAACAAATAATCGATTCGATTTATCGATAAACCGATTCGAATGGACACCCCTACTTACAGGGTAGTACATTTGGAGATCTATTAGGACATGACCAAACCATGTCAGGCGACCTTCTTCAGTTTATCCTTTATGCGTGTAGTGTGCTACTTGTACCTCTTCTGTCAAATGTGATCAATCCTAACCTTGTCTAATCTTATAAGATGCACATCTATTTAACATCTGCATTTTGGCACTCTTGTTGTGGAGAAGTTGGGTGTTAAAGGCCCAACACTCACTCTCTTATTACATTACTGGCATCTCAACCGTTTAGTAGTTCACTTTGGTAAGTCTCTCCCTGTTGGGGCATTATGTTGTAAACTGATAATGGAATAGTTGTTTTCTTTAGGGAGAGGACTCTTTAATGGATTTGGAAGCTATTATTCTGCTACCTTAAAGTGAGCCTTTAATAGCATGCCCGATCCACGGCTTTTAGGTCATCAAGATGTCCTCATTTCTTCTCCCTGAAGTGCCGCTTTTACATCTACTAATCAAGAGTTTGCATGGTAAAATGATTCTCACAGCCATCATTTGGATCATAGCTGGTGTTGCGTATTGAGCAGATTTCTATTTCAACTGCATACATGTATGAGTGATTAACTTTAGTCCTTGCAGAGCACTGCATGTTTAACTGAAACATAGGCCCTATCTTGGCCTACAGAGTAAAGCTCAATTCTAGGAATTTCTCTTTGCAGGTGTTAGAAAGGGAGCAGATAATGAATAAATTTCACGAAGTGACAGCTCAGCTAGAACAAGCTTTAAGTGGAGTTCATTATGAAGAGCTTGACATTTCTGATGAAGTTAAAGAGCAGGTAAAAGCATTACCTCATTAAGTCTTCATTTATTGTGGATGGTTTCATCTCTTGATGTGCAGTTATGCAATTATTCTTTTCCATCTGTGGCTTCAATTTCCAGGTAGAGCTTGTTCTTTCTCAGTTCCAAAGAGCCAAAGGAAGGGTTGATACGCCTGGTACCGAACTACATGAGGATCTATTGTCCATTTATAGTAAGAGTATTGATGCTGCTATAGATCCAGTTGTCCTAAGGCAATTGGTTGAGAAGTTACAGCTGACTGGAATAGATGATCTCACACAAGAGTCATGTGCTTTGCATGGAATGATCACTGCTACTGGCGACGATATAGAGGAGAGGATAGAGAAGATGTCAGTAATATTGAGGAAAATGAAGGTCTTTGTGCTGACTGAGAATCCAGAGAGGGATTCTTCTTCGAGGGAGAAGTCTTCAACTTGTAGCGGACAAGCATCTACAGGGACAACTTATAAGGCCCCAGTAATACCTGATGATTTTCGGTGTCCTATATCCCTGGAATTGATGAAAGACCCTGTCATTGTTTCATCTGGGCAGGTACCATTATTGGATCTTTATCTTGCTTTTTTCCCCGTTAAAATTGGTTGCCTTATTATCCATTTCTCTTGCTTCCTGATGACAGCAAAGATGTTTTTAACAGAGTCCTTCCGTTTCTTCTATCTTGCATTTGTGAGGATACATAATTATTATCTTGTATTGGTGCATGCATGGATGTGACTCAGACTGTCAAAACCAGGCCATAATCATTTCATTCAAGTGCTGCAGGTTCCTCGTCTTGTTTCCTTCTCTCTTTTTTTCCAGTAAGTAGAGTAAATATAACCTAAATGATCATGGAAGAAGCTATCCTCCATCTTCTAGCGGGACTATAACATGTGTATGAAGTAATAACTTTAATACCAGTGGCTCCTACACCCAATATCTCTCTGGCTCTTGCTAGTAGAGGCAGATGGAACATTTTGCCCCTTTATAATTAATTGTGACAAGCTCTCAGATCCAGCACATTTTCAATCATTTTCCGTGAAGTGCTTTGAAATCAGTTTTATCACTTTAAATAGAGAAAGGAGGAATAAGGTAGACAGTGATTATTGTTTGTTTCTCTTTCAATCAGTAAAGTAGACTGATTCATATGCTGAAAAGTATAGACAGACAGGTGATTCGTGTTCAATTTTATTGTTATATGGTCCTTGCTGATTTATGAGATTATTTCCTGAGCAATTATATATTCTGCCAGAATCTTGATGCAGGATTTATGTCGCATCTATGCTACTTCTCTATGAGGCACATGCCTTATAGACCTTATGTTCATGGAAGATGTGGTTTCATGTTGGTAGGCTAAATTTGAACTGTAGTTATCATTCCATATCGTAGTTTGCTAACAATAAATATGGTTTCCTCCACTCCAGACTTATGAGCGTTCTTCTATTGAGAAGTGGCTGGAAGCAGGGCATAGAACTTGTCCCAAGACACAACAAGTCCTCACAAGCAATACTCTCACTCCAAACTATGTGTTGCGAAGCCTCATAGCACAGTGGTGTGAAGCGAATGGGGTTGAACCACCCAAACGACCAGGTAGTTTACCCAATAAGGCAACATCCGCATGCACGCCTGCTGAGCACTCAAAGATAGAAGATCTCCTGAGAAAGCTCACATCTGGCAAACCTGAAGATCGGCTCTCTGCCACAGGTGAAATCCGCCTACTTGCTAAGCGCAATGCTGATAATCGTGTTGCAATAGCTGAAGCAGGTGCTATTCCTCTGCTCGTCGACCTTCTTTCCACACCCGATTCTCGGATCCAAGAGCATGCTGTTACAGCACTACTTAACCTCTCTATTTGTGAGGATAACAAACGGAGCATTGTAACATCAGGGGCAGTGCCTGGTATCGTCCATGTGCTTAAGAAGGGGAGCATGGAAGCACGTGAAAATGCGGCAGCCGCCCTATTTAGCCTTTCTGTTATAGATGAAAATAAGGTCATAATTGGTACTTATGGAGCAATTTCTCCACTTGTGACATTACTAAGTGATGGCACCCAGAGAGGGAAGAAAGATGCAGCTACCGCACTTTTCAATCTGTGCATTTATCAAGGGAACAAGGGCAAGGCAGTAAGGGCTGGAGTTGTGCCCACTCTAATGCAGCTGCTTACTGAACCTCAAGGTGGTATGGTCGATGAGGCACTTGCCATTTTAGCAATATTGGCTAGTCACCCAGAAGGGAAGGCAGCCATTGGAGCTGCAGGGGCAGTTCCTGTTTTGGTAAATGTGATTGCAAATGGGTCTCCCAGGAACAAAGAAAATGCAGTTGCAGTTTTGGTACATCTCTGTTCTGGGGACCAACATCATATAGTAGAGGTTCAGGAGCTAGAAGTAATGGGGCCGTTGCTAGATTTAGTACAAAATGGCACTGATAGGGGCAAACGAAAAGCAACTCAGTTGCTTGAACGAATAAACAGATATGCTGAGCAGCAAAAGCAGCCCCAGTTACAAGCTGAAGCTCCAGTCCATGCTCAAATTCATAACCAGCTCTCACAGTCGCCACCCTCATCCACAGATTCCCTGGACAGCTGAATGTTTTTTGTCTTCCTGTTATATTTATCTTTGCTTGGTTTTTATAGCATTGATTTAAGAAAGGGGTTTAGGTGTGGGAGAATGGGTGGAAGATCACCTGTCACCTCCATCAAATTCTTCATTTATTTTCTGGGGTTGAGGTGTATACACTCCCATGAAAAAAGGCCATGGACTGAGAGTAAAAACTGAAAAAACACAAACAGCTTTGACAATATTGAATGTCAATTGTACCAGTATAATACATGTACAAGTGGCATCTTCCTCAGTTTTTATAGGAGGAGATGCTTTCTATTAGAATAAACCTTGTTCCATTACTTCCCTTGATTAGTCATATTCTTGATAGAATAAGAAATCAGTATTTTTGCCCCAACTCTTGTCAAACCCAGAAAGCAGTACAGCACATATATTCTGTTTGTTGCTCAACTGGGTATCATGGAAGCAGATCTCATTTAATCAGTTCAAAATAATTGAAAGTCCACTTTAACAGGTAACAATCTACCTGCTTTATGGACTGTTTCACAATCAACCGCAGGAAACAGTTTGAACTTT
This sequence comes from Nicotiana sylvestris, assembly GCF_000393655.2. NCBI lineage: Eukaryota > Viridiplantae > Streptophyta > Magnoliopsida > Solanales > Solanaceae > Nicotiana > Nicotiana sylvestris. The sequence goes on along the minus strand of NC_091062.1, from coordinate 120,877,290 downwards.
GAATTCACTATAGCCGAAATCAGTTTTGAGCTATTCGAGTGGAGCAATCTTACTTAAAGAGAAAACGATCAAAATAGTGTTTTGCATATATGGGAAGATTTATTTGGTCCTAATACTTTACTTTAACAAAAATTTGTTTTTACGAGCTTGTGAGCACTTTGATTTTTCCAACGAGTACCTGCTACATTTAATAAATACAATTGCATAAGACATATGTGAATCAACTACCCCACTAGATATTTACTGCCTCCTGTCAACACAAGTACCGCATAACTTTGCCTAGCAATTGGGTAGTTTTTTGGAATTTTTACCTATCTATACCATATATCAAACATTATTACTCTCAATGTTTAAGGTTTGTGTTTATTACATTTAAGCATACCAAATTACCATTTCTATACCATAATTCAAATTAGGGATATAATTAAGGGTTCATTTATATTAGGCATAATTATAGGACTGTATCTTCCCACTTTCTCTTTCCTTTCATCTCAACTGTTCACAACACACACACAACTCACGATGCTCCTATGCTTCCTCTCGTTGATCATCCCCAACTGCCCACCACCGTCGAAGAATATCATATTTTCAGATTCACAAGAAAATTTTAAATTCTTTGATCCAACCGCTTGAATTCCCACTGGAAATAATAATGGCAGAGAGTTCGAAATTCTTTGACCTATTTTTTTTTTGGACAGTGGTTGAAGGTTACTGGTTAACACAGTCGATTGAAATTCGAAGAAGAAGATGAGGAAGACATATTTCCAGAATTTGTAGATATTTTGTAGTCAAATTGTAGTCAAATTAGAAAAATTGTAGATAAATTGTAGACTATTTTTTGCAGAAGATTTTGTAGAAGCTTTAGTCGTTTTGGATTTGTGAAAACAGAAAATAATGCATCTACAATCAGAATACAAATAATCTACAATTTATCTACAAGATATCTACAAAATAGATACATTGAATTTTAATATCCAAATTCTCATTTCAATTGTAGCATAATTGGCATTTTCGACATAATTGTAGAAGATTTGTAGAAGTTTTAGTCTTCCCAATCTACAATTCATCTACAATTTATCTACAATTTATCTACAATTTATCTACAATATATCTACAATTCTACAATTTAACTACAATTTCTTCTTCTTCTTCTTCTTCTTCTTCTTCTTCTTCTTCTTCGAGTTTCAATCTAAAATTCAGTCAAAACCAAGTCTAATCTTCACCAAAACCCCTCAAAATTGAGATATAAACTCCTAAACATATTCCGAATTATTTACAACAACACCCAATCCAAACAAATAATGATTTTTGAAAACCCAAATTTGAATTCAAAGCTTTCAAGCTTTTTAATGGCTATCAATGGTGGAAAATATATGGAAGAACAGATGAAGATGAAGATGAAGATGAAGAACAGAAATCTCCTTTCCGTTTGATTACTGGAGCTTCAGTAGCTTGCGTTTTTTGAGAATTGTAGTTGAGTGAGAGAAGAGAGATCTCTTTCCGTTGAGGAAGGAGAGAATTACGCAGCAATTCGAATTTGATGTTGACAGAATCACACGCAGATCTGGTGCCTCATTTTAGGGCTTTTTTATGGCAAAATCTACCTATTTTTGGATTGGTATATAATTTGTAGTAAAAGTGTGGACTACACGGGTAAATAACAAATTATAAACATTTTTGATAATAAAATTTGATATATGGTATAGATAGGTAAAAATCCCTAATTTTTTTGTGTGTTTGTGTTGGGATACATTCATTATCTTCAAGGTTTACATACACTTTATTTATCACTCTTAGGTGCTTAGCCTTTAACATAAATAGTCCTTCAAGTTGAAGTGTGTCACTTTTTGCTGTCACTTCTTGTCCATGACTACAAAAACATATAAAGATAACGGAAAATTCAAATCTAAGTTAAAACTAACGTCCATGTGAATGCTAATTGGACGAAACGATGAGCCACCGGAATCTTCATCTTATTTTAAAGGCATAATATCTTAAAATCCTTCTAAACTTAACATGAATTAGTGGTTATATTCTTAAACTATTAATAGTCTATCGGCTATTCGACAATTGTTATCTCTGGACGATTTGATCCTAGAAAAGTGACATACATGCACATGCCACATGGATTTTTGTGTCCATTTGAATTTTTAGTAATACAATATATTTTTACCTATTTAAATTTATTAATTATTTAGATCATCTTTTTCATATAAAATTTAGCTAGAACTCCACTAATTAGGCTAAAACTTTTGGCTAAAAATAATGAAGTTTCAGTTAAATTTTTCAAATTTTGCCTAAGAAAAAAGAAATGCACAATTGAAAAAAAAATAGACATTGCATCTAAAAGAGATATAAAAACACACAGTTTGAACTTCATAATTCTGGCTAACTTTTTTGACTTAGCTAAAAATTATGGAGCTCTAAGCAAGTATTTTATACAGACTTTTCCCGAAAAATAAAGAATACACTGTTAAAATAAAATGGCTGTTGCATCTAATAAGGAAATAAAAATTATACAGTTGCAATTTTATTATTTTTTCTATATCTTTTTTATCTGGTAGAAAATGATTGAGCTCTAGCCAAAAAATTTATACTGACTTGATCTGAAAAAAAAATACAAAGTTGAAATAAATAGCCAATGAATATGAAGAAAAAATAAAATGAAATATACTGTTGGTGTTCTATTATTTTGGTTAGAACTTTTTTATTTGGTAAAATGATTGTGTTCCAGCCAAATTTGGCCCACAAAAAAAAGGAGAAATACACAGTTCCAACAAATAGACATTGTATCTATAGAAGAAATCAAAAGAAAATAAATAATTAGAGTAAAGTATGCATTGTAACATAAAACAAGAAGAAATATACAATTGTAACAAATAAATCATTGTGTATGATTATGTGATAATTTTACGGTTAAAAAGTAGTCCATTTGAAAGCTGATTTTTCAATATGTTTTCACTTCCACGCGCCTAAAAGAGAATGTATCTATGTTCTTTGCTACACCAGTGTTTATGGGGTAACAATTGTCAAATAATTTGTGTCTAGTTTAACGGGGTATTAGGCATTCTGCCTATTTTAAAGGTGAAATTAAAACGTTCCCTTTTCTGTTCGAGGCCAAACAACTTTAGTTTCTGCCCTCAGCATCGCATCTCATCTCTGCTTGCCTACTTAAGGTGAACACGTAATTGTTGGTGGGAACAAAATTACGAGTGTATTCAAATCCTAAATCAATAAACTCGATAAAGTACTGACAATGTCTCCAAACGATGGGGAGTAATCTTTAACAACTCAGTTGGTGGACTACCTAAACATTTATCTTTGGTGAGGGTTTAATTCCCCGCCTTATAATCCCCTCGCTTCCCCTTCCCCCACCCCTAAATTAAAAAAAAAAAAAAAAATTTGTCTCAAAGAAAACGGTCATACTGGAAAATGAAGTATAAGTCATTAAAAATATCATTTCAGGAAAAGAGGTCTATATGGTCAGTAGCCAACTTTGCAGTTCATCTCTTTCCTCTTTTTATTCCTTTCGATTTTCTTAAATCTTCAGTTCATCCGTCGCATTTATTCCAATGTAGTACTTGCCATTCGCATATATATATATATATATATATATATATATATATATATATATATATATATATATAAATAAATAATGTATAAACAAGAAATAGACGATATGAAAGGGCAGCCCGGTGCACTAAGCTTCAGGGGCGGATTTAGGGGTGGAAGGGTGTTCACCCGAACCCCCTTCCCCGAAAAGTTAAATTGTATATATAAGACAAAATCTATTTTTTACCTCTATATATTATGTTTTGAATCCCTTTGACATAGCCCAAAAGCATGGCTTAGTGGACAAGCAGCTTCAAAATTTTTGTAAGGTCATTGGTTCTATTCCCACTTGCTATAACTTCTTAACTTTTTTTTTAAACCCCCTTCAGAGTAATCCTGCCTCGCATACTGCTAAGCTCCCGCTATGCGCGGAGTCCGGGGAAGGGCCGATACACGAGGGTCTATCGTATGCAGCCTTACCCTATATTTCTGTAAGAGATGATTTTCACGGCTCAAACCCGTAACCTCCTGGTCACATGGCAACAACTTTACCAGTTGCGCCAAGGCTCCCTTCAGATAGACGATATGAAAAAGAGGTTGAAAGTTGAAAGGGATGGAAGATGAAGTAGTTCCTCACATTTTCTACTGCCGTATGTCCCTTAGAACATGGAGGAAATTATGGCTCCCTTTCATTAATATATTGTATTTCCATTTACTTAACTAGAGATAGACGCAGTGAAGTCAATTGGCGAAAGGGAAATGTGGAGATTAGGTTCTGTATTTCCTTCCTATATATATATGTACTTTCACGTTGAATTTCAAAAAAGATAAGAGAAAGATTTTGTCTAACTCCGCCATATTAGGGTGGTCTTTTACTAAAAAGAGAAGTACATGCCTCTAATTACAAAATAAGTAGTATAATTTGGACATAGATTTCAATAAAAGAGTTTTTGAAGTTGTGTTAACAATAATTTTTGGAAATTGAAGTTGTATTTGCACATATATTTTACTTGATAAAAAGTTGAAGTTTTGTGAGTGGAAGAAAAAAATTCACCCAAACTAGATTTTGGAACTTGAAATTTTTTCTTCAATTTTTTTTTTAAAATACTGATCAAATTTCATGAACAAACAATATTTTTATTTTTATTTTTAAAAAGAAAAAACAATCTATATTCAAACGGGAGCTAAATTCGAATCTAATTGGGTAACTTATAAGGGACAATATTCTTCTGCGAATTTAATTTCTATACATGACCGGCAGTGTAAAAGGTTTAAGATTAATTTGAATTAAAAAATATGATGAGCGAGGATTCAAAAAGCGGACTCTAACTAGTACTGGGACTGAAGTATATTTCTTATGTTGTTATTATTGGTGTTGCTATTGGCAGTGTAAGAATTTTATTAGTACATAATTAGGATATCTAAAAAATTAAAGTTACTACATCTAATCATCATAATAAGTGAATTGTTTACACTGTTAATGTATATACAAATTGAGTTAATTTCCTGCTATTACAAACGTTTGCCCTAAAGCCTTTACTAACCCTTCTCTCAAAGACGAGAGAGAGAGATGTAGGTGCTGTACGTAGAAAAAGCGAAAGCTGGACGAAGGAAACAGAGAGAAGCCGAAAGATAAAACAGTATCACTCTTATCCATGCCCAGTGGTGTGGTGGGGCGTCATAAAAATCTCTCTCTCATATTCATGCCTACATACATACACATATATGGAGTATATAAATCACCACATTTAGATCCAATGCTTTACTAAAATAAACAGACAAGAGAAAGGTTTGAAGTTTTCTATTTTTCCTTTTTCTTATCTGGGATTGGAAATAGGGAATGGGGGATGAGAGAAATAGGGTTAACGAGAGCCTACTTTATTATGATAATATTTGTAGTAGGATTTTTAAGTATATAGCCTGACAATATATATTTTTTTAGCACTATTAATGTAATTTAATAGTGGAGAGGTAGAGGCAGGCCGAAAAAGTATCAGGAAGAGGTGATTATGCAAGATATGACATTGCTCCAGCTCACTGAGGATATGATCATGGATAGAAAAGGGTGGAAGTTGAGAATAAAGGTAAATGGTTAGGAATTAGGATAGGTAGCTAAAGGTTGTCCTTGTATGTAATAGTAGCTTTAGTACATGAGTTAGTGTTATTTGTGTATTTTTGTATTCCTTGACTTTTGTGATTACTTGTTGTCGGTTTTGTTTTGCTTTCTGATTGCAGTACTTAGTTTTAGTTTTGTATTTTTGCTTCAGTTTTCTAAATGGTGTGCTTGTTGCTACCCTTCCTTTTACCTTTCATAAGCCAATGGTCTTCTGAAGACGGGCTCTTTGGCTTCTTGAAGGTAGGGTAAGCATGGGCGAAGCTACACTATGGCAAGGGTGGTTGACCACCCTTTGTCAGAAATTACACTGCGTATATAGGTAAAATATTAGGTTTTTGAGGCATATAATATATATTGAATACCATTTGTCAGAGATTTTTTTTTTTACTTCTTTCAAGTTTGAACACCCTGAGTAAAATTCCTGGCTTCGCCAATGGGGGTACAGTCTGCATACACATTACCATCTTCAGACCTCACTTGTGGAATTGCACTGGCCTATTATTATTGTTGTATTAATGAAATTTAACTTACGATAGTAAAATAGTTATCATTTATTTGTTACACATATTTACCTAGTTTAATAGTTCAGCAGAATCTTATCGCTTTATTCAAACCCTCGTTGCTCGAGATGTAGTATCGGTCCTTGCAAAAGTTAAAAATTCCTCCCTCTGGGCTGCCTTTATCTTTTTAGACCACCACCTCTCCAGTTGTATACTTTACTAGTACTATGCTTTTTCTGTTCATGTAATTATGAATCTTGAAGATTTGCCTCCAACAAACTATCCCTTTATAATTAACAAACATAATTGATTTGACCTAGCTATAGAGTAGTTTGCTGCTGTGAACGTGGGGGATGATATCATGTCAATGATAGTATTCTCTCTTCTCTCTTTAACGGAATATGATGACTCTGAGATGAGAGAATCCTTCTTTAATTTGTTTCTTCAATTTTGAGTTTCTCTGTGATTGGATTTTCTTGTGTTTTGAGTACATGTGGTATAGAACAGTTGCATGGTTTTTAGTGGAACTTTGGCGTTTTCTTTCTTTGACTAATACTTTATCTCTTTGTGTTCTTTCTAAATCTTTTCAAGCATCTCACTTATCCCACTCACAACCGACAAGATAATGCTCACTAATAATCTTGTCATAGATTAAGAATCATTCGCAAAAATTCAATCATAGGAAAATACTACGCAAAACTTTTAGAATTTAAGCCACATACATATAGAAGAAGTACACCAAGAGAATATATATTACTGTGCACCCATAACTAGGCTCCTGAGGTTTGAAGATAAAATCGTAAAAGCTTAGTTCCATTGCTTTCTCCTTTTTTGACCGGCAACATCTCTGTCTGAAAAAATTTCAACCGAAATTTACCAGTTTTATTCTATCAGCTTATTTAAAAGGCAATTATTAAATGGAATTAATAAGGCAAATAACCTTTTGCATCAGGTAATTAAATTGCATCGATAGTATAAAAATTCAAGAAATTTTCCGTGGATATAAGTTAATCCGAATATAGAATTTCAAGTGGCGAGCTGAAATACAGAAGTAGTTCAAACATGATCACAAGAATGCTGGAACAATTCGTGTATGAAAGACTTCAGCATATACTGATCAATATATAGTAATATAAGTTAAAATTTATCCTCTTAGATTTCAGATAATGAACGTTGAAATATATGAGATTATATAACTCCATTAAATAAGAAAATCTAATGTAAGTATTTTTACTCAAGAGATACAACTTCATATAGATAAAATTGAGAATATCTGAACTTAACAAAGAGACACAAAGGCAGATGTGGCTAGGTAGTGTTGGGATCACGATATCAAATGAGTTACTAAATATTATCACAATACTACTTGATGGAAACAGATTATAATGTCAGAATCCGAACTTACAAACGACTTCACAAACCTTGTTAAAGAATCTCCAAAAAATTACAAGTGTCCACTGAAACAAACAGACAAAAAAAAGATTCAAATATGCAATATATATATGTTTAATTTAGACCAATCCACACAAACTAGCTACCCATGCATCTCTTCTTTTTAATGAAGTAGACATTGACTTAAGATTGAAAAGAAGGGTAGAAGCTTCAAGTTTCAAGCTTACATGAAATCAAAGGAGATGGCCAGCTGAAGAGGAGTTGAGACCAGAAAACCCTGTCCATGCATTTCCACCCCAATATTGATTATTCTCCATAGTTCCCAAAAACTGTTTTGTGGAATTTAACCCTTGATTATTTTCTTCCATTCTCACTACTGAATCTTGATGAGAAATCCCAGATGGTGTTGCTTCAATTCCTTCACCTTGAAAAGGGTATAAATTTGTGGCTGCCAAAGATGGCAATCTCCACTGATGATGATCAGATCCTCCAGTGGCTGCTTGTAAATTGTTAGTACTATTCCCTATTTGGAATCCCATTTCATGACCAAGTCCCCCATTGTTTTGTGTAGAAACCAAAGGAGGAGGCTGAAATCCTCCGTATTGATGATTTAGGTTTTGGAAGGCAGCCATGAGAGGAGTTAAATGTGTGGATGACTGTGAAAAGTGTTGGCCAGTAATTTCTTTGCTGCAGCTTGAAGGACTTGCACTAGTTGAAGTGGAAGTAGTACCTATTTGTCTCTCCGCAGTGTTGTTACCGCCAGCGGTCTTTGAGCTGTTGTTAGTGCTTTTGCTTCTCTTGTTTCTTCGGCATCCTCCTCCCACCGGGACGCTCCTCAGAGCACCCCCTCTAGTCCAGTAACGACGACAACTCTTACAGAAGTGTCTGGGCTGTGCAAGGTTATAATTATTGAAGTAGCAGAACTTAGTGTTCGAGGAATCACACCTCGGGCACTTTAGTCCAGCTTCCGGCAGTGGAATCTTTGCTAATCGGGCTCGATCAACCATGGAACCAGGCCTGATCGAGCCTGGACTCCCACCCACATGAGCAGGCGGGACTGCTGTTGGAAGCTGGGAATTTTCGAGCCCAGGGTTTCCTTGTTGATTGTGATCTAGCTGCTGTAACTGAAGAACATCAAGAGGATGAAAAAGAAGAAAGTTAGAATTTCACAACTCTTAAGTACTCATCTATATTTGGTATATTCAACAAAAAGACTAGTAGAGAATATGAATATCTGCTTCTTCTTTTTTTTTTTTGTTAGTTGAAGAAGATGTATGGGGGGGGGGGGTGATTAAGATTAAAGCCATACCTGTTGCAAATTGGGATGATCTAGATAGACTGGAAAAGATGAGAAACTCATGGTTTCTTTCTTTGATCTCTTTGATCTTTATCTCTTTTGTAAAAGGTTGATGAATTTTTTTGGAAATATGTGGTGGAGGAATCACAGTAAAGAGAGGAGGGGAATAGAATACCAGAGCCCCAATAAAAAGAAAGGAAATGAAAGGAAAAGAGAGAAGGAAGATGAAGGCAGGAAAGGGGGAAATAGAGAGTTTTAGTTTTATTTTCTTTCTCTCGTTCGTTCTTTTTGTTTTTACTACTACTACTACTATATTTTTAGGGTTTTGTAATTTGAGTGGGGGAAGTTCCTTCGCATCTAAGCTTTCTTTGTTGATGCCCTTGGACTACATATTGTTATTATTATTAGTGCTCGATAAAAAGGAGAATTGTGAGTCCTCTCTCTCTTGCCTTGTGTAATATTATCTCAGCTATAGCTTTTTATGGTGGGATCCTCTTACGTATTTGAAATTCTAAATAGGGTCATAGTAGCTCCATAATAATCAGGAGTGATATTCTTTGGACCCCTTTTTTGCTTTAATTTGCTTAGCCTTGTTTGGGATAGAGATAATATTTTTAGCTAACTACTGTTGCTAGTACTTTTTATGGTACCCTTGTGTAAGCCCTAGAGTTAGGTTTCTTCTCCTCCTCTTCTTCTGCTTTTTCCCCTTGTCTGTTTATATCTTCTAAAGTTTATGGGTAGCTTTCTTTAATTGACCCACATGCAATTTGATGACACTTAAGTAATTAAACAAGGAGAGACGTTCCAAACTTAAATATCTCAACAGAAAATCTTAATTCTAGTATTGGTGCCAATTGAGTATTCATGGAGTTTTTTTAATGGAGTTCAAACCTAGAGAGAAAGAAAAATCAGCGGTCTAGTTCCTACAGTAGGTTATATTGAAGTGAAATATATCACTTCAAATGAATGAGTTTAAGTTATATACACCGTCAGTGCATGTTATTAATTTTTATACTATCACGTATGTGTGTGTATCATGCATTTCATGTCAGTCGCCCTCAGAGGCACTCAGATGTTACAGGTTGTATCTTCTCTATCTCTTTAAATTAGTATTTTTATTTATGCTTTCCTGCCTTACATACTCGGTACTGTATTCGTATTGACGTCCCTTTTGCATGGGGACGTTGTGTTTCATACCCACAAATCCCAATAGATAGGCTGACGGTCCTCCTTGTAGGTTGCCAACTCAACGGAAGGTGTTGTTGCACTCCATTTACTCAGGAGTTGCCTTTTGGAGTCAGTATGCTTATGTACATATGATGGGTATGACGGGGCTTGTCCCGACCTTATGATGTTTATTTATTCCTTGACAAATATCATGTATATAGATGTTTTGTTTGGCCTAGTAGGCCCGAATATCTTTTGTATATCATTTTGGGGTTGTCCTTTATCGAGCATTCTTTATGTTATGTTCAGGTTATCTCATGACGGACTTTCTCACCCATTTACGCATGATAGTATGGTTAAGGATACGTTACATTGGTACTCGACAAATAAGGCCCGGATGCCCATCGCGGCTCTACGGTTTGTGTCGTGACAGTTTATATGTATTTTGCATTTTCAGCACATTAATAGTTATTGTTTCAGCAGATTGTATGTTTTATGTTTTCTTTTGTATTTAGTTGTTTGGCTTCTTTTTTTAAAATAAAGAAGTATGACATATTATGCAAATTTATGCTACGATAATGTGATGACACGATAGGTCATTTTGAGTTCAGGCATTTATTTTTGTATTCTAAGACCCCGATTAGCTCCGTTTAGTGTTTTTCGATTTACGTGCACACTCCATGTCTTATTCCAAAAAATTTATGTGAAAAACTAAAGAAAATATGAATTAAAGCCTTAAAAATAATTTGAGTTGATTACGGTCAATATTTTGTGTAAACGGACCCAAATCGATATTTTGATGGTCCTGGTAGATCCGTATCGTGATTTTGGACTTGAGTGTATGTCCGGAATCGAATTTGGTAGTCCCTAACATGTTTTGGCATGATTTGTTAAAAATTAGTAATTTGAAGGTTTAAGGAATTCCGAAGTTTGACCGTAGGTTGACTTTATAGTTACCAAGTTCAGATTTTGGTTCCGCGACTTGGTATAGGTTTATTTTACTATTTAAGATTTGTCTGCAAAATTTGGTATAAAACAGAGTTGATTTGATATGATTCGGACGCTCGGTTGTGAATTTGAAAATTCTTGAGTTTATTTGAAAATTTCATGCATTTTGATGTCCGATCGTAGAAATATGTGTTATTTTGGTGTTTCGATAGCGCGAGCAAGTTTGTATGATGTTATTACACTTGTGTGCATGTTTGTTGGAGCCCGAGGGGCTCGGGTGAGTTTCGAATAGGTTAAGGATCGATTTTGGACTTAGAGGATCCGTTGGTTCAGCTGTTGCTGATGTCTGGTGTTTTATTCTTCGTGATCGTGAAGCTACTCTTGTGATCGCAAAGGGTAACTTGGGGATGGGGTGGTTTTCTTCTACGCGAACGTGGAGAAGTGGCCGCGAATGCAAAGCATCAGAGGGATTACCCTTCACGAATGCGATTGTTTAGGTGAGGATCTGGGGGAGGTAGGGGTTACTCTATGCGAATGCGAGCCCAGCTCGCGAATGCGAAGGACATGGGGGACAGGCCATCGCGAACGCGTAGGCCATTAGGGCCGCTGTTCTTCGTGAATGCATCGGGCCCTTCGAAAATGCGAAGAAGACCTGACGCCCAGTTCTTAAAAGGTCCCAAAATCGGGAATTAAGTCATTTTTCACCATTTTCAAGTTTGAGCTTGGCCTAGAGGCGATTGTAAGAGGGTTTTCATCCCAACTTCATAGGTTAGTAGATTTTAACTTGTTTCCTTATAATTTCATAATCACCCATTGATATTAACCTTTAATCTATTCTTTTCTATGGTAGAAATTAGGGATTTAGGTAGAAATTGAGAATTTTGAGAAATTGATATTTAGACCTCAAATTGAGGTCGGATTTTGAACTAATCTCATAACCGGGCTCTAGTGTGAATGGGTAATCGGGGTTTAGTCTGAATCTCAGGTTTTGACCAAGCGAGCTCGGGGTTGACTTTTGTTGACTTTTTCCAAAAAATTAAAGGTTGAATCTTCTTCACTTGTGGGTAGTTTCTAAAGCATATTTTGAATTATTTGAACTATATTTGGTTGGATTTGATTGGTTTGGAGGCTAATTCTAGAGGAAAAGCCGCGGTCGAGCATTGATTTGGTTGCGGAGTGAGGTAAATGTCGTGGTTAACCTTGACTTGAGGGACTATGACTTGTTTGTCTATTTTCTACATGTTTTATATATGGTAACAATGTATATGTGAGGTGACGAGTACTTATGCATTGTTGTTGTGTAACAGCATGCAGGTGGAACTTGTTTCTTTGTATTTTATTGTTTTGTTAATTATGATATCCATACTTAGGTTAGATTATTACTTCTTTGATTATTCGTTTCATATTTATTGATTATTTCAAAGTTGTTGAATATTTTCGGAAGTTGAAGTTTGATATCATGGCACCATATTTGAATTTAATCATTCTCCACGTTGTTTATTTTTCAAATTCATAGTATTATTATTATTACACGGTGAGGATGCAGGGAAATAATTTAACTTCAAATATGGTGCCATGATATCAAACTTCAACTTTCCAAAACATTCAACATCTTTAAAATAAGAAATAAATACGAGACGAATAATTAAAGAAGTAATAATCTAACATAAGCATGAATAACATAATTAACAAAATAATATAATACAAAGAAATAATTTTCACCCGCATGCTTTAACTCAATGATAATACATAGATACTCGTCACCTCACATATACGTTGTCCCCACACATAAAACACATAGTAAATAGACCAACAAGTCTTAATCCCTCAAGTTAAGGTTAATCACGAAACTTACCTCACTTCCACAATCAAATCAATGCTCTACTGCTATTTTCCCTCTAGAATTAGCCTCCAAAACAATCAAATCTAACCAAATATAGTTCAAATAATTCAAAATAAGCTTCAGAAACTACCCACGAGTGAAAAGATTCAATCTTTAATGATTTTGAAAAAAGTCAACAAAAGTCAACCTCGGGCCCGCTTGGTCAAAACGTGAGATTCGGACCAAAACCCAATTACCCATTCATCCCCAAGCCCGATTATGTTATTAGTTTCAAAATCCAACCTTAATTTGAGATGTAAATATCAATTTCTCAAATTTTTTAATTTCTACCTGAATCCCTTATTTCTACCATGGAAAAAACATAGATTAAAGGTTAAAATCAATGGATTTTTATGAAGATGTAAGAAAACAAGTTGAAATCTAGTAACCTATGAAGTTGGGATGAAAAACCTTTTCAAAATCGCCTCTAGGCCGAGCTCAAACTTGAAAATGGTGAGAAACGGGATAAAACCTTACTTTTGAAACTTTAAATCACTAGGCATCAGGTCTTCTTCATGTTCGCGAAGGACCTGACGCGATCCCGAAGAACAACAGCCTGAGTGGCCTTTGCGTTTATGAGAAACGCTCCGCATTCGCGATGGCTTGTCCCCCTAGCCTTCGCATTCGCAAGCCTAGGCTCGCGTTCGCGTAGAGTAACTGACCAGCTCCCCCAGGTCCCTCCTTAATACTACGCGTTCGCAAGAGGAGAGTCACGTTCATGAAGGGTAAATCCCCCACTACTTTGCATTTGCGAGCAGCATCTCGCGTTCACGATGAATGAAGTCCTCCCCAAACCTTATTCCCCTTCGTTATTGCGAGAGGCTTCGCGATCGAGAAGCATGTTGCACCAGACACCAGAAAACTAGCTGAAGCTGCAATCTCTAAGTCCAAAAATGATCCGTAGCCTATATGAAACTCAACCGAGCCCCTCGGTATCTAAACCAAACATGCACATAAGTGTAATAACTTCATACAAACTCGCTTGCGCGATCGAAATACCAAAATATCACTTAAACTATAAACCAGACATCAAAATGCATGAAATTTTCAAAGAAACTCAAGAACTTTCAAATTCACAACCGAGCGTCTGAATTCTATCAAATCTACTTCGTTTTGCACTAAATTTTATAGACAATAAAGTCAACTTATGGTCAAACTTCACAAATCCTTAAACCTTCAAATTACTAGTTTTCAACAAATCATGTCAAATCAAGTTAGGACTTCCGAATTCAATTTCGAACATGCGTCCAAGTCCAAAATCGCAATACGGACCACACTAGGATCGTCAAAATACCTATCCGGGTCCGCTTACACAAAAATATTGACTGTAGTCAACTCGATTTATTTTTAAAGATAAAATTCATGTTTTTTTATTAATTTTTCACATAAAAACTTTCCGAAAAAAGACACGGACTATACATGCAAATTGAGAAATATTAAACGGAGCTAATCGAGGCCTCGGGACACTGTAATAAGTGCTAGAGCTTAGAATGACCTATTGTTCATCACTCATATTCCCATAGACATGTGTGCCGTCTATAGAGATCACTGACCGAAAATGTGTACAATCGTCAATGGATGGTTTAAATGCCTAAAATATATATCTTAATATGTTTTATTGAATTCTAGGACAATGCCGAAAGTGGCTTGTGGTAAGAGTACCACAAGTTAGTTGAGTAAATCCTTTGCAATACGAGTCATTGCAAAGTGGCTTGTAATAGGTTCTTTACAAGTTAGTGAAGTTAAAAGCCTACAGGTGTAGGTCATGGTTTTTTGATCCCCTTGTGTGAGATTTTTCCACGTAAAAATTCTCTGCCTTATTTACGTATTGTTTTTAGCATTCTCAGCAGAATCTTGTAGAGGACCAAGTACTCTATGGTTTGGTGGACTCATGCAAACTAACATATACACTGTTTTACCTTGTACCTTATGGACTCTCAAGTTGTGAAATCAATACATAGGCAATCATATCAATATCCAGGTTAAAATAATTTTTATTGAATGTGTCCATATTATGTGTATATATGTCTGCCGATGTATTTGCAATCACCCACATGTTGCTTCCACAGTGCCTTGCACAAAGCATCCACTTACAACCTTTCTCCCATCAACGACAAATCACCTTTCAAAATTATTTTTGTTAACTCAACAACCTCAAACTCCTTAGAACGTTTGATGCTAAAGTTTTTAACTGCTCTTTTGTAGGATATTCTCGCTATTATATTGAAAAGTATACATTTTCAACTATTCAACTACTTTTCTTCATCTCACATTGTTGTTCGAATCTCATGCATATCTCTTATGAAAACATCAACATCGGGTTGAAATTGAAGGTGATGAAGAAAGAAAAGATGCTTAGAATGATATTGCACATGTACCAAGTATACCTGTGGCCGCATGGCCAGAGCAGGCTGTGCAGTCACAGCCAGCTCAGTGGTGGCATTACGCTCCATTGTCACCACTAGTTCCTCCTCATGATCATAATTTTTGTCATGCCTAAAGGGTGATTCATTGCCCGACTCATCGGTGTTATCATCATAGTCACTATTATCTCTTTCACTCCATGCATCTGCTATATCATTATTCTTTCAATTATGTTAACACATGATCGTTTTCCTTATACAAGCAATCAAATAATAAATATGTTGAACCTATAAAATATTAATTAATTAATTTACGGTTTAAAATTATCATTTATAATTTGTATGTGGCGCCTTATTATGCCTTTTTTATTGGCTCGTAGATGTAACAACATGACCCTCCCTCCAAGAATAGAGAAAGTCCTAACTTTGTACGTTTGTTTGTAACTTGTAAAGGCTTCATTTGAAAAATTAATATCGGGCCAATACGCCTTATAAAAAAGCAAACATAATATTAATATAAGCATAAAAGAGTGATACTATAGACATTGAATATGTCTTTACCAATTGGACTGTGAAGTCTGCCATTTATCGTCCCACCGTAGTTTGATTGTTCATGCATAGACGAGAAGTTGTGTTTTGGTTCCCCATTCGATAGAGATAGGTTCAGATCAGGCCAAACTCGTTGACATGGTACTTATTCTAATAAAACAGCTCTAAAAACATCCTCAGAGGGTTGGGTGTTAGTCGGAGTACACAAAACTTCATTCCCGTTCATATCTTCTAAGATTAAATACATTTTAAGAATTCTTACCGCAAGTAAATTCCTATGTTCATCCGGAGCCCTTAAAAATTCTTGCAAAGTTTCACTATTATGAATTTGAACTTGGCATAATAACTCACACCTGGTGAAGTAATTGAATATGAAAATCTTTCAATTACCTTAAGTTCATCAAACACCTATTAGCACCCATTTTTGAACATAACAGAGCAACTAATATGTGGTACTAGCGCAACTTAACACTAGTTGCATGAGAAAAACTATAGTGCCGAGTTATTATCCAGCACAATCTCACCGCTCCCAATATAATGCAAACCTAATTCATCTTTCATCCGTCATTGTTTAAAGACTACTAAAAATTATAATAAAGATAAAAAAACAAAGGCAAATTCGTATCAACATAATAAAATGTTAGCTCTACATGAATACGGGTCCGATTTAAGTAGATGATAAATGAACAGTTGGAAGGATTTGTAAGTACAGGGGAATTATTATAGATAAGGTTGGCATGTAAAAGGACAGGTATAGAATATGCCTAACATGCGCTATATCCTATCAAAGTTGACCAGATGGCCGTTAGCCTGGGACGTTTGACCAAGAGGGTATAGCGCATGTTAGTCACGTGCTACATTTACTTGGTTCTTTGTTTTTTTTTTACGTTACTTTGGTTCTTCAAGTTACACTTTGCGTTACTTTGATTCCGGACTCATATATAAGTTTCTACCATAAATTGGAGAATTTAATAGGTTCAAATTTAACTGCCAAAGAATTGAATACTGAAGGCAGGCGACACTAATAAATTAAAGCCTATTTCTTGGCAGCTGAAAGAATTATCTGAAGGGTTAAAATTAAGCCAAAAAAAAGATAGAGTGTTAAGATTTATGCAATCCATCGCTATTAGAAATTCGGCAAAAACCGACTAAAAAAATCGATCAAAGCTAGTTAGTACTGGCCAATAACCGTCCAAAATACGACCATTTACGTGTGAACGGTATTTTGATGGCCGGAAAGGCATACCGACCAAAGTTTGTCGGAAATTACCAACCAACTTTGGTCGGTCAATTAAATTTAAAAAATAATATTGCAAAAAAAAAAAGGACCAAAGTTGGTCGGTATTTTAATTATGTAATCAAAAGATTCACCATCTGGGAATCGAATCGGAGTCTATACTTGGCAGGATACTATTCTACCACTAGACCATTGGTGCATTTTGTTTTAAGACTGTCTTTTATTTAATTTATACTCTTTAATTGTATTTTCGCACGAAAATAACCGACCGAAGTTGGTCGATTTTATTAAAAAATAAATTACCGATCAAAGTTGATCGATTTTTTAAAATGACCGGCCGAATTAACCGAGCAATTTTTGCCGATTTTTTTAATATTAATATTAATTTATTTTAATTGAAAAATTGATCAAAGTTGGTCGGTTTCTTGAAAAATAAATTTTGCGGGACTCAACTTTGGTCCCAAAAATAAAATATTTTGAAAACCGACCAACTTTTGCACCAAATATTTTGGTCCCAAAAATAAAATAAAATTTTGCACCAAAGAAAACCGACCAACTTTGGTCGGTTTCGTAAAAAAAATTAAAAAATAAAATATTTTGAAAAACTGATCAACTTTGATCGATTTTTTGGCCGATTTTTTGACTGACCAAAATTGATCGATCGAACTTGGTCGATTTTTGCCGAATTTCTAGCCGTGCATCTTATTGAGTCGTGTGATACGGAGGGATGAACCGCAAATAATACTGATCATGATGCCCAAATTTGTAATCCAATAAAAGTAGAAAAACAAAATAGAATGACGGGGAGCTGGTTTGGGGATTTTTTGTTGGGGGTGGGGGGTGGGGGTGGGGGTGGGGGGATTAAAAAGGTTTCTATAACTTTGTTTGACTATAAATGATAGTATTTCAGTATTTGTAAATAATAATTTAATTATTATTCGAATATTATAAAATATTTTTGAAAAGTATTTCAAGTGAAATGATTATTTAATTTATTCACTACTTAAAAGCAGTACATCTCAAACTTCTAACCGCTAGAAAGGTGCGTTTGTTAAAGTATGTTGAAACGTTCTTTCTCTAGATATTCGTTGTTGCTACTGTTACAGTTATAGCAGCAATATTGGACGTTCTCTCTTGAAACTATTGTTGCCAAAATGTTGCTTTTAGTTACATATGAGAATATTATTGTCTGGATCGAAATCTATCTATTGAATATTTAACCCAAGATAGTACTTGGGGAAGAGTTCATAAGTCGTCATTTGTCAAAATGGCCCAAGAAGCGGGGAAGTCTGTGGTCGAAGAGTTAACATGGGACGAAGTCGAGGAATCAACAAAGATCGAGCCCAAGGTCGAGTATTTTTTGACGGAGTTATAACTGCTAGTTCCAAGATAGGATATTACAGAGAATATTATAGTGGATATTCTATACACTTGTACTATTAAGGTTTTTAGGAGCATGTTCCCTAAAAAAGTAAGAAGATACTATAATAGGGGACATGTGATATTCTTTTGTAAAAAACACACTTTGACTCGAGAAAGAAAATCGGATCTCATTTGCTAAGATACAAATATCACCTTTTCACAAAGATTCTTGTCTATACTTTTTCACTAGATTTGAGAATAACTCAAATATTTAATGGATTATCTATCATTCATCATTGTAATAAAGAACATCCACTTATTACATTCTTTCTTGGGTGACTCATTCATTCTATTTACTTAAATGTAATTTATTGCTATTCATTGATATTGAATCCATCTGTTGCTTCTTCATGAGCCCCATCTAGGGATGTTGTTGTTAGCTAAGATTAACTCTTATTTATTTAAACTTCATTGTTTGAATCAAGATCTATATTTTTGGTCCAAAAATTATGTGGCTCTATTTCCCAAATTAAACATCTTAAGTAATTGTCTGTTTATAAATAAAGCGATAATAGTCCATTTATAATACCAAAAAGCATTTTGCTGAATTTTGGTTTGTTTCTTGCTCATACTTGATCTTCTATACTTTTCATCTTTAGACATTCAAATTGTTAATTCTGAAAATTTTATTTTGATGGCGAGTGAGGTTTGCTCATATCTTTACAACCAAGATAGTACTGAGGGAAGATTTCTTAAGTCGTCGTTTGTCGAAATGGCCGAAGAAGTGGTGAAGTCTGTGGTCGAAGAGTCAGCAAGGGACGAAGTCGAGGAGTCAACAAAGGTCGAGGCCGAGGCCGAGGTCGAGTACTTTTAACGGAATAATAATGGCTAGTTCCAAGATAGGATATTATAGAGAATATTATAGTGGATGTTCTCTGCACTTATATTATTAGGATTTTTTAGGAGCATGTTCCTTATAAATAGAAACGGATACTATGATAGGGGACATGTGATAATCATTTGTAAAAAATATACTTTGACTCGAGAAAGCGAATCATATCTCATTTTCTAAGATACAAACATCATCTTTTCAGTAAGATTCTTCTCTATACTTTTCCACAAGATACGAGAATGACTCAAATATTCAAGGGAACAAGGGATTATCTATCATTCATCATTGTCAGAAAGAACATCCACTTATTCAATCCTTTCTTGGGTGACTCTTTCATTCTATTTATTTAAATGTCATTTATTGCTATTTATTGATATTGAATGCTACATTATTGCCTCTGATTTCTAGAAATTTTATTGAATGCTACTACCACTGTCCGACTATATCTACATAGTATCTGTTGCTTCTTCTGGAGCCCCATCTAGGGATATTATTGTTAGCTAAGATTAACCCTTATTTATATAAACTTAATTATTTGAACCAAGATCTATATTTTTGGTCCAACAATTTGGCGCCATCTGTGGAAATATTTTTAGGTAAATATTTAGTTTCCCCTAGATATACAATTAATGCAAGTCACTAACGTCAAAAAACCCCGAAATCTCCTTTCATTGTGTAAATAAAATCCTACATGGCAGGTAACCAAGGAGAAAGGATAAAAATAACAATTTGCTTCCCAACCAACCTCACGAATATCATCAACAAATGATGTGAAATAGTAGGTGAGGACACGACGCCTAGCACGTGTCCTAGGCGAGAGAGGTCACCACCCCCGCACCGCATCATAACAAAATCCAGCGAAAAAGGGGCCTCCACGTCTACATAGGAGGCGACGCCCCAGCTGTGAAAAACCTCCTTGAGGCATGGCTGACCGACACACTAGCAAGCGTCCTCAACAAACCCGCTCCAAGTGTGACTGCAGAAATTGCAAGGGCCTGTATGATACAACAAATAGACGAGCAGTGCAACCGAGCCTCCCTCGAACGGTAGGTATAATTCACAACGTTACTGCTTTTACAAGTGACAACGTCTTCGCTGCCATTCTAAAGAGGATGGAAGAATGGAGAATAAGAACAAGGCACTCCAAGACCAGATGAAAGAACACCAAGAACGATTTGACAAGATACTGGGCGCTCTCAAGCTGCTGCCAAAAAGGGATGCCAGCAGGTTCATAGAGCAGCCGTATAACGATGATGCAGTCCCACATGCCATACCAAAGACCTTTAAAATGCCACCCTACCTTAGGATATACGATGGAACGTCCGATCCTAAAGATCAGGTGACTCATTACGTCACCGTCGCGAAAGGCAATAACCTCGCCAAGGAACAAGTGTCCTCCATTTGGTTGAAGAAGTTTGGCGAAACCCTCACGGGAGGGGAATTAACATGGTATCACAGCTACCAACCCACTCCATAGAAACTTTTGAAGAAATGGCCGATAAGTTCGTAACCGCCCATGCTGGAGCGAAGAAGGCCGAGGCGAGAGTGAATGAAATATTTTCTATTAGGTAGTCCTTGGGAGAGGGACTAAGGGACTTTCTCGCCCAGTTCAACAGAGTAAGACTGACTTTGCAAAATGTAACTGAAGGGATGGCAGTCGCATCTTTTCAGAACGGGCTGAGTAGAGAGGGTTCAAGAGCAACTAGGAAACTATTGAGCCGATTGATGAAGTATCCTATAATCACTTGGGATGAAATCCACAATGCTTATTATGCTGAGGCCCGAGCAGACGAGGACGATCTCAACGGACTAACTCACTAGCTAACCTCAGTACAAGCCGAATCCAGAAAAGAACGAAGAGATAGTACCAGAAGAGATCATCCGATTCTGCAACTTAACAGGGAACAACACCAACCATATATCAGGGCGGCCGCCACACCCTCCCTTCGTTATAAAGAAGGCCCATCCAGACCAAGGACAAGGACTCATCGGAACGAAAGAGGTATGCCTCCTTTATTATATGCTCATAATTTTGTGTGTCGCCTACAAAAATAGTCTACGCTCTTGAGAAACTCGAAACAAAAGTGAAGTGGCCGCCAAAGATGAGATCAAATCAGAACACTTGAAACTCTGATGCCCTCTGTGAGTTCCACCAGGAAAGCAGACACAAAATAGAAGATTGCATCGCTCTCACACAGGAAGTCGTAAACATGTTACGGCAAGGGCACCTCAAAGAGTTGTTAAGCGATAAGGGAAGGACCAACTTTGCCAGAGGACCTGAACATCAAGGCCTACCATCGCCAGCTCATACCATCAACATGATCATCGGCGGTAGCAACAACGCCTCTATCTATAATGTGAATTTTACCACCACTCACAAACTCAATCGGTCTATCACCCGCGAACAGTACTACGGACTCGAAGAAAGTATCATCTTCGATGAGTCGGATGCCAACGGTTTGACTTTCCCTCATAATGATGCCCTTGTTATTACTTTACGCATTTTAGATACCGATGTCAAACGTATCATGGTGGACGATGGAAGTGGTGCATACATTATCCATCCTCTAGTCCTTACCCAAATGAGGCTCGAGGATAAGTTAGTGTTGTGTTGCATCACGCTAACCAGTTTTAATAATGCAATTGAGCAAATATCCGGGGAAATTACACTGTAAGGCCCCGTGAATTTCCTACTCATAACCCCGAATCCCGTGGTGCCAAGTTAGGAGCATGTGTTAGGATTCATAAAAATTCTTCGCGGCGAGCAAGCTCGCCATGGTTCGAACCCCTTTGGATTGAAAAGTGCATTAAAAAGTCAAGAAATAATGTTTTCCAGAGAAGTGCGATGTTGCGGTCGAAAATGAGGTCGCATATCAGGTATGCGGACCGCATAGGGGGCATAGTCACCGCAAAGTGAGTCAATATGTTAGTCAAATTTGAGGTTAAATATGCGGTTCATTATTCGATCGCATAATCAATATGCGGACCGCATAATCAATATGCGGACCGCATAGTCGTCGTATAATTTCCTTGGGATTTTGTAAGGAGCAGTTCTGCGGTGCATTATGCGACCGCAGAATGGGTATGCGAACCGCATTTCTGCCGCATACCTAGACAGAATGTTCAGATTTTGGGAGCACTTTTGTGGTCCATTATGCGGGCCGCATTTCTACTTTGCGATCACAAATGCGATCGCAGACCTGACTCGGGGCTCCAATTTTCTAAATTTTAAGCCCGACCCCTTATCGATATATTCGGTGTTATAACTCATTTTGAGCATATTTCCTGATACTTTTAGAGAGAGAGAGACAGAGGGTCTTAGAGAGGGAAGTGCTTTCCATCAAATTACTCCATGAAACCTTGCCAAATCTTTGAAGATGATCAAGTGAGGGCATCTAAATCTTCATCCCAAGAGGTAAGACTTCATTACCTTAGCTCTTATTCCTATGATTAGCAATAAGGGATCACTAATGAAGTAATTCATGGGGTATAAGAATGAATTTCTTGCATGCATATCACACCATAGAATATTTGGAGGTAGTGAACTAAAAAGAAAGCAATTGGGGTATAAAATGATAGAAATTTCTCTCAAAAGGGCCTAAGATCACAATGCACCTTTAGTGTTTGATAGTATGCTCAAAACAAGCTAGAATCTCAATCTTGTCTCTAATTCTTGGTTTAATTTGTAATTCTTACACAATAGATCGAAGTGCAAAAAGTTCCAAAATTTTGTAAGGAATAAGGAAAGCTTTATTGAGGTATGTATGGCTAAAACCCCGTCTTTTAGAAATTGAGCTTCATCGTTGGTTGTGTGATTACGATAAGATTAAATTGAATTGTTGTATTGATTGCTATTTCACTTGACTTGGTGATTCAACCTTATATGCGTGGAAACTGTGTCTCAAATTGATCAACATGCTATTCTTGATAATTTGAAAAGGTGCAAGGACTATGAATCATGTATTGAAATGCTTATACCTTAGATTGAAATTGAAGTGTGTTGTTGTGCCATTTACATGAAGTCTCATCTACGCCTACAACCTTATTTGCTCTTGTGTGCCATACTCTCTTGAATTACAAACCTAATGTTGAAAATGGGAACAATGTGAAATGTGAATTATGGAATGTGAAAATTGTGGCCCAAGTGCCGGTAAACTAATACATGTGTAACCAAAGATTGGAGTAAGATGAATAATGGAAATGGTAATGCCTCGGTAAGGCGGCCTAGCCGATCGGGCCGTGTTCGGATGCCATGACATATACACATGTCGGTTATGCATTGATGATTGAAACTGGAAAGTGTGAATAGAATATTGGTAATGTCTCCGGGAGAAGGCCTAGCTGATCGGGTCGAGATCGGATTGAATGATGTAGAATAGTATGAAATGCCCAACTAAAGGCTATGGAAACATGATGTGAAGGTTGTGTAATTCTTTCATGTTGATAATGTTGTGATCGTTTAAAGTTTTGGAGTAATACCTGTGATTTCCTTATTTGTGTATGAAAGTTCTTTCTAATTTGATGGTGTTTAGTTATACATACTAGTACTATTCCATGGTACTAACGTCCCTTTTGTCGGGGGCGCTACATTTTTTTAAATGAATGTAGGTGGCTCCATAGCGGATAGTGCCGGTCATGTGTAGCGAAGCATCCCTCTTCTCAAGATCTTGGTGAGCCACTTTCTCCTTCAAGGGGCTATATTGTATATCTTTGTATTGTGGACTTTCACTTTTGAGGTATAGCCGGGGCCTTGTTGCCGGCGTTGTCAAACTCATCTTTTGTATCCTAGAGGCTCCGTAGACATATGTGTGGGTTATGCACGGGGGTTGGATGGGTCTATGAACCATGTTGTAATTCTAAACTTATGTTGCCTATAAATTGTAACTCTATGGGGATCTTGGAAACTAACTCATCTACGGTTTAATGTGGTGTTTAAAATGAACTATCAATGTAGAATGCGTTGTCTTTCCCCGTCTAAATGGATAAACAAAAGTATGGTTTCTTTATTCATATCGAGGTGCGTAGGAAGTGTATGGTAAGGCTTGCTCAGTTGGGTTCACTCGATTGAGCGCAGGTCGCGCCTCCTGAGGTTGGGGCGTGACATACACTCTCAGTCTTGATCGGCGGCGTGACTCTAGAGTTAACATTCCACATCATGGACCAGGCCACTACATAAAACGCCATAGTGGGACGACCATGGATACATCCCATGAGAGCTATCCCATCCAGCCTATACCAAGTAATTAAGTTCTCAACACCATGAGCATACGCAAAGAACAACACACGTCCGGGGAATGCTACCGCATTGCCATGGACAACACGACTATTCAATAGAAAAAAGACAAAGAAAAAGAGGCATATCAATCAATAGGGTTGAGGTCGAAGCAAGAAGAAACCGGGGATGTCATCATAGATCCCGACATGGTCGAGGCTACAAGTTTGACCATAGAAGACCTTGAACCCGTTCAATTGAACCTCAACGATCATAGCAAGAAGGCCTTTATCGGCTGTAAACTCCAAGAACCAGGTAAATTCAGTCAATTCTTAATAGCGAATGCAAATTTGTTTGCTTTTAGCCATGCAGATATGCCGAGCATCCCAAAGGAAATCGACACACACAAGTTAAACATCGACCCATTCCACCCCTAGTAAGGAAAGTTAGAAGTAAATTCAACTCCGCCATCAATGATGTAATCTGCAAGGAGGTGAAAAAACTATTAGAAAATGGCTCCATTAGGGAGTCAAAGTACCCCAATGGATTACCAACATAGTGATGGTCAAAAAGAAAAATAGGAAATGGCGTATGTGCGTGGATTTCATATATTTGAACAAAGCATGTCCGAAGGATTCGTTCCCGTTACCGCATATCGACCAACTCATCGATGTAACAGCCGGGCACAAACTATTGGGTTTCTTGGACGCTTACTCAGGCTATAATTAAATTCACATGGAAGAAGAAGACCAGGAGAAGCCACGTTCATAACCCACCAAGGAACGTATTGCTATCGGGTCATGCCGTTTAGACTAAAAATATGGGGGCTACTTATCAAAGGTTGGTAACCAAGATATTCAAAGACCAGCTTGATAAGACCATGGATGTATATATAGACGATATGTTGGTCAAGTATAAAAGGGCAGAGGATCACATTGATCATTTGAAAGACACTATCAACATACTAAAACAATACAGAATGAAGCTGAACCCAAAGAAATGCACGTTTGGCGCAGCCTCAGGAAAATTCTTGGGTTTCCTGGTGTCACAGTGAAGGATCAAGATCAACCCTGGCCAAATCAAAGCTATCGATGGGATACCAGAACTCTTAACCACCAAAAAGCAAGTCCAAAGGTTGACTGGTCGTATCATCGCCCTATCAAAGTTCATTTCGCGGTCGTCGAGTAGATGTCACAAATATTTTGGCATACTCAAGAAGGAAAACAACCTCGAATTGACTTCCGAGTGCGTCCAAGCTCTGCGAGAAATAAAGGTATACCTATCATCACCACCCTTGCTTTCAAAAACCAAACCTAGGGAGTAACTCCCCATCTATCTAGCCGTATTCGAGGTAGCATTCAACGCAGTCTTGATCCGCAAAAACAAAGGTACGCAATCTCATATCTAATACATTAGCATACACTTGTCAATGCCAAAATGATGTACCCACACCTGGAAAAATTGGCTCTGGCCTTGGTTGTAGCTTCACGAAAGCTTAGACCCTATTTCCAATGCCACCCCATCTTGGTCGTCACAACTTTTCCCCTGAGGAGCATTTTGCATAAACCTGAGCTATTGAGAAGACTTGCCAAATGGGCCATCGAGCTAAGTGAGCACGATATCACATACCAGCCGTGAATGATGATAAAGTCACAAGTGATCGACGACTTCGTCGCCGACTTCAGTGCAAAAATAATGCCTGAAGTCGAAAGGGAAGATGTCAAAGCTTCCCTCCAAACACAAGACCTCTGGGTCCTATACAATGTATCAAGGTCCATACTGGGACTAGTACTCAAGGTCCCAACAGGTGAAGTAATTTTCCAGTCCCTAAAGTGCCTGGATATAACTATCAATGAGGCCGAGTATGAGGCCGTAATTGTAGGGTTAAGGCTAGCACTCAAATATGGGGCGAAACGGTTGAAACTCTATTGTGACTCCTAGCTCGTAGTCAACCAAGTCATAGGGACTTTCCAAATCAAGGAACAAAGATTGCAAAAATACTAGACCAAAATCTGCAAGCTATTAACTCTATTCGACGAATGCTAGACCGATCAAATCCCACGAGCACAGAATGCCGAAGTAGATGGCCTCGCCAAACTAGCCGCAGCTACCAAAATCATCACAATTGGAGATAAAAACGTAGTCCACCTCCTCAACTCATCACTAGACCACATTGAGGTAAGACCCATTAACTTAACTTGGGATTGGTGCAATCGCATTATCGCATATTGCAGGGTGGCACACTCCCTATTGACAAAAAAGGCAAGGAAACTACGAATGCAAGCAGCCAGATATAGTCTCCTTCATAGAGACCTATATAAGAGGACATACAGTGGCCCTCTAGCGAAGTGCTTAGGCCCGAACCAAACCTAGCGCGTCCTCGAAAAAGTCCATGAAGTCCACTACGGAACTTATTACGGCAATCGAGCACTGGTCAGATGCCTCATACGGGCGGGTTTCTACTGGACCATCATAAAAAAGGATGTCGTAGACATCATGAGGAAATGCAAACAGTGCCAAAAGTATGCCCCAATGATTTACCAAGAAGGAAAACATCTCCACTCGGTCACCTCCCCTTGACCGTTTATCAAATGGGAATGATCATCATGGCCCCCTCCTAGCCGGGAGAGGTAATGTATGGTTTGTTTTGGTTTTATCTGACTATTTCTCTAAATGGGTGGAAGTAGGAGCATTCACCCAAATACGGGAACATGAGGTAATCACTTCTATATGGATAAACATCATATGCCGATTCAGCCTACCCAAGGAAATCAACTATGACAACGGACCACAGTTCACAAGGAAGAAAATCGCCGAATTCCTTGAGAAATGGTATATCAAGAGGATACTCTCAACCCCATACTATCCAGCGGGTAACGGGCAAGAAGAGTTCTCCAATAAGTCTATACTAAACATCATGAAGAAAAATCTCAAAGACGCTAAGGGACAAGGGCCATAAATGCTACCAGAAATATTATGGGCATATCGAACAACTCTGAAGACGAGCATAGGAGAGACATTCTACTTTTTAGTCTATGGGACTGAGGCAGTAATACCAGTCAAGGTCAGAGAACCCAACCTAAGGTACTCCCATGAAAGCGGCATGGGCAACGGCGAGAGTAAAAGGAATGAACTCAATGAAATTGACAAACGAAGAGACATGGCCTACATAAGAATGGTCGCCCAAAAACAACAAGCAGAACGTTATTACAACTAGAAAGCAAAGGTCTGGTCGCTTAAAGTCGGGGACTATGTACTGAAAGCCAAAACTCAAGCGAGTAAAGATCCCCGAGAAGGCAAGTTTGGAACAAACTGGGATGGTCCGTACAAAATCACAGCCAAAGCGAACAAGGGTACGTTCCAACTAGAGACAATGGAAGGAAAGCTACTACAAAACAACTGGAATAACCTCAAATACTTCAAGTTCTGAGAGAAAAGGCGTTTCCCAAGTCGTACTCTTTTTTTCCTCGCTTGAGTTTTGTCCCATTTGGTTTTCTCAAGGAGGGTTTTAACGAGGCGGCAAAGGGAACGCTTTGAGTCGAAGTATGTGAAGGTAGGGTCGTGGTTACTATTTCATTTCTCAACCTCTTAATACTCTCTAGGTCAACCAATGAAGCGACTAGATAGACTGGGACTGGTACTGAAATGCTAGACAACACCCAAAAATATGTAAATTTCTCCATGTATGTAACCAAAGCAACAATGTCAAAGCAATAAGAAACTTACGCTTATTAGCACACTTTTTTCGTGTTAAGGTTATGTTCAACTAAGCTCGAACAAACACCTATCGGCCCTCAACCGCCATTTAACAAAATGTTATAGTCGACTAAGCTCAAACAAATACCTACCAGCCCTCGACCGCAATTAACGAAAGGTTATGTTCGACCAAGCTTAAACAAACACTTACCGGCCCTCGACCGCAATTTAATGAAAGGTTATGTTTGACCAAACTCGTACAAATAACCTCAGCCACGATTTAATGAAAGGTTATGTTCGACCAAGCTCGAACAAATATCTACCGGCCCTTAGTCGCGATTTAACAAAAGGTTATGTTCGACTAAGCTCGAACAAACACCTACTGGCCCTCAGCCGTGATCTAACAAAAGGTTATGTTCGATTATGATCAAACAAACACCTACCGACCCTCGGCTGCGATTTAACGAAAGGTTACGTTTGATTACGATCAAACAAACACCTACTGTCCCTCGACCGCGATTTAATGAAAGGTCATGCTCGATTACGATCAAACAAATAGATACCAACCCTCGGTCGCAATTTAACGAAAGATTATGTTCGACTATGTTCGAACAAACACTTATTGGCCCTCGGCCACATCCCAAAAAAGAAACAAAAATATACACAAGCACAAAAAATAAAGCACAAGAAGAGAAGAAAACGCAAGGAACAACTTTGTTATTTCATATAGTTAAAACTGTTTACAATAGGCTCGTGAAGATGCCGGCAAAAAATGCACAAAAAATCAAAAAAGAAAACTACTGGTCACCACTATTACGGACTTCAATATCCTCTCCAACTTGGCCCTCAAACAACATTGCTACCCTGACCATCCATACCTTCGCCATCACCACCTCCGCTCAAAGATATGCGTCATCATACCTGGTATTTCCTCGAGCCAGTCTACACCCTTGTCCCCCTCGTCCTCTCCAGCCTTAGGCGTAACACGATCATACCTACAAGCGACTCAAGCTTCACGAGCCTTAACACGAACATCTTCGATAGTAGCCTTAGAAACAAATCCCGCCGTATGCAAATCTCGAAAGACATCTAACTGGGCCTCGACATGAATGCACTTCTCATATAACTCAAACATTAGGAAAATCTGAAGTATGGGAAGAGGACGATTGTGCCAGTAATTGGGCCTTCTCGGCCTCTAGAGCAGCAACTCGATTGTAGAGGCCAAAAGTCTCTTTCTCAAACTCTCCAATCCTCTCATCGAGCTGCTCTTCTTTAAGCCTTATCGTTGTTAAGTCATTTTCTTGCTCTGAATGCAGAGTCCGAATCATTACCTCAAGAGACTCTGCCATCCTCAAAGCCTCCAATCGAGAGGACTCCGCCTTCTCTAGCTCCTCCATCTTCTCAGCGACCTCGCCACTAAGAGCCTCCACCCTGAATTGACACTTCTCAAGCTGGGCTCGCACTAAAACCACATGAGCTTGGAGATCACAGCACTGGTCTTCGACCCCCTTGCTGAGCCCGAGCTCTTCTTCTTTGCTCCTCAACGTCCCCTCCCGCACGCTGCACTTCCCTACCATCCACAACAGCTCATTGTCTATGGCATTCAAGTCCTCCTTCTAAGACGACCGTCTACAAAACAAGCAAAGGAAGTTAGAGACTGTGAAAGAACAAAACCAAAATAAAACAACTAACAACAAATGTATTTATCCGAAAGGTGAGGCTGACAATGGTATTCGACAGGTCGCTGTCATTCATAGTCTTGAAGGTCGTACCCTCAACTTCAGAACTAAGAGAGACAAGGGAAGGGATAATATTCTTGGTATCCACGAGTACGGTCTATCAAGATCATAATAGTTTTGAACCCCCTCCAACCTCATTTCAAGTTGAGTAAGCCCCTTGTCGATCATCCTCAACTCATCTACATCCATGTCGAAATCGGATCCAACATCCTCCTCAGCAACAACCTTACCTCTATCATTGGTCTAAGAAGGTATGCCCGTACCAACCCCAGAAGATGAGGCCTCTTCGTGTTTGGGAAGAACAGGGTCGTCACTGCCCACCATGCCTTCGATCGCATCCCCCATAGGTCGAATATCCGTATCCTCCAAACAAATGGCCTCGGGACTAGCCTCTTGGCTCTCCCGATATACACTGTGGCCATCTCTCGAAGGACAAAACCATAGTCTCCTACATCGGCAGCAACCGACCTCTCTCCCCCAGCGTCCACAGCCATCCTCTTATGAGGCATCAAATCTCCATCCCTGTGCAAAGGTTCGTCGTCCTCGTCTATAAGAGCGTACAAGGGAGAAGCCTAGGTCTCCATGGCCGAAGTCTACATGACTGAATGAGGGATAGATTCAAATGCAGCAACAGGAGGGACCGGGACAAAATCATGATCAGTCGCAGTCGAAGAAGGGACGGGAGCCGAGGACGTAGTAGGCTTTTTTTTCGAAATGAGGGTGCGGGAGCTCTCGACCTCCTCGAAGATTCCCTGGCTGAAGCTAAGAAAACACAAGGAAAGAGAAAGGTCAGCAAAAGTAAACAAAAAAGAAAGAACTAAGACACCTATGTTAAAAGGAACATAGCAGTTGAAGGGACACCAGGCCCAAACTTCTTGAAGAAACTTTCCCACTCACGAATCGCTACGGTGTGAGGGAGGAGCCGATCGACCCAATCAGAAATGTAAGCAACCCGAAGGAGGAGGTGAGGTCTTGGCTGCATGAGAAGTGGCCAAGAGGTCAAAGCCCATGACCAAGCACAGGAGAAAAATCAGATACCTACAAACAAGAAAATTATGTACTTACGAGCATAATTCGAAGCCTCAGCAAAACCGTCGACATTGACCTTCACATCCTCGGTTCAGACAAAAACAAAGTTGAACCAGAATTGGAGGTTGGCTTTGTCGTCCATCTTTACCACTAAGTACTTGCCCCCTAGGTGGCAAAGATTCAACATCGTTCCCCTACAAAAGGTAGGGGAGAACAGATGTATTAAGTGCCGAAGTGTCAACTCGACCCTGACTAGCTCGGAAAATTTGGTAAGCATTTTTATAAGTTTATAAATGTATGA
Source organism: Nicotiana sylvestris (assembly GCF_000393655.2). Taxonomy (NCBI): domain Eukaryota; kingdom Viridiplantae; phylum Streptophyta; class Magnoliopsida; order Solanales; family Solanaceae; genus Nicotiana; species Nicotiana sylvestris. Next base: position 120,846,056 of record NC_091062.1, on the reverse strand, counting down.
CGCGAGTTGAGCTGCAAAAATGATGTACTAACGATAGAATTCCTCTACCAGCGGAAGGAGAGAGAGAGAAGCCAACTTGAAAGAGGTAGGCGTAGAAGGCTCAATACCTAGGACGGTGGACCTGCACCGTATCCCACCCAGCCGAGACTAATTTAATGTGTTTGGGAAGATCGAACTTAGCCTTAAGTTCTTCTAATTCCTTCACCATCATCACTGACCAAAAGCCTCCAGGTTCAACATCAGGTGATTTGGTGAAATCGAATTTGGAATCAGGGTTGCGTAGAATTATCTCCTCCACCGACGGGAAGGTTCCATCCTCAATGGTGGCAGGAACACTCTCCTCATGGAAGGGAAACACCACTGCTAAGGGGGCCATATGACTTCCCTCACCAGACTCAGAAGGCATGTTAGACATAGTTTAATATAGGAAAGAGAGGTATCAAATGAGGAAGAGCTAAGAACAATACAAATTGATGGAACAGAGAAGAGAAGTTCGAAGCAATAGAAAAATATGAGATTTTGAAACAACAGAAAACTTAAACCTCAAAATCGCGTCCAAATACCTCTATTTATAAAAGTCCTGGCGCCAGAACCGAAAATGGCTCATCATTACTGGCATCGGAACCGATGCAGCATATTTAATTAGAGGTCACATGCGAAACATAACAACATATTGGGAATATGCGTCATAATGATGCATGACGTCATTACATCATCCTAATTCGTAGACAGCATAATTCCAGCAAATTGCCTAGGAAAATCGAAACGTTTGAAATATGCGGCCCGCGTAGGGCCACGCTGCTAGTTCGCTGCAACCACCACGACCTGCATAGCTCGCTCTATTATTTTGACCATAGAGAACAAGATCCGGTCATCGAACCCGCCTAAAGCCGGCCTCAATAAGCGGAGGGACTAACTGTATGGGTCGAAATCTATCTTTAGAATATTTAAACCAAGATAGTACTAAAGGAAGACTTCTCAAATCATCGTTTGTCGAAATGGCCCAAGAAGTGGTGAAGTCTGTGGTCGAAGAGTCAACAAGGGACGAAGTCAAGGAGTCAACAAAGGTCGAGTACTTTTGACGGAGTTATAATGGCTAGTTCCAAGATAGAATATTACAGATAATATTATAATGGATATTCTCTGCACTTGTACTATTAGGATTTTTAGGAGCATGTTCCTTATAATAGAAAAAAGATACTATGATAGGGGACATGTGATATTCATTTTTAAAAAGCACAGTTTGACTCGAGAAAGAGAATCATATCTCATTTGCTAAGATACAAACATCATCTTTTCACTAAGATTCTTGTCTATACTTTTTCACTAGATACGAGAATAACTCAAATATTCAAGGGATCAAGGGATAATCTATCATTCATCATTGTAATAAAGAACATCCACTTATTACATTCTTTCTTGGGTGACTCATTCATTCTATTTATTTGAATGTCATTTATTGCTATTCATTGATATTGAATGCTACATTATTGCCTTTGATTTCTAGAATATTTATTATATGCCACTGTCACTGTCCGACTAAATCTACATAGTATCTGTTGCTTCTTTAGGAGCCTCATCTAGAGATGTTATTGTTAGCTAAGATTAACTCTTATATATTTAAACTTACTTGTTTGAATCAAGATCTATATTTTGGTTCAATAATTATGTGGCTCTATTTTCCAAATTAAACATCTTAAGTAATTGTCTGTGTATAAATAAAGCGATAATAGTCCATTTACAATACCAAAAAGCATTTTGCTGAATTTTGGTTTGTTTCTTGCTCATACTTGATCTTCTATACTTTTCATCTTTAGAAATTCAAATTGTTAATTCTGAAAATTTTATTTTGATGGCGAGTGAGGTTTGCTCATATCTTTACAACCAACCGACGAATCACAGGTCTGAGTAGTGTAAAATATAAGTTGGAAAACTGTTAATTGATGGGGTAGGATTAAAAAAGAAAAGGAATAATAATTATCCTAGATGAGATTGCCAAAAGGAAGATTGACGAGAGTACGAGGAAGGATAACAATTTCATTTTAAATGATAATAGAGTTAGAGGAACAATTGAATGATTTAGTTATGTCAGTATGGAAGAAACGCTCTCTACTTCTCCATCACTACCACCTTCCTCTATTCCTCCAAAACCACTAGATTCATCTTCTATTCCATCTACTCATGAGACAAACTCTATCCCACTCACCACCCCATGATCCTATCCCTTCATTCAAAGCAATTCTCCTTTCAAATTCCCCTGAACACCCCATTTCTTTGCAACTCCCAAATGTTCCAAGAGAAATAGAAATGGCTAGCACTACTGCAACCATGGATCAAGACCAACTAAATCAGCCAGAAGAATTGCAAGTAAACCTCTCATCGGAAGAATTGCAGCGTATCTATTATCCTTGGAGGCACTCATTCATTATCAAACTATTAGGCAAACGTATCCAACATCTCTATCTAAAAAGGAAGCTACAAGATATGTGGAAATCTTCAGAATCCTTTCCCTTAATAGATTTAGGATCTGACTATTACATAGTTAAATTCGTCCTAGAAGAAAACATGTTCAAATCCCTCCAAGGAGGTCCTTGGTTCATCAATGGCTCCTATATATCCTTACAACAATGGTCCCCAAACTTCGTTGCCTCTGAAGCCAAACCACACATTACAGCAATTTGAGCTCGACTACCTAATCTTCCCACAGAATTCTATGATGCCCTCATCCTGCAAAAAATTGATAATAAAATTGGGAAATTAGTAAAGATCGATGCATGCACTTCTGCCACTATAAGAGGCAGATATGCTAGACTATGCCTAGAGATCCCAATGGATTCCCCAGTTAAGTCACACATCTTCATAGGTAAGCATCGACAAGTCATATAGTACGAAGGGGAGCATTTTCTATGCAAGAATTGTGGCAGACTTGGCCACACTTAAGGCAGTTGTCCGTCTGCAAGATTAAATACTTCACAACAGCCACCCATGGAGCAGACCAGCACACAAGCAATCCTCCCACCAACAACCACCAATGAGCTCAAGGAAGAATGGCATACAGTCTCCTTCTCCAGAAAGAAGACCTCTCCACCTCGACAACAGAACCCCTCTCCTGATGATACATGTATAAAAGTTCGAATTTTTGATGCTGATACGGGTAAGTTATTAAATACTCAAAATCTAAAATATGTTAATAAAGTTGCCTCCGGAAAACTTGGCCCAATAAACGATGATTACAATTCCACATGAATGCTCTTAATCTCAAAAGCCAGGAAAACACCAATCAATTTGCAAAGTTGCAAATTCAGCCCACAGACACTAACAAAACCACCTCTAGCATCAGAAAGGACTCTGAGATCGCCCAATGCATGTAGGCTGACTTGGAGCCCCCTTCCCCCGGCAATGGCCACGTGGCAGCATGTCTAAATTAATCATTACCAGCTTCCTCCTCTAATGAGCCATTCCTAAATGATTTTACCTCTACTAATCCTACTAAAATGTGGTTCTTTTAGGCTCAAAGAACAAAAATGTGTAAAAAAAACATAGTGACCAAATTGTATATAACGTCTTTTCTAAAGACGCTATACGTTAACGACCGTTTGGCCAGTTAAGTATATCGTCTTTAAAAAGACGCTATATATATAACGTTCTTTAGTAAGACGCTATATATATTATGTGGGCCCACAAATAATTTTTTTGGTTTTAACTGACATAACAATAACTCAACTGGGTATAGCGCCTTAAGCTAAGATGCTATACCTCAAATAATTGAATCTCCGGATTGGTTTTTGCCTTATTTAAAGACCTTAAGGATTTTGTAAAAATCCATTCAGAAATATTCTCAAGTCTTGTAAAATTTTTCTTTGTTAAGTTGTTTTGCATTTTGTCATAATGTCTGAAGAGCGAAGAATTAGAGTTTTATTATATTGGGGGGGGGGGAGGGGGAAGTGAGGTTGTGGTGGCGAATAACTCAGTAAGCTATAGTTTATCTCCACAGTCTCACGTTATGTAGCCACTTACAATGGAGTACGATACATTGGTATCATTGTTATGTAAAAAAAATAAGTGTGAGCAAATGTTCGGTGAATCTTAAAGTAACCGAAAGATATCCGTATTTTGTGACTCTGCAAGGGGTTGTTTGTTATGATAAGTTTAACATCGAAGACGATGAAACTCTGAGATATTTTTTGAGGACTCCAAATGAATACCGAGAATTTATTGTGATAAAACTATATGTACGTCAAGGCTGAAGACGTTCGCAATAATGAGGTTGCACAAAGTAAGGATATCTCTCAATTATCGGGTGTTTATTTTGGAGCAGTTTTAGCCGAACAGGTTCCGGCTGAAAGAGCTTGACCAGATCTAAACTTATCTCTACGGGCGAATGAGGAGAGAGGAAATAATTTCTCCCCTAATTTACATAATCCACAAGCCGAGCGGTAAACTTCAATTTTTCTTTGTGTTACAATGTATATTTTTGTGTATTGTATTTATATTAACACTCATATATTCCACAGGGGTACCGACCATATATGAAGTTTACAAGTTATGAACCAACGGCTAGTTAGTATATGCCTAGTTTTGGTGTGTTGGATCATGGTGATTCATTGGGGAGTCAACATCAACAAGATAATGTGCATCATGGGATATTAACACATTATGATTTGTAAGTGAATATATAAAGTTATATGTATTGTTTTGACCAATTTGAGTATTCATTATTTCTTTGGTTGTGAGGTGAAAACGAGCAATTTGATGGTCCTGTCCTTACTCAATTTCCGTAAGATGACATATTTAATCGATATCTGGTAGATGCGCAAAGTTAGGAGGAGAATAGTGATTATGACAACAATGCCGATGAGTCTAGAGATGACACACACTTCCTTGGCGAGGGTGATAATGAGGAGAAAGAGAATGCTGAACCTGATTTGATGAGGGAGCATGCTCCACTTCCCATTAGACAAAGAGTGTACGAGTCCCACGTGCCGTTTCATTCAAGGCATATTCCCCACCTTGATCATTTTCCAAATATGCCGAATTTGGATGCCCTCACAAGGGATATAGATAAAATTGGAACAGCAATGTGGGATGAATCTAGACCAACAGTGCTGTCAAAGGGCATGCTTTTTTCTGATAAAACGCACCTAAGCAGGGCGATGAAAATATACAAAGTAAAAGAGTACAGTGAGATGGTGGTATGAGAGTCATCTCCGGATGTATATAAGGTTATTTGCCATAGATGATTTACGGGTTGTAATTGGATGCTGCGTGCGAGGAAGAAGAAAACAAATATGTGGGTTGTGGGTAAATACATCGACACCCACAATTGTGAAATGGACACATTCAGTAGGAATCACTTTAACTTGGATGTTGACTTGATTTCTCTTGTCTTGATTCCACACATTGAAGCCTTCAATAGGTACAAGATCAAAGAGTGTATTACATCTGTCCACCAGGAATATGGGTGTATTATTACCAAAAGAAAGGCATTTCTCGGGCGCAAACATGCGTTTGAAATTATTTATGGTAACAGGGATAAGTCATTTATATCTCTACCCAGGTACATGGCCGCATTGCAACACTTTAACAATACTTAGTTTGATAAATATTGTTATTTCCTCATGTTATTTTCTTACGTTTGTTGACTATAATTGGAGATAGTATGTTTGAACTATCAGCTTTTGACGCATTTTTGGGTGTAAAAGATACTTAAATGATTAATTTCTATAACTACAAGGCTACTACGCTAAAAGGTACTACGTTTTACTACGCTAAAGGGCACTACGTTTTACTATGCTAAAAGGGCACTACATTACAAATACGAGCACTATATTAGGCCACAAGATATTACTACAGGGAATTAAAGTAACAATTTATCTAGTTTACTAGTGTTTTAGCAAATAAATAATTTAAACCGGATAAAAATAACAAATCAATTTAATCACCAAACCTACACGAAAATACATATACCACAGTAAAAAGTAAATAATTAATATTTTTTTAACAACTAATAATAATTTCTCTATTTTACTCTCTTTTTTAGCACACTAATAGCCTGTTTTGCCAAGCTTTTTTTGGGCCAAAAGCGATTTTTTTTGGCCAAAAGCACTTTTGGCCAAAAATTGAGGTGTTTGGCCAAGCTTTTGGAAGGAAAAAGTGCTTTTGAGGAGAAGCAGAAGCAGTTTTGGAGAAGCAGAAAAAAGTAGCTTCTCTCCAAAAACACTTTTTTGAGAAGCACTTTTGAGAAAAATACACTTAGAAGCAGTTTTTAAAGCTTGGCCAAACACTAATTGCTGCTCAGAAGTGCTTTTCAAACTAATTAGCCAAACACAAACTAATTCTCACCAAAAGTACTTTTGAGAAAAGCACTTTTGCAAAAAGCACTTCTCAAAATAAGCTGATTTTTGCAGCTTGGCCAAACGGGCTATAATACTATAGTCCGGACAAAAAAATAACAAACTAGTTAAATCGTAAAACAATCAAAAAATAAATAAGAGCACATAAAAAATAACTAATATGCATTTTTTATACGAGTTTTAACAAAAACTAAGTCGGAATATCTCGATTTAAAGTTTTTAGAAATTCGAAAATTTGGTGATTTGGAGCCGAAACAAGCAACGCACTCCGAGATAACGCCTTAACTAGGACGTGGGACCGAGAATCTACATTTTTTGTGGGACCGGTGGACTTCACTCTAATTATTTTTAATTAAAAATGGTGGTGGGGGGAGGGGAGACCGCTGAGATTTTTTTTTTTGTGTGTGTGGGGTGGGGGCGGGGGCGGGGTTCTGTTCTGTGGGAAGGGGAAGGAGACAACATTTATGTATGTAGACGCTATACCTATAGCGTCTTAATAAAGAACGCTATCCTTCCCGCTTTATTAAATTCAAATATAGCGTCTTTTTATAAGTCGCTATAATTAACTGGCCAGACGGCCTTTAAGGTATAGCGTCTTTTTAAAAGACGCTATATATAAATTGGTCGCCATTTTTTTTTTACACATTTCGATTCTTTAAATCCAAAAGAACGACATTTTGGTTCCGGACCCATTCTTTTTGCAATTTGACGCATACGCCGCACGTTTCTAATGTTTTGAGGGTAAAAGAGAAAGTTTTACGTTATATATTTTAAAATATATATTTATGATCGGGGGTTTTTATTTTTTTGTTGAAATTAAACCAAATCATAACTGCTATAAATCATCAACCAAATCTTACCGTTGTTTCGGTTTTTGTTATTTTACACAACGCGCAAGTTACGCAGGGGAAAAAAGAAAATAAATCAAGTGGAGAAAACTCCTCATGGAAGTAGCTATAGGAACATGCATATACGCGTTATTGGTTGAGGAAAAGAAAGGTTGTGGGGTGCATGAGCTCGTGAAAACTATGGAGGAAAGAAGACAAAAGGGTCCCAATTATAACGACAATCAACGCAGTCTTCCATCAATCCATCACTTTCATCAGATTCCTATGGTCTGTCTAAGCTGATTTTACCAAAAGCCGATCCAAAATTCTATTTTTATGAATACAATTTTTTGAAATACTTTAGTACGGGGCTTATTATACATCTAATATTTATTGAAAGTTACTATATTTTTTTACATATATATTTATATCCAACATTGTCAAAAAATACTCGACAATGGAATACGTGTGGATCTTGGCGGTAGACGTTGTGGAGGAAAGCATTACCCTCCATTTGGTCTTCTTCTGGGAGGAGGGGTGGCTGCCTTAACTATGACAAAAAGATTTCTTTATCGGCGTTCTGCATATAATATAAGAAAATTTATCTTCCTCTAAAAAGGGAAAACAACAGAAAATTAGCCCATTTTTTCTTAAACGTTCAAAATTATCCAAATTCTCAGCAAATAAGTTAAATACCATTATTGGGTAATAGAAGTAAAAGGAGGACGAGGGAGAAATCATCTTCTCTTTTTGGTACTCGAGACAGAGACTGTTGTGTCATTATTTTCTTGCATCTAAGCCCCCGTTTGGTCATGCAAAATATTTACTTTTTTTCAAAAAAAAAAAAAATAATTGAAAATCTTGTTTGCCCATAAAAGCTAAGATTGTCAGATTTTGGAAATTTTTTAAAAACCAAAATTTTAACAGTTTTTTCAAAAAATTAATTTTTCCCACTCACAAAAACATCAACTTTTTAAAAGTAAAATTCATGTCCAAACACACTTCAACGTTTAATATAATTTTTCAACTCAATTTCGAAAACTCTTTTGTCAATAGAAAAAAATTGGTTTCTATGGCCAAACGCCTATGTGAAAAATCTTTCTGATAAATGGATTGTGATAATAGATTATAATGAGGCTTGATCTAGGATCTTTTGTATTCTCTAATACCCATTTATCTCATCTAAAAATTTAAATTATTAAATAGAGAATTTTATTTAATCATTTTTCAAACATGAACTATACGAGATTTAGTTCGAAATTCTAACGTAGAAAAAGGCTTCAAGTAGAGTAAGAGTTTATTTTTTAGTAGGTACTGAACTAATAAAAATTATTTTAAAAAATACTTTATTTCATTCTATTTTGCTTATTGTAATAGAAAAGTCATTTCATTTTGTTTTGTAACCGAAAAGCACTATATTTTACACATTGTAAATGGCAAGTTAATCTATGGTTTCCGAGGATATTTTCGGATCTTTTTGCTGATAAAACATTTATCTTTTCATACAATTATTAAAAAATTAAAAGTATTTATAATTTTTTCTACCGACCCACTCCATGACCCGGCCCGACTTTAATAGATACTTTTAATTTTTTAAATGGTTAGAATGAAAGGTAAAATGCCACATTAGCAAATAAATAACCGAAAATATCCCTTGAAATCATAGAGTGATTTTTTAGTAACAATGTGCAAAATAGAATGAATTTTCAGTTAATAAAAAAAGAAGTTAAGTGACTCTTTGTTAATTTATTGACCTTACGCGAAATCAACTCAGAAAAGTAAGGACCACAATAAAGTATAAATTTTACGAAACGGAGAAAAAAAGGGGGAAATGGCAAAACTTATACTCCCTCCGATTCACAATAAGTGACCAATTTACTTTTTTATTTTGGTCCAAAATAAGTATTCATTTATATAATCAAGAAAAAATTCAATTTATTTTTTCAAAATTATCCGTATGTACGTTTCCCTAAAAAGTTATTTACTCCTCACATTTGAGAAGTGAAGTAAGTGCTACTATAACTATGCTGCAACATTTAATTAAGGGTAGTTTAGTCACACTATCTATTTTTGTCTAAAATTTAATATTTTCTTAATGGGTGTGCCCAAAGCAAATTGGTCACTTATTGTTGGACCGGAGGGAGTACTCCATAAGCGTGAGCTAAATTAATTCATTCGACGCCTGAGCCTGACTTGCAATTTTGGTTAATATAAACAATCCGAAAGCAGCAAAAAACATGTAAAAAATGAAGGCCATGCATTTGACATTCGATACATTTAAAGATCAGCGTATATACCAAATTAGATCACGCACGTGCATGCAATATCAAAATGCTATATTAATCCCAATAATTTTCTGTATTTAAATTATATTGTTGAAAGTTCAAAGGAATCATATAATCAGACGCGTAATTACACTTTAATCTGATCTGGAAAAAAGCATTAATGCATGATTATGAAGATGGAATCTGCTCATACAGTATATATAAACAAATGTAAAAGAAATGTTGGTGGTGTTAGAATCTAATTCCCTTCACAGACATGGGCTTTTGCTCATTTCCATGCAAAAAGTTTACTCTTCATATGAATATTGCAGACATATATAGTTGGAAAGGTAGCCCTCTTGCAGCTTCACTGTATAAATTAATATATCATAATAAATACTAGTTAGTAACATTATTAGCTAATTGCTGTCACACCTCCTTTTTGCGCGCCTGGCCCCGAAGGGTTAAATGCGCGGGTGGAGTTTTTTCAATTTAAGTGACAATATTCGAAATGAGATTATTTATTTAATTCAGAGTCGCCACTTGGGAAAGGTTTGGCTTTTGGTGTCCCAAGTCACCGGTTTATCTTGAATCCCAAATCGAGGAAATTTTTAGACTTTTCCAAATGAAGTCTGCGAACCAGAAATTCTAAGTAAGGAATTCTGTTGACCCGAGGGAAGGTGTTAGGCACCCCCGAATCCCGTGGTTCTAGCACGGTCGCTTAAATTGTTATAATGGCTAAATATCTGATTTAAATACATGTTGTGACTTATGTGCTTTTATTAAGTTTAAACCGCTTTTATTATTATCATTTATTTTTATGGAATTGCAACGTCATGAAAATGCATCTCGAACCACGTCACAATCAATGCACCCGTAGTTGTTAACACATTTTGACTCCGTTGAGACTTGGATTTGGGTCACATCAATGTGCACCCGATTTTAAGAATATAATTTACTTAAAGTCGCGCTTAAAGAATCTAAACGCGTTATTATCTTTGGGGAAGGCAGTGGAATTCACTAAAACCGTCCCTCCCAAACTCTAAATATTTATCATTGTCAATTATTGAGGGCCCTGCAATTTGTATTTTTATTTGGCGAGGCTCGTCTCATTATTTTAGAAGGGCATCCTACAGTGACTACATTTCTATTATTTTGTTTCCAGAGATAGAAGAACGAAAAATATATGCTAATTGAAGTATATGTTTTGGCCTAAATCGGACTCCTATCAATTTCTGATTAATTACTTATAAAGTAAAAAAACATCATGCCTTACGAAAATACTTTGGTCGAACAAAAGATTACATATGAGATTGATGAAATGCAATACTTAATCCGAACATTACATACGAAAAGATTTCTTGTTGAACTTAACTGAACTTATTTGGGCTAGATTAAAGGATAACTGGCAAAGTAAAATGTTTTAATTTGACAAAGAATCATGTACAAGTTAACGCAATACAACACTTAATCCGAACACTTCTCGAGTTGAAACTAACTAAACTTATGTGGACTAATCTTGACTAAAAAAAAACTAAATGAAACAGGAACAGTATTGTATAAGGTCGAAATATACATGCCCATATTAACAAACAAATTACCGAGCTAAAACATAACAGGATAAACTTAGTCGAATATCAGTACATACTTTCGAACTGTTGAATTATAAACTAATCAATTTTCACAGGCCTGTTAATGTACTATGAATATTACAGCAAATACTTGAACTTCTTCAACCTTTTTCATTTCATGCTTTCAAACTGTTTCAATTACATCAATATGGGACTTGAAATGTGTACCTGAAAAATGCTGAAAGTGCAAAGGAGAAGAAGAAGAAGATGGGGGAATCAGCAGCAGCAAAAAGCAGAATTAACAGTAGCAGCAGGACAGAAATGCAGCAGCAATAGTGAGCAAGATAGCAACAGCAATCAGAACAGCACAACAGAAAGGATTCTGTTGCGAGATGGAACTAGAGTTGAAGAGGAAACAACCAAATGAAACAGCACACAGTGTGATACTCCAGACAATCCAATTCCGGAATATACCAAATGCAACAAAACACTAACAATAATCTCGATTGAAATTTAGAAGAAAGAACACTGCCTAACATATTGACAATAGATGAACTTCAGACAAACAAGACCAAGTTTCTGATTTCTTAATCTGTTTTTATCTCTTTCTTGCTCTCTTTCTATTCCTGCCAACTCTTTCTTTTTCTTTTCTATCCTCACAATGTATGTATTTCAAACTTTCTCTTTCAAAACTCCTCACAGTGTATTTTCCTTCTCCCTGTATTTTAGATCTCCCCCTCTTCTGTATCTCTATGCCCTTGTATCTCTCAATGTGCTTCTCCTTTTATAAGCCTCAACACCACCCCTTTTAACAGCCTGTTTTAGAATATCACAGTACCTTCCCATGTGCCTTCCATTTTCAGTTCCACTTTAGCTAATTAGGTATTAAAAACCCCATCATTCCCTGGCAGATTTAACTTTTCCATTTTATTAACTAAAAACAAGTATGGGCAGTAGAATATATCTGACAGCATATGCTGTCAAACCATTTTAAAATTAAAAGCCCTTTTATGCAGGAAAACAGGCTGTGCACAAAACACATGAGGTGCACCAATGCACATGCTGTGCACAAGTGCACATGCCCTCTGATTCAGAATTTAAGCACTACTGATCCAATTCAACAGCTATAAGTAAACAAAACTGATTCTTAATTGATCCAGGCAAATGTTCATCAGAAGCAAATCGATTTACTTTGTTCAGACAGTTGAAACTAATTGACGACACATGTCGACTCGACTATATTAGCATTAACATACACAATCGTAGCCAAAAATCAGACATTTAAACAGTATCGATACATGGTTCGAATTATACTGACTAAGCAGAAATACACTCGAGGAGTCAACTAGTCAGTCCAAACTTGAAAATCAGCTACTTGCACAACATTTACATACACATTATCAGAACAAATGGAAAGACTCATTCAAACAAACAGAAGTTCAGGCAAAGTGGACAAACAGAAGTTGGTAAAATTAAAACAAATATGAACAGACTTTTAAAAACAAATCACACGGACTAAAACAAAAATAAAGAAAAGAAAACAAGACTCACCTCAAATCTTTGAAAAATCAAAACCTTGACTCGGATTTGGACAAACCTTTCTTAAGGCTGAATGGACTTTAGTCGAAGTGTTTCTCAGATGAGAAACACTTTGATTAAAGTCCATTAGACCTTAATCTCTTTGGTTGAACCGGTATGAACCAGTGACGAAGAACTACAAAATTTCCCAAAACTCAGATCCGGGATTCATGCTTCCCTGGTCAGATTTGGACCAAACCAAGTATGGTTTGGTCACGAGGAGGGTCTGGGGAGTGTCTGGTGTGAAGCTGGGGTTGGCTGGTGTAGATCGAGTTTTGACTCGAATCTTCAAATGAAGATTCGAGGACCTGGAGGGTGATTCGAACCAAACGGTTAACAGGTCTATGTTCAGGGTGGTGAGGGGGTTCTATGGTGTTCAGGGCGAGGTCACCGGCGTTCATGCCGCCGGTTTTTCATGGTGAAGAGTACAGGGGCGGCTCTAGGGTTTGTGGGTTTGGGTGAAGACGACGAGGCTGGGGTATTGGATAGGGGGTAGGGTACGATTATGAACTTATATAGTTAGTGGGTGGACGGCTCTCGACCGTTAGATCAATTTAGATCTACGGTCTGGATCTGGTGGTTAAGTGGAACGGTGTCGTTTCAAGTGTTGAGGGTTTGGGTTCGGTCCGGGTGTAAACGGGTCGGGTTCCTCAGTGGGTTGTGGGGAAGTGATCTTGGCCGTTGATCAATCTGAGATCAACGGCCCAGATCACACTGGACTAAAACGTCGTCGTTTGGACGTCCTGGGTATCAGGTGGTCTGGACCGGGCAGGCCTGGGTTTTGGGCTGTTTGTTTGGGCCAATTTTGTTAAAATTGGCCCAAGTCCGGAAGAAGAAAGGGACCTTTTCTTTTCTTTTTTTTATTATTTTTTATTTCTTTTCCTTATTTATTTAAAAACAAAACTAAACAAAAAATCAAAAATTAAATACACACTCAATACAATTATTCGCACACACACTAAAATATTTCAAAACAAGTAAAATCAAACAAAACAAAATCACGGACAAAGATGCCTGTTTATGCCTTTCTATTTAAACCATGTTACGGTTCAGATTATGGATGACACGTACACATTTTTTCAATTTTGTTTTAATAAAGTAAATAAATAAAATGGGCCAAAGTCACAAATAAATCAACAAAGTGCCGCACAAAAAATCCAAAAATTGTACAGCAGGACCAATTTTTATTCTTTTGCAGCGACTGTTGCGCAAAAACAAAAATCACGTGCTCACAGCTGCCCCTCTTTGTTCGGAAACACGAAGAGTTTCCGTGCAAAGATAAAGTGAGCGTGTATGAGCGATTTTTGCCTATGGGCCACTCCGTATGAAGCATGTTTTTGAAAGATCTGACCGAATCTTGCTTCAAAGATTTCCTACATATCTTGGGCTAAACAGGAATCAGGTCAATGTAGTTCGAGAAGTTTTGGTAGCTGGGACTACCATGGGACTGCAATGCTTGCTGCTACTGCTGTTGTCACTGCTACGTCACTGACCGCCTTATTACAACCAAACGAAAATTGGAAACTGAACTAACTACTTATATGCATGTCAACTTCTAGTTACAAGATTCCTATCTATGATTCTTTTACGACTTGATCTTGGGTCTTAGCTGATTCTGCTTGTAGACTCCGATCTGAATCTTGATGCTCGCGAGTTGCGGCGACTTGTTTAACCTCTGGGATACTGAGTGAGACGCGATTGGCAGGGTTCAGGCCCTTAATCAAACGTTGGAGTTAATCCTCCTTGCATTTACTCCGATATCTCGGGACATTTTCTCTTTTTTTTTTCTTTTTTTCTTCTTTGATTCCGAACTGGGATTCATCTCGTGGGTCATTTCGATCCATGTGGCTCGAGGTCAGACCTGCGGGAGAAAACAAACGAACGAAATTTTCTGCCCCAGTTTCACTAGGAAAATTTCGTTAATTATTCACCAGGAAGTTCATAAAATTAATGAAAGAGGATATGCATGCTCAGTTCAGGGTTGGAGCCCTAATACCGACTAGCTGGGAAAGGTTCAGTTCAGGGGTTAAAACCTTAACGCCGAACAAAGGAAGAATTCAGTTTAGGGTTTAAAACCCTAATGCTGACTAAAGGGAAAATTCAGTTTAGGGTTTAAAACCCTAACGCTGATTGCATGAAAAGCTCAGTTTAGGGTTTAAAACCCTAATGCTGGCTGAAAGGAAAAGTTCAGTTTAAGGTTTAAAACCCTAATGCTGACTAAAAGGAGAATTCAGTTTAGGGTTTAAAACCCTAATGCTGATTGCATGAAAAAGCTCATTTTAGAGTTTAAAACTCTAATGCTGGCTAAAAGGAAAAATTTCAGTTTAGGGTTTAAAACCCTAATGCTGACTAAAAGGAAAATTCAGTTTAGGGTTTAAAACCCTAATGCTGATTGCATGAAAAAGCTCAGTTTAGAGTTTAAAACTCTAATGCTGGCTGAAAGGAAAAAGTTCAGTTTAGGGTTTAAAACCCTAATGCTGACTAAAAGGAAAATTCAGTTTAGGGTTTAAAACCCTAATGCTGATTGCATGAAAAAGCTCAGTTTAGAGTTTAAAACTCTAATGCTGGCGGGAAGGAAAAAGTTCAGTTTAGGGTTTAAAACCCTAATGCTGACTAAAAGGAAAATTCAGTTTAGGGTTTAAAACCCTAATGCTGATTTCATGAAAAAGCTCAGTTTAGATTTTAAAACTCTAATGCTGGCGGGAAGGAAAAAGTTCAGTTTAGGGTTTAAAACCCTAATGCTGATTGCATGAAAAAGCTCAGTTTAGAGTTTAAAACTCTAATGCTGGCGGGAAGGAAAAAGTTCAGTTTAGGGTTTAAAACCCTAATGCTGATTGCATGAAAAAGCTCAGTTTAGAGTTTAAAACTCTAATGCTGGCTGAAAGGAAAAAGTTCAGTTTAGGGTTTAAAACCCTAATGCTGACTAAAAGGAAAATTCAGTTTAGGGTTTAAAACCCTAATGCTGATTGCATGAAAAAGCTCAGTTTAGAGTTTAAAACTCTAATGCTGGCTAAAAGAAAAAAGTTCAGTTTAGGGTTTAAAACCCTAATGCTGACTAAAAGGAAAATTCAGTTTAGGGTTTAAAACCCTAATGCTGATTGCATGAAAAAGCTCAGTTTAGAGTTTAAAACTCTAATGCTGGCTGAAAGGAAAAAGTTCAGTTTAGGGTTTAAAACCCTAATGCTGATTGCATGAAAAAGCTCAGTTTAGAGTTTAAAACTCTAATGCTGGCGGGAAGGAAAAAGTTCAGTTTAGGGTTTAAAACCCTAATGCTGATTGCATGAAAAAGCTCAGTTTAGAGTTTAAAACTCTAATGCTGGCTGAAAGGAAAATTCCGTTTAGGGTTTAAAACCCTAATGCTGATTAAAAGGAAAATTCAGTTTAGGGTTTAAAACCCTAATGCTGATTGCATGGAAAAGCTCAGTTTAGAGTTTAAAACTCTAATGCTGGCTGAAAGGAAAAAGTTCAGTTTAGGGTTTAAAACCCTAACGCTGACTAAAAGGAAAATTCAGTTTAGGGTTTAAAACCCTAATGCTGATTGCATGAAAAAGCTCAGTTTAGAGTTTAAAACTCTAATGCTGGCGGGAAGGAAAAAGTTCAGTTTAGGGTTTAAAACCCTAATGCTGACTAAAAGGAAAATTCAGTTTAGGGTTTAAAACCCTAATGCTGATTGCATGAAAAAGCTCAGTTTAGAGTTTAAAACTCTAATGCTGGCTAAAAGGAAAAAGTTCAGTTTAGGGTTTAAAACCCTAATGCTGACTAAAAGGAAAATTCAGTTTAGGGTTTAAAACCCTAATGCTGATTGCATGAAAAAGCTCAGTTTAGAGTTTAAAACTCTAATGCTGGCGGGAAGGAAAAAGTTCAGTTTAGGGTTTAAAACCCTAATGCTGACTAAAAGGAAAATTCAGTTTAGGGTTTAAAACCCTAATGCTGATTGCATGAAAAAGCTCAGTTTAGAGTTTAAAACTCTAATGCTGGCGGGAAGGAAAAAGTTCAGTTTAGGGTTTAAAACCCTAATGCTGACTAAAAGGAAAATTCAGTTTAGGGTTTAAAACCCTAATGCTGATTGCATGAAAAAGCTCAGTTTAGAGTTTAAAACTCTAATGCTGGCGGGAAGGAAAAAGTTCAGTTTAGGGTTTAAAACCCTAATGCTGATTGCATGAAAAAGCTCAGTTTAGAGTTTAAAACTCTAATGCTGGCTGAAAGGAAAATTCAGTTTAGGGTTTAAAACCCTAATGCTGATTAAAAGGAAAATTCAGTTTAGGGTTTAAAACCCTAATACTGATTGCATGGAAAAGCTCAGTTTAGAGTTTAAAACTCTAATGCTGGTTGAAAGGAAAAAGTTCAGTTTAGGGTTTAAAACCCTAATGCTGACTAAAAGGAAAATTCAGTTTAGGGTTTAAAACCCTAATGCTGATTGCATGAAAAAGCTCAGTTTAGAGTTTTAAACTCTAATGCTGGCGGGAAGGAAAAAGTTCAGTTTAGGGTTTAAAACCCTAATGCTGACTAAAAGGAAAATTCAGTTTAGGGTTTAAAACCCTAATGCTGATTGCATGAAAAAGCTTAGTTTAGAGTTTAAAACTCTAATGCTGGCGGGAAGGAAAAAGTTTAGTTTAGGCTTTAAAACCCTAATGCTGATTGCATGAAAAAGCTTAGTTTAGAGTTTAAAACTAATGCTGGCGGGAAGGAAAAAGTTCAGTTTAGGGTTTAAAACCCTAATGCTGATTGCATGAAAAAGCTCAGTTTAGAGTTTAAAACTCTAATGCTGGCTGAAAGGAAAATTCCGTTTAGGGTTTAAAACCCTAATGCTGATTAAAAGGAAAATTCAGTTTAGGGTTTAAAACCCTAATGCTGATTGCATGGAAAAGCTCAGTTTAGTGTTTAAAACTCTAATGCTGGCTGAAAGGAAAAAGTTCAGTTTAGGGTTTAAAACCCTAACACTGACTAAAAGGAAAATTCAGTTTAGGGTTTAAAACCCTAATGCTGATTGCATGAAAAAGCTCAGTTTAGAGTTTAAAATTCTAATGCTGGCGGGAAGGAAAAAGTTCAGTTTAGGGTTTAAAACCCTAATGCTGACTAAAAGGAAAATTCAGTTTAGGGTTTAAAACCCTAATGCTGATTGCATGAAAAAGCTCAGTTTAGAGTTTAAAACTCTAATGCTGGCTAAAAGGAAAAAGTTCAGTTTAGGGTTTAAAACCCTAATGCTGACTAAAAGGAAAATTCAGTTTAGGGTTTAAAACCCTAATGCTGATTGCATGAAAAAGCTCAGTTTAGAGTTTAAAACTCTAATGCTGGCTGAAAGGAAAAAGTTCAGTTTAGGGTTTAAAACCCTAATGGTGACTAAAAGGAAAATTCAGTTTAGGGTTTAAAACCCTAATGCTGATTGCATGAAAAAGCTAAGTTTAGAGTTTAAAACTCTAATGCTGGCGGGAAGGAAAAAGTTCAGTTTAGGGTTTAAAACCCTAATGCTGACTAAAAGGAAAATTCAGTTTAGGGTTTAAAACCCTAATGCTGATTGCATGAAAAAGCTCAGTTTATAGTTTAAAACTCTAATGCTGGCGGGAAGGAAAAAGTTCAGTTTAGGGTTTAAAACCCTAATGCTGATTGCATGAAAAAGCTTAGTTTAGAGTTTGAAACTCTAATGCTGGCGGGAAGGAAAAAGTTCAGTTTAGGGTTTAAAACCCTAATGCTGATTGCATGAAAAAGCTCAGTTTAGAGTTTAAAACTCTAATGCTGGCTGAAAGGAAAATTCAGTTTAGGGTTTAAAACCCTAATGCTGATTAAAAGGAAAATTCAGTTTAGGGTTTAAAACCCTAATGCTGATTGCATGGAAAAGCTCAGTTTAGAGTTTAAAACTCTAATGCTGGCTGAAAGGAAAAAGTTCAGTTTAGGGTTTAAAACCCTAATGCTGACTAAAAGGAAAATTCAGTTTAGGGTTTAAAACCCTAATGCTGATTGCATGAAAAAGCTCAGTTTAGAGTTTAAAACTCTAATGCTGGCGGGAAGGAAAAAGTTCAGTTTAGGGTTTAAAACCCTAATGCTGACTAAAAGGAAAATTCAGTTTAGGGTTTAAAACCCTAATGCTGATTGCATGAAAAAGCTCAGTTTAGAGTTTAAAACTCTAATGCTGGCGGGAAGGAAAAAGTTCAGTTTAGGGTTTAAAACCCTAATGCTGACTAAAAGGAAAATTCAGTTTAGGGTTTAAAACCCTAATGCTGATTGCATGAAAAAGCTCAGTTTAGAGTTTAAAACTCTAATGCTGGCGGGAAGGAAAAAGTTCAGTTTAGGGTTTAAAACCCTAATGCTGACTTGCATGAAAAAGCTCAGTTTAGAGTTTAAAACTCTAATGCTGGCGGGAAGGAAAAAGTTCAGTTTAGGGTTTAAAACCCTAATGCTGATTGCATGAAAAAGCTCAGTTTAGAGTTTAAAACTCTAATGCTGGCGGGAAGGAAAAAGTTCAGTTTAGGGTTTAAAACCCTAATGCTGATTGCATGAAAAAGCTCAGTTTAGAGTTTAAAACTCTAATGCTGGCTGAAAGGAAAATTCAGTTTAGGGTTTAAAACCCTAATGCTGATTAAAAGGAAAATTCAGTTTAGGGTTTAAAACCCTAATGCTGATTGCATGGAAAAGCTCAGTTTAGGGTTTAAAACCCTAATGCTGGCTGAAAGGAAAATTCAGTTTAGGGTTTAAAACCCTAATGCTGATTAAAAGGAAAATTCAGTTTAGGGTTTAAAACCCTAATGCTGATTGCATGGAAAAACTCAGTTTAGGGTTTAAAACCCTAATGCTGGCTGAAAGGAAAAAGTTCAGTTTAGGGTTTAAAACCCTAATGCTGATCGGCTGGGGATAAAGTTTGAGAATACTACACGATCTATTTTTTGAGTTTTCTTGTTTTAATAGAAGATAAAAGGGAGTTTTGCGGGAACTTACCTTTTGAGTGAATTCTTTATTGCCAAAATGTTTCTTGTACCCGTGTACCTTCTTCTTTGGACGACACCTGCTTCTTGCACGGTTGTTTTGGATTAGACCTGTGTCAACATTTCAAACAAAGAATCGTTTGTTAGTTCGGAAATGACGGTCGGTTTGGTGACCTTGATCGTTCCCAGTCGCTTTCTTGCTTCTTTATTTCTGTTGTGAAGTTCCGCCATTGATTTGATTCGAATGGCGAAACCCTTCTAGGCTGTTCAGGCTTGTATTTCCAGATTCTGCGATGATTTGCCTCGTAAGGCCCTTTTTTCTTTTGTCCTGTTTTGATTGAAGGTTCTCAACGGGGATTTTATTGGAGGTGTTCTGTGGGGATTTGTACAAAAGGAAGCTCTGTGGGGGAATATTTACAAAGGGACTCACTGGGGACGTGCTGGGGATTTGTTTCAAAGCGGGCTTTCTAGGGTTCGTTGGAGTAAGCTTGTTGGGGAATATTTACACAAGGACTCGCTGGGGATGTGTTGGGGATTTTTTTTTTTAATTTATTTATTTGGGGAGACCCTGCGGGAGATTGTTCAAAAGGGGAGACTCTGTGGGGATTTGTACAGAAGGAGACTCTGTGGGGGTTTGTCCGAAGGCGGACTTGCTGGGGAAGATTTCAAGATTTCTCTCTTTCCTCTTTACTCTGAAACACCATCAAACGTCATGATTCATCATGCTTGGGTAATCATACCAACGAGATGAGGCGCTTTCCTTCATGAGACGGGATTCCGTGCAAACAAACCTGCCACCTGCCCTTTCCGGTGTGTCCTGGACTTGGGATTAAAACACAAAAGGGATTGAAGGAAACAAAGAAAGGAGAAAACAAATCAGAAAACAGAGTGTCCTTTTCAGGACGAGAAAGACTTATCTGAGGAAGATAATGCTGGCTTTAAATAACATGACATGCTCTTTGGACTGGACGTCTGACCTTCTAAGAGCTTGCGTTTTCCTGAACCAGAACGGATCTTTGTGATTCCAAACCGGTGGCACTCTGCCGAAACTTTCTTGGGGTGGCGTCATTCTTTTCGGCCAACAGCGCCCTTTGCGGGTTTTCGCTGGCTGACCTCTCTCATTTCTCTTCCTGTCATCGCTTGATAGCACTCTTTGCGAGTTTTTACTAAACAAGCTCTCTCATTTTGGTTTCTCTACTCCCGTCGCCTCGTGGTGCCCGAAGGTTTTCACCGCCGAGACTCTCTCATTTTATCTCTCTCAATTCAGAGTGTGCTGGTCTCCATTTGTGACGCTTATTGGTTCCCCACCATATTCGGTAATTGATTTGAAGACTTGTGCTTGGTAAGGAGAGGTAGTGATACCAATTTCTCAACTGCTCGATGTGCCCCAGTTTCAATTTCAGGGTGGATGGGATTTTATTGTTGGTGTGACTGAACCTCAGGGAGAGGCTGCCTACGTATCCTTTCGGAATCAAGTCAAACGTAGTTCAGGCCTCAATCAAATTTTGTTTTTTGTTTTCTTTTTTTTGTTTTGTTTTTTTTTTCTTTTTGTTTTGTAAGCGGCTCAAAAGTTGGTGGAGAGGATTGGGTAGTGTTTGGGAAGTAGTGGGGAACAAACCTTCGCCATTTTCCAACGTGTCAGGACCACTGGAGTACGATTTAGACGTAGTATCTCTTGACTGCATCTGCATTCACTGCTGTGTCGGGGTCATTTCCTTCGATATCACCTAAATACAATGCTCCTCTCGGCAATATCTTCCTTACGATGTACGGGCCTTTCCAATTTGGGGCAAACTTTCCTTTTGCTTCTTCATGATGCGGCAGAATACGCCTTAGTACCAGTTGACCTACTTCGAAATTCCGGGGTCGGACTTTCTTGTTGTAAGCACGGGCCATCCTTCGTTGGTATAACTGTCCGTGACAAACTGCGGCCATTCGCTTTTCATCAATCAACGTCAATTGCTCTAACCGAGTCTTGACCCACTCGCTGTCCTCGATTTCTGCTTCGACAATGATTCGAAGCGAAGGAATTTCTACCTCTGCCGGTATTACAGCCTCGGTCCCATAGACCAAAAGATAAGGAGTCGCCCCCACCGATGTGCGTACCGTAGTGCGGTACCCTAATAATGCAAAAGGTAACTGCTCATGCCACTGTCGGGAACTTTGTATTGTTTTCCTCAAAATCTTCTTGATGTTTTTATTTGCAGCTTCCACAGCACCATTGGCTTTCGGCCGATAAGGAGTAGAATTCCTATGCGTTATCTTGAACTGCTCGCATACATCTCCCATCAAGTGACTGTTCAAGTTTGCTGCATTATCTGTAATGATAGTCGCAGGAATACCGAAACGACAGATAAGATTTGAGTGCACAAAATCTACTACAGCTTTCTTAGTGACCGACTTGAGAGTGACAGCTTCTACCCATTTTGTGAAGTAATCGATGGCAACCAGTATAAACCTGTGTCCATTCGAAGCCTTGGGTTCAATCGGTCCAATGACGTCCATGCCCCAAGCGACGAATGGCCAAGGGGCATACATGGGATGCAGTTCCGTGGGAGGTGCATGAATCAAATCACCGTGCACCTGACACTGATGACACTTCCGAACGAAGCTAAAGCAATCCTTTTCCATGGTCATCCAGTAATAACCTGCTCGAAGGATTTTCTTCGCTAAGACATACCCGTTCATGTGAGGTCCGCACACACCTGCGTGTACTTCGTGCATGATCTTTCTCGCTTCCTCGATATCGACACATCTTAGGAGATTGAGGTCCGGGGTCCTCTTATACAACAATTCGCCGCTCAGAAAGAAACCACTTGCATGTCGCCTAATGGTCCTTTTTTGATCTCCAGTAGCGTGCTCGGGGTATTCTTGTGTCTTCAGGAATTTCTTGATGTCATGGTACCAAGGCTGCGTATTTGATCCCGCCTCGATTACACTGCAGTAACCGTGTCTTTCCTTGATTTGGATTTCCAAAGGATCGACGTGGGCGTTGCCCGGGTAGGGTAGCATAGAAGCCAGAGTAGCAAGTGCATCTGCCAGTTCATTGTGACACCTCGGAATATACCTGAACTCTATTGAGGTAAAGCGCTTGCTGAGGTCCTCCACATGTTGTCGGTATGGGATAAGTTTGACATCCCGAGTTTCCCACTCGCCTTGAGCTTGCCGGATGATCAGGTCAGAATCTCCCATAATCAGTAAGTTTTCGACATCCTGATCGATTGCCATATGCATGCCCATAATGCAGGCTTCATACTCAGCTGTATTGTTTGTGCAAAAGAAACGCAGTCTAGCTGTGGCGGGATAATGCTGACCGGAAGGCGAGATCAAAATTGCTCCAATCCCTACACCCTTGGCGTTCACGGCTCCGTCAAAGAACATCTTCCAAACATGAGCTTCTTCCGAGATCACTTCTACGGTGTTTACCTCTTCGTCTGGAAAGTAGGTATCCAATGACTGGTATTCCTCATCGACCGGATTTTCGGCCAAATGTTCTGCTAGCGCCTGGGCTTTCATTGCCGTGCGAGTGACATAAACTATGTCGAATTCCGTAAGCAAGATCTGCCATTTAGCCAGTCTCCCAGTAGGCATTGGTTTCTGGAATATATACTTCAAAGGATCCAACCTGCTTATGAGGAATGTAGTGTGGGCTTGGAGATAATGTCTCAGCTTTTGAGCAACCCATGTGAGAGCGCAGCATGTCCTTTCCAGCAGAGTGTATTTGGCCTCGTAGCCGGTGAATTTCTTGCTCAAGTAGTAGATTGCTTGCTCCTTCTTTCCGGTTACGTCGTGTTGCCCGAGGACGCAGCCGAAAGAGTTCTCCAAGACTGTTAGATACAAGAAAAGTGGCCTTCCCGGTTCTGGAGGGACCAAGACCGGGGGATTCGAAAGGTATTCTTTGACTTTATCAAAGGCTTCTTGACACTCAGTTGTCCACTTAATCGCCGCATCTTTCCTTAACAGCTTGAATATGGGCTCACACGTGCTCGTCAGCTTGGGCAATAAACCGACTGATGTAGTTCAACCTGCCCAAAAGACTCATCACGTCTTTCTTTGTTCTTGGGGGAGGCAGATCTCTGATGGATTTTATCTTAGTTGGATCTAGCTCGATACCTCTCCTGCTTACGATGAAACCCAAAAGTTTGCCCGACGGAACTCCGAAAGCACATTTGGCTGGGTTTAGCTTCAAGTCATACTTCCTTAGCCTCTCGAAGAATTTCCTCAAGTCTTGGATGTGATTATCCTGCGTCCTGGACTTGACTATCACGTCATCCACGTACACCTCTATTTCCTGATGCATCATGTCATGGAAAATGGCAGTCATGGCCCTCATGTAAGTAGCCCCAGCATTCTTCAAACCAAATGGCATGACCCGGTAACAGTAGGTGCCCCAAGGCGTGGTGAAGGCAGTTTTCTCGGCGTCCTCTTCATCCATCAATACCTGATGATACCCAGCGTAACAATCTACAAAAGACTGTATCTCGTGCTTGGCGCAATTATCAACGAGGATGTGGATGTTGGGCAGCGGGAAATTATCTTTAGGACTTGCTCTGTTCAGATCTCGGTAATCTACACATACCCGAGTTTTCCCGTCCTTTTTCGGTACTGGAACCACATTCGCCAACCATGTTGTATATTGGACTACCCGGATCACTCCTGTTTTTCAGCTGCTTGGTGATCTCCTCTTTAATCTTGTCACTGACCTCCGTTTTGAACTTTCGTTGCTTCTGTTGAACTGGAGGACAATCAGGATGAATCGGCAATTTATGAACCACTAGATCAACACCTAGTCCCGGCATGTCATCATATGACCAAGCAAACACGTCTTTAAATTCAAAAAGAAGTTGAATTATCGCCTCTCGCGTTTTCTTGTCCGTGTGAATGCTTATCTTGGTCTCCCGGATTTCTTCCGGGGTTCCTAAATTTACCGGTTCAGTGTCATTCAGATTCGGCTTAGGTTTATTCTCGAAATATTCCAACTCTCGGTTTATCTCCCTAAAAGCCTCTTCCGCATCATATTCTGGTTCTGGGTTCATTAATTCGCAGTTAAATAACTCATTGTGATCCGGGCGTGAAGTCCGCAAGCATGTCATATTTAAAGCCGCATTATTAGGACTGAAAAGGAAAATAAAAGGAAAAATGATAAAAATCAGAACAAAAGAAAGAATAGGAAAGCAATGATGATTTTTTTTATATTTTCTTTGGAAAGTTGGAAGACAACAATGTTTACAACTAGGAATTCAAAGCAACAATAGAAAAGAAGAAAACGTTCAAGTTATGTCCTGGAGATAACTTATGACACAGGAAAGGTGGCGGGACAGGTCTACCCGGACTTCCGTCTAGTCGGGAATGGCGTGGCCTCCCAGTTTTGAAGTTGGGCGCTCGGCCCCACGTACAACATCTCAGCAGTGCTCGTTCCTTCACTTGGTTGAACCATGTGGATTTCGTAGAGCATTTCCCTCATTGCCCCACATATCTCCTCGATTTCCTCAGCTGTGAAGACCTCATCATCTTCTTCCACGTACTTCGGCCTGATGAAAGTTGCATATAAATCCGGCAGTGGTTGAGGTAATTTCCAACCCTTATTTTTCCTTTTCTTTGCCCACTCTTCGTCTGCTGGAGTAGGTTTGAAGCCTAGCCCACAAGGTTTCTTGATGACTGGCAAAGTAATGGGTTCTGTTATTCCCTGAAGGGTTCGTCCAAGTCCCTTCCCTGGCCTAAATTCGTGCCGGATCATTTCTTTGGCCACCATAACCGAGGCGTTAGACAAGAAAGGCTGGGGGCAGGGTATTCCCTCTTCGTGCTGCTCTGCCAGTACAACCTCGAAAGCTTGATAGACCGTATATTCGCTTCCTTCTCTTGGTTCAAGGTACGGGATGGACGGGTCCCGATAAATGGCATGCTCATCTTCCCCATGGACCACGATCTCTCGGTCTTCGTACTCGAACTTCACCATCTGGTGAAGAGTGGAAGGCACGGCTCCTGCCGCATGGATCCAAGGTCTGCCAAGGAGAAAATTGTAGGATGTGTCCATGTCGATCACCTGGAAGGTTACTCGAAATTCGACTGGTCCTATGACCAACAACAGGTCTATTTCCCCCATGGTATCTCTCTTGATGCCGTCGAAAGCTCTTACGCAGACATTGTTGGGTCGGATTCTTCCGGTCCCAATTTCCATTCTCTGTAGCGTGGAGAGCGGGCAAATGTCAACGCCTGAGCCTCCATCCAACATTACCCGCTTGACATAGTAGTCCTCGCATTTAACTGTTAAATGCAAGGCCTTGTTGTGTGCTGCTCCTTCCGGGGGTAAATCGTTTTTGCTGAAAGAGATTTGGTTGACAGCGAAGAATCTTTCTGTCATCCGCTCTAGTTGTTCCACCGAGGTTTCAACTGGTACATATGCTTCATTCAGGGTCTTCAGTAAGATCTTTTGATGCTCGGCCGACCTTATCAATAATGATAGCATGGACACTTGCTCAGGGTGCTTGCGCAGCTGATCTATCACTTCGTAATCCGGCATCTTCATTTGTTGGAAGAACACTTCCGCTTCTTCAACACTCACAGGCTTCTTTGGAGGGAAGCGCCTTTGTGTGGCGTTGTTCAGTTCTTTGGTATTTGAGTACCTTCCAATGAAAGTATTTTCTGGAAGTTCTCCCATGACCTCTTTACCTTTGTACATTACCAAAGTCTTTTGATAATTCCACGGCACTGTGGACGGGTTGGTCATTGGCTTTTGTGGCACGCGTCCGATAACCACTGGCTCATTCAGCCGAGGTGGTTGAATCGTCCCCCGGACCACATAGGCCCCTTTTGGCACATACATAGGTTTTGTCTTTTTGATCCCGAAGTTCTGCGTCTTCTTGGCTTGACCTCGTGGTATGTAAAGAACTCCACCCTTTGCTGGTACCACTTTCTTCTCCATCTTCTTTTCAGGCTTGCTCTTTACAGCCTTGGCCTCCTCCCCCTTTTCTGATTTCTGGTTTATTTCAGGCCTCTTCCCCGTGTCGACAATGGCAATTATGGCTTTCAGAGCAGGGTCGAACTCTTTGTCTTCACAAATCATTCCAATCAGCGGCCCATTATTGTGAGCGGGCAATGGATTGTTAGTCACATTTGGGATCTCTTCGTCCCTTAGCACTATTTTCCCCTGCTCTATCAAGTTTTCGACCACTCTTTTCAATGACCAGCAGTTGTTTGTATCATGTCCCTCGGCTCCTGAATGATAGGCGCATCTGACTCCGGCTTTGTAAGCAGGCGATGTTGGGTTTTGCCTCGTTTGGGGAATTGGTTGCAAGAAACCCAACTGGACTAGCTTAGGGAACAAAGTAGAGTATTGTTCACCGATGGGTGTGAAAGTCCGCCGTCGGGGTGGCTCCTGGGGGCGGTAATTATTCTGCGGGGGTTGTGGGTTATAGTGGTTGCGGTAAGGAGGCTGATTTCTGGGAGGTGGAGCTGGGCCTCGGTTGGCTTGTTGTGGTGGATGGTTATAAGGTTGGGCATTCATGACCATATAAGGCTGATGAGCATATGCCAAATTTGAGTGGGGGTAATAGTGTTGTGGGGCTCTTTCCGGAAAATGGGGCCTGGGGTGACGATACTCCCTTGTTTCAGAGGCTGCCATAGTCGCTTCCTCCTTCTTCTTCCCCCTTGTCGTTCCTCCAGATCCGCTTTGGACGGCCTGAGAGGTTGCCCTTATGGCTGCTTGACTCAAAATCCTTCCCGTTTTCAACCCATTTTCCACCATCTCTCCAATCTTGATCGCTTCCGCGAATGGCTTACCCATAGCCGACATCATGTTTTGGAAATAGTCTGACTCTTGAGCCTGGAGAAAGGTAGTGACCATTTCCACTTCATCCATGGGAGGCTTCACTTCTCGACGCCTGTTCACGCCACTTAATAGCATACTCTCTAAAGCTTTCTGAAGGCTTCTTCTTCAAATTCGACAGAGAGTTTCGGTCTGGTGCAATGTCGATGTTATATTGGAATTGTTTTACAAAATCTCTGGCGAGATCATCCCATATATGCCATCGGGACATTTCCTGATCCATATACCATTCCGAAGCTATCCCTACTAGACTTTCCCCAAAGTATGCCATTAGCAGTTCTTCTTTTCCGCCGGCTCCCCGCAATTGGTTGCAGTATTTCTTAAGATGTGCAATGGGGTCACCGTGCCCATCGTATTTCTCAAACTTGGGGGTCTTGAAACCCGTTGGCAGGTGCACGTGAGGAAACATGCACAGGTCGGCGTAAGAGACGCTCTTTTGCCCGCTCAATCCTTGCATATTCTTCAGACTTTGTTCAAGGCTTCTCATCCTTTTGGCAATCTCATTTTGTTCTGCAAATCTGAGGTTCTGATCCTGCCCGGGTGCAAGCTCGCACTGAGGCGGTAGAGGATTAGTATTGGTAGCGAACCTAGTTGGTTCCATTGAGAACGATGGGGCTTGGAATGTAAAAGATGATGAGTCAAGGCTTGGCTTGTATGTGGTAGGTTGTGCCGTAACCGGGCAAGGCGATGCAGTAAAGATGTTCATGCTTGCATCAGTGGCCGACATTCGGGGATGAGGTTCAGAAGGCGATCCAGCGGAGAAGGCTGAGGTGGCTGGGTACCCGAATGGGGTAGCAGGATAATTTATGGGGACATTAGAAGTCCCACTTGACCTGGAGAATAATTCAGGGAATCCGGGGACGACACTTGGCGGCTCTTTCCCATTGTTCCAGTCGTCCAGCATTTCCAACATGCGGAGCCGTAGGATTCTATTTTCCTCCGCAGTTGTGGATTCAGGTGTGAGGACGGCTGAGATTGAGCTCTCCTCAGAAACAGGGATCGTTTGCAATGGAATTTCTGAAGACATTTCCACACTTCCTTTCGACCTGGTGAAGTAAGTGTGAGTACTGCTTCTGGCCCTAACAACAGGTGGTTGAACACTTTTCCTTGACCTCGTGAAATATGAGTGCGAGGCCAGACTTTCACCAAACCAACCGTCTTTTCAAAAACCCTGAAAAAATGCTCAATGACAAACGCACGGTTAATTTGTAGCAAATAACAGATAGTTAATCTCACGTTGGGCATGATGCACCTATACAGTTAAGTGGATTACTATATGTTTGCTACGAGAGCATGCGTCATTCCGGCGTTTTTTGTTAGTTTTCTTTTTTTTCTTTTTGTTTTTCTTTTATTTATTTTATTTATTTCGCAGTAAAAGAAATGCGACCGGATCCGATGAGGATTGCCTACGTATCACGATGCCTACGTGAATCAGATCATTGCGTAGTTCGAAAAACACGAATGAGCGTAAAAGAAACAACCTCTTTATTGTTGAAACGTTCTATTACAAGCTACATTTTGCAAAAGAAAGAGACAACTTTGAAAATAAACCTAGACTCAAAATAGACTGAAAAATCACCCTGATGGAAAAACAGGCAGAAGATGCTAAGATACAGATTTGACCTATGAATGCATTATGGTTTTAAAAATTGGTTTCCGCGGGGCATCGTTCGGCCTCGCCACGGTCCTAGGCGTGAGATACCTCTCAAGTTGCTCTAGCTCGTGCATAGTCTGCTTGACATAAACCATTACTGCCGAGGGGAAGGTAACACTGGACATGTTCTCACATCGTAGACATCGTCTGGTGATGGCATGGGCAATGGCTTTGATCCTATCTCTGGTTTGCTTCTTCTCTACAAGCAGGTGCTTTATCTGATCGCTGCATATCTTGAAGACTTGAACATCTTGTACGTGTTGATGCTTCAATCGCCGTACTTCCAACTTCATCTGGGCTATTGAGTCATACCAGTATCTGCTCTCAATTTGGAAATCCTTGGCCTGACTAGCTGCTTTGATCTCAAGTGCTGCCATCTCTCTCTTTATTTTAGCAACAGTCTTCTCGTGGTCGCCTTCCAATTGATTCAGGTATCTGCGATGCTTATCTGCTCTTGTATCCCACTGTGCCTTGAGCTCGGCTATGATGTTTTCAGATTTCTCCAAACCATCTCGCCATTCCCTGATTTCACCTTTTAGCCCTTTTATCAGCTGCTCGTCCGATCGACGCCTTGGTTGTCTATCCGCATCCAACCTTATCTGTTTGATTTGGGCTCTGAGCATTTCATTTTCTTGAATTAACCTGTTCTGCTCTCCCAGACTGGTAGCAACTTGCACGTTGTGTTCATATTTCAAGTTTCCCACTTGTTGCTTTAACCTGTTGATTTCGGCGCAGTAGCTTCTTTCCTTTGCTAACCAATCCCACTGTCTTTGCGATGACTCGTTGAAATTCCGGATGTGGGGTCTCTTGGCTGGCCTTTCATGCTCAAGTTCCCTTCTATACCATGCAAGGTATCCTGGCGCCGTCTCTCCTTTGGCTCGATCCCGCACGCAAGTATCCGATTTCAAATATTGACCCTCATTCCAGATTTGGCGAATCTTCGCTTCTGGGAACTGTCCGTTAGGACTTATCTCAACTGTTTGAGCGCTAAGATCTTCCTCATGAGGTACTGTCTGGCATCTTCCGAACTGTCTCAAAACTCGGCCGGGTGCGTAAGGTTGAATGCTCTTAAGCCCCATCAGTAAGAAATGAGTTTTAGCCGCCGACATATATAAGATCTCATCAACAGGCCAACCATCCCAACGTCCATTGTATTTGGCTGGCAGTAAGAGCTTGCAAGAACGAGGTCCATGCCAGGACTCCTTTGGGCCAAATGATCTCTCTGGTTCTCGTGTAAGATTCTTCTATGCGGGTCTTTTCCGGGGAACCATGGCTCAAAATCTCGGAATGATGGCAGAGGTGCTCGGTCATCCATATCTGTAGGAGCAAGTTACAACCTTCGAAGAAATTTCCCCCAGCTTTACAAGCTGTGAGAGCTCGAAAGATGTCGGATACCACCATAGGCGCGAGAGTACTGTCACTTTGCGTGAGTAAAGTGCTGACGACCCCAGATATCTTCAAATCAATGTTTCCATCTTTCCTCGGAAATACCAGAAGACCCAGGAACATTATCATGAACGCTACCCGTCTGTGCTCGTCCCACTTCTGACGAACTCCTTTGCTGCACAGTTTGTTGATTGGATTATTGAATCCCCCCTCGTGACCGTACCTATCATATATGAAGCATGGAGTACAGAATCCGGCTGCTAGATCCGGGTTGTGGACTGTTCTAGGTATTTTCAATGAATCCAGGAACCGATGTACCGTGACGACTCTTGGGGCGACCAAGTATTTTTCCCTCAACGGAAGTTCAGTATTCCCGATGTATCCGGCCATTTCTTCCAAAGTTGGGGTGAGCTCAAAATCAGAGAAATGGAAAACATTGTGCGCCGGGTCCCAATAGGTAACCAAAGCTCTTATGATATCTCCCCGAGGCTGGATTTCCAACAGACCCACAAGACCTTTCAGATATTTCTTAACCTCATTTTGTCCTTCAACACCTAGATCATTCCACCATAGCCGTAACTTGACAGGGATTTTGGTCATTATTGAAAAATGTTCATTTTGCATCGTGCTCATCCTGCACATTTATTAAGGTGATTTTAACAAAATGACTGACTCAAAATATTTTACAGAGGGGACCAAGTTTTGAACGCGGCCTTTAAGCACTTCGAGGACGAAGATTTTAAGGCTGTGTGGGTCTAAAAATGCTAAACAAAACCCAAAAGTGGCTATTTATGCAAAGTCAACCTTCCGGCGTCCCTTTCGGGAACATTCGGCTATTCATGACAAAACAGCGTCACCCTTTTTATTTACGACTCTTTTTATCGTTTTTTTTTTCAAATTAGAAAACTCAATATTTCCAACACGACCTTTCAACGCCTCGGGGGCGAAGATTTTAAGGTTGTGTGGGTCAACTGGACTAAACCTTAAAAATGACCCAAAGGTGGCTGTTTATGCAAAGTTAGCCTTCCGGCGTCCCTTTCGGGAACATTCGGCTATTTATGACAAAACAGCATCACCTGACTTATTTATGACTCTTTAAAAATTTGAAACATATTTTTGATTTTGGCTATTTTAGCAAAAATGGGGTTGAACCCGACGAGGGTTGCCTACGTATCTCACATCCGGTGAGAATCAAACCGACGTAGTTCGGGTATATCATGAATAGAGAAAACCTAGAAATCAGGAATAAGTATTATTTTGAAAAAAAAAAAAAGATAAAGACTAAAGAAAAAATATTTTTTTTTAATATTTGGACCATTAGTCTAAATTTATAAAAGGGGTACTACAAAAGAAACAACACATTTTTTGAATTATGGATTTTCCATTTTTTTACTTTTAAAATAAATATCTTTTTTTTTGATTTTGATTTTGAAAGTGATAAAAGAAAAATATATATATATATATATATTTTTTAATAACTCTCAATAAAAGACAGGTTTTTTTTTAGAAAAATTCCGGCGAGGTTTTGACATTACTTGGACATTGGTTTTATTTTCCAAAAAATAGTAATTACCTCCCCTACGCTGCTATTTTCCCCCTTTTTTTAGGAACCGGTCGACATGCGGAACCGAAGCAAATAAATGCACAACACAAACAGGATGCAGCAGGGTGGTCTTTTTCGTTTCAGGCTGCCTGTCCTAGACGGACCCAACCCCTGTGTTGAGTCCCCTAAGTCAAATGCAACATGATGCAAATAAGCGTTCCTACTAGGGATCCGGCATGAAGTCAAGTTATTTTAGGTTCGTAACCTGGGTATTTGTTCTAGACTGTGTACCCGAGCGGACAACTCGAGTCGAGGAGGGGGCTACGTACCGGGGACCCGCGAGATCGTCCGGCTTTGTAACTTGTCCGACCTCTTTCTTATTTCAGGTATTGACACTAACAGAATAGGGAGTCTCGACCAGCGAGCTTCTCCCCGGAGGTAAGAAGAGAAGGGTTTCGGCACAGTTTATATACAGTTCAGATAATATCAAAGCGGTAAAAGACAACATTTAGCACGTTATGCAAAAACATGTAATAAAGATCAGATAATAAAGCCAAATATAACAATTATTCTAAGCTCGAATTCTTGAACCCTGAACCAGTGGTTCTGGGTTTACTCTTCCCCAGCAGAGTCGCCAGAGCTGTCACACCTCCTTTTTGCGCGCCCGGCCCCGAAGGGTTAAATGCGCGGGTGGAGTTTTTTCAATTTAAGTGACAATATTCGAAATGAGATTATTTATTTAATTCAGAGTCGCCACTTGGGAAAGGTTTGGCTTTTGGTGTCCCAAGTCACCGGTTTATCTTGAATCCCAAATCGAGGAAATTTTTAGACTTTTCCAAATGAAGTCTGCGAACCAGAAATTCTAAGTAAGGAATTCTGTTGACCCGAGGGAAGGTGTTAGGCACCCCCGAATCCCGTGGTTCTAGCACGGTCGCTTAAATTGTTATAATGGCTAAATATCTGATTTAAATACATGTTGTGACTTATGTGCTTTTATTAAGTTTAAACCGCTTTTATTATTATCATTTATTTTTATGGAATTGCAACGTCATGAAAATGCATCTCGAACCACGTCACAATCAATGCACCCGTAGTTGTTAACACATTTTGACTCCGTTGAGACTTGGATTTGGGTCACATCAATGTGCACCCGATTTTAAGAATATAATTTACTTAAAGTCGCGCTTAAAGAATCTAAACGCGTTATTATCTTTGGGGAAGGCAGTGGAATTCACTAAAACCGTCCCTCCCAAACTCTAAATATTTATCATTGTCAATTATTGAGGGCCCTGCAATTTGTATTTTTATTTGGCGAGGCTCGTCTCATTATTTTAGAAGGGCATCCTACAGTGACAACATTTCTATTATTTTGTTTCCAGAGATAGAAGAACGAAAAATATATGCTAATTGAAGTATATGTTTTGGCCTAAATCGGACTCCTATCAATTTCTGATTAATTACTTATAAAGTAAAAAAACATCATGCCTTACGAAAATACTTTGGTCGAACAAAAGATTACATATGCGATTGATGAAATGCAATACTTAATCCGAACATTACATACGAAAAGATTTCTTGTTGAACTTAACTGAACTTATTTGGGCTAGATTAAAGGATACAACACTTAATCCGAACACTTCTCGAGTTGAAACTAACTAAACTTATGTGGACTAATCTTGACTAAAAAAAACTAAATGAAACAGGAACAGTATTGTATAAGGTCGAAATATACATGCCCATATTAACAAACAAATTACCGAGCTAAAACATAACAGGATAATCTTAGTCGAATATCAGTACATACTTTCGAACTGTTGAATTATAAACTAATCAATTTTCACAGGCCTGTTAATGTACTATGAATATTACAGCAAATACTTGAACTTCTTCAACCTTTTTCATTTCATGCTTTCAAACTGTTTCAATTACATCAATATGGGACTTGAAATGTGTACCTGAAAAATGCTGAAAGTGCAAAGGAGAAGAAGAAGAATATGGGGGAATCAGCAGCAGCAAAAAGCAGAATTAACAGTAGCAGCAGGACAGAAATGCAGCAGCAATAGTGAGCAAGATAGCAGCAGCAATCAGAACAGCACAACAGAAAGGATTCTGTTGCGAGATGGAACTAGAGTTGAAGAAGAAACAGCCAAATGAAACAGCACACAGTGTGATACTCCAGACAATCCAATTCCGGAATATACCAAATGCAACAAAACACTAACAATAATCTCGATTGAAATTTAGAAGAAAGAACACTGCCTAACGTATTGACAATAGATGAACTTCAGACAAACAAGACCAAGTTTCTGATTTCTTAATCTGTTTTTATCTCTTTCTTGCTCTCTTTCTATTCCTGCCAACTCTTTCTTTTTCTTTTCTATCCTCACAATGTATGTATTTCAAACTTTCTCTTTCAAAACTCCTCACAGTGTATTTTCCTTCTCCCTGTATTTTAGATCTCCCCCTCTTCTGTATCTCTATGCCCTTATATCTCTCAATGTGCTTCTCCTTTTATAAGCCTCAACACCACCCCTTTTAACAGCCTATTTTAGAATATCACAGTACCTTCCCATGTGCCTTCCATTTTCAGTTCCACTTTAGCTAATTAGATATTAAAAACCCCATCATTCCCTGGCAGATTTAACTTTTCCATTTTATTAACTAAAAACAAGTATGGGCAGTAGAATATATCTGACAGCATATGCTGTCAAACCATTTTAAAATTAAAAGCCCTTTTATGCAGGAAAACAGGCTGTGCACAAAACACATGAGGTGCAATAATGCACATGCTGTGCACAAGTGCACATGCCCTCTGATTCAGAATTTAAGCACTACTGATCCAATTCAACAGCTATAAGTAAACAAAACTGATTCTTAATTGATCCAGGCAAATGTTCATCAGAAGCAAATCAATTTACTTTGTTCAGACAGTTGAAACTAATTGACGACACATGTCGACTCGACTATATTAGCATTAACATACACAATCGTAGCCAAAAATCAGACATTTAAACAGTATCGATACATGGTTCGAATTATACTGACTAAGCAGAAATACACTCGAGGAGTCAACTAGTCAGTCCAAACTTGAAAATCAGCTACTTGCACAACATTTACATACACATTATCAGAACAAATGGAAAGACTCATTCAAACAAACAGAAGTTCAGGCAAAGTGGACAAACAGAAGTTGGTAAAATTAAAACAAATATGAACAAACTTTTAAAAACAAATCACACGGACTAAAACAAAAATAAAGAAAAGAAAACAAGACTCACCTCAAATCTTTGGAAAATCAAAACCTTGACTCGGATTTGGACAAACCTTTCTTAAGGCTGAATGGACTTTAGTCGAAGTGTTTCTCAGATGAGAAACACTTTGATTAAAGTCCATTAGACCTTAATCTCTTTGGTTGAACCGGTATGAACCAGTGACAAAGAACTACAAAATTTCCCAAAACTCAGATCCGGGATTCATGCTTCCCTGGTCAGATTTGGACCAAACCAAGTATGGTTTGGTCACGAGGAGGGGCTGGGGAGTGTCTGGTGTGAAGCTGGGGTTGGTTGGTGTAGATCGAGTTTTGACTCGAATCTTCAAATGAAGATTCGAGGACCTGGAGGGTGATTCGAACCAAACGGTTAACAGGTCTATGTTCAGGGTGGTGAGGGGGTTCTATGGTGTTCAGGGCGAGGTCACCGGCGTTCATGCCGCCGGTTTTTCATGGTGAAGAGTACAGGGGCGGCTCTAGGGTTTGTGGGTTTGGGTGAAGACGACTAGGCTGGGGTATTAGATAGGGGGGGTAGGGTACGATTATGAACTTATATAGTTAGTGGGTGGACGGCTCTCGACCGTTAGATCAATTTAGATCTACGGTCTGGATCTGATGGTTAAGTGGAACGGTGTCGTTTCAAGTGTTGAGGGTTTGGGTTCGGTCCGGGTGTAAACGGGTCGGGTTCCTCAGTGGGTTGTGGGGAAGTGATCTTGGCCGTTGATCAATCTGAGATCAACGGCCCAGATCACACTGGACTAAAACGTCGTCGTTTGGACGTCCTGGGTATCAGGTGGTCTGGACCGGGCAGGCCTGGGTTTTGGGCTGTTTGTTTGGGCCAATTTTGTTAAAATTGGCCCAAGTCCGGAAGAAGAAAGGGACCTTTTCTTTTCTTTTTTTTTTTTATTTCTTTTCCTTATTTATTTAAAAACAAAACTAAACAAAAAATCAAAAATTAAATACACACTCAATACAATTATTCGCACACACACTAAAATATTTCAAAACAAGTAAAATCAAACAAAACAAAATCGCGGACAAAGATGCCTGTTTATGCCTTTCTATTTAAACCATGTTACGGTTCAGATTATGCATGACACGTACACATTTTTTCAATTTTGTTTTAATAAAGTAAATAAATAAAATTGGGCCAAAGTCACAAATAAATCAACAAAGTGCCGCACAAAAAATCCAAAAATTGTACAGCAGGACCAATTTTTATTCTTTTGGAGCGACTGTCGCGCAAAAACAAAAATCACGTGCTTACAATTGAAAGGAATGAGAATATAGATTAGTAATCCTCTTAATAAAATAATTTTAAAAATATTGGACTTCTCCCATGAAACTTTTATCACTACCCAAATTCTATAGTAGGTCGTGATGGCGCCCAAAGATGCTGTTAGACAAGCCAACGCGAGAACCTACAACTAAATTATCCATTTTTAACCTTTAAAATCAGAAATTTCATTAAATGTATCGAATTAAACGAAGAACTCATGAAAACATACGTATTTCTTTACCAAATATCGAGTACGAATCATATATAAACAAAATGATAATAATAAAAAATACAACTGCAAATATCCACTAAAAGCCCCCAAAACTCGATGTCACAAGTGCATGAGCAATTTAGAGAATATACAAACCACTACGGCTACTGTCTGAAATAAAATAGACAAAATCAATAAAAATGTTAAATAGGGAAACTTCGGGTGCTGCAGATCGAAGCATGAACAAAGTCTCCGTGTAATGCATATATGCGCTCGTATGACCACCGGAAATACCTGTCTCAGTACCTGCACAATCAGTACAGAAGTGTAGTATGAGTACGAAAATCAATACGCACCCAGCAAGTATCTAGTCCAACCTCGAAGAAGTAGTGGCGAGGGGTCGACTTGACACTTACTAGTAGTCAAAGTAACAAAATACATAAATTAGACATGTATGACGACAAGTAACAATGAGACAAATAAGCTTTAATAATAAATTTCCAAACATGGACTATTACAAAATCACAAAGGAACCATAACCAGCCTCGAAGGAACAAAATCAACTAATATGAAATCCAAATCAAATCTAAAATAATATGAATGAGTCTGCCAAGGCGAACTGCCCAATCCCATAGGAATAATATTACATAATGCTGCCGAGGCGAACTGTCCGATCCCATAAGAATAACTCACAGTACTGCCGAGGCGAACGATCCGATCCATAAGAGTAATTTACCACACTTTCGAGGTGAATGGCCCGATCTCATAAGAATAATTTACAACACTACCAAGGTGAGTGGCCCGATCTCATAAGAATTGTTTATAATCCTGCCTAGACAAACGACCCGATCCTATAAAAATAGAGAAACTCTCTCAATCGCTAAAATACATGCGAGTCGAGAAGACATGAAACTATCTTTCATTAATATTTCACAATTTTAAAGTAAGAGACTCAGTCAATTCTTTTTATCTAGTCTCAATATCAATCATAAATTTAAGAAATCAAACAAACAAGATTAATTCAAATAGCACATTTAAAGCATGATGTGAATATAAGTCTACCCGGAAATAAATATAAATCTAGCTACGTATGGATTTTCATCATCTCGTGCGTACGTAGCACCCATAACAAATAGCACACAATAATTTATATACCTGCAGGGATAATTCTCTCTTACAAGATTAAGTAAGAGACTTACCTCTCTTCCAAGCTCACTACTTGGCTCTTAAATCTCACTAGTAGTCTCAAATCAATGCCGAGCAATCCGAAACTAGTCAAAGGTTGTACAAACCAATAAATATATGCTCAAAAGTTCATAATTTAACTCTCAGAGTAATTTTTCAACTTTGCTCAAAAAGCCAACAAAAGTCAATCCCGGTCCCACATGCCCGGATTTCAGAAATTTTCGGGCCCATGACATTACGAACTCAAATATATAATTTATTCTCAACTCCATAATCAATTTCGTGGCCAAATCCTAAGTTTACCATATCCTAGGCTCTTCAACAAAAATTCCAAAATTCCACAATTTTTATGTTAAAATCTATCCATAATCTATATATTTAACCCATAATTGGTAGAAATTATTTACCTTGTGGTTTTGATTACAATCCTCCTCAAAAGGGATCTCAAATTCGTCCAACCCAAGTACAAATGTGAGAGAAATGGGCTGAGTCCCAAAATAAAATGCAATCTCCCCAGGTAGTCCTTCTTCGCGATCATAGAAATTCCTTTGCGATCGTGAAGGCCAAGCTGGCTAAGCCCAACTCCTTTCTCTACACGTTCGCGATATCCTGGTCTCATTCGCGATGACCAATAATTCCAGTCCTTTGTGTTTGCGGTCCCCTAGCCGTATTCGGGAAGGCCAACAACCTTCGAGCCCAAACACCTCATCCTTTTTTGTGTTCACGAGGATTGCTCCGCATTTGCGAAGAAGAGCTAGGTCCTCCATCGAGTTCGCGGGGACCTCCTCACATTCGCGAATATCAAGACCTTAGTCCCCCCTCCATCAACTATCTTCACGATCGCGAAGTACATCAATAATTTCAACCAACTTCAACTTTGCTTCGGGTGGTCCGAAACTCACCTGAGCTATCTGGGATCCGGTCTAAATATACCAACAAGTCCATAAATATACTACAGACCTACTCGAAGTCTCGGAACACGTAAAATAATATCGGATCCAAGAATCTCACCTCAAAACCAAATTAATCAACTTCTAAACTTCAAAGTCATTTTAACCAACTCTGAATACGAACCATGCTTAGACACCTCAGAATGACGCCAAATTTTACGCACAAGTTACAAATAATGAACCTATTTCAAATCTTAGAATCCCAAATGGACATCAATAGCACCAAGGTCTACTTCAAATCAAACGTAAAAAACTCTAAAACCTTCAAGATGACAACTTTCAATAATAAGCGCTGAAACGCTCCCGGTCCACCCAAAACTCGATCCGAACATACACTCAAGTCAAAAATCATCATACTAACATATTGGAATCTTCAAATACTGATTCTGAGGTTATTTACTTAAAGTGTTGACTCAAGTTAAACTCGGCCACCTTAGGCCACTATTATGGAACTAAGGGTCCGAATTCAACCCGAACTCTTCCAAAACCCAACCAACCATCCTTGCTTGTCATAAAATAGTAAAAGTACATACGAGAAGTATTAAATAGGGTAAATGGGATCTAGAAAGCAAAATGACCGGTCGGGTCGTTACATTCTCCACTTTTTAGACGAACGTTCGTCCTTGAATGAGTTTAGAATCATACCTGAAGTGCCGAATAAATTTGGATATATGCCCTACATCTTCTCCTCGGTTTCCCAAGTCGCCTCCTCTACTGGTTGACCCCCCATTAGACCTTCAGTACTGAAATCTTCTTAAACCTCAACTTGCGGACCTACCTATCAACAATGTCAACTAGCTCCTCCTCATAGACCAAGCTCTTATCTAGCTGAACTGTACTGTAATCCGACACATGTGACCTATCGGCATGGTACCTCCAGAGCATAGACATATGGAATACCGAATGAAATTCCTATAGGTAAAAAGGCAGAGCAAGCTTATATGAAACCTCTCCAACTCTCTCCAACACCTCGAATGTACCGATGAACCTAGGACTCAGCTTGCCCCTCTTTCCTAACCTCAAGATACCCTTCATTGGTGAGACTTTCAAGAGAACCTTCTCGCCCACCATGAATGACAAATCACACGCCTTCTGATCCGTGCAACTCTTCTGCATGGACTGTGCTATGCGAAGTTGCTCCTGAATCAACTTTACTTTATCCAAAACATCCTTTGCCAAATCAGTATCACATAACCTAGCCTCACCAGGCTCAAACCAGCCAATAGGGGAACAACATTGTCGACCATAAAAGGCCTCAGATGGAGCCATCTCGATGTTGAACTGATAATTGTTGTTATAAGCAATATCATTCAATGATAAGAATAAATCCCACTCCCCCTTTTCCCGAAATCAGTCACACATGCTCTGAGCATATCCTCTAGAATCCAAATTGTCCGCTCCGACTGCCCGTTGGTGTACAGATGAAAGGTTGTGCTGAGCTTAACCTAGGTACCCAACTCACTCTGTACAACTCTCCAGAACTGTGAAGTGAACTGAGTGCCTCTATCTGAAATGATGGAAATAGGCACACCATGCAACCGGACGATCCTGAATATAAATCTGGGTCAACCTCTCTGAAGTAATGTAGACATCACCAGAATAAAATATGCAGACTTGGTTAGCCTGTCGACATTGACCCAAACGATATCAAATTTCCTCAATGTCCGTGGCAAACCAACCGCGAAATCTATAGTGATGCGCTCTCACTTTTACTCAAGTATAACTATCTATTGAAGTAAGACACTTGGCCTCTAGTGTTTCAAACATCTTGCCACATATTCCACTATGTCCCTCTTCATCCACTGCCATCAGGAATGCTTCCTTAGATCATGATACATCTTCGTGGCACCTAGATGAATAGATCACCACGAATTGTGTCTTCCTCTAGAATTGTCTCCCTCAGGCCATCAACATTAGGAACACAAAAACGAACCTGGAGTCACAGAACACCATCATCACCAATAGTAACCTCCTTGGCACCACCTCATAACACCGTCTCTCTAAGGACCAGCAAGTACGGATCATCATACAAACGAGCCTTGATCCGCTCAAATAAAGAAGACTGAGCCACAACACAAGCAAGAACTTGACTGGGCTCTAAACATCCTACATCACAAGTTGATTAGCTAAGGACTGGATGTCCAAAGCAAATGGTCTTTCCTCTGCTGAAATAAATGCCAAACTACCCATACTCTCGTCCGTTCCACTCAAGGCGACCATATTCGTCTTGCCTGAATGATAGAGAATGGTAATATCATAATCCTTCGGTAACTCAAGTCACCTGCACTAACTCAAATTAAGATCCATCTACTTAACCAAATGCTGCAAACTGTAGTCATTGGTGTAAATCATGCATGACACCCTATAAAGATAATGCCTTCATATCTTGAGAGCATGAACTATCGCAACCAACTCCAAATTGTGTACATGGTAATTTTTTTCGTGGGGCTTCAACTGACATGAAGCATATGCAATAACTCAGCCCTCTTGCATCAATACACAACCTAATCCAATGCATGAAGCATCGCAATATACAATATACATCCTTGAACAAGAGGGAAAAACCAATACTAGTGATGTAGTCAATGCGATGAGCTTCTAAAAGCTCACTTAGCAATCATTGGACCATCTGAATTGAGCACCCTTTTGGGTCAATATAGTCAAAGGAGCTGCAATAACTAGAAACCCTACTCAAACAAGCGATAATAATATGTTACCCCCAAGAAACTCCTGATCTCAGTCGCTGATAGGAAGAGGCCAACTCTGAACTGCCTCGATCTTCTTGGGATCCACTTTAATACCCTCACCTGATACAACATGCCCTAAGAAAGTTACAGAATCCACCCACAACTCGCACTTAGAAACTTAGCATACAACTTTGGTTCCCGTAAGATATGAAGCAATATCCTCAAATGATGCTCATGATCCTCCATACTACATGAGTAGATCATATGTCATCAATGAAGACAATGACAAATGAGTCAAGATATGGCCTGAACACCCGATTCATCAAATCCATAAATGCCGCCAGGGCGTTAGTCAAGCCAAAATACATTACTAGAAACTCATGGTGCCCATGTCTAGTCCGGAATGTCATCTTCAGAATATCTGAAGCACAATTTCTCAGCTGATGATACCCAAATCTCAAGTCGATCTTCGAGAAACTATAGCACCATGTAGCTGGCCAAATAAATCATCAATGTGCGGCAACGTGTACTTATTCTTGATGGTGACACCTCAACCTGATGAATCTCTTCTCAAGCTACTTTTGAAGTTGCTCATTCAACTTCCTTAACTATTTTACATCCATATGATAAGGCAGAATAGAGATAGGTTGGGTGCCTGTGCCTAATTAATGCCGAAATCAATATCACGATCCGGGGCATACCTGATATATCAACAGGAAATATATTAGAAAAAATCCCACACCACAAGCACTGAATCCATCGTGGGAGTCTCCAATGTGGTATCCCAAACAAAAGACAGATAGGCCATGAAACCCTTCTCGACTATATGTTAAGACTTCAAGAAAGAAATAACCTGACTGGAATTAGCAATAGATGAACCCCTCCACTATGATTTAGGCAACTCAAGCATCACCAAGGTACAGTCTTGGCATGGAAATCGAATGGCATGGTACAAAGACAACCAATCCATACGCGGGATAACCTTGAAGCCAATTATATCGAGTAATAGATGATCTGCTCTGGTCTTATAACCACAGAAATTCAATACACAGGACCGGTAGACCCGATCCACAATAACAGAATCACCCATGGGCGTGAAGACATGTACAAGACTCACGAGATACATCTAGATAAGGAGAAAA
This sequence comes from Nicotiana sylvestris, assembly GCF_000393655.2. Taxonomy (NCBI): domain Eukaryota; kingdom Viridiplantae; phylum Streptophyta; class Magnoliopsida; order Solanales; family Solanaceae; genus Nicotiana; species Nicotiana sylvestris. The sequence goes on along the minus strand of NC_091062.1, from coordinate 120,803,416 downwards.
TAGAGAAAAGACATAGGAATAAGTAGACCTTGGATCAAATAGTACCGAAACATCTCTACAGTAGACAAAAATAGTACATGTGATCACTGTATCGGTGGTGACAGCCTCTAGTATGGCTGGGAAGGCATAGAATCTAGCCGGAGCGCTACCTAACTGGACTCCACCTCTAGGGCAACCCCTACCCACTTGTCCCCCACCTCTGGTCGGCCGTACGGGTGGTGCAACAACTGGTGCGGTATGTCACACCCCGAACCTGGGGGGCGAGACCGACACCCGGTGCCTCACCTATCCTTGCGTACCAACTTGCGACTAAGGAACTCTGAATATATAATGTCATACTTTGGCCATGGGCCACATTGCTAAACTATTGCAAATACTAACTAAACATCAATATAATGCTGGGCCGACAAGGCCGTCATAACTACTACAGCTGGCAAACCAACAAAATATACATAAAAGGCCTACAAGCCCAACATACTGCACTAACTGACAGAATATATCTACAAGCCTCTGCTGATGGATATACTGTGATCAGAACAGGGCCACAGTCTACTCATAACATACACACACACACACACACACACACACACACACACACACATATATATATATATATAATATGTACATAAAACTCTAGACTCGACAACTCTGAAGGGTATAAAGCTTACCGATTAAGCTAAACTCGGGAAATACCTAATGAGGAGGTCTACCCATCTGTCTGTCTGAACCTGCACTTAGGGGTGTTCGTCGGTCGGTACGGTACAATATATAGACATTTCGGTTCGGTATTTTCGATATTCAGTTTCTTAAAATCCTATACCAATACCGTACCTAATTAAATTCGGTATGGTTTGGTTTTTCTCCTTTCAGTTTCGATAACTTCGGTTTGAATACTAACTAGTGCATAGAGCCATACACTCTAATATTCTTAATTAAAGTGCCCAAAAATTCAAAACTGAAAATGTTTGTTAACAAAAAGTTTGCCCAAACTAGCAAATATCAATCCAAATAGAGAAAATTGTACACAAAAGAATATTTGATCATTAGAAATGTCTTATTGCTTGTTTAGAGTTAATTGATGAACTTTGAGAATAAAGGAAAGTAAAATTTTATATTTTTTATATTTATGTTATAATTGATAATATGTGTTTTGTATAATATATATTTCGGTACGGTATCAGTATTTCGGTATTTTATCTTAAAATACCAAATACCATACCTAATACCAATTTTTTTAAAAACTTAAACAAAATATCATACCAAATACCAAAATTTTCGGTTTTGGTATGATAATTCGGTTTTTACCAAATTATACCCAGCCCTACCTGCACTCATGAAATGCACCGCCCAGAAAAGGGACGTTAGTACGAAATAATATACCGAGTATGTAAGGCAATATACTGAAAGCTGAAACTGAATTGATAATATAATAACTGAAAGTAACTGGAAGTCAAAGATGATCTGAAGATATGCTTACCTGCTGATACTGACTCAACTCTCTCAATATAATAAGTAAAATAACTATCCGACCCTATATATATATATATATATATATATATATATATATATATATTACTGCTCTGCCGTAGTAGGCTCACTCATAGGCGCTCGGCCATACTAGGCTCTGTATCTCGACCAACTAGGCTCGCTCATAGGCGCTTGGCCACAGTTGGCTCGGTATATAACTTATCATCTGATCAGAGGTTGCCCAATAGGGGCCTGCCCATCGATTATAGCTCGATGGTAATGAAAATACTTTAATACTGTATAGATAAACTCTTTTCTCTCTTGACTGGAAGAAGGAAATACTCAATTGAATATGAGTCCCGATAAGGAGGATACTGTAACTTACAAAACTAGAAAAATATACGTAAATTCTGGGATATGAATTTTTCTTTATGCCTCGTTGTCAAATTCGTGTAATTACGAGATCATGAAAAATGAAGGAATATCTTAGCCTTAACATACCTGAAGTAGGGAAAAATTGGTATGATATTCTTGGAAAAGGTTGCACCGTACTCCCTTAGAGTCACAAAATCTCACGTTGCTAATGTGCTAATAAATCTTGTTGGATTTTTGGTTTAAGAAATCACGTTTTTATGGAAACTTTGTAGGAATTTTGTAAGACTCACGTTGCTCCCCCATTTGATTGTAGTGTTTTTGTTTATTGAAAATGTTAGTAATGAAGCTAATTGAAAATGACTAAAATCATGTCTTTAGGAACACTAGTTTGCCACCTAATTGAAAATGATGAAGAGTCATAACTTGGCTTTGATTAATACTTCATTTTGCTGCCACGTTGAGTTTCATGAAACTTTATCCTAAAGATTCTAATTTATTAGTTAATCTCCCACTAACAATTAATAATTACCCAACTATCCACATAATTAAGAATTATCTCAAATTACTTATAATACTACTCACTTTAAACACACCTTATACACCTTACTATCATGGCCATAGGATACCTTGTATGCTACTAGTCCACAAATATCGTATATTAATGCTCGGCCCGAATTTTATCCCAACATGCCAAACTTGGATGAAAATTTATTTTTTTGACTTGCTTCCCCTCTCTCCTTCACGAATTTACTCATCACTTGTGAAATAGCATAATCCTTATAATCTCCAAATAATCTTTTCCTTGGATTGATGTCTGTTACCTTATGACAAATTCAACGTACAATACTACCGGGTGCAACATCATAGTAATTTAATACTGCAAAGCGTAACGTCATTGTAATATAATACTGCAAGGCATAATATCATCGTAATATTGCGGGGCATAACACGATAATCATAGGATGATGGTCCTGATGCACTGCCTTTCCCCGATGTCTAGGACAAAACCTCTTCATGTGGCCCAACTCCCCGCACTTAAGACAACCTCTCTGAGTGGTGAACTGTTGGCTCTGAGTCTGACCCTGATAGCCTGAATACCCATTAGAAGAACCTTGAATACCCGGTGGACGATAAGTACTCTTTGGAATAACACTAAAGTAGGGTCGCGCTGGATCACCCTGAGTAGGCTGTGGTGCTGATTGCGTGGGCCTGCCAGGATGGCCCCTCATAAACTGACCCCTGCCCCCAGACAGGGTGCCACTGTATCCACAAAAATTCCGAGTTCACTTATCCCTCAATGCAACATCTCTGCTCTGGTTGCAGATATGCTCGATTCTCCGAGCTATCTCCACAACCTAGAAGAATAGTGTCACCATCCCTGCCTCTCGTTCCATAGAAACATGAATCTCGAGGTGCAATCCTGCAATAAACCTCTTCAACCTCTCTATATCTATTGGGATGAGAACTGCATGATGAGCCAAGTTAGTGAATCTCGTCTCATAGTCAGTCACATACATCTGACCCTATTGGAGCTGCTCAAACTGACCCCGAAGCTCCTCTCTCTCTGAAGTCGAAATATACTTCTCCAAGAAAAGATGTGTAAACTGATCCCAAGTCAAGTGAGGTAAACCTATACTAGCCTACTCTGGAGATATGACTGCCATGATCTACGGGCCTTGCCCTCTTGTTGAAATATGGTGAAGTCCACCCTGTTGGACTCCACTTGTGATAACCCAAAAGGTCATCTTCTGTTTTAGAATCCGACCATATTCCGAGGCCTTGAAAACCTCATTCTATCTCTCCTCGATTTGCGTGCACAATCTGGGCGTGTATTCGGAAATCCCTTATGTGAAAGATTTAAGAAATGATGATTTTGGCTTAAAAGATGAATTTTGTTGACTTCGGTCAATGTTTTGGGTAAACAGACTCAGACCCATATTCTGACAGTCTCAGAGGGTCCGTAGTAAAATATGGGACCTAGGCGTATGCCTGAAATCGAACTCCGAGGTTCGTAGCCTAAGAAATGAAATTTTGAAGAAAATCGATAAGATTGAAAATACAATAATTTAAATGATTTGATCTTGTTGGTATCAGACCCGTATTTTGGTTCCGGAGCCCGGTATAGGCCCGTTATAATATTTAAACCTTATAAGTGAAATTTGGTGAAAAGCAGAAGTGATTCGGACCTTTGATTGAAAAAATAGAAAGTTTGAAACTATCTTAAAAATTTCATGAGTTTTGGTGTTGAATTCTTAGTTCTAGATGTTATTTTGGCGATTTGATCGCATGAGCAAGTTCATATGATGTTTTAAGACTTGTGTCATGTTTGGTTTGGAGCCCCGAGGGCTGGGGTGAGTTTTGTATAGGCTACGGAGTGAGTTTGGAACTTAGAAACCTGATGTTGCATCTGATACCTGTAGCAAGCCTCTGATCTCGCAATTGCGAGATCAGACTTCACATTTGTGAGCTTAATAGTCATGGCCATTGTGAGGTCTTTATCAAAATTGCGAAGAAGACCTGGGCCAGCAGAGTTCGCAATTGCAAACATATCATCGCATTTGCGAAGTAGTCAAGGAAGGGGGAATCATCGCAATTGCGACCAAAGGTTCGCATTTGCGACAGTAGCATAAATGTGACAGGTTTGCATTTACGATTCCAGTCTCGCATTTGCGAGCTTCGCAATTGCGAAGCTCAGTTTGCAAATGCGACATCTGCAACTGTTCAAAACATAACTTAGATGGAATTTTCACCCATTCTTCACATTTTCAAATCCTAGAACCCTAGAGGCGATTCTCCTAAGACCAAATCTTCCCCAAAACTTTGGTAAGTGATCCTAACCCACTTTCTTTCAATTTCCCATCACATTTCATGAATTTCCAACCAAACATCTAAGATTTCTATGGTAAAAATTGGGGATTTGGGTAGAATTAGGGATTTTTATAAATTGGGGATTTAGACCTTGATTTGGGGTCGGATTCCAAAACCAATTGTATATCTGGGCTTGGGGGTGAATGGGTAATTGGGTTTTTGTCCGAATTTCGAGTTTGGACCAAGCGGACCGGGGGTCGGGTTTTGACTTTTTGGGAAAAATGTGGGAAACCTATAATTATGCATTAAAGTTGACTTCTTTATCATTTATTGATGTTATTAAGTTAATTATGACTAGGTACGAGTGAATTGGTGGTGGAATCGAGAGGTAAAGTAGTGATTGAGCTTTGAAATACCCATTGGCTTGAGGTAAGTGTTTGGTCTAACCTTGGCTTGAGGGATTAGGGATCCCCGACTTATTTGCTAGGTGAAATTCCGTGTATGTGGCGTATAGGTGTGGTGACGAGTACCTATGCGCCACCAAGTTATCATTTTTGGTCTGTTCCCTTCCCCGTTTCCTAATAAATTGTTTCTTGTCTTAATTGCTACTTGCTCATAAATGTTACCATGTCTAATTGCTTCATGTTAACAACTATTTTCTCTATTGAAGTGTTAATTGTTTCGTAGTTTCATTTTATTACCCTGTTGGTTGAAGTTGGTTTGTTGGCGCTTCATGGTATACTTTGGTTGGTCTCGCTGTGTAGTTTTAACAGGTGAAGTTTCATAATTTTAGTGATATTTCAATGTGTTGGTTTGAGGTGTAAGTGTTGTGGAAGATTTGAGTTAACTTGTGAAACACTTGTCTTTATTTTGTGATTGGTGTTGATATATATATTGGGATCGGGTTGCATGCTGCAACATGAGGAATACGGGTGAATGTAATTGTCTTGTGGGATCGGGTTGCACGCCGCAACATAGAGTAATAAGGGTGTCACGACCCCAGTTAGCCCTCCATGAACTATCATGACGACACCTAGTTTCTAAACCTAACAGATGCGGAAAAGAAACAATTTGCGGAAAGAAAATAATATAAACCAAAATAACAAAATGAAATAGTGTTTTAGATGTCGCCTAGAATATAACAATACAAGAATCTCAACCTAACACTCCCAAAATCCGGAAACCCATGAATCACAAGCTAAGAGATTACATAAAAAGCTCTAACTCCAGAAATGTCTATCAATAAGGAAAATACAGAAGGGATATACTAGTACTGAGAATTGAAAGGGACTCCTCGGTCCGCGGACGCGGCAGATATTCCTCGAAGTCTTTACAACAACGCCTCACCTTAAGTGTGATAAGATTGAGTCGAAGTACCTGGATCTACACATAAAAAACATGCGCAGAAAAGGAATGAGTACACCACAGCGTTACTCAGTAGGTGCCAAGCCTAACCTCGGTCGGGTAGTGACGAGGAAGGTCAGAGCCCTATTGAGATTAAATGAAATATAATGTATGACAGTATAGAATAAGGCAGTAAGATTAAGTGCAACAGTAAGAAATAACATAGAATATAAAGAACAACAACAACTATAATAGAGACAATATAATCACGGAAAGGAGTACAAATCAACAAAGAGATAACATCCGTGGATCTCTCAGTATCCCGAGGATCTCTTGGTATCCTCAAAATGTGTGCCGGGGATCTCTCAGTATCCCGAGGATCTCTTAGTATCCTCAATATGTATGCGGGGGATCTTTCGGTATCCCAAGGATCTCTTAGTATCCTCAATATGTGATGGGGATCTCATGGTATCCCGCACTACAGTCCAAATTGATATATATGTGTAGGGGATCTCCCGGGATACCGTCCCGTAGTCCCAAAGTAAATACACAGCAACAACACAAAGAATACTTAATTAAGTTCAATTTCACTCCAAGATTAAACAGGTATTTTTAACCTAGCATGCTTCACATAGTTCAAATAAGGAAGTTTTAGAAAATAAAGCAATTAGACATGATTCCCTAAGCTAACAGCAGGCTAAAGTACAAGTAGAATAAACAGGAAGGGGAAACACAATTAAAGTTACTTAATGAAAACAGGATTTCCAACAATTAGCACAAGTACGCACTCGTCACCTCGCGTACAAGGCATTAAAAATATCAACAATACCAAATCCTAAGGGGAGTTTCCCCAACACAAGGTTAAGCAAGCCACTTACCTCAAACAGCTCAAAATCAACCCGAAACCACGTTCTTGCTACGAGTACTTGACTCCAAATGACCCAAATCTATTCAATTCAATTGCATAATGAAAATAACACTTCAAGTAACTGATTCTACAAATAAATTCTAAGCTAATATGCAAAGTTAGGTAAAATGACCAAAATGCCCCTCGGGCTCACGTCTCGGAATCGAGTAAAATTTACATTTTCAGAATTCTCATACTCTCATGAGTCCATATATATAGAAATTAATCCAATCCGACATCAAAATCGTGACACAAATTCAAATATTAGGTCTAGGAACTTTTCCAACTTTTCTCCAATTTTCCACCCAAATTCAAATTTAAAGGATGAATTTAAGCATAGATTCGTGGAAATTAATCAAAACCTAGTAAGAATTACTTACTCAAAACACCCAGGTGAAAATCTCTCTTAAAATCGCCAATCCCGAGCTCCCAAATCAATTTTTCAAGTTTTGAAACTAAACCCTCGATTCTACCCCTTTTCTGCACAGTGAAACCGCATCTGCGGCTCAGGGACTGCACCTGCGGTCCCGCTTCTGCGAAGACCAGGTCGCATCTGTGACATTTCATTAAACATGAATTTTTCCGCACCTGCGACTGCCTTTCCACAGATGCGGTGCCGCTTCTGCGGTGCCTTGACCGCATCTACGGTCGAACCCCATTTTGCTTCAAATCGCATCTGCAGTGCTTCAACCGCTTCTGTGGGCTCGCACCTACGGTCCTCAAACCGCAGGTGCGATTATGACAGCAGAGTCAGCAGCTTCAATTGCAAACTCTCAACTCCAAACTTCCCGTTAACCATCCCAAATCATCCCGAGGACCCCGGGACCTCAACCAAAAGTACGAACAAGTTATATACCACTATTCAAACTTATACCAATCCTTAAAGAACCTAAAACAACATCGAAACATCGAATTGACCATGGATTCAAGCCTAAGAACTCCAAAAACTCTTTGTTCACGCTTTTGATCAAAAAGTATATCAAACCTCGTCCGAATGACCTGAAATTTTGCACACACGTCACATTCAACACTACGGAGCTACTCCAACTTCCGGAACTTCATTCCGAACCTTAGATAAAAATCTCACTATCGAACCAGAAACTTCCAAAATTCAACTTTCAGCATTTCAAGCCTAAATTAGCTACATACCTCCAAAATACAGCCCGAAATCACCCAACGGAGCTAACAAAACTGACGGAATTCCATTCCGAGGCCGTCCGCACTGTTCCGACTACAACCCATTTCTTAAACTTAAGCTCACATTTAGGGACTAAGTGTCCCAAAATACTCCGAAACTCAAAACCAAACATCCCGGCAAATCACAATAGCATAAAAGACACGGGGAAAACAGTTAATAGGGGATCAGGGCGTAATTACTTAAAACGACTGACTGGATCGTTACATCCTTCCCCTCTTAAAACATTCGTTAGTCCTCGAACGAGCATAGAGACATACGTGAAGTAGTGAAAAGATGAGGGTAACGGCTATGCATATCCTGCTCCGTCTCCCAGGTTGCCTCCTCGACCGACTGACCCCTCCACTGAACCTTTACTGATGCAATATTCTTTGACCTCAGCTTTCAAACTTGACTGTCCAATATAGCCACTGGCTCCTCAACATAAGATAGATCCTTGTCCAACTGGGCTGAAATGAAATCCAATACGTGTGACAGATCACCATGATACCTCCGGAGCATCAAAACATGAAATACCGGATGAACTCCTTCCAAGATGGGATGTAAGGCAAGCTCATAAGCAACCTCCCCAATACGCCGCAATATCTCAAAAGGGACAATAAACCTTGGACTCAACTTCCCTTTCTTCCGAAATCTCATAAGGACTTTCATAGGCAAAACCCAAAGCAGAACCTGCTCTCCAACCATATACGAAACATCACGAACCTTCCGGTCCGCGTAACTCTTCTGTCTGGACTGGGCTATACAGAGTCTATCCTGGATCACCTTAACCTTCTCCAAAGCATCCAGAACCAAGTCTGTACCCAGTAACCTCGCCTCACCCGGCTCAAACCAACCCACTGGGGATCTATACAACCTACCATATAAAGCCTCATACGTTGCCATCTGGATGTTGGATTGATAGCTGTTGTTGTAGGCAAACTCCTCCAATGGCAAGAACTGATCCCAAGACCCTCCAAACTCAATCACACATGTACGAAGCATATCCTCAAGAATCTAGATAATGGGCTCAGACTGTCCGTCCATCTGAGGGTGAAATATTGTACTCAACTCCACCCGAGTGCCCAACTCATGCGGCACGGTCCTCCAGAACCGTGATGTGAACTCAGTACCTCTATCTGGAATGATGGAAACTGGAATACCATGCAGACAAACAATCTCCCAGATATAAATCTCTGCCAACCGCTCTGAAGAATAAGTAGTACACATAGGAATGAAGTGCACAGACTTGGTCAACCGATCCACAATCACCCAAATGGCATCGAACTTCTTCAAAGTCCATGGAAGTCCAACTACGAAGTCCATGGTGATACTCTCCCACTTCCACTCGGGAATCTCTATCTACTGAAGCAACCCACCCGGTCTCTGGTGCTCATACGTTACCTGCTCACAATTGAGGCCCCAAACTACAAATCCAACTATATCTTTCTTAATCTGCCTCCACAAATAGTGCTATCTCAAATCCTGATACATCTTTGCGTCACCCGGATGAATGGAATACCGTGAACTATGGGCCTCCGCTAGAATCAACTCCCGAAGCCCATCAACATTGGGTACACAGATCCGACCTTGCATCCTCAATACCCCGTCATCACAAATAGTCACATCTCTGGCATCACCGTGCAGAACTTTGTCCTTGAGGACAAGAAAATGAGGGTCATCATACTGACGCTCCCAGATACGATCAAATAAGGAAGACCGAGAAACCATGCAAGCTAGAACCTGACTGGGCTCCGAAAGATCCAATCTCGCAAACTGGCTGGCTAATGCGTGAACATCCATCGCCATGGGCCTCTCTACTACTGGTAAATAAGACAAACTCCCCAAACTCTCCGCCCGACGACTCAAAGCATCGGCCATCACATTGGGTGATACAAGATAGTGATATCATAGTCCTTCAGCAACTCTAACCACTTCCTCTGGCGCAAATTTATATTCTTTTGCTTGAACAGGTGCTGCAAGCTCCGATGATAAGTATAAATCTCACAAGGAACACCGTACAAATAATGACGCCAGATCTTCAAGGCATGAACAATAGCAGCTAACTTGAGATCATGGACATGATAATTCTTCTCATATACCTTCAACTGTCGGGATGCGTAAGCAATCACCCTACCGTCCCGCATCAATACCGCTCCAAGGCCAATCCTCGAGGCATCATAATAGACAGTATAAGACCCCGAACCCATAGGCAATATCAAAACTGAGGCTATAGTCAAAACTGTCTTGAGATTCTGAAAGCTCGCCTCACACTCTTTCGTCCACTAGAACGGAGCACCCTTCTGGGTCAGTTTGGTCATAGGTGCTATAATAGATGAAAACCCCTCAATGAATCGCTGATAATAACCCGTCAAGCTAAGGAAACTGCGGATCTCTGTAGCTGAGGATGGTCTGGGCCAACTTTGTAGTGCCTCCACTTTATTTGGATCCACCCGTATACCCTTACTCGATCCCACATGACCAAAGAAAGCCACAGAATCCAATAAAAACTCACATTTCAAGAACTTTGCATATAACTTCTTTTCCCTTAAAGATTGAAGCACTGTCCTCAGGTGCTACTCATGATTTTCCCGACTCCGGGAGTATACTAGAATATAATCAATAAAGACAATGACGAACGAGTCAAGATATGGCTGGAACATACTAAGCATCAAATGCATAAAGGCTGCTGGGGCATTGGTCAGCCCAAATGACATAACAAGGAACTCGTAATGACCATACCGAGTCCTGAAAGCAGTCTTCGGGATATCTGGCTTCCGAATCTTCAATTGATAGTAACCTGAACACAAGTGAATCTTAGAAAACACTCGTGCATCCTGAAGCTGGTCAAACAAATCATCAATACGAGTCAAAGGATACTGGTTCTTCACTGTAACTTTGTTCAACTGGCGATAATCAATGCACATACTGATAGAACCATGCTTTTTCTTCACAAACAAGATAGGAGCACCCCAAGGTGATACACTAGGCCGAATGAAACCCTTATCAAGAAATTCCTATAACTGATCCTTCAACTCTTTCAACTCAGGAGGGGCCATACGATACAGAGTAATAGAAATGGGCTGATTGCCCGACAACAGATCAATGCCATAATCAATATCTCTATCAGGCGGCATTCCTAGAAGATCAGATGGAAACACATCCGGAAAGTCCCGTACTACTGGGACTAAATCAACTGTGGGGGTATCAATACTGACATCTCTCACATAAGTTATATACGTGCCACACCCCTTCTAAACCCTATGCTGAGCCTTAAGGAAAGAAATAACCCTACTGGAGGTATGATCTAAGGTACCCCTCCACTCTACTCGCGGTACACCTGGCATAGCCAGCATCACGGCTTTGGCGTGACAATCAAGAATAGCATAATGGGGCGACAACCTGTCCATGCCTAAGATAACGTCAAAATCTACCATGTTGAGCAATAATAAATCGGCTTTGGTCTCAAACCTCTAAGAACAACCAAACACAACTGATAAATGCGATCCACGACAAGAGAATCTCCCATAAGAGTAGAAACCTAAACAGGGGTACTCAAAGAATTCCGAGATACACCCAAATGCAGGGCAAAATAAGAAGACACATAAGAATAGGTGGAGCTTGGATTGAATAAAACTGATGCATCTCTATGAGAAACTAGGACAATACTGTGATGATAGAATCGGAGGCGACAACCTCGGTACGGGTAGGAAGGGCATAATATCTGGCTTGGCCTCCCCATCTAGGGCGACCTCTACCTCCCCGACCTCCACCTCTAGCTGGCTGAGCAGGTGGGGTAGCAACTAGAGCTGTAACCATAGCCTGAGAACTCTGCTAGGCACACTGTGGCTGCGACTACCTTTCCGCAGATGCAGTGCCGCTTATGCGGTGCCTTGACCGCATCTACGGTCTAACCCCATTTCGCTTCAAACCGCATCTGCAGTGCTTCAACCGCTTCTGCGGGTTCGCACCTACGGTCCCCAAACCACAGGTGCGATTATGACAGCAGACTCAGCAGCTTCAGTTGCAAACTCTCAACTCCAAACTTCCCGTTAACCATCCCAAATCATCCCGAGGACCCCGGGACCTCAACCAAAAGTACTAACAAGTCATATACCACTATCCAAACTTATACCAATCCTTAAAGAACTTAAAACAACATCGAAACATCGAATTGACCATGGATTCAAGCCTAAGAACTCCAAAAACTCTCTGTTCACGCTTTTTATCAAATAGTATACCAAACCTCGTCCGAATGACCTGAAATTTTGCACACACGTCACATTCAACACTACAGAGCTACTCCAACTTCCGGAACTTCATTCCAAACCTTAGATAAAAATCTCACTATCAAACCAGAAACTTCCAAAATTCAACTTTCAACATTTCAAGCCTAAATTAGCTACAGACCTCCAAAATACAACCCGAAATTACCCAACGGAGCTAATGAAACTGACGGAATTCCATTCCGAGGCCATCTTCACACTATTCCGACTACAGTCCCATTTCTAAAACTTAAGCTCACATTTAGGGACTAAGTGTCCTAAAACACTACGAAACTCAAAACCAAACATCTCGGCAAATCACAATAGCATAAAAGACACGGGGAAACAGTTAATAGGGGATCAGGGCGTAATTACTTAAAACGACCGACCGGATCGTTACATCCCTCCCCTCTTAAAACATTCGTTAGTCCTCGAACGAGCATAGAGACATACCTGAAGTAGTGAAAAGATGAGGGTAACGGCTATGCATATCCTGCTTCGTCTCCCAGGTTGCCTCCTCGACCGACTGACCCCGCCACTGAACCTTTACTGATGCAATGTTCTTTGACCTCAACTTTCAAACTTGCCTGTCCAATATCGCCACTGACTCCTCAACATAAGATAGATCCTTGTCCAACTGGGCTGAACTGAAATCCAATACGTGTGACAGATCACCATGATACCTCCGGAGCATCGAAACATGAAATACCGGATGAACTCCTTCCAAGTTGGGAGGTAAGGCAAGCTCATAAGCAACCTCCCCAACACGCTGCAATATCTCAAAAGGGACAATAATCTTTGGACTCAACTTCCCTTTCTTCCGAAATCTCATAACGCCTTTCATAGGCGAAACCCGAAGCAGAACCTGCTCTCCAACCATATAGGAAACATCACGAACCTTCCGGTCCGCGTAACTCTTCTTTCAGGACTGGGCTATACAGAGTCTATCCTGGATCACCTTAACCTTCTCCAAAGCATCCAGAACCAAGTCTGTACCCAGTAACCTCACCTCACCCGACTCAAACCAACCCACTGGGGATCTACACCACCTACCATATAAAGCCTCATACGGTGCCATCTGGATGTTGGATTGATAGCTGTTGTTGTAGGCAAACTCCTCCAATGGCAAGAACTGATCCTAAGACCCTCCAAACTTAATCACACATGTACGAAGCATATCCTCAAGAATCTAGATAGTGGGCTCAGACTGTCCGTCCATCTGAGGGTGAAATATTATACTCAACTCCACCCGAGTGCCCAACTCATGCTGCACGGCCCTCCAGAACCGTGATGTGAAATGAGTACCTCTATCTGGAATGATGGAAACTGGAATACCATGCAGACAAACAATCTCCCAGATATAAATCTCTGCCAACCGCTCTGAAGAATAAGTAGTACACATAGGAATGAAGTGCACAGACTTGGTCAGCCGATCCACAATCACCCAAATGGCATCGAACTTCTTCAAAGTCCATGGAAGTCCAACTACGAAGTCCATGGTGATACTCTCCCACTTCCACTTGGGAATCTCTATCTACTGAAGCAACCCACCCGGTCTCTGGTGCTCATACGTTACCTGCTCACAATTGAGGCCCCGAACTACAAATCCAACTATATCTTTCTTCATCTGCCTCCACCAATAGTGCTATCTCAAATCCTGATACATCTTCGCGTCACCCGGATGAATGGAATACCGCGAACTATGGGCCTCCGCTAGAATCAACTCCCAAAGCCCATCAACATTGGGTACACAGATCCGACCTTGCATCCTCAATACCCCGTCATCACCAATAGTCACATCTCTGGCATCACCGTGCAGAACTTTGTCCTTGAGGACAAGAAAATGAGGGTCATCATACTGACGCTCCCTGATACGATCAAATAAGGAAGACCGAGAAACCATGCAAGCTAGAACCTGACTGGGCTCCGAAAGATCCAATCTCGCAAACTGGCTGGCTAACGCGTGAACATCCATCGCGATGGGCCTCTCCACTTCTGGTAAATAAGACAAACTCCCCAAATTCTCTGCCCGGCGACTCAAAGCATCGGCCAACACATTGGGTGATACAAGATAGTGATATCATAGTCCTTCAGCAACTCTAGCCACTTCCTCTGGCGCAAATTATTATTCTTTTGCTTGAACAGGTGCTGCAAGCTTCGATGATAAGTATAAATCTCACAAGGAACACCGTACAAATAATGACGCCAGATCTTCAAGGCATGAACAATAGCAGCTAACTCGAGATCATGGACAAGATAATTCTTCTCATATACCTTCAACTGTCGGGATGCGTAAGCAATCACCCTACCGTCCCGCACCAATACCGCTCCAAGGCCAATCCTCTAGGCATCATAATAGACAGTATAAGACCCCGAACCCATAGGCAATATCAAAACTGGGGTTGTAGTCAAAACTGTCTTGAGCTTCTGAAAGCTCGGCTCACACTCTTTCGTCCACTAGAACGGAGCACCCTTCTGGGTCAGTTTGGTCATATGTGCTATAATAGATGAAAACCCCTCAATGAATCGCCGGTAATAACCCGTCAAGCTAAGGAATTGCAGATCTCTATAGCTGAGGATGGTCTGGGCCAACTTTGCAATGCCTCCACTTTATTTGGATCCTCCCGTATACCCTCACTCGATCCCACATGACCCAAGAAATCCACAGAATCCAACCAAAACTCACATTTCAAGAACTTTGCATATAACTTCTTTTCTTTTAAAGTCTGAAGCACTGTCCTCAGGTGCTACTCATGATCTTCCCGACTCCGGGAGTATACTAGAATATCATCAATAAAGACAATAACGAACGAGTCAAGATATGGCTGGAACACACTAAGCATCAAATGCATAAAGGCTGTTGGGGCATTGGTCAGCCTAAATGACATAACAAGGAACTCGTAATGACCATACCAGTCCTGAAAGCAGTCTTTGGGATATCTGGCTTCCGAATCTTCAATTGATAGTAACCTGAACGCAAGTGAATCTTAGAAAACACTCGTGCACCCTGAAGCTGGTCAAACAAATCATCAATACGAGTCAAAGGATACTGGTTCTTCACTGTAACTTTGTTCAACTGGTGATAATCAATGCACATACGGATAGAACCATCCTTTTTCTTCACAAACAAGACAGGAGCACCCCAAGGTGATACACTGGGCCGAATGAAACCCTTATCAAGAAATTCCTATAACTGATCCTTCAACTCTTTCAACTCAGGAGGTGCCATACGATATGGAGGAATAGAAATGAGCTGATTGCCTGACAACAGATCAATGGCAAAATCAATATCTCTATCAGGCGGCATTCCTGGAAGATCAGATGGAAACAGATCCGGAAAGTCCCGTACTACTAGGACTAAATCAACTCTGGGGGTATCAATACTGACATCTTTCATATAAGCTATATACGTGTCACACCCCTTCTAAACCCTATGCTGAGCCTTAAGGAAAGAAATAACCCTACTGGAGGTATGATCTAAGGTACCCCTCTGCTCTACTCGCGGTACACCTGGCATAGCCAGCATCACGGCTTTGGCGTGACAATCAAGAATAGCATAACGGGGCGACAACCTGTCCATGCCTAAGATAACGTCAAAATCTACCATGTTGAGCAATAATAAATTGGCTTTGGTATCAAACCACTAAGAACAACCAAACACGACCGATAAATGCGATCCAAGACAAGAGAATCTCTCATAAGAGTAGAAACATAAACATGGGTACTCAAAGAATCCCAAGTTACACCCAAATGTAGGGCAAAATAAGAAGACACATAAGAATAGGTGGAGCCTGGACTGAATAAAACTGATGCATCTCTATGAGAAACTAGGACAATACCTGTGATGATAGAATTGGAGGCGACAACCTCGGTACGGGTAGGAAGGGCATAATATCTGGCCTGGCCTCCCCCTCTAGGGTGACCTCTACCTCCCTGACCTCCACCTCTAGCTGGCTGAGCAGGTGGGGTAGCAACTGGAGCTGTAACCATAGCCTGAGAACTCTGTTGGGCACGCTGTGGCTGAGAAGTCTGTGGAGGTGCAATCCTCCCAAGTCTAGGGCAATCTCTCACCATATGGAATGTGTCACCATACTTAAAACAAGCTATGGGAGGACATGGCAGCTGTGACTGGCTCGGTCCAGGTCTGCTGGACTGACCTCTAAAAGCACCCCACGCAGGGGGCGTACTAGATCTGAAAGTGCATAATAAGGCTCCTGAGTCCTAGGAGGAGCTGGAATACCACTGGCTGCTGGAAGAGCTGAATGAGCGGGGCAAATTATATAACCCCTACCATGACGACCTGTAGCTAGGGCATAAGCACCAGAATAATGGCTCGACTCTCGAGACCTCTTGGCCTCCCTCTCCTCTCTCCACCTAGCATGCATACCCTCTATCCTCCTAGCAATGCTCACCACCTGCTGATAAGAAATATCCATCTCCAACTCACGAGCCATGCTAGACCTGATCTGATGCTGGGAATAAGCCCCTCAATGAACCGGCGAAACCTCTCGCGAACAGTAGAAACCAAGGCTGGAGCATGTCTAGCAAAGCTACTGTAACCTACAACATACTCCGAGACAGTCATAGTACCCTGGCGCAAATGCTCAAACTCTGCGCACCATGCGTCCCTGAGGCTATGAGGAACAAACTCCTTTAGGAACATATCTAAAAACGGAGTCCAAGTTAGTGAAGCTGCCTCATTCGGACTATCTAACTCATAAGTATGCCACCACTCATAGGCGGCTCTGTCTGGTGGGATCGGGTTTCACGCCGCAACATAGAGCAATAAGGATGTCACGATCCCAGTCCGCCCTCTGTGACACTATCGTGATGGCACCTAGTCCCTACGGCTAGGTAAGCCTAACAAATGCGAAAAAGAAACAATTTGCGGAAAGAAAATAATATAAACCTAAATAACAAAATGAAATAGTGTTTAAGATGCAGCCTGGCATATAACAATACAAGAATCTCAACCTAACACTCCCAAAATCCGGAACCCCATAAATCACAAATAAAGAGATTACATAAAAAGCTCTAACTCAAGAAATGTCATCAACAAGGAAAATACAGAAGGGCTATACTAGTACTAAGAATAGAAAGGGACTCTTCGGTCTGCGGACGCGGCAGATATACCTCAAAGTCTCTACAACAGTGCCTCACCTCAAGAGTGATAAGACTAAGTTGAAGTACCTGGATCTACATATGAAAAACATGCGCAGAAAGGGCATGAGTACACCACAACGGTACTCAGTAAGTGCCAAGACTAACCTCGGTTGGGTAGTGATGAGGAAGGTCAGGGCCCTACTGAGATTAAATGAAATATAAGGTATGACAATATAGAATAAGGCAGTAAAATTAAGTGCAACAATAAGAAATAGCATAGAATAGAAAGAACAACAACAACTATAACAGAGACAAAGTAATCACGGAAAGGAGGACACCTCAACACAGAGATAACATCCGGGGATCTCTCAGTACCCCATGGATCTCTTGGTATTCTCAATATGTGTGCCGGGGATCTCTCAGTATCCCGAGGATATCTTAGTATCCTCAATATGTATGTAGGGGATCTTTCGGTATCCCAAGGATCTCTTAGTATCCTCAATATGTGTTGGGGATCTCATGGCATCCCACATTACAGTCCAAATCGATATATATGTGCCAGGGAACTCTCGGGATATCGTCCCGTAGTCCCAAAGTAAACACGCAGCAACAACACGAAGTATACTCAATTAAGTTCAATTTCACTCTAAGATAAAACAAGTATTTCTAGCCTAGCGTTCTTCACATAGTTCAAATAAGGCAGTTTGAGCAAATAAAGCAATTAAAGCAATTAGACATGATTCCCTAAGCTAACAGCAGGCTTAAGTACAAATAGAATAAACATGAAGGGGAAACATAATTAAAGTTACTTAATGAAAATAGAATTTCCAACAATTAGCACAAGTACACACTCATCACCTCGCGTACAAGGCATTTCAAATATCAACAATACCAAATCCTAAGGGGAGTTTCCCCCACACAAGGTTACGCAAGCCACTTACCTTGAATTGGCTCAAAATCAACCCGAAACCACATTCTTGCCATGAACACTCTACTCCAAATGGCCCAAATCTATTCAATTCAATTGCATAATGTAAATAACACTTCAAGTAACTGATTCTACAAATAAAGTTTAAGCTAATACGCCAAATTAGGTAAAATGACCAAAATGCCCCTTGGGCCCACATCTCGGAATCGGGTAAAATTTTTATTTTCAGAATCCTCATACACTCACGAGTCTATATATATATAATTTACTCCAATCCGACATCAAAATCGTTATCCAAACTCAAATATTAGGTCTAGGAACTTTTCCAACTTTTCTCCAATTTTCCACCCCAAATTCGAATTTAAAGGATGAATTTAGGCATAGATTCGTGGAAATTAATCAAAACCGAGTAAGAATTACTTACCCAAAACACCCAGGTGAAAATTTCTCTCAAAATCGCCAATTCAGAGCTCCTAAATCAATTTTCCAAGTTTTGAAACTAAACCCTCGATTCTGCCCCTTTTCTGCCCAGTGAAACCGCATCTGCGGCTCTAGGACCGCACCTGCGGTCTCGCTTATGCGAAGACCAGGTCACATCTACGACATTTCATTAAACATGGATTTTTCCGCACCTGCGACTGCCTTTTTGTAGATGCGGTGCCGCTTCTGCGGTGCCTTGACCGCATTTGCGGTCGAACCCCATTTCACCTCAAACTGCATGTGCGGTGCATCAACCGCTTCTGCGGGCTCGCACCTGCGGTCCCCAAGCAGCATGTGCGATTTTGACAGCAGACTCAGCAGTTTCAGCTGCAAACTCTCAACTCCAAACTTCCCATTAACCATCCGAAATCATCCCAAGGCCCCCGAGACCTCAACCAAAAGTACGAACAAGCCATATACCTTAATCCATACTTATACCAATCCTTAAAGTAACTAAAACAACATTGAAACATCAATTGACCACGGATTCAACCTTAAGAACTCCAAAAACTCTCAATTCACGCTTTCGATCAAAAAGTTTATCAAACCTCATCCGAATGACCTGAAATTTTGCACACACGTGACATTCAACATTACGGAGCTACTCCAATTTCTGAAACTTCATTCGGACCCTTAGCTCAAAATCTCACTATCGAACCGAAAACTTCAAAAATTCAACTTTCAGCATTTCAAGCCTAAATTAGCTACTGACCTCCAAAACACAATCCGAACATGCCCCTAAGCCCAAAATCACTCAACGGAGCTAACGGAATCGACAGAATTCCATTCCGAGACCTTCTTCACACTATTCCGAGTATAGTCCTATTTCTAAAACTTAAGCTCACATTTAAGGACTAAGTATCCCAAAACACTCCGAAACTCAAAACCAAACATCCTGGGAAATAAAAATTCCATAAATAGACACAGGAAAAGAAGTTGGGGATCGGGGTGTAAATTCTTAAAATGACCGACCGGGTCGTTACATCGTCACGACCCCAGTTCGCCCTCGATGAACTATCGTGACGGCACCTAGTCTCTACGACTAGGTAAGCCTAACAAATGCGGAAAAGAAATAATTTGCGAAAAGAAAATAATATAAACCAAAATAACAAAATGAAATAGTGTTTAAGATGCCGCCTGTCATATAACAATACAAGAATCTCAACCTAACACTCCCAAAATCCGGAACCCTATGAATCACATGTTAAGAGATTACATAAAAAGCTCTAACTCCAGAAATGTCATCAACAAGGAAAATACAGAAGGGCTATACTAGTACTAAGAATAGAAAGGGACTCTTCGGTCTGCGGACGCGGCAGATATACCTCAAAGTCTCTACAACAGCGTTTCGCCTTAAGTGTGATAAGACTAAGTCGAAGTACTTGGATCTGCACATGAAAAACATGCGCAGAAAGGGCATGAGTACACCACATTAGTACTTAGTAAGTGCCAAGCCTATCCTCGGTCGGGTAGTGACAAGAAAGGTCAGGGCCCTACTGAGATTAAATGAAATATAAGGTATGACAGTATAGAATAAGGCAGTAAAATTAAGTGCAATAGTAAGAAATAACATAGAATAGAAAGAACAACAACAACTATAACAGAGACAAAATAATCACGGAAAGGAGTACACCTCAACAAAGAGACGGGATCTCTCAGTATCCCAAAAATCACTTGGTATCCTCAATATGTGTGCCGAGGATCTCTTAGTATCCTCAATATGTATGCGTGGGATCTCTCGGTATCCCAAGGATCTCCTAGTATCCTCAATATATGCTGGGGATCTCATGGTATCCCGCACTACAGTCCAAATCGATATATATGTGTAGGGGATCTCCCGGGATACCGTCCCGTAGTCCCAAAGTAAACACGCAACAACAACACGAAGAATACTCAATTAAGTTCAATTTCACTCCAAGATAAAACAGGTATTTCTAATCTAGCATGCTTTACATAGTTCAAATAAGTCAGTTTGAGCAAATAAAGCAATTAGACATGATTCCTTAAGCTAACAACAGGCTTAAGTACAAGTAGAATAAACAGGAAGGGGAAACACAATTAAAGTTACTTAATGAAAACTGGATTTCCAACAATTAGCACAAGTACGCACTCGTCGCCTCGCGTACAAGGCATTTCAAATATCAACAATACCAAATCCTAAGGGGAGTTTCCCCACACAAGGTTAGGCAAGCCACTTACCTCGAACCGACTCAAAATCAACCCGAAACCATGTTCTTGCCACGAGTACTCGACTCCAAATGGCCCAAATCTATTCAATTCAATTGCATAATGAAAATAACACTTCAAGTAACTGATCCTACAAAAAAATTCTAAGCTAATATGTGAAATTAGATAAAATGACTAAAACGCCCCTCAGGCTTATGCCTCAGAATCGGGTAAAATTTACATTTTCAGAATCCTCATACTCTCACGAGTCCGTATATATAGAAATTACTCCAATCCGACATCAAAATCATGATCCAAACTCATATATTAGGTCTAGGAACTTTTCCAACTTTTCTCCAATTTTTCCACCCCAAATTCGGATTTAAAGGATGAATTTAAGCATAGATTCGTGGAAATTAATCAAATCCGAGTAAGAATTACTTACCCAAAACACCTAGGTGAAAATCTCTCTCAAAATCGCCAATCCCAAGCTCCCAAATCAATTTTCCTAGTTTTGAAACTAAACCCTCGATTCTGCCCCTTTTCTGCCCAGTGAAATCGCATCTGTGGCTCTAGGACCGCACCTGTGGTCCCGCTTATGTGAAGACCAGGTCGTATCTGCTACATTTCATTAAACATGGATTTTTCCGCAGCTGCGACTGCCTTTCCACAGATGCGGTGCCGCTTCTACGGTGCCTTGACCGCATCTGCGGTCGAACCTCATTTTGCCTCAAACTGCATCTACGGTGCTTCAACCGCTTCTGCGGGCTCGCACCTGTGGTCCCCAAGCCGCAGGTGCAATTATTACAGCAGACTCAGCAGCTTCAGCTCCAAACTCTCAACTCCAAACTTTCCGTTAACCATCCGAAATCATCCCGAGGCCCCCGGAACCTCAACCAAAAGTACGAACAAGTCATATACCATTATCCAAACCTATACCAATCCTTAAAGCACCTAAAACAACATCAAAACATCGAATTGATCACGGATTCAAGCATAAGAGCTCCAAAACTCTCAATTCACGCTTTCGATCAAAAAGTCTACCAAACCTCGTTCGAATGACCTGAAATTTTGCACACACGTTACATTCAACACTACGGAGCTACTCCAACTTTCGGAATTTCATTCCGACCGTTAGATCAAAATCTCACAATCGAACCGGAAACTTCCAAAATTCAACTTTCGGCATTTCAAGCCTAAATTAGCTATAGACCTCCAAGGCCGTCTTCACACTATTCAGACTACGGTCCCATTTCAAAAAGTTAAGCTCATATTTAGGGACTAAGTGTCCCAAAACACTCTGAAACTCAAAACCAAACATCCCGACAAATAAAAATAGCATAAACAAACACAGGGAAAGCATTTAATAGGGGATCGAGCATAAATTCTTAAAACGTCCGGCCGGGTCGTTACATCGTCACAACCCTAGTTTGCCCTTTGTGAACTATCGTGACGGCACCTGGTCTCTACGACTAGGTAAACCTAACAAATGTGGAAAAGAAACAATTTGCGGAAAGAAAATAATATAAACCAAAATAACACAATGAAATAGTGTTTAAGATGTCGCCTGGTATATAACAATACAAAAATCTCAACCTAACACTCCCAAAATATGGAACCCCATGAATCACAAGCTAAGAGATTACATAAAAAGCTCTAACTCCAGAAATGTCTACCAACAAGGAAAATATAGAAGGGCTATACTAGTACTAAGAATTGAAAGGGACTCTTCGGTCTGCGGACTCGGCAGATATACCTTGAAGTCTCTACAACAGCGCCTCGCCTCAAGTGTGATAAGACTGAGTCGAAGTACCTGGATCTGGAAATGAAAAACATGCACAGAAAGGGCATGAGTACACCACAGCGATACTCAGTAAGTGCCAAGCCTAACACCGGTCAGGTAGTGACGAGGAAGATTAGGGCCCTACTGAGATTAAATGAAATATAAGGTATGACAGAATAGAATAAGGCAATAAAATTAAGTGCAACAGTAAGAAATAACATAGAATAGAAAGAACAACAACATCTGTAACAGAGACAAAATAATCACGGAAAGGAGTACAACTCAATAAAGAGATAACATCCGGGGATCTCTCAGTATCCCGAGGATATCTTGGTATCCTCAATATGTGTGCCGATGATCTCTTAGTATCCTCTATGTGTATGCGTGGGATCTCTCAGTATCCCAAGGATCTCTTAGTATCCTCAATATGTGCTGGGGATCTCAGGGTATCCTGCACTATAGTCCAATTTGATATATATGTGCAGGTGATCTCCCGGGATACTGTCCCGTAGTGCCAAAGTAAACACGCAGCAACAACACAAAGAATACTCAATTAAGTTCAATTTCACTCCAAGATAAAATAGGTATTTCTAACCTAGCATACTTTACATAGTTCAAATAAGGCACTTTGAGCAAATAAAGCAATTAGACATGATTCCCTAAGCTAACAACAGGCTTAGGTACAAGTAGAATAAACAGGAAGGGGAAACAAAATTAAAGTTACTTAATGAAAATAGGATTTTCAATAATTAGCACAAGTACGCACTCATCACCTCGCGGACAAGTCATTTCAAATATCAACAATACCAAATCCTAAGGGGAGTTTCCCCCACACAAGGTTAGGCAAACCACTTACCTTGAACCAGCTCAAAATCAACCCGAAACTACATTGTTGCCACGAGTACTCGATTCCAAATGGCCCAAATCTATTCAATTAAATTGCATAATATAAATAACACTTCAAGTAACTGATTCTACAAATAAATTTTAAGCTAATACGCGAAATTAGGTAAAATAACCAAAATGCCCCTCGGGCTCACGTCTCGAAATTAGGTAAAATTTACATTTTCAGAATCCTCATACTATCACAAGTCCATAGATATAGAAATTACTCCAATCCGACATCAAAATCGTGATCCAAACTCAAATATTAGGTCTAGGAACTTTTTCAACTTTTCTCCAATTTTTCCACCCCAAATTCGAATTTAAAGGATGCATTTAAGCATAGATTTGTGGAAATTAATTAAAACCGAGTAAGAATTACTTACCCAAAATACTCAGGTGAAAATCTCTATCAAAATCGCCAATCCCGAGCTCCCAAATCAATTTCCATGTTTTGAAACTAAACCCTCGATTCTGCCCCTTTTCTTCCCAGTGAAACCGCATCTGCAGCTCTGGGACCGCACCTACGGTCCTGTTTCTGCAAAGACCAGGTCACATCTGCGACATTTCATTAAACATGGATTTTTCCGCACCTGCGACTGCCTTTCCATAGATACGATGCCGCTTCTGCGGTGCCTTGACCGCATCTGCGATTGAACCCCATTTCGCCTCAAACCGCATTTGCGGTGCTTCAACCGCGTCTGCGGGCTCACTCCTGCGGTCCCCAAGCCACAGGTGCGATTATTACAACAGACTCAGTAGCTTCAGCTGCAAACTCTCAAATCCAAACTTTCCGTTAACCATCTGAAATCATCCCAAGGCCCCCGGGACCTCGACCAAAAGTTTGAACAAGTCATATACCACTATCCAAACTTATACAAATCCTTAAAGCACCTAAAACAACATCGAAACATCGAATTGACCATGGATTCAAGCCTAAGAGCTCCAAAAACTCTCAATTCACGCTTTCGATCAAAAAGTCTATCAAACCTCGTCCGAATGACCTACTATTTTGAAAACACATCACATTTAACACTACGGAGCTACTTCAACCCTTAGATCAAAATCTCACTATCAAACTAGAAACTTCCAAAATTTAACATTCGGAATTTGAAGCCTAAATTAGCTACGGACCTCCAAAACACAAAACATGCCCCTAAGACCGAAATCATCCAACGGAGCTAACGAAACTAACAAAATTCTATTCCGAGGCCGTCTTCATACTGTTCCAACTACGGTCCCATTTCTAAAACTTAAGCTCACATTTAGGGACTAAGTGTCCCAAAACACTCCGAAACTCAAAACCAAACATCTCGACAAATCAAAATAGCATAAACAAACGCGGGGAAAGCAGTTAATAGGGGATCCTGGCATAAATTCTTTAAACAATCAGCTGGGTCGTTATAAAGGGTGGACAAGTGGAATCAGGTTGCATGCCACAACAGGAGAAATAAGGGTGACATGTTGAGGAGTAATAAGGGTGGATTGGTGAGATCGGGTTGCACGCCGCAACAGGGAGTAATAAGGGTAAATATTTATGTCATTATTGATTATATGGTGGGATCGAGATGCGCGCCGCATCAATTGTTGTTTATGTATTTATTTCTGCTAATGCTCATTATTATGGTGTTGAAATTCCCTTAAGGATTCATTATAGCTGAGTATTGGTAGAAGACTGGGTCTCGTATTTATTTAATACCAGATACTATTATGTTTTATTCTGTATTTCCTTTCTGTTTTAGTATCATCTGTTGTAGGTTATATATGTTGTTATGCCCTACCATAGCCTCGTCACTACCTCATCGAGGTTAGGCTCAGCACTTACCAGTGCATGGGGTTGGTTGCACAGATACTGCACTCTACACTTCCTGTGCAGATTTTGGAGTTAGTGGCTGATTGAGAGGTTGGTTGTTGTTATTGCATTCAGGAGACCCAAGGTAGTCTTGCAGGCGTCCGCAAGCCCTGTCGTCCCCTCCTATCTTTACTTCAATTCTGTTTTATTTACTTTCAAGACAGATGTATTCTTTTCTTTTAGACCAATATTTGTAGTAATCTGTAGAAAGTTTGTGAGTTGTGACACCAGTTTCTAGGTGATATCTATTTCGGCTTTCATTGTTAGAGTATGAGAAATCAGTTAAATTATGTGCTTCCGCTTTTATTTCCACTGATTTAGCTTTATTAGACTTTAATTATAAAAGGATAAAGGAAAGAGGTGTAATATTCCGTAACGTTGGCTTGCCTAACGAGTACAATGTTAGGCGCCATAACGGTCCAAAAGGTGGGAAAAACGGGCCGTGACATGTTGGTATCAGAGCTCTAGTTGCCTAGGTCTCACAATTCACAAACAATCTTAGTAGGGTCTGAGGGATCAGCATGGAGATGTTTGTGTTTATCCCTTAGAGGCTACAGAGTTAGGAATAATTTCCCTTCTATTCACCTCTGTCGTGTGGTTTGATCTCTCTATGCTAATTGAACTCTCAACTCTGTTCTTTCGTAGATGGAGAGAACACGTATCGCTTCATCAGCGGATCAGCAGCCCGAGCCCTCAGTGGCAGCTCCTACGAGGGGCAGAGGACGAGACCGAGGCCGTGCTAGAGGCCAAGGTAGGGGCAGGGCACAACCTAGAGCTCGAGTAGCAGCACCAGCGGTGGAGCCTCAGGTAGAGTTTGATGATGAGGTTCCAGCCTAGACTATTCCAACGGGCCCAGATCAGGTTCCAGAGGGGTTCATAGCTACCCCGATACTTCAGGATGCCTTTGTCCGTCTAGTGGGCCTTATGGAGAGTGTTACTCAGGCAGGCATACTTCCTATAGCACCAACCATCTCTCGGGTTGGGGGAGGAGCACAGACTCCCGCTACTCACACTCTGGAGAAGATGGCTCCTTAGTTTCAGACTCCAGCAGCTCATCTAGTTGGGATAGTTCCGCCGGGTATTGTAGCGCAGACCGATGATGGATCAGCTATGTCTTCGGAGGCTTTGTGGAGGTTGGACAAGTTCACTAAGGTTTTCACTACTACCTATAGCGGTACATCTTCAGAGGATCCCTAGGACTATTTGGACAGTTGCCATGAGGTTCTATGGAATATGGGGATAGTGGAGACCAATGGGGTCGACTTTGTTGCTTTTCGTCTGTTAGGTTTTGTCGTGCCCTTTTTTTCTCGCGAAATCGGGTTTTAACATTTTTGGGACAACTCCTTTCTGTGAGGGTAGGGAATTGAATTTGAAAGAGTCCCCACGTAACATATTTAAGGTACGTTAGGGCACCTAGAGCAATTAACTCAAATAGCCGGTCTACATCACCAGAGATCGGGTAAGGGCTCGAGATTACCTTGAGGGGAAGGTGTTAGGAACCCCTCGAGGTCTACAACGGTGGGTCCTGAACGAACTTAAATTAAGCGAATTAGTCTTAAAGGGGAGGATAACAATTTGGACAAATATAGTATTCAATTTATTTCAAACTTGAGTATAGGGTGTGGTCCTAAGTTTTTTAGCCTATAGGATCATTCCATGCAATGCTTTGCAACTCCCTTAGGTCGGGGTTTTACTCATAGCATTAGTGCACGGGCTATTATCACATTTACTACCCAATTACTATCTTTAAGTTATTACTTAAGTGCACTAATTGATTCTAAACAGCACCCTACACATGCACTACCCGTCCCTTACCTATTGTCCTAGAGGTATTAGGACCTCTATTTGGGATGGTTCTAGACCAACCTATGTTACTTAAAAATGTGAAATCTAGGTGACACACAAAAAGCAAATAGGACTTTATGATATATAGCATGTGTAGGCTCATATTAACCTCCACACATAAGCAACAAGGCACACAATTGAACCGGCAAACTCATTAATTTAGAAATCCTATAGGCATGATATCTATGCGAGAAAACAGGGTATAAAGGCAGTTTTATCAAGGCTAGCATCAAGACCTATTTGTTTGCCTACTGATTTTATCCAGCATGGATCTGGGCTTTCAGGCAGTAGTATGTCATAGTTTTAAATCCAGAATAATTAGTGAGTCCTGCGTATATGTTGCCTAAGTAATTTACAAGAGCACTTGAATTCATAATAGACTAACAGGGTCCTATAGGCATGATTTCTACGTGTAAAACTGATTTGCCTACTGAATTGATTTAAACCCCTATAGGAACGATTTCTAATTACTGATTTGATTTAAATTACTATAGGCAGGATTTCTAAGTTTCAGAACTGATTTCACCCTATAGGCATAATATCTATTAGTTTTAAATCCTATAAGCATGATTTCTAGCTTTGAAACCGATTTTTTATTCCTATAGGCATGATATCTATTAGTCATGTTTAGACAAAAATTAACAGATTGCCAGTAAATATAATTGACTCAAACAAACTAGGTCTTATAGGCATGGTCAATAATGCACATTAAGTTGAAAATATGTGTAGATCCTATGAACATGATTTCTAACGTAGAATCAAACGTGAAGTCCTATAAGCATGGTTTCTGTCATGCTAATGATCATGAAAAATCCTATAGGAATGATCTCTAAACATAGTACAGTATCCACATAATTCAATCAGTCTAATTAAGTCATAAAGGCAGGATTTCTACCCAATTTCAATAAAAGATATAAGAATAGACCCCCCGTCTTTTACTAATTAACCCAAATCTATTATTACAGAGATTATTACATCCCAGAATGAATGAATTACATAATAGTAATGATTACACTATAGGGAGCCTTTATAGGCCCAATCTAAACCTGGGAACCATGCCTTCAAGCACGATAGCTCTGAAGCATGGCAGTGATCCATTCACAGCATATCAAAACCAGGCGTCCAGTGTGTCAAAGTTCCCAAAGAGCCTCAGGGACTCCGGGAAATGCTCACACCAAAACAACACATTCAACAAAGAGTTCATAAAAGATTGGAAAACCAGCCCCAATGTGTTAGAGTTCAAAGGAGTCTCAAGGACCCTAGGCAGTGCTCATACTGGGGGTGGTAAGAACCTAAATGACTAAGAGTGGGAGTTTGGAAAACCAGTGCATAACGTGTAAGAGGCATGTTTTGAAATAGTTCAATTTTTAGAAGAGAGAAAGTTCAGAATACAGAGTTGCAGGCAGAACTACTCCAAGAAACAATCAAGGTTTAGGTTCAGCATACAGTTCAAACATGGTGAAGTAAGATAAGTGCTTATGCTAGTATTTGAAACAGTCATGGCGTAGTCACAAAAGCAATTAGGTAGAAGCATATGAACTGAACAGACAGGACATATGAATTAAGCACATAGATACCCGATTACATGCTCATAATTCAGAACATGTATAAAGCTGACAAACAAATCAAACCTTTAAACTAACTTATGAGAAGATTCCTATTATTCTAAATACCTTAATCTTAAGTTAACAATATTATCAAATTACAAGATAGAGGACAAAATCATGCTAGAAATTAAAACAGGTTAATCAAACAAAGCATAGAGAAGG
This sequence comes from Nicotiana sylvestris, assembly GCF_000393655.2. Classification (NCBI taxonomy): domain Eukaryota; kingdom Viridiplantae; phylum Streptophyta; class Magnoliopsida; order Solanales; family Solanaceae; genus Nicotiana; species Nicotiana sylvestris. The sequence continues at coordinate 120,774,268 of NC_091062.1, read as the reverse complement.
AAATTGCAAAGGTTAGGGCATATCAGTTGAGAAGAAAGGAAGTAAAGATGCAGTAACAGTTAAGTTCCAAAGTAATTTGGCCTTGGATTTTACCCGGCCAAAGTCTTAGTGCAGAAATTATAACAGGAGGAAGAGAGAGAGTTTAAGTTTTGGTAGTGAGAATTGGATAGTTCGAGAGTTGTCCTAAAGGGGAAAGGGGAAGGGTTTAAATAATGCACAATGAGGTAGACAAATAAGGTAATGAATCAGTCCTACACAAATAAGGCATGAGAATAACTTCAAAATCAATTAGAGTCGGCTTCAATCAATTAACAGGACATGATAACATAAAATCAGGTTAGTACCACTTAATTTAGGGAAAGCATTATATGGAATCAATCAGTAGTCAAGTACTAGATCAAAATAAGGTGAAGAAATAATTCCAGGATCAATTTGAAGTCTAGTTTAGGGACAAATAGTATAGAGTTCAGTCAATTAACGAGTAATCAGGCAAGTACTACTCAGAATAAGGTAAGTGTCATATAGAATCAATTATCAATCAGCAAACAAGGTGAAGAAATAAAGGAACAAGGTAGGGTAAACAGAATAAGGAAAGTATCAGTACTATACGAGAAAGGAAATAGTAAAAGTCTCAAAACCCTAGTTTTAGGTAAACCACAAAATCGACAGAGAAATAAGGGCAGAATAATCATATATTGTGTACAATGAACATAGACAAAAGATTTATTTAAAAAGCAATAAAGAATCGGATTAGAGAAAGATCTGAAACCCTAATTTTAAGGTAAGTAAATTAGTCAAAAATAACTAGAGGAATAACATAGATACACAAAAACATTAAAGAGAAAATACTTAGAATTAAGGAACCCTAACAGATCTGAAAAGATCTTGGCCTTAATTCTGGGCGAGTAGAATCACAATAGCATGCACATAGACAGATATATAGACCGTTAAAGAAGATATTCATCCATAAATGTAACCAGAACAGATCTTAAATATCTGAGCCCTAGTTTTAGGGAAAATAAATTAGACAAAACTTTCAATGAAAAAACTCGCAAAGAAAATAAACATGCGGTGAGATTTTATCAAAAATAAGAACAAAATTTAAATAGGTCTTAAAAGATTTGTACCCTAATTTTAAGGGAAAACATAAAATCAAAAGAATCTTTTACAAATTAAAAGATTTGTACCCTAATTTTATTTTAAATTACTAAAATAATTTATAAAAATAATTAATAAATAATAAAAATATTATTTGTGCATAAAAATAATTTAAAATAATCACTTAAAATTATAAAAGTATAAAAAGTCAGTTTCTGTATAGATAATTTAATTATGCATATATATAGGCTATTATTGTAAAATGTGAAATTCTAGCCTCAAAAATGTAAATGTAATTGTAAAAAAATGCAATAAAAATATTTAAGCACTATATGAGCATAAATGATAAATTTAGATGGTTAAATCATCATAAAAATAATATGAGGGATAATTATTAGATATTTGTATAATAAAAATGCAGAAATAAATTGATTTAAAGCCTTAAAAATTATAGAAATACTTGTGAATGTTTGTAAATACATGTGCACTATTTTGAAAAATATATATGCATATTTAAAAATATATGAGAGAAAAATTGGGTATCAACAGCTGCCCTTCTTTACCCGGTAGGATGAAAGAGTTATCGGATAATGAAATAATGACCGATTTTGATCGAATGGGGTGTTTTGAAAAATATAGAACACCCTGGTCCCTAGGCTGCCTACATATCCCTAGTTTTATAGGGATCAGAACGTGTGTAGTTTTGGACCCAACGGTGAACAAAACCGATGGAATTGTTATAGGAATGGTCGTATGTTTTGGAATGAGTTCCTTTTGGGAAGGATAGTATTGGATGGGTGTATGCGGAGTTATGGATATGAATTTGAAGCGTAACAGATGTATCACAGGGCAGGTATCTGAACGGTTTAGAGTAAAGGCGAGCAATTGATGAGAATCGGTTGCGTTTGATAACAGCAAGACATAAATATATGAGTGGAAACCGGAGCGAAGGTTTCTCCTATTTGAAGAACAGTTACCTCCTGAATTTCCTGCAAAACTTAAAGCATGATGCATGTAAGTTTATAGATTACTGTGGGAATTTAAACATGATGCAAGCTCCCTTTGGACCATGAAGGTTGTCTTTGGACAGTGAGGATGACGTCCTTAGACATGTTATCTTGGGCCATGAAGGGATTTGCATGCCATGAAAAGATGTTCTCGGGCCATAAAAATTGTTCCTCTGAACCATGACGCCTTAGAATAATGATGTGCATTATTGAGAGATCCTCAGGCCATGACATGGTGTCTTCAGGCTATGAGGATAATGCCTTCAGATTATGATGCCTTTGGACAAGTTGGCTATATATCAGCCTATGAAGTGTGGAGACATGATACCAGAGGTGATAATAAGATAAAGTTTTGTCTTGTTTAGGGGAAGAGCTTAACCCTGAGAGAAGAATATAATGCAAAGTTTTAGAATAGGGAAATACTTATGCAGAGGGAGACAATGCTTAGTCTCATGAGAAGGCAGTTCTTAGCCATATGCAAATAGGGAGACAGGGCTTAGCCTCATGCAAAAAGGGAGACAATGCTTAGTCTCATGCATGAAAAGGGAGGAAGGGCTTAGCCTCATGCAAGATTTGAGACAGAGCTTTGTATCATGTATAGAGAAGGCAATGCTTAGCCTTATGTAAATTTAGAGGCAGGGCTTAGCCTCATGTAAGATTTGAGACAGTGCTTAGTCTCATGCAGAGAGAAGGCAATGCTTAGCCTTATGCAAATATGGAGGCAGGGCTTAGCCTTATGCAGGATTTGAGACAGGGCTTAGTTTCATGCAGAGAGAAGGTAATGCTTAGCCTTATGCAAATATGGAGGCAGAGCTTAGCCTTATGAAAGATTTGATACAGGGCTTAGTCTCATGCAGAGAGAAGGTAATGCTTAGCCTTATGCAATGGACAAATAGCAAATAGGAGCAGAATATTTCCTAATTGGAGATATATTTGCGCTTGGCGGTTCGATTGTTATGAAGGTGATGATTTAAGGTGCACATATGTATGGTTATTCCTTATCCCTGCATGCAAAGAAAATTGTGAGTTTTGCGGGGAGATTGGTTCATGCCCTTGTCTGGTTGTTTTGGTTTGCTTTGCTCTGGAGGCCCTGTTCGAGTTACCCTGGGTAACACCTGGCAGTCACAGAAATAAAGTTTTCGGAAATGTGCATTTATTGACGGAATAGAATTATTTTATAAAACATAGTGGTATATAATATAAAGTAAACTAGATGAATTAATGACTGTGACACTTTTAGAGACATTGTGACTTCCTGGCATTAGAATTTTGAGGGTCCTCCTCAAAATTCTGCCCCAATTGCTTAACCGATTTCTGACTGTCCTGCATATGGTGGCATCAGCTAGACTTGTTCCGGAATTTTGAGGGTCCTCCTATGTGTTGGACTATTGTTAAACCTTTTTATAGAAAATTATTCATTTAAGTGACGAAGACATGATTTAGAGTTAATACAAATAGAGTCCTAAATCAGGATTTCTAATGCACAAAGAGAGATGGTCATTTTTATTAAGCATGATTACAGCAGTAGTTTAATGACATGATTTCTAAGTGATAACAACTTATGCAAAATCAGAGAAAGAAGTGATGGACTTATAACATGTTTTCTAATATGAAAAATATAAACGTGAGAATCCTAAGGCAGGATTTCTAATGTAAAAAAACACAAACCTAAAGCATGATTCCAATTCGCAGATAAGCATAACATAGTCCTAAAGTATGATTTCTATCATAATATAAACCTAAAACAGGATTTTTACCCGATTTCCCCACAAAAATCATATAGGAACCCTCCCATTTTTATTAATTACACCAATATATGTTTCCAAATAATATTATTATAGACCAGGATCAAATGAATTACATAATGAATTACAAATAATGTTTACAAACAAACTATACTATAGGGAACCTAAATCAGGCTCAAAGTAAACTTGGGAATGCCAGGCCTTCAATAGAGTCTTAGAAGCCAAAGATCTCACATCCAATAATGTGTGTCTTGGTGTGTTAGAGTTCCGTAAGGACCTCATGGATCCCGGGCAGTGCTCACACCAAGACCTTTCTCAAATGGAATTTGTTATGTGCTGTGTAGAAGGGCCAACCCTGGTGTGCTAGAGTTCAGAGGAATCTCAAGGATCCCTAAGCAGTACACACACTAGAGGGGTCTGATTAAGGGAAGAATCATGTAAAGGAATCAGTAAATATACAGGTAATCAAATAATGCAAGAATGAATTAAGGTCGTAAACAAGGAAAGAGGCAAGACTTAGACATATAAATCTCTAACAGGGAAAATCAATCAGCCAAATTTCAAAGTAACAATGATTTCTGGAAAGATTATATCAACTCCCATCAATAGAAAATAAACTAAGTAAAGACTTCACGGATTTGAACCCTAATAGGGCTCAATTAGAGTAAAATTACTGAATACTGGATTTGACAAAGGAAAATCGTGTAAGTCAAAAAATAGAGGATGAGTTAATACGATTGATAACACTGAAAGACTGGAAATCAAAGCTAAAATTAGAAGATTAGAGTTTCACATAAAATCGACTAGGGTTTAAGCACTCATGCAAAAAATCAGTCGAGATGAAGAAGAAATGATTCATTAAACGTTAATAACTTAGAAAAATCTTTGAAAAAATAGTTTTGGATGAACCCTAGTTTGAGAAGAGTGATTAAAAAGCGAGATAATCAAGTAGAGTAAGGGGTTTTTGGAGAAAAACATTTGATAAAACCCAAATCATCTCAGATCTATGAAGATCTGGGAAGAGTCAACCACGATGAACTAGGGTTTTCAGAAAAAGTTGCAGAGATGAGAGAATAGGTCAAGAACCAATAGATTCGTAGCAAAAAAAAAGAGAAGATCTTACTCACAATCGAACAATGGCCTGAGACTGGCTAATAATCAAAATTTCAACCAGAACCAGCTAGGTTCTTTGTGATCTTCTCGAGGATCTAAGGAATAAAAGAGCCATGGCGTGTAGAAGGCCAAGGCTAGTCGGAGAAGACAAGGAAACATCATCAGACTGAAATATACGTCGGTGACGGTGCTTGAGAGCTAGGGTTTAGTTGAGAGAGTTTTGAGAGAAGAGGGAGATGAGGATGGCGTGTGAGGGATAGAATGAGAGGGTTTGGGAGGGGGTCATTTATGTTAATTATGGTAAGATGAGTTGTGGACCGTTAATAAAAAATGATCAATGGTCAGGATTGGATGGGGGTATTGGGTCGGGTAGATGTGTTTGGGCCTAAGAGGATTTGGGCTGGTTTGAGAGGTTAAGTCTGAAAAAGTTAGGAATCAAATAGGCTATATGTTAAATACCCCAAAAATATTTTATAATAATAATTAACAGATTATAAAAATAATTTTTATGCATAAAATATTTTAAAATAATTACTCAATATTTTAAAAATATAATGAACCATTTTACGGCAAAATAACACAATAATGTATGCATGAGCTATAATTGCAAAGTTATTGCAAGTGTAACCAAAAAGCATAAATTTGGCCATTTGTAAAATAATTGAATTTAATATGACTATAAATGACAATATTAAATCATGAAATGCTATAAAATCTTTTCTGATGCAATTTTATAATTATTTATATAAACAAACTATTAGGATAAATTAATTTAAAAAATATAGAAATTATGGAAAAATATCAATTGATGCTAATGCATAGTTGTTAAGGTATATATGCACTTAAGAAGTATTATAGGGAAAAATTGGGTATCAACAGTTGCCCCTCTTAACCCGGGAAGGATGAAAGAGTTTTCGGGTAAAGAAATAATGGCCAATTTTGACCGAAGATGCGTTTTTGGAAAAATATAGGCCGAACTCTGGTCTTTGAGCTGCCCACATATCCTTGGTTTTACAGGAATCAGGTCATGTATAGTTCTGGATCAACCGGTGAATGAAGCCGATGGAGTTGTTATAGGAATGCTAGCCAACTTCAGCAAAGGTTCTTTTGTGAAGGGTAATGTCGGACGGAGTTATGATTTTGGGTTTAGGGTGTATCAGAGGTATTATAGGGCAGATAGCTGAATATCATGAGGTAGGGTGGGTAACTGATGAGAATGAGTTATGAATGGCGAAGTGAAAATGGTATGAGCGAAATTCGGAATGAAGGTTGCTCCTATTTGAAAAACGGTTACCTCCGAGACCACCTGCAAACTAAAAATACGATACATGCAAGTACGTAGGTTACTGCAAAAATTTAAACATGATGCAGATTCCCTTCGGACCATGAAAGATTGCCTTTGGACAGTGCGGATGACGTCCTTAGACTATAATGTCTTGGGACATAAATTGTGAGATAGGAGATTTGCAGGCCATGAAATGATGTTCTCGGACCATGAAAATGGTTCCTCTGAACCATAATGCCTTTGAATAATGATATGTAAATTTAAGAGATCCTCAGGCCATGGCACGGTGTCTTCCGGCTATGAGGATGATGCCTTTAGACAATGATGCCTTTATACAAGTTGGCGATATTTCAGCCCATGAGATGTAATAATATGATGCTAAAATCAACAAGACAAGGCTTAGTCTTGTGAGGTTGAGGGCAGAGCTTAGCTCGAAAGAGGAGCAATTAGATAATGCCGGAATAGAGCAATGTTTATGCAAGGAGGGACAAGGCGTAGTCCTATGAGAAGGCATTGCTTAGCCTTATGCCAATATGGAGACAGGGCTTAGCCTCATGCAGATGGAGACAGGGCTTAGTCTCATGCAAAGTAAAGGCAGTGCTTAGCCTTATGCAAAGTGGAGGCAGGGCTTAGCCTCATGTAGATGGAGATAGAGCTTAGTCTCATTCAAGATGCGGGACAGGGCTTAGTACCATGCAGATGGAAGGCAAAGCTTAGCCTTATGCAAAATGGAGGTAGGGCTTAGCCTCATGCAAAGATTTGGGACAGGGCTTAGTCCCATGCAAATGGAAGGCAGTGCTTAGCCTTATGCAACGATTCGGGACAAGGCTTAGTCCCATACAAATGGAAGGCAGTGCTTATCCTTATGCAAAATGGAGGCAGAGCTTAGCCTCATGCAATATTCGGGACAGGGCTTAGTCCCATGCAAATGGAAGGCAGATCTTAACCTTATGCAAAATGGAGGCAGGTCTTAGCCTCATGCTAATAGAGACAGAGCTTAGTCTGATGCAAGATGCGGGATAAGGCTTAGTCTCATGTGGATGGAAGGCAGAGCTTAGCCTTATACAGATATGGAGGCAGGTCTTAGCCTCATGCAAGATTGGAGACAAAGCTTAGTTTCATGTAGGATGCGGGATAGGGCTTAGTCCCATGCAAATAACATGTAGCAAGGTAGAATATTTCTTAGCTGGAGATATATTCGGTGTCTTGTGGCCGATTGATAGTGATTCTGCTGCATGTATATATTTGTGAATGCTATGGTTACGCTAGATGTGCCTGCGCTCAAAGAAAAATTGTAAGTTTTGTAAGGGGAGGTTGGTTCGTGCCTTCGTCTGCTGGCTTTGCTCCTCCAATTTGGAGGCCTTGTTTGAGTTTCCTCGAGTAACACCTGGCTGTTACAGAAATAGAGTTTTCGAAAATATGCAATTATTGATGAAAGTACAGTTATTTTAGAAAACATAGTGAAATATCAAGAAATTTTAGATGAACTAGTGACTATAACATATTTCAAAGACATTGCAACTTCTTGTGTTAGAATTTTGAGTGCTCTCCTCAAAATTCTGCCCCAGTTTAGTAAATAATCCATCGGCTGTTTGCGGGTGACGAAACTTGTTGAATCTTCTTTGGTATTTTGAGAATCCTTCTCAAAATTCTGCCCCAGTTTCTTAACCAATTTCTGACCATCTGGCATATGCTTACATTGGCTGAACTTGCTCCGAAATTTTGAGGTTCCTCTTTAACATTTTGCCCCAGTTTTTGGTTCTGGGTGAAAATAAATTTTTTATTATGATATGACCAAACCCACAGGGCTGCCTACGTATTCCCTCTTAAATGGGAATCAGGTCAAGCGTAGTTCAATTACATCAGATGAAGAAATGTAAACACTCTAAACATAGTATCTCTTGACTTCGTTTGAATTGATTGGTTTCGGCCAAACTTCTCCGTCCATTTCTGTAAGTATGAGTGCTCTTCCTATCAACACCCTGTGAACCATGTAGGGACCTTGACAATTGGGAGAGAATTTCCCTTTGGCTTCATCTTGATGTGGGATGATATTCTTCAGCACCAACTATCCTGGTGCAAACTGTCTTGGTTCGACCCTTTTGTTGAAAGCTCTAGACATTTTGTTCTGATAAAGCTGATCGTGACATAATGCATTCATTCTTTTTCCATCTATAAGGGCCAATTGCTCATAGCGGCTCTTTATCCATTCCTCGTCATTGAGTTCGACTTCTTGTATGATCCTTAAAGAAGGGATCTCTACCTCAGTTGCGATGACAACTTCGGTACCATAAACCAGTAAATAGGGAGTTGCCCTAGTTGATGTGCGAATTGTAGTGCGGTATCCCAACAAAGCAAAGGGTAGCTTCTCATGCCATTGTTTGTGGTTTTCTACCATTTTCCTTAGTATCTTCTTGATGTTTTTGTTGGCGGCTTCTACGGCTCCATTCATCTGAGGTCTATATGTTGTGGAGTTCTTGTGTTTGATTTTGAAAGTTTCACACATGGCTTTCATCAGATCACTATTGAAATTGGCAGCATTGTCGGTGATGATTGATTCTAGAACTCCAAACTGGCAAACAATACGATCCTTGAAAAAGTATGCTGCAACTTTCTTGGTTACAACTTTGTAGGATGCACCCTCTATCCATTTTGTGAAGTAGTCAATGGCCACTAGAATAAACCTATGCCCGTTTGAAGAAGTGGGCTTGATTGGACCGATGACATCCATTCCCCAGGCGGCGAATGGCCAAGGTGAGCTTGTCGCATTGAGCTTATTTGGCGGAACTTTTATCATGTCGGCATGTATTTGACATTGGTAGCATTTTCGGACATTCTGGATGCAATCTGTCTCCATGGTTATCCACAGATAATTGGCCCTAAGTATCTTCTTGGCCAAGACAACCATTCATATGCGGGGCGCATGTCCCAACATGTATCTCCTCAAGTAACTTAGAAACTTGTTTTATATTGACACACCTTAGCAATCCCAAATCAGGAGTTCTTCTATACAAGTTTCCTCCGCTATAGAAGAAGTGATTGGACAACCTCCGAAGTGTGTGTTCTGAGTATGGTTCGCATGCTCCGAATATTCTTTTTTTGCCAAATATTTTTTGATATCGTGTAACCAAGGCTTCTCGTCTATTTCTTCTTCAACATGGGCACACTATGCCAGCTGATTATGGATCCTCACCGAAATGGGATCGATGAAGTTCTTGTTTGGATGCTATATCATGGATGACAAAGTGGCCAGTGCATCGGCAAACCCGTTCTGAATTCTGGAAACATGCCGAAAATTATCTTCGTGAACCTCTTTCTCAATTCCTGTACATGGTGCAGATATGGGAATATCTTGAAATTCTTGGTGTCCCATTCTCCTTGTACCTCGTGCACAAGCAAATCTAAATCACTAATTTCCAGCAGCTCCTGAATATTCATGTTGAGCCCTAGAATGAAGGCTTCATACTTTGCCATGTCGTTAGTACAGGGAAATCTAGGTTTAGCAGACACCGGAAAATGTTGGCCAGGCTCCATTTCCCACTCATTTGAAATTTGCAGCTCCATCAAAGAACATCATCCAACCATCGTAAGCTTCAGTAATGTCCTCTCCTACGAATGACACTTCTTCATCAGGAAAATACGTTTTTATCGGTTCATATTCTCCTCCCACAGGATTTTCGGCAAGATGATCTGCCAATGCTTGTCCCTTGACTGCCTTTTGAGTTACATCGACAATATCGAACTCACTTAACAGTATTTGTCACTTGGCTAACTTCCCAATCGGCATGGGCTTCTAAAATATGTACTTTAGAGGGTCCATCCTGGATATAAGGTATGTGGTGTAGGCACAAGAGTAATGCCTCAATTTTTGAGCTGTCCAAGTCAAATCACAACAAGTGCATTCCAGCAGAGAGTATCGTGCTTCATAAGGTGTGAATTTCTTATTCAGGTAGTATATGGCTTGCTCCTTTCTTCCTGTCTCGTCATGTTGTCCCAAAACATATCCGAAAGCTACATCTAATACAGATAGATAGAGTAGCAAAGGCCTCGTAGGTTCTGGAGGGACTAGAACTGGTGGTGTGGACAGGTACTCCTTGATTTTGTCGAAAACTTTCTGAAAATCTTCGGTCCAACTTTTTTCGACATCTTTCCTCAACATCTTGAAGATGGGCTTAATGTCACTATGGATTGTGCTATGAAGTGACTGATATAGTTGAGACATCCTAGGAAGCTCATCACGTCCTTTTTACTTCTAGGTGGCAGTAACTCTTGAATAGCCTTAACTTTGGACGGGTCCAGCTTGATCCCTCGGTGGCTGACAATGAATCCCAATAACTTTCCTGCGGGAACCCCGAATGCACATTTTGCGGGGTTCAATTTTAAGTTGTATCTCCTTAAACTGTCAAAGAACTTTCTTAAGTCTGCTATGTGATCTGCGACCCTCTTGGATTTGATAATGACATCGTCCACATACACCTCTGTTTCTTTGTGTATCATATCACGAAAAATGGTCCTCATGGCTCTCATGTAAGTAGCCCCAACGTTCTTTAGACCAAATGACATCATCTTGTAGCAGTATACCCCCATGGTGTAATAAAAGTTGTTTTCTCTACGTCTTCTTCATCTACCCACATCTGGTGATAACTCGCGAAGCAATCTACAAAGTATTGGAGCTCATACTTGGCACAATTGTCGATCAGGATATGTATATTTGGTAGTGGGAAGTCGTCCTTGGGACTTGCTCTATTTAAGTCTCGATAGTCAACATACTCTGACTTTCCCATCTTTGTTTGGAACTGGTATAATGTTGGCTAACAGGTTGGGTATTCAACTACCCTGAGGACTTTGGCTTTGATCTGCTTAGTAAATTCCTCCTTGATTTTCGGGCTCATATCTGGTTTGAATTTTCTGAGATTCTGCTTCATTGGCGGACACATTTGATTGGTGGGCAACTTGTGAGCCACTATGGATGTGCTCAAGCCAGTCATATCATCATATGACCATGCAAAGATATCCTCATATTTCTTTAAAAAACAGACATACTCCTCTTTCTCTAGTGGTGATAAGTGAATGCTTATGCGAGTCTCCTTAACGGTTTCGACGTCTCCCAAATTTACTGCTTTAGTTTCGTCCATGATGGACTTAGGCTTATTCTCAAAGTTCTCAACTTCTCAACTTCTTTGACAACCTCCTAAGGTATTTCATCTTCTTCATCCGAGTCACTATCCTTATATTGCATTGCCTTATTACATGTCACAGTGACCGGTTCACCAGGAAAAGTAATAATAATGGTATAAAAAGAAAAGTGTGGAAGATAATAATGAATAGTAAATAGCAATGCATTGATTTAAACTTAAAACATCCAAAACAAGTACAACTCGATGAATTGAGCAATTATTTTTAAACAAGTGAGTCTTTAAAACAAAATTACTAAAAATATCTTAGATGCCTAGCATGGCTATAGAAATAAAGTTAAGCTGATTGCCAAGCTACCAGGGACTCAGCAGGCCCGGGATGGTGTGGCAGTCCAGTTCCTGAGAACAACTCCCTTCTCCATAGTCTGAATAGTGAGGCAATCTTCCTCCTCCTCCTCAATTATCGCACTGTAATCCATGTCCTCGTCCTCTAAGAACACATTCCTTAGCCCAGCTAGAGCTTCTTCTTCTGTAGTTCCCCATATTGTATCAGCTTGGTGAAAAATTTGACCCAGATGTAGCACTGGTTGCTCGAGAGGGTAATAAAGTCCATGCCATGGAGGTGACCAATCATCATACTCCTGCCATGTGTACTGGTATCCGAGCCTGAAGTTAGTACCATGACATTTCAGCTGTATTGGTTTGGTAATGCCCTGGAGATTCTTCCTAAGTCCCTTGTCGGGTTCATACCTAGACCATACTAGTATGCTTTCCATTTTATTACTCCACCATTTGTCTTTCTCGACGGCATTGACATGTCCGGATTCATACCTAGACCATACTGGTCATTCCTTGTGAATCATCAGATTCTTCCATCTTTGTCTTTCATTTTCGCCTAGCTTCGGCAACGTAATCCCAGGGTATTGATTTTGAATCAAAAGGAGGTATGGTTGATATTGTCATTATAAAAGGTGTGGCTACTTCTACTTCAAATTGAACAGGTGTGGCTGCAGGTAGAGCTACCTCTACCTCAAATAGAACCGCTGCGGCTACCTCAAACCTGACTGGCGACTGCGTCTGTACTACAATATGATTAAGTGTGACTGCAGGTTTAAAGTCATCGCTTTCTCGAATAAGCCCGATTAACCCCTTAGGATCCCATTCTTCGTCTATGTCTATCACATGTATTCCACCGCCCCTATGATCCGAGAGAGGATTGTTGCAGACATTGAGTGAAACCTCTTTTGCCTATATGACCTTGTTGTCAATCAGTGTATGGATTTTATCTTTCAATGTTCGGCACTCATCGATGGTGTGCCCCTTCATACCAGAGTGATATGCATAGGTTTTGTTCGGGTTGACCCATTGAGATGGGTTCTCTACTGACACAGTGAGAATAAGAGTGACGTAACCAGCAACCTTCAACCTTTCATACAGCTGGTCGACGGGTTCATATTGTCTAGGTGGTTTACGGTCAAAATTGGGTTATAGTCTTGGGTAGTTTTGATGAGTTGGAGGTGACTGGAAGTGAGATATTTGGGAATTATAGGTGTGATAGACAGTGGCTGGTTGGGAATATCTGGGAGATGAAGGTTGATATGTAGGTGGAGGTTTTTGGTATGTAAGTAGGGGTGTTTGGTATGTGAGTGGGGATTTTGGGCCTTTAACCACCATTACTACCCCGACGTCTTTCTTCTTTGATATGTCTCCTGATTGTAGTGCTTTGTTCGTGGCATGTAGTGCCTCGAAGTTTGTTACCATCTCGCTTTTGATGCCTTCTTCAATCCTTTCACCAAGTTTGATGATATCAGAGAACTTATGGTTTTCAATAACCATCAACCTTTCATAGTAATGCAGATCCTGTGCTTTGACGAAGAATTTGTTCATCCATTCCTCGTCCAAAGCTGGCCTTACTTTGGCCGCTTCTGACATCCAACGAGTAGCATACTCACGAAAAGTTTTGGTGGGCTTCTTCTTGAGGTGCTAAACATAGAAAACATTCGGTGCATTTTCTGTGTTGAACCTAAATCGGTCCATGAAATCAGACGCCATACTCACCTAGTCGGCCTATTTCTTAGTATCTTGGCTGATGTACCAGCATCTCTCGTAAGACTCCTCATAAAAGTCTTCATCCGGATCTTTTCATCCTTTCCGACCCAGACAAGTTTGTCACAATAGGTCCTTAGATGAATCGTGGGATCACTTGTACCATCAAATATCTCGAACTTGGGAGGTTTGTAAACCTCTTGCAGTTCTATATCTGGCTGTATGCACAGATATTCATAATTCAAACCTTCTATCCCTTTGCCTATTTCGACACCCTGAACCCGACTTGTCAATTTCTTGAGTTCCTCAGCCATGTTCTTGATGAACAGGTCCTTCTCAGCGGATTCTGGTGTATAGGAGATTGGTTGAGTAGAGTGAGGTACGATTTCCACATATATAGGGTTGTTTTGGTGAGTGCTAGGAACCTGGATGTAGTGGTGGTCATTGGTTGAGTTTTAAGGATCGGGAATGTGTTGTGGTTGTTCTGGGGAGTGTGATAGGTAGAGGTTGGATTGGTTGATGATGTTGTTGTGGTGGATTTGGTATCGGTAAGGGATTGAGTGGTGTAGCATATTGATGCGGTGCAGGAGGGTTTTGTGGATGCTGGTTTGGTGGATTTTGGGGAGGCGCTAGGTTTTTAGTATTTTGTTGGTTGATATCGGGGATGTTCAAGGTGAGGGATAGGTTTGCTAAGTTGCGGACCTGCTCAAGTTCTCCCTGTAGCTCCAGTATCTCTTGTTCTAACCGTACAACCAAATCATTTGGTGCCGGAGTACTCTGATTGTCTGAAGTTTCTGCATTCTTTGCCTTTTCCTTTTAGATACCACTTAAGTCGTCCATTTTATCTTTCCCTATGTTCTTTGTATTACTTGAGGAGGAGGAGGTGGAGGGCCTCTAGATCTGGTGTGATACGTGTCGCGCCCCCTTTTTCCTCGCGGAATTGGTTTCATGACATTTGGAGGGACAACTCGTTCCTTTTGGGAACTGGGTTTGCATTTGAAGAGTCGCCACCTAATGATTTAAGGTGCATTAGGACACCAAAAGAGTTTGATTTGAACAATCAGAGATAGGGTAAGGGTTTGAAATTATTCTAAGAGGAAGGTGTTAGGCACCCCTCAGAATCCACTAGTGTGGTTCCCGGCCAGACAATTATTGTGAATTGAGGTGCAATTAACATATAGACAAATAAGGCTTAAATAGGAGGGGTTTTCACAGAAGGGTTTGAAAAAAAACAAAGATTGGAATAACAAATAGAAAAGCTGATTTTTTAAAAAGAAAGAACTGAAATGCTAAATAAATAAGAGAGGGGGGTGGGGGGTTCTAGGTTTATTAAAAATATAGATCACTGATAATAGGCTAAATTTTTTAATATAGCTTATGTTTAGCTCAACTTAAGGATGATTTACTATTGTAAATGTTCAAATAATGCAAAAATTGGCTCTAATCATGACTTTAATGTCTCACAGGAGTTCAATAAACAAGTGAGGATTTATGATGGTAATCAAGTGAAAAATGGAGTCAAATGACGAAAAGTTGAGCAGCAACATCTTAACAAGAGAAAACCCCACTAGTGCGGGTCATGCGCTGGTCATGCGCTCCCGCGCTAGTTCAATTGTTTTGGACAGAAAGAAACCCCACTAGCGCGGGTTATGCGCTGGTCGTGCGCTCCCGCGCTAGTCCCGTCTGGGAAATCAATTATTTGGGGGTAAAATTGGAATTCCTTCTTAATCCCACTCAATTTACATAAAGTGAAGCTCCATTATTGAGAGAAGATCAGATTTTGAGGGAGAAATAAAATCCATAAAAGAAGGAGCTTCATCTTGGAGTTAAGAAAGGAGAAGAAGAAGAACATCTTGGAGCAAGGATTCAAAGAGTTCTTCTAAACTTTCTTCTATTTGTTTGTTAATATTATGTTTAAAACTTTTATTGTTTATTTTTGTATGATTATGAGTAGCTAAAAACTCTAGTATTCTTGGGTCATAGATGTTAGATAATTATGTTATTTGAAACTTAGATTGATGATCTTGAATTTATCATTATGGGTTGTTTATTTGATTCTGCTTCTAATTATTTTACTGCGTAGCTAACAGTGAAATATTATTTACGAATCTTTAATTAAACTTGACAAAGGAAATTCTTGATTGCATATAGAATCAAATAGAGCAAGATCCGGATCCTGGGCATCGGGTGAAAGATTCGCAATTAAGATAGAACTATACTTAATTGCCTTGCTTGGTTGAAAAATAGGAGTTGTAAATGCATTCTTGCTAATATTAATACCATAGACATATATGTATTAGTTTAACTTGAATAGATGCATAAGAACTCGAAAGATTCTTATGAATATTATTAACCCTATAATCAATAACCCGGATAATTCAATAAATCCATTTTAAGCTAAAATAGTAGCATAATTTCTAGCAAGTCCATGACCCGGGAATATATTTATCCAAATTGTTATAAACATATTGTGAAATTGGTGTAGTAATTTTGTGTTGAATTATTGTGCAATTATTAAGTAAGTTGTAAATTGGTTCTTTATATATTTTGTGATAATTTAGCTTGAATTGATAATTGTTTGAGTCTACATCAGTCGATAAGTTGATCACAATTCCTCGTGGGAACGATACTTTACTTACTACTATATTACTTGTCGATCGCGTACACTTGCGTGAGTGTTTTGGTCGCAACAAGTTTTTGGCGTCGTTGCCGGGGAATTGAAATTAGCTACTTGACTGTTTTAAGATTTTATTAGCTGTTAATAAAAACCTAAATTTTCCATCTACTTTGTTTGTGTTGCGCAGGCTCTTCTCTTGAATGCGGAGGAGTAGAAGCACAAACAACCTCTTCCCTTTTGATCCTGAAATTGAACGAACAATTCATAGAACAAGGAAGGAGTGGGAAGCTAGAAACAAAACAGAAAGAGAGTTGGACATTCAAGTTCAACCACAGCCAACAGTGATGGCAGGTAATCAAGAACGTGCGGTGATAGAAGCAGCAAGGCCAAACCTTGCTAATATGACTCAGGCCATTGTGAAGCCTGAAATCACCGGTCACTTTGAGCTTAAACAGTACATGGTGCAGCTGATATAGTCCACTGGGCAATATGTTGGTCTATCTCATGAAGACCCACAAAGGCAAATTCATTTTTTTTTGGAAATAACGGATACTTACAATTATCCAAATGTTTCCAAGGATTATGTCAGGCTGACCTTATTTCCCTTTTCATTATTGGGGGATGCTAGAGAATGGTTGCAAAAAGAGCCAGCTAATTCAATCCACAATTGGGATGATTTAGCAAAGAAATTCCTAATCAAGTTTTTCCCCACCAAAAAGACAAAGTTTTTGCGGAGTCAGATTCTTGGGTTTCAACAACGGGATGGTGAAACTCTTCGCCAAGCTTGGGAAAGATACAAGAAACTACTTCGGGATTGTCCTCATCATTGTCAAACTGATGAAGTATTGGGCCATACTTTTGTTGATGGATTAGACGAAACTTCCAAAATGAATCTTGATTCAGCTTGTGGAGGTAGTTGCATGGCAAAACCATATAGTGAAATACAACTTCTGCTGAATAACTTTACTGCTAATGATCATAATTGGCAAGGTGAAGGAGAACCAAGGAGAGCAATGAAACAAAAAGCAGGGTTACTTGAACTGGATGACATTTCTGCCATAAGAGCAGATTTAGCAAAATTGGCAAATCAAATGACCAGAATGACAATGGGACCATCACAACTAATGCAGCAGGTTCAACAAATGTCAGTTTGTTGTGAAATGTGTGGTGACAATCACACTAGTGACATGTGCCCCGTGAATCCTGAATCTATTTATTATGTAGGGCAACAAAGCAGAGGTCCGATGAATCAACAAGCCCAATATGGGAACACTTACAACTCAAATTGGAGGAATCATCCTAATTTCTCTTGGGGTGGGAATCAACCCAATCAAAATCAATTTAGACCCCAAGGAAATTTTAATCAACCTCAAAGGCCGCCACAGCAAGCAGAAGAAAGTACAAATGATTTGTTGAAAAAATTGTTGCAAGACAATCAACAACTCAGAACGGACTTTAGAAATCTTGAAAGACAATTGGGACAACTAGCTGCAAATCAAAATACTAGGCCTGCAGGTGCTCTTCCAAGTGATACAGAGAAAAATCCGCAAGTTAGTGCAATTACACTTAGAACTGGAAGGGAATTAGAAGAAGTTCCAAAGAAGAAAAAAGACAAGCATGTACCCGAGGGTGAATTGATTCCCAAAGCAACACAGGAAGTAAAGAAAGATGATACAATTTAAGCACCTGTGAATGTTCCAAGGCCACCACCACCTTTTCCATAAAGATTGCAGAAAAAGAATGACGATCGCATGTTCAACAAATTTCTCTCTATGTTGAGTCAGATTCAATTGAATATTCCATTGGTAGATGCGACTCGTGATATTCCAAAATATGCCAAATACATAAAAGACATTGTAGCAAACAAGAGGAGACTAAGTGAATTTGAAACAGTTGCACTTACTGAAGAGTGCACTTCAAGGGTCCAAAATAAGCTTCCTAAAAAACTTAAGGACCCTGGCAGCTTTACTATCCCTGTGAGAATAGGCAATGTTGATGTAGGCCATACACTTTGTGATTTGGGAGCAAGCATAAATTTGATGCCATTGTCTTTGTACAAACAATTGGGTTTGGGAGCTCCAAAACCCACCACAGTGATGTTGCAACTAGCAGACAGGTCCATAGCTTACCCGGAAGGGGTGATAGAAGATGTGCTACTGAAAATTGGGAAATTTATTTTCCCGGCTGATTTCATTATCTTGGATTTTCAGGCCGATGAAAAAGTTCTTATTATATTGGGAAGACCTCTCTTGGCTACAGGCGATGCTATAATTAAAGTAAGAGAAGGAAAAATGATCATGAGAGTTGACAACGAGGAAGCTGTTTTTAATGTATATAAAGTAATTCAACTTCCTCGGCAGTATGAAGAATTTTCTATGATATCTGTCATGGAGATTGATGAACAACTTATTACCCCAAGTGTATATTTGCAGGATTCTTTAGAAAAAGCAATTGTGTTGTTCGAAAGTTTGGAGATTAATGATGAGGTTGAGGAGATGAAATATACTTTGAATGCAACATGTGAATATATAAAAGGTTTTAATCCCTTTGAACCTTTGAACATGCCAGATGGTCCTCTTCTGAAGCCCTCAGTTGAAGAAGCTCCCAAATTGGAATTAAAGCCTTTACCTTCTCACCTTCATTATGCTTATTTGGGTAGTTCTGAAACGTTACCCGTTATTATTTCTGCCGACTTGTCTAAATTGCAGGAGGAGAAATTGTTAAGAGTACTACGTGAGCATAAAAGAGCAATTGGGTGGACAATGTCCGACATAAGAGGTATTAGTCCAGCTTTTTGCATGCATAAAATTCTCATGGAGGAAGGTCACAAGCCAAGCATAGAACAACGCCGCCGCCTAAATCCGAACATGAAAGAGGTGGTAATAAAATAAGTGATTAAATGGCTTGATGCAGGTATTGTATTTCCAATATCTAATAGCAAATGGGTAAGTCCAGTCCAATGTGTTCTAAAGAAAGGAGGAATGACCGTAGTGACAAATGAAAATAATGATTTTATTCCCATTAGAACTGTTACTGGGTGGAGGATTTGCAAAGATTATAGAAAATTGAATAATGCCACCCTAAAAGACCATTTTCCCCTTCCCTTTATTGACCAAATGCTTGATAGATTTGCCGGGCAGGAATACTACTGTTTTTTGGATGGCTCCTCGGGATATAATCAAATTGTTATAGCCCCAGAAGACCAAGAAAAGACCATATTTACATGTCCGTATGGGACATATGCATTTAAAAGAATGTCATTTGGTCTTTGCAATGCACCTGCGACTTTTCAAAGGTGTATGATGGCTATTTTCACTGATATGGTTGAAAGATTTGTGGAAGTATTTATGGATGATTTTTCTGTATTTGGATGTTCTTTTGATGAATGTTTAATGAATCTTGATAAGGTCCTTGCTAGGTGTGAAGAAACAAATTTGGTGCTAAATTGGAAAAAATGTCATTTCATGGTATGAGAAGGCATAGTCTTAGGGCATAAAGTGTCCAAGAATGGATTGCAGGTGGATAAACCAAAGGTGGAAGTAATTGAAAAATTACCTCCACCAACATCAATTAGAGGCATTCGCAGTTTCTTAGGCCATGCGGGTTTTTACCGTCGTTTCATCAAGGATTTTCAAAAATCTCATCTCCTTTATGCAGGCTTCTTAAGAAAGATACATCTTTCAAGTTTGATGATGCTTGTCTGAAAGCATTTGATGAGCTGAAATGAAGATTAGTTACTGAACCGATTATCATTTCTCCAGATTGGAAACTTCCATTTGAATTGATGTGTGATGCAAGTGATATAGCCATTGGAGCTGTTTTGGGGCAGCGGAAAGAGAAAATATTTTGTTCCATTCACTATGCGAGTAGAACTCTTAATCCATCTCAAATGAATTACGCTGTTACTGAAAAAGAGTTGCTCGCAGTAGTATGGGCATTTGATAAGTTTAGATCCTATCTAGTGGGGACAAAAGTCATAGTTTACACAGATCACTCAGCTATAAGGTATTTATTTGCAAAGAAAGATGCCAAGCCAAGGTTAATTCGATGGGTTCTTCTTTTGCAGGAATTTGATTTGGAGATTCGAGATCGAAAGGGAACAGAGAATCAGGTTGCAGATCATTTATCCAGGCTGGAAAATAGAGGCCATGTCACTGAATGAGAATCAATCAAAGAAACATTCCCTGACGAACATTTGCTGGCCATCACTTCGGATGAAACCCCGTGGTATGCTGATTATGTGAATTTCATTGCAAGTGGGGTGACTCCACCAGAATTCACAGCTGACCATAGAAGAAGGTTCTTACATGAGGTGAGATTCTACATGTGGGACGAGCCTTTTCTATACAAACAATGCGTAGATCAATTGGTAAGAAGGTGTGTACCTGAGGAGGAGATGAATGCAATATTGCATGACTGTCATTCTTCTCTTTATGGAGGTCATCATAGTGGAGACAGAACTGCACAAATGGATTTGCAATCAGGTTTTTACTGCCCAAAATTATTTAAAGATGCACATGCTTTTGTTAAAAATTGTGACAGGTGCCAAAGAACCGGAACGGTCACGAAGAAGCACGAGATGCCTTTACAAAATATTTTGGCAGTAGAGCTCTTTGATGTCTGGGGAATAGATTTCATGGGACCATTTCCGTATTCTGATGGGCACAGATATATTTTGGTTGCAGTGGATTATGTGTCTAAGTGGGTTGAGGCCATTGCTCTTCCTACTAATGATGCGAAGGTAGTGGTAAGTTTTGTGAAGAAACACATTTTCACACGCTTTGGAACTCCAAGGGTGTTGATAAGTGATGGAGGAACACACTTTTGCAACAAATTGTTGAAAAATGTTCTAGCAAAATATGGTGTAAGACACAAGGTTGCTACTGCATATCACCCTCAAACGAGTGGTCAAGTTGAAGTGTCAAACAGGGAGGTAAAACAGATTTTGGAGAAAACTGTGAGCGCAAATAGGAAAGATTGGTCCGGTAAGTTAGAAGATGCATTGTGGGCTTACCGAACTGCATACAAGACTCCAATAGGTACTTCTCCATACAGGTTGGTTTATGGAAAAGCATGTCATTTTCCTGTTGAGATAGAACATAAAGCTTATTGGGCAATCAAAAAGCTAAATATGAATATGGACTTAGCTGGAGAAAAAAGACTACTACAACTCAATGAACTTGATGAGTTTCGGTTGCATGCTTATGAAAATGCCAAGTTATATAAAGAAAAGACCAAGAAGTGGCACGACAAACACATCCAATATCGTGAGTTTGAGTCGGGTCAAGAAGTTCTCTTGTTCAACTCAAGGCTAAAGCTTTTTCCTGGAAAGCATAAGTCCCGTTGGGCAGGCCCTTTTGTTGTAGTAAGTGTAACTCCTCATGGAACAGTTGAATTACGAAACATTAATTCAACATGCACGTTCTTGATAAATGGGCAACGAATTAAACACTATTGGTGTGGTGACATTCAACGTCACAAAACCTCAGTAGATATAATTGATGTATAATGCAATATGGCATCGTGCCGCAATATTAAATCAGGCGCTGTGTGGGAGGCAACCCACAAATGTAGTGTAAATATAGCTTGTAAATAAGAATTTATAACTTGGCCTTCTTGAGAGGTTATATATTTGAAAAAAAAGGGAGAAACGTTCAGTGATTAGCGCGGGTACGGATGGCTAGCACATAGCCCGCGCTAATCAAGTTTTAGTCTACCTCGGGATAAACTGACTAGCGCGGGAGCACATGACTAGCGCACGACCCGCGCTAGTCACAGGTAACTTCGTTTTAATTTTTTTTTACTTCTGTAACTTAATAATACCCCCCCCCCCCACAACCGAAAAACCCTACTCTTTCTCTTCTTCTTCTTCTTCTTCATCAACACCCCACTTCTTCTTCTTCATCAAATCAACCAACCTCTTCATTCACCCCATACCCTATCTCCTCTAAGGTATGTCTTCTTCATCTTCTTCTTATTAGTTAATTTTTTTATTTTTCAGATTAATTTCGTTTTTTTTTGTGAACATAGTTTTAATTTTCTATTTTTTTGTTTGATTTTCAATTTCCTTGCATATATTTAGTATAATGTCTTCAATTTTTTCCTTGTTTAGTTTTATTATGTAACATTATTATGTGGTTGTCAAGATTGTATATTTGTAGGATAGTTTCTCAAATTTTTTCTTATTTAACATTAGAATGTAGCATTTATAGAAGATTTAAACATTTGTTTGATGTTTGGTTGGGTTGAGGAAGTAAAAAATTAGGAATATGGTGGTGTAAAGTAGTAATTGGGTTAGTTGATGGTGAATACATTGTGACATAGGGTTGGAAAAAGCTTGAAACTCAACATGCTCACAATGTGTTTGAAAAAATGCCTCTTTGGAGGAAGTGAAGTGACCAACTATGTGGTGAAGTCTGAGTAGCCCGGTTTGGTCACCCAATTGAATAGGGCTAACTCTAAACTACTTGCAGGTATCATGGCCCCTCGTAAACGCCCAGCATCAAGTTTCTCATCCGAACGCCCAGCTATAGCAAATGTTGGTGGACGGCCCAGAAAATCAGTTGATACTAGGCCATTCAACAGTCAAAAGTTTGTGTCAGCCAAGGCACATGACAGATTTAATAAAAAGGAGGAGAAAACAATAGTGCCTGAACAAGCAATGGATGTAAATGCTTTGGCTATTAATTGTCCAAACCTAGCAAACGAGTTGAGGAGGCGTGGGCTTGATGTATTCTTCGAGGAGCCAATCACGGAGAATGTATGCTAGTGAGGGAATATTATGCCAACCTTCCGGAACATGATAACTACAATGTTACAGTCCAAAAGTGACAAGTCAATGCATCTATAGAAACAATTCTGGATGTGTACAGGCTACCCCCAGTGGAGGAAGATTACATAGATATGTTCCAGGCATATAACAACAAGCTAATACCATGGTCCACGTTCACCGACATAATTTATTGCCCAGATGCAGATATCCAATGGTATAAATATGGGAACAAGTTCCACGCTAATGCTCTGAAGTTTGAGGCTAAATGTTGGTTGTACTTCATCAACAGCCGTCTCTTGCCTTCCAAGAATTTGACTGAAGTAAACATCCCTCGAGCTTGATTAATATGGTGTTTCATGAATAGGGCATGGTTTGATGTGCCATTGTTGATACATAAAGAAATGTTCCAGAGGGTTAGAATTCAACGCTACGGGTTGTATTACCCATCTCTTATCACCCTACTGTGCCTTCGAGCCAATGTACCAAACAATATTGCTGCAGATGGACGACTAGCTAAAGTCAATCCTTTCACGGCTAAAATGGTCACCACAGGTAAAGAAGTTGTACATCCAGCTGAATTGGTTGCTGCTGATTCTGATGACAGTGACGATGAGGAAGGAGAGGACCAACAAGAAGGATCTGATGATGTGGAGATGGGAGAAGATGTACCACCTGCACAACCACAAGCTTTTGATGTAGCAGGACCGTCTAGGGCTGGTCGGGGACAAAGGATAGACCGCATGGAGCAGGAAATCACTGAAATTAAAACATTAGTGACAGTTCTGGGGAGACGTGTTGGTGAAATGCAAGTTCAGCAGAAGAAAACGGAAAGCCGGCTCTTGGGTTGGCTTCGTGCAATTGGTCGGGCATGCAATGTGGATTCAGGTTCTGTCTCCGACCAGGAGTGACTCCTCGGGGAGTATCTTTGCTTCATCTCTTGTTTATAATGAAAGACATGGGGACATATCTCGCTTTAAGTGTGGGGTGTAGGATTCCTTTAAACATATGTTTAACTGTTCTTAAATGTTTTGGATAGTAGTAATTATTATGGATTTTTAGGTTGTTTCAATTGTTTTGGATTGTTGGAATATTTTGGTGGTGTGGTACAATATATAATGTTTTGGGATTGTGTGACTATTTCACTTTTGTTTTTAAATGTTTTGGTGATTTAGTATTGTTGGAGTACTTGTTGTCTGTTCTTAAACATTTTTAGTAGATATTTTTTTTAGTAGTTATATTGGCGCGGCCCGATGACTGATTCTTTTAGATAGGAGTTCTTGAGGGACTGAGCCCATAGAAAACAACAAAAAGATTTTTGTTTTTATTTTTTGTATTTTTTAGGTAGTATAACAATTCCCCCTTGGTTTTTCTTTAAGCCGCGGTTCTTTTCCAAGGGTTTATCTTGAACTGGGCATAGGTAGTTTTTAATTTTTGTTTTTATATTTTTTATTTTGTAGACTAAAATAAGGAGTTATAAGCTATAGAAAAGTGAACCCATAGTGTTGACACACCTGAACACAATAGACCCTAGAGTGTAACGCTTAGTCCTAATTGTTGAATCTCACTGAAAGTGCCTTAATTTGTATGTTTGTACTGAATTGAATGCTCGTAATGAAGTGTCTTGATGAGCTGATCTGGAATGAGTCATATTCCATGTGTGGTGAGTATTTGTGTAGTCCATGTATTGTACTTGTATCTAGAACTTGCCCGGTATGTGAGTTGAAGCGAAATTTGAGGCGATGCTCGGTTTGAAAAATGATGTTAGGCTTTCTTTGACCTTTTTGAGCTTAATTGCTTATTAAAAATAAAATTTATCCCTAGTTAACCCTTTTGAGCCTTCAGACTTTTTGTTTGGCACCCGCATAACAAGACTATACCCTTTTGTTCTTAATTGACATTGTTTTGATCCTTTTACCTCGTAAAGCACTTTAATTATGAGAAGAGCGCTAAAAGAAGTAAAAAGGAAATAAGTGTGGGGTGGCTTTTGAGTGGAACCAATAAAAGGATGAAAGGTGCACTTATGTTGTAAATGAATACAACACTAGCAGAAATTGAGTGACAAGAAAAAAAAAGAGATAAATACATTGTGTTTTGCTCTAGCTAGTGGGAATGAATTAATAGAGTGCTTCAAGAAGAAGGGAGTATTTGTGGGATGATATTGTGCATGAATGAGAAGTGGGTTGAAGAATTTATGCTGAAAATTGCTCGTGTGATGTGTTAAAGTGCTTAGGGGTTGAGTCACTATTCCTAAATACATCCTACCCGTCCCTTAGCCCACATTACAACCATGAAAAAGTCCTAATTGATTTTGGATTGAGCTAGCCTACATTAGTAGAGATTTACATTAAGGGCAAGCTTATGGTACCAATTGCATGCATGTGACCTCTTTTGTGAGAGTGAGTGATTTCCTTGATATATGTGAATATATGAATTGAATGTGGTGGATTGAACTCAGTTTTTGTTGATGTAATTGTGAGGGCATATGAATCGTGACGGAGAAGCAAGTCTTGATTTCTGTGTAGAGTACTTTGAGGAAGTGTGAATATTGCATGGCACTTGAGAGTTGACTTTGAGGCTAGGATTGTTCACTGCTAGACGTAATATATGTACAATGTTCTAGGTGTAATGCATGAGGGGAAATGGTTGAGTGAAGAATTCTCTAAAAAGAATATAGTGGATTGCTCGAGGACTAGCAATAAGCTAAGTGTGGGGTGTTGATAATAGGCTAAATTGTTTAATATAGCTTATATTTTAGCTCAATTTAAGGATGGTTTACTATTGTAAATATTCAAATAATGCAAAAATTGGCTCTAATCATGACTTTAATGTCTCACAGGAGTTCAATAAACAAATGAGGATTTATGATGGTAATCAAGTGAAAAATGGAGTCAAATGATGAAAAGTTGAGCAGCAACATCTTAACAAGAGAAAACCCCACTAGCGCGAGTCATGCGCTCCCGCGCTAGTTCAATTGTTTTGGACAGAAAGAAACCCCACTAGCGCGGGTTATGCGCTCCCGCGCTAGTCCTGTCCGGGAAATCAATTATTTGGGGGTAAAATTGGAATTCCTTCTTAATCCCACTCAATTTACATAAAGTGAAGCTCCATTATTGAGAGAAGATCAGATTTTGAGGGAGAAAAAAAAGCCATAGAAGAAGGAGGAGCTTCATCTTGGAGCTAAGAAAGGAGAAGAAGAAGAACATCTTGGAGCAAGGATTCAAAGAGTTCTTCTAAACTTTCTTCTATTTGTTTGTTAATATTATGTTTAAAACTTTTATTGTTGATTTTTGTATGATTATGAGTAGCTAAAAACTCTAGTATTTTTGGGTCATGGATGTTAGATAATTATGTTATTTGAAGCTTAGATTGATGATCTTGAATTTATCATTATGGGTTGTTTATTTGATTCTGCTTCTAATTATTTTACTGCGTAGCTAACAGTGAAATATTATTTACGAATCTTGAATTAAACTTGACAAAGGAAATTCTTGATTGAATATAGAATCAAATAGAGCAAGATCCGGATCCTGGGCATCGGGTGAAAGATTCGCAATTAAGATAGAACTATACTTAATTGCCTTGCTTGGTTGAAAAATAGGAGTTGTAAATGCATTCTTGCTAATATTAATACCATAGACATATAGGTATTAGTTTAACTTGAATAGATGCATAAGAACTCGAAAGATTCTTATGAATATTATTAACCCTATAATCAATAACCCGGATAATTCAATAAATCCATTTTAAGCTAAAATAGTAGCATAATTTCTAGCAAGTCCATGACCCGGGAATATATTTATCCAAATTGTTATAAACATATTGTGAAATTGGTGTAGTAATTTTGTGTTGAATTATTGTGCAATTATTAAGTAAGTTGTAAATTGGTTCTTTATATATTTTGTGATAATTTAGCTTGAATTGATAATTGTTTGAGTCTACATCAGTCGATAAGTTGATCATAATTCCTCGTGGGAACGATACTTTACTTACTACTATATTACTTGTCGATCGCGTACACTTGCGTGAGTTTTTTGGTCGCAACAATCACCCCACACAATGTCCGGTAATCACTCCTCAGTGAGGGGCTACACGTGACATTATCGCGTGGTCATCATATCCATATCTACCCTTCCCACTCCGTTAAGGTATTTGAAGCGCGGAATGGTCTCGATTACTTATTGCATGCTATTACCCATCCCAATCCTATCAGTCCCGGAGGCACTTAGGACTACCAATCCTAAAAGGAGGGATATTAGGCTTATTTATAGTTTCAAAGGTAAAAATTCTAAGGCGACATACAAAAACACATATTGCATATAAAAAGGGAAAACACATAAGCATATAGGCTCAATTATATTTCCTCAAACAAACACATAAAGTAGGTTGTCTTGCACATACTACTTAGGTCTGATTCAAAAGTATTAAAGACGAGGGAGATGAGATTGTTGAGGCAATTTTAGTCTATTGCATAACTTAGATAAGATGTTCGAATCGGACCTGCCTACTGGTTGTAATGATTAACAGAAGCAGGTTCAGTTTACAGATATTACCCTAAGGCTTGCCTAAGTGTTTAGACGGGGTCCTATAGGCATGATATCTACTGAATTCAGAAGGTGGTAAGATAGTGAGACTCAAAATGAACTATTTGCAATCCTATATGCATACTTGTTAAACTAGTTAATGACTTAAATTATTAAAAGAGAGGCAGAATTTAAACGAATTGATTACAAGTTCTGCAACTGATGATTACTGATTTTTAGATCTGACATTGAGTGAAGCGGATCAGATTCAATTAGAAACTCCTATAGGCATGCTTTCTATACATTGCTGATTTTAAAACCTCATAGATGTGGTGTCCAAATGCAGAAACCTTATAGACATGGTATCTATATATAGTTTGAATATGCAGAAGTTGAAAGTACCCTATATGCATGATTTCTATATGAAGTTTGAATATGCAGAATTAGACTCGACCTATAGGCATGATTTCTATATGTATTTGAATATGCAGAAATATAGCCGTCCTTAGGCATAATTTCTACCCCTTTTGCATACATAGTTACCCACCTTTTTTAGTAACCAGCCCCAAGTATTTATTACAAATTATTACAAGCCCGAATGAACAAAATTACATCAGAAAAAGTTAAAAAAGTACAACCAGAGGAGGCCTGATTCTTGACTTCCTCTCTGAGATATGAGATAGACCAACTCAAAAGATCATTGATCCAAAGCCTTTCTCAATTTGAGTGTGTCAGTATTTCCTAAGAGCCTCAATGGGACTCCAGGCAGTGCTCACACCCAAATTGTATCATCAGAATGGGGACAAGTGCGGTGTGGAAGGGCCATCCCTCAAGTGTCCAAGTTCAGAGGGAGCTCAATGGGTCCCAAAGCAAGGCTCACAAGAGGGGGGCAAAACTTAATGTCTAAGAGAGAGTGCAAGTGCAGAAACAGAGTTTTAAGGGGATAAAGGAGCGGGAAACAGCCACAATCAAGTTGATAAATTTACACAAAAGGGTTCAGGGGGGTAGGGAAGTTGCAAAGGGGGGTCAACTTTGGGCATGCACAGCAACAGAGATGCTAGCATGCCTACAAGCCTACCATAACATATAGTAGTAGAGAATCATAGAGGTTAGGATCCCAGGGATCAAGCTTGAGTCATGGATAATAATATTCAGTACTGTCATGCCTTAAGCAAACCATAACATCAAACACATTGGGGTAGGGGTTTGGGATTCATAATAAATTCATAACAGGCAGAAAGGAAATTATAGCAAGCTAAAACAAGTACTGAACTGAACACCATGAATAGACAGACAGGAGGGTAAAAGCATTAAGTAAACACATTGTTGTGAGGCTGAAAATTTAACCAGAACATACCAATTTAAAGAAGCAAAATACAGTAAAAGCAGGTAGCAGAACTTGAAAATAGGCCACAGTACCAGTAACAAGAGAGAATGCTTTTTGAGTGTGAGTCTGAGTTCAGAAGACTTAGTGTGTTAATGAAAAGCCAAGTATTTATAGTGTGAAAACAGGCAGAAAAATAAGGAAAGAAAATAATTATGGAACTGTGTACCAATTAAAATCAATTAGTATAAGAACTTCCTTTAATTAAGGATTTAAAATCAAATGGTAACCTGAAATTGCCAAATAAGGAAAGAAATCACATAGGGCAGAATATGACCAATAAGGAAGTATCTCGAGTACACAATAGGTAATAGAGACAAGGTTCATCAGACTCTAATCAAGGAAAGGTCTGTAAGAATCCAATACAAATATAATCAAGGTAAGGGGATTAATCAAATTGAGTAGAAAGGTAGGGGTCGAAAGTTCAAAGGAAAATATTCAAATAGGTCCAAGAGACAGGGAAATCAATACAACAAGGAAAGAATCAAATACAAGAGTGCAATCTGAATTACATAAAGTGTTTTGAAATCAGTCCACAATTAAGGGTTATTTTGAGAGGGAAATTTAGCATATAAAAGACTGCATAAACATTAGGCATGCGAGGCTGAACTCATGAAAAAGGGAATAATCACATGACAGTCACATAGGTCAATTTTACCAACATTAGTAATAGAGAAAGGGGAGAGTATGAGAAGCATGCAAAAGGTTAAGTAGAAAGCCTTTCTGAAAACTGTAGTCCAGTTCCAATTATCACATAAAGCAACAGAAGTTGAAACAAAGATTTCGAAACTCGGTCGAGCAATAGATGAAACAACTTCAGAAACTCAAATAGGTCCAAAGAAAATAGGGTTTTGAAACCAAACAAGTTCAGAGATGAGGAACCAGCAAATCACATAGCAAATAGTCTCCTGACTTGAATGAACCCAAAGTTTTAGGGTTTTTACCATCAATCGAGTCGTAGAGATGAAAAACACGCAATCGAACAAATACTAACACAAAATATATTCAGAAACCTCAAAAAGAACTAAGACTTTTAACATGCACACTCCAGTAGAAGAACAACATAAACAACACGGTAGAACATGCTAAAAATTAGAAAAACTTCGAAATAATTTAACAAAAACCCTAAATCAGAAAATTTAAAGAGGTTTCGAAAGTAGAGTTTTGAAAGAAACATTGAGAAAACGTTTAAAAGCTTAGAGAAAACACAAATCTACAACGAATCTAAAACAATCGGGAGAAACCTTGAAGGTTAGGGTTCCAGAAGAACCCAGAAGGTGAGAAAGGCTTGGAAAGTCATTGATCTAAGCAGGAGAAGTCAAGATCAGGCTTGAATAGCCATGGCTGACCGGAGCAAGGTCGAAAATGACCGGAGACAGCATGGCACTAAAATAAACCAAGGTCTGGACCAAACTTCTTCAAGGTCTGGTCTTGAGACCATAAGAGTCGAGCATGTAGGAGTCGTAGGAGGCAGTTACAGGCCTTTAATGGCATTGGAAGCCATGGATTCCGGCGATTTTAGGGTGGAAGCGGAGGGAGGCGACTAGGGTTTGAGAGGAGCATGAGAGAGAATTGGGAGAAGGGGGAATTCAAGGGCGGCCACAGATGAGAAATGATTAGGTTTAGGGGTTAGTTTAGGTTAAAAAAGGAAGGGGCAAAACTGGGATTAAAAGGGGATCCGAGCGGGTTATTTAAAAGGGTCGTGGGTCAGGACTTAGGATTTGGGTTAGGGTAATTGGGCCTCTGGTTGGGTCCAATTAGAGGTTCAGATCTGGCTAAAATTGAAATGCAAATGGGCTAACATTTAAATAGCCATTCTTTCCTTATTTATTTTATAAACAATACTAAAATAATTTATGGAAATAAATTAAAAGTACTAAAATGATTAAAAATACATAATTATCAAATGAAAAATACTGGAGTCAATTTTATAAATATAATTACAATTAAATCTTAAAAGAGGCCAATATTGCAATTATATGCAATTTAGTTTTAAAAATACTAAATAAATTTGTAAAAATATGAAAAAATTATGTTAGCTATACTTTAGTATATATATGAGAATCAAATAAATGAATCACCAAAAATGATAATTTCAGGGATAATTATTGTTTTGTTTTTATAAAATAGGGCAATAAATTGATTTAAAAATCTTTAAAAATTAAGGAAAAATAATAAAACGTTTGGACATATTTATATATGCATACATATACTATTTTGAAAGTATTTTACATATTAAAATATACAGGGAAAATTGGGTATCAACAGTTGCCCCTCTTTACCCGGGAAAGATGAAAGTGTTGTCGGGTAAAGATATGATGGCCAATTTTGACCGAGCGAAATGTTTTGAGGAGGCTTAGGACATGCTATGGCTTCCGAGATGCCTACATATCCCTGGTCTTACAGGAATCAGGCCATATGTAGTTCAGGATTCGTCGGCGGAGTATGCCGATGGAGACTTTCAAGCACGGATGCAGTATCTAGGACGGAGTGAATGGTTGAAATCTGATGGGGCTGCGGGAACTGGAGTGGGATTGCTCCTGCCGAGATGTCCGTTGATCGCCGGGTCGCCTGCAAATAAGTAACACAAGTGTATATTGTGCGTAAATTTAAACATGATGCAAATTCCCATCGGACCATGAATGTTTGTCTTCGGACGGTTAGGATGACGTCCTTAGACCATGATGTCCTGGGCCATGAAGCGTATAATAAAGGATTCGTAGGCCATGAAATGATGCTCTCGGGCTATGCGAATGATGCCTCCGAACCATGATGCCTTTGAATAATGATATGCAAAAGATTAAAAGTGGTGCTCAGGCCATGGCATGGTGTTCTCGGGCTATGAAAATGGTGCCTCCGAACAATGACGCCTTTGGATAATTTGGCAATCTTTCAGCCCATGAGATGCAGTAGGTGGCGATCTTTCAGTCCATGAAATGTATTAGTCGGCGATCTTTCAGCCATGCAAGTGTAAATAAGGTGGCGATCTTTGAGCCATGCAAATGTAGATGTGGCGATCTTTCAGCCATGCAAATGTAAATAGTCGGCGATCTTTCAGCCATGCAAATGTACTTAAGGCAGCGATCATTCAGCCAAGAAAATGTAGAGGTGGCAATCTTTCAGCCATGCAAATGTAAATAAGGTAGCGATCTTTTAGCCATGCAAATGTAGAGGTGGCGGTCTTTCAGCCATGCAAATGCGGTATGGAGGTAGAGCTTAACCTCGAAAGGCAGAATGGTAGCCTTATGCAATGCAAGAATGCAGATGGAGGTAGAGCTTAACCTCAAAAGGCAGAATGGTATACTTATGAAATGCAAGAGTGTAGATGGAGGTAGAGCTTAACCTCAGAAGGCAGAATGGTAGCCTTATGCAATGCAAGAATGCAGATAGAGGTAGAGCTTAACCTCGGAAGGCAGAATGATAGCCTTATGCAATGCATGAATGTAGATGGAGAAAGAGCTTAGTTTCGGAAGGTAGAATGGTAGCCTTATGCAATGCAAAAATGCGGATGGAGATAGAGCTTAGTCTCGGAAGGCAGAATGGTAGCCTTATGCAATGCAGAAATGCAGATGGAGACAGAGCTTAGTCTCGGAAGGCAGAATGGTAGCCTTATGCAATGCAGAAATGCAGATGGAGGTAGAGCTTATCCTCGGAAGGCAGAATGGTAGCCTTATGCAATGCAAGAATGCAGATAGAGATAGAGCTTAGTCTCGGAAGACAGAATAGTAGCCTCATGCAATGCAAGAATGCAGATGGAGACAAAGCTTAGTCTTGGAAGGTAGAATGGTAGCCTTATGCAATGCAGAAAATGCAGATGGAGACTGTGTTTAGTCTCGGAAGGTAGATGGTAGCCTTATGCAATGCAGAAAATGCAGATGGAGGTAGAGGTTAACCTCGGAAGGCAGAACAGTAGCATTATGCAAGAAATAAAAGGGCAAATGGTAATAGCATTTTCTTAGCTAATCACAGATTGCGATATTATGACTGCTGGGGACATTGTGCCTGTTGGGGACACTGTTGTGTGCGGATAGCAACTGTGAGTAAGTGCAACATTTCTGAGAGTTGTATTCCTGAATAATGTTTGTCTCGTGAGTGTATAGTATATTTGATGATTTTTCAACTCAAGTGCATGTATCATCGTGAGTTTTGTAAAGGGGAGGTTAGTTCGTGTTCTTGCCTGCTTGGCTTTGATCTGGTGACACTATTTGTATCATTGGGGTAGCATTGCTAAACAAACAATTTTCGTCAATAAACATGCATGGCTTAGTAAAAACATGACACACGTACATAATTAAAATGGTTTTTAGATGAACCGACGACTGCGACGTGGTTCAAGACATTGCAACCTCTCTTGCTATGGAATTTTGAGGGTCCTTCTCAAAATTCTGCCCCAGTTTAATAGGTTGATGTTTCTAACTGCTGCTTGCGGTGATTGGCTAAAATCAACTTCGAAATTTTGAGGGTCCTCCTCAAAATTATTCCCTAGTTTCCAATTGCGGGGGAAATGAAAATGTTACTGAATTGTGACCGAGCCCATAGGGTTGCCTACGTATCCCCTCTTAAATGGGAATCAGGTCAGGCGTAGTTCAAATACATCATATAGGATAGCATAAAGACTATACATAGTAACGCTTGACCACATCTGAATTGATTGGCTTTGGCCAGACTTCCCCGTCCATTTATGCTAGTATGAGGGCTCCTCCTATTAGAACCCGACGAACCATGTACAGACCTTGCCAGTTGAGAGAGAACTTCCCTTTGGCTTCATCTTGATGCAGGAGAATTTTCTTTAACACCAGCTGCCCCGGTGTGAAGTGTCTCGGCTTGACTCTTTTGTTGAAGGCTCCGGACATCTTGTTCTGATAAAGCTGACCATGACAAACTACATTCATTCTCTTTCCATCTATAAGAGCTAGCTACTTGTAACGATTCTTCACCCATTCTGTATCGTCTAGCTTTGCTTCTTGTATGATTCTTAATGAAGGAATTTCCACCTCGGCGGGAATGACGGTTTCTGTACCATAAATCAGCATATAGGGGGTTGCCCCGATTGATGTACGGAGTATGGCGCAATACCCCAATAGAGCAAATGATAACTTTTCGTGCCACTACTTATGCTTCTCTATCATTTTCCTTAGTATCTTCTTGATATTCTTGTTGGTGGCCTCTACAGCTCCATTCATCTGTGGCCTATAGGCTGTGGAATTCTTGTGTCTGATTTTAAAGGTTTCACACATAGCTTTCATCAAGTCACTATTGAGGTTGGAGCCATTATCAGTGATGATTAACTCTGGAATTCTGAATCGACAAACAATGCGGTCGCAGATAAAGTCTGCCACGACTTTCTTAGTTACTGCTCTATAAGATGCCGCTTCAACCCATTTGGTGAAATAGTCGATCGCTACCAGGATGAACCTGTGCCCATTGGAAGCGGCAGGTTCGATTGGTCCAATAACATCCATTCCCCAGGCGGCGAGCGGCCATGGCGAGCTTGTTGCATTAAGCTCATTCGGAGGTACCTTTATCATGTCTGCATGTATCTGGCAGTGGTGGCATTTACGGACATACTGGATGCAGTCCATCTCCATAGTCATCCAAAAGTAACTAGCTCGGAGTATCTTCTTTGCTAAGACAAAGACATTCATATGTGGACCGCAGGTCCCAGTGTGAATTTCCTCTAGTAACTTGGATGCTTCCTTTGCGTCGAAACACCTTAGTAATCCCAAATCAGGAGTCCTCCTATATAGGATTCCTCCGCTATGAAAGAAATTATTGGACAACCTCCGAAGTGTGCATTTCTGAGTAGGATTTGCAAGTTCTGGGTATTCGCCTTTTGCCAAATATTCCTTGATATCATGAAACCAAGGCTTCCCGTCTACTTCTTCTTCAACATGTGCACAAAAAACTGACTGATCCTGGATCTTTGCTGGAATGGGATCAATGAAGTTCTTGTCTGGATGTTGTATCATGGATGATAGGGTAGCCAATGCATTGACGAACTCATTCTGGACTCTGGGAACATGTTGGAATTCTATCTTTGTGAACGTCTTTATCAATTCCTGTACATGATGCAAATACGGGAGTATCTTGGAGTTCTTGGTTGCCCACTTTTCTCGGACCTGATGTATAAGCAAGTCTGAATCTCCAATCTCTAGCAAATTTGATAAATTGCATAATAATTGTTTTGAACATTGGAGATCTTATTGCAGGAATTGAAAACATGCGAAAAATAAAAAATCTTTTAGTAAATCAAAACAGTGCTTGTTTTAGCCTTGCTACCCTGAGGCTCGTCGGGCCCTAGTTGTCCTGATGGTCCAGTTATTGAGGCATGCTCCTCTTCTTACGGCCTGTATAGAAGGGCCTTCCTCCCCCTCCTCCTCGAGAATAACACAACAATCCATGTCATTGTCCTCTAAGAACAAGTTTTTCACACTGCCAGTGCTTCCTCTTATTCTGACCCATAGATAACATCGACCGGTTGGAAAGTCTGCTCCAAATGTGGTATTGGCTGCTCCAGTGGATAGTAAGGATCGCGTCATGGTGGCGACCAGTTGTTGAATTCTTCCCAGGTGTACTCATATCCCAGACCAAAAGTGGTGCCATGTTTCTTGAGTTTTATGAGCTTAGTGATTCCTTGGAGGTTCTTTCCAAGCCCTTTGCCAGATTCGTACCCACTCTAATTCAGTATACTCTTGATCTTGTTATCCCACTATTTGTCTTTGTCAACAACATTCACCCGTTCAATGTGATAGTAATTCTCTCCACCTAGCTTCTTTCTCCCTTGGATTGATGGAATGGTCTGGCGACTATATATAGGGTTGCTACCGTCGCTGTGAATGATCACCTCCTAGTGATTCCATTCATACTTTACCGCCTGATGCAGTGTCGATGCTACGACCCCAGCAGCATGAATCCATGGACGTCCCAACAGTAGATTGTAAGATGTTGGTATGTCTATCACTTGGAAATCAACATCGAACCAAGTTGGACCCATTTGCAAACACAGACTAATCTCCCCAATGGTGGACCTTTGAGAATCGTCGAAAGCTTTCATGTTGATAACTCCATCCTTTATCTCGTTCAGATTCTTGGACCCTTTTGCGCAGCTTGTTATACTTCACCTCTGCTTCGGAAAATTCATCTATGACCCTATTTCCTGGACCAACCCTTGGCTCAAAAATTCCTGATAGATTATCATCCAACCATGAGGGGTAAAAGTATGAGTGACCCGCATGATATCGATCGGGCTCGATGGTATCCTTTTCCACGATAATCTTTAGAGTCCACATATGTTATGCCTCATTCTTATATGTGATGGCGTCACCCTGGAAATCAACTATGAAGTGACTTATTTTAGCGACCCATGGTATGAACTGTCTCCTGCCTGCCTGTCTCATAACCCTGAGGGAAGCATAAGGGTATATCCCCCTAAACCCAATCAACACCAAGTATTGGACGTCTCTGGATCTGATGATGAACTCGTCGGTGGGGAATCACTCAAACATCCACTGAACCTGGTACTCAGTTAACTTATTGAAGAACTGCACCCATCCTACAACATCCTTAGGTTAAGCAAACATGTCCGGAATGCAAGTCATTCTCTTAGGGTGATGGAAAGCTATGTGGTCATTCCACGGCCTTCGTGGAAACTCTTAGTGGTATTGACCCCTTTGGAGATGCTCTAACAATCAAACTTGTAACAGCAAATTGCAACCCTCAAAGAATCTGGACCCCTTCTAACAGTGTTCCAAGGCCCGATATATATCTGCAATGATCATAGGGACAATGGTATATGTCTGCCCCTGGATCCCATCCATCAATGTTTTGGCCACCATGCCTAGCCTGGTATGAATAATATCCCCTTGGACCGGGAATACCAGCATGCCCAAGAAAAACACAATGAACACGAAGACTCTACGATGAACCCAGCCCAAGGAGGTGATTGAGAACTCATTATCAAAAATACAGTAAGAGCTACTGTGGCCGTATCTTTCATAGAGGAAGTCTAAAGGTATGTAGGAATTCTTCAGGCAGTCCAAATCATCATTTTTCTTTAGCCCCATCATCTTATGAAATCCTCTAGTGGTGTGATTTTCAGGTGCTAACAGATCAGGGCTATCCCAAGGCAACCGAGCAACTCCCCCTATTTCTTCTTGAAGAGGAGTCATTTCTATGTCCCCAAAGCGGAACACGACCCTTTCATTGTCCCAAAACATAGTGGCAGCCTCGATCAACATTTTGTTTGGCTGAAGATCCAACAGTGAAGGCAAATTTCGTAAGATTCACGTTATTTTGGTCACTTGAGAGAAGATCCCTCTACCAATCTAGCAAAAGTGAAGGTATGCTACTGACCATACCGAATCTGGGGACCTCGTGCCTCATTTTCTGCAAAATAAAAGATGGTTAGGACCTTTCCCCCTCCAGGTTCATCTATTTATACAACAATGATTAGAATATTGGCACTTATTTCTCCAAATTTAATGCACACAATCGTGGTTGAGTCCGTTGGGATTATGGAAAACCCGATGGACTTTTGGACGAGGCTCATCTTAAAGGGTTATTATGCGGACAACATATTAACCAGGCTTGGTTTGACCATGATGCATGTACAATTAATTAGAGTAGGGTTACTATAGAGGTCTAGAATGGTATCCTCAAGAGGACAACTTGAGGGGAAAAGGCACGGAATCGTCAAACGCACCGCTGATCGACTAGTTTTACCGCAAATATGCCTTTCCGAATTTAAAGGGTGATATATAGGAAGAGCGCAAACACTTATCAAGTGTTGATATAGTATTGATTATGCATGAGTGGAATATGATGTTGAGCATGATTTATGCAACAATAAATATCATGTTGTTAAGTATTTGCACGTTAAAAAAATGATAAATGTAGTATTTAAATAATTGAGACACAGTTACGAAAAAAGAAAGCAAAGAGACAAGTCAGTTTCAGGAAATAAAGGAAATCGTAAATGCTGGAAAATAGGTAGTTAAATCCAAATAAGGGGGAGGGTGCACGGGATAAAGCATGCTTAAGACTAATTCACAAAAACAAGTTCTTTATGGTAAGAGCCTAAAGATCCCCAGCAGAGTCGCCATGCTGTCACGCCCCCTTTTTCCTCGCGGAGTCTGGGTTTCGACATTCATTGGGAACAACTCGTTTCCTTTTGGGAATTGGGTATTTGAAGAGTCGCCACCTAACGGATTAAGATGCGTTAGGGCACCTAGAGAAATTAACTCATGTAACCAGTTTGCATTACTAGAGATTAGGGTAAGGGTTCGAAATAACCTTGAGGGAAAGGTGTTAGGCACCTCTCGCGGTCCACAATGGTGGGTCCCGGCCGAACTTAGTTATGTGAATTAGTCATTTAGCATGTAAGAAGTGTAAGCACACAGTGGCAAATAAGGGAAGTTTATGCAGTCTAAGCACACACATATAATCAACAAAGTTTACACGACCCAAGCACACATATATAAATTAAGGAAGTTTGGACAGTCTGAGCACACATACTTAAATTAAGGAAGATTGGACAGTCTATGCATACACATGTAAATTAAGGAAGGAAAGTCCTAAGTTGGTTAGCCTATAGGATCACATCTGTCCAATACCCGGTAAGCCTTCATCAAATAAAGGGGTTACACATGGCATTAGCACACAGGTCATCATATCCTTTTACTACCCATTACCCTCCCCTTAGTGGTTATATAAGCGAGTTTAATTAATGAACTCTTAGCGTGATTTACCCGTCCCTTCCTTGTGGTCCTGGAGGTGTTTAAGACTTCTATATTTATGCAGTTCTAGACACTCCTAAGGTATTTAAAATGTAAAATCTAAGTGACAACAAAGAACACGTAGGACTGTTAAATAGGGAAGTAATTAGGGGCTCATGTTTACCTCCACACAAAAACAAATATGTAGCACGTCTCAAACAACTGATTTTTAAGAAATTTAGAAGGCCCTAGAACATGATATCTAGATGAACATCACAAACACAGAATATGGAGCATTTATTTTAAGGCGAAGTGGCAGAACCTTAATCAGCTTGCCTAATGATTTTATAGCCTGTTAAACCCGGACAATTTCACACATAAACAGAGCCTGATTTTATAGTTATAAAACCATTAATTACCTAAGGCTTGCCTAGGCGTGGGTCTGTATGCAATCATAATTCTGGGAATTGGTTAAGATAACTTGAAGTCATTAATCTTATAGGCATACTGATCTAGGTGATTAATGTTATAGAACTGATTTCATGCATGTTTACACTAGAACATGATATCTATGTGTTGGACTATTTTAAACCCTTTTTATAGACAGTTATTTATTTAAGTGATGTAGACATGATTTAGAGCCAATACAAACAGAGTCCTAAATCAGGATTTCTAATGCACAGAGAGAGATGATCATTTTTATTAAGCATGATTATAGTAGTAGTTTAATGACATGATTTCCAGGTGATAAAAACTTATTCAGAATCAGAGAAAGAAGTGATGAACTTATAACATGTTTTCTAATATGCAAAATATAAATGTGAGCATCCTAAGGCAGGATTTCTAATGTAAACAACACAAACCTAATGCATGATTCCTATTTGCAGATAAGCACAACATAGTCCTAAAGTATGATTTATATCATAATATAAACCTAAAGCAGGATTTCTACTCGGTTTCCCTACAAAAATCATATAGGAACCCTTCACTTTTTACTAATTATCCCAATATCTGTTTACAAATAATATTATTACAGACCAGGATCAAATGAATAACATAAGTAAATGAAACTATACTATAGGAAACCTAAATCAAGCCCAAAGTAAACCTCGGAATGTCAGGCCTTCAACAGAGTCTCAGAAGCCAAAGATCTCACAACCAATAATGTGTGTCTTGGTGTGTCAGAGTTCTCTTAGGACCTCAAGGATCCCGGGCAGTGCTCACACCAAGACCTTTCTCAAATGGGGATTGGTTATGTGCAGTGTGGAAGGGCCAGCCCTGGTGTGCCAGAGTTTAGAGGAATCTCAAGGATCCCTAAGCAGTACACACACCAGAGGGGCAGAACCTAATAGTTTAAGAGTAAAGTGAGAGTTTTTAACATAGTTTTGAAAGATTTAGTAAAACAGTGTAGAGAAAAGATTCAGAAATGGAAAAACGTTTTTAAAGATTCTAGGAGTGACCATTTTTGAGAAGAATACTAAGAGTAGGAGCAGCAATATTGATATCATTATTTTAAGGAAAGCATACTCAGCAAACAACCCAATTAATCATAGAATACCCAGATTCACTTAACAAGTAGACTTACAAACAGGGGGTGAAGGGGAGTGGGAACATATAGGGTTGAAACCACATAAACAGGGAAACATTTGATACAACAAATGTATAGAACAACTAGGAGTCTAGTGAAGAAGTTAGTCATGGTAATACACAGTTATGATGTAGAGAAAGAATGTAGCAGGATCATGTTGAAGACAAAGATGTGTTGAATAGAATTGGACATACAATCAGGACCATTCGAATGCGCTAGAAAACTAAGTAACTAACATGGTCATACCAATTAAAGGGGGGGGGGTAAGGGAACTAAGTAAATATGCTGGACAAGTATCAAAGAACCAAGTGAAATTTAGACATGCTGATTACACTTTGAACATAAGAAGGCAGAATTCAGACATGCTGAAATAAGCAGTAAACATGGAAACAAATTGGATACATAGCCAATTAAACTAGTACAAGAATGGAACACATTGAGTTTCAAAATTTAACTTAGAGACATACCAGTTAAAGAAGAAAGTGCAGAGTGTAAAAATAGGTGTAGTTCCAATGTCTAGCCCTGGCTTTCAGCCGGCTAGACTAATAATGCTCACAAGTAGCAGAGAAGGAAGAAAGCGTTTGAGTGTGAGTGTGTATTCTGAACTTACTGTCCGTGTCTTGAGAGGTTAAATAAGAGTTCTTATATAGCAGTTGAATAGTATAGAAAATAAGGTAAAAGAATCAACTTCATTCAATTAAGGAAGTCACAGAATCCAATCACATAAGGGTTCAGAATAAACCTCCCTTAGTTGAAGGAAATTAGCCAAATGGTAATAATAGGGAGTCTAATTAAGGAAAGAAGTTCAAATCAAACCAAATAAAGGAGTTCAGAATAAAATAATTAGGGGTCTAATTAAGGGAAGAATCATGTAAAGGAACCAGTAAATATACAGGTAATCAAATAAGGCAAGAATGACTAATTAAGGTCGTAAATAGGGAAACAGGCAAGACTTAGGCATACAAATCTCTAATAGAGCAAATCAATCAGCCAAATTTCAAAGTAACAATGATTTCTGGAAAGAATATATCAACTCTCATAAATAGAAAATAAACTAAGTGAAGACTTCACAAAAAATATAGAAATTAGTCGGAAAGCCAGATTCGAACCCTAATAGGGCTCAATTAGGGTAAAAGTACAGAATACTGGATTTGACAAAGGAAAATCATGTAAGTAAAAAAAAATACAGGATTAGTTAATACAATTGATAATACTGAAAGACTCAAAATTCAAGATAAAAATTAGAAGATCAGAGTTTCACATAAAATCGACTAGGGTTTAAGCACTCATGCAAAAAATTAGTCGAGGTGAAGACGAAATGATTCATTAAACATTAATAACTTAGAAAAATCTTTGGAAAAAACAGTTTTGGATGAACCCTAGTTTGAGAAGAGTGATTAAAAAGCGAGATAATCAAGTAGAGTAAGGGTTTTTGGAGAAAAACATTTGATAATACCCAAATCATCTTAGATCTATGAAGATCTTGGAAGAGTCGACCACGATGAACTAGGGTTTTCAAAAAAAATAGCAGAGATGAGAGAATAGGTCAAGAACCCATAGATTCGTAACAAAATAAAGAGAAGTTCTTACTCACAGTCGAATAATGGCCCGAGACAGGCTAATAATCAAAATTTCAAACCAAAACCGGGTAGGTTCTTTGAGATCTTCTCGAGGATATAGGGAATCAAAGAGCCATGGCATGTAGAAGGTCAGGGCTAGTTAGAGAAGAAAAGGAAACATCATCAGATTGAGATATACGCCGGTGACGGCACTTGAGAGCTAGGGTTTAGTTGAGAGCGTTTTGAGAGAATAGGGAGATGAGGACGGCGTGTGAGGGGTAGAATGATAAGGTTTGAGAGGGGTCATTTAGCTTAATTATGGTAAGAGGGGTTGTGGACCGTTGATCAAAAATGATCAACGGTCAGGATTGGACGGGGGTATTGGGTCGGGTAGGTGTGTTTGGGCCTAATGGGATTTGGGCTAATTTTAAAGGGGTTTTGGGATAGTTTGAGAGGTTAAGTCTGAAAATGTTTGATATAAAATAGGCTATTTGTTAAATACCCCAAAAATATATTATAAAAATAATTTTTATGCATAAAAATGTTTTAAAATAATTACTCAACATTTTAAAAATATAATGAACCATTTTACGACAAAATAACACAATAATGTATGCATGTGCTATAATTGCAAAATTATTGCAATTGTAACCAAAAAGGGTAAATCTGGCCATTTGTGAAATAATTTGAACTTAATATGACTATAAATGACAATATTAAATCATGAAATGCTATAAAGTCTTTTCTGATGCAATTTTGTAATTTTTTATATAAACAAAATATTAGGATAAATTAATTTAAAAAATATAGAAATTATGGAAAAATATCAATTAATGCTAATACATAGTTTTGAAGGTATATATGTACTTAAGAAGTATTATAGGGAAAAATTGTGTATCAACACTATGGCGGCGACCAATCATTATATTCTTGCCAGGTGTATGGATATCCAAGCCTAAAAGTTGTGCCGTGACGTTTCAACTGTATCAGTTTGGTAATGCCCTGGAGTTTCTTCCCAAGCCCTTTGTCGGGTTCATATCCAGACCATGCCAGTATGATTTCTATTTTGCTACTCTACCACTTATCTTTCTCAATTGCGTTGACATGCTCAATGCGGTGATAAGTTTCTCCACCTAGCTTTCTTCTATTATCGACATCCGGGATAGTTTGACTGGTGTAAATAGGGTTACTTCCATCTTTGTTATCATTACCTCTTGATGGTTCCATTCGAACTTTATGGCCTGGTGTAGCGTGGATGCCACAGCCCCAGCGACATGTATCCAAGGTCGTCCTAATAAAAGATTGTATGTAGCAGATATGTCTAATACTTGGAACTCAACATCGAATCAAGTCAGGCCCATCTGCAGACAAAGGTTAATTTCCCCAATTGTGGCCCTTTAAGACCCATCAAATGCCTTCATATTCATACTTCTTACTCGTATCTCATGGAAACCTTTGGCCAACCTTTTCAAAGTAGTCAGTGGAAAAATGTTGAGTCTTGAACCCCCCATTTATTAAGACTCTGGCGATGAATTTATCCTCAAATTGTACTGTGATGTGCAACGCCCTGTTGTGACTTAATCCTTCAGGTGGTAGTTCATCATCGTGAAAGGTGATCTTGTGGCTCTCCGGTACCTCCCCTGCCATGTTGGCCATCTCTTCATCGGTGATGTTGTTAGGCACATAAGCTTCATTCAACACCTTTATCAGAGCGTTTCTATGTGCATCAGAATTTTGTAGCAGCGACATGATGGATATCTGGGCGGGAGTCATGTTCAGATGATCAATGACAGAGTATTCTCTGGCCAGTACTTTCCTCCAAAGATCATCTGGACCAGTTTCAATAATGGGTTGTTTGGTAGCAGCCTCCTTGCTTGTTCCTCCCAAATTTTTGGGTGTATAGATCCTTCCAGTTCTGGTCATCCCCTGTGCAGCACCAGATTCTTCCATCTTTGCTTTTCCCTTTCTCATAGCTTCAGCAACGTAGTCCCAAGGTATGACATTTGACTTGAAAGGAGGTGTGGGTGCTACCATCATAATGAAGGGTGTGGGTATTTCTACTTCAAATGGAGCTAGTATAGTTGCATGTGCCGTTACTTCAACTTCAAACAAGACTGATGCGGCTACTTCAGCTTTAGCTGATTGCTGTATCTGTACCACAATAAGTGTGAGCGTGCCTGCGGGTTTATGGTCATCACCTTCCCGAATAAGCCCAATCGACCCCTCAGGATCCCATTCTTCATCAGTTTCTATCACATTTACTCATTCACCCTTATGATCTGGGAGGTGAAGGTTGGTATGTATGTGGAGGTGTTTGGTATGTGAGTGGAGATTTTAGACCTTGGGCCATCATCACTGCCCCTACTTCTTTCTTCTTTGATATACCCCCTGACTGTAATGCTTTGTTCGTAGC
The DNA here is from genome assembly GCF_000393655.2 of Nicotiana sylvestris. Classification (NCBI taxonomy): domain Eukaryota; kingdom Viridiplantae; phylum Streptophyta; class Magnoliopsida; order Solanales; family Solanaceae; genus Nicotiana; species Nicotiana sylvestris. The sequence continues at coordinate 120,730,273 of NC_091062.1, read as the reverse complement.
CTACAATGCCTCAAAATTGGTTACCATCTCACTCTTGATACCTTCTTTTATCTCTTCTCTGAGTTTGATGATGTCGGAGAACATGTGATTTTCGATGACCATTAACCTTTCATAGTATTGTGGATACTGGGCCCTGACGAAGAATTTGTTCATCTGCTCTTCCTCTAGTGCCTGCCTAACCTTTGCAGCTTTTGACCTCTATCGAGTAGCATACTCGCGGAAAGTCTCCGTTGGTTTCTTCTTTAGATTTTGTATGTAGAAGACATCCAGTGCACTTTTTGTGTTAAACCTGAATCGGTCCATGAAGTCCGACGCCGTGCTTACCTAATTGACCCATTTCTTGGGATTTTGACTTATGTACCAAGACAGGGCATCTCTAGTGAGACTCCTCATGAACAGCTTCATGCGAATCCTTTCATATTTCCCAACTCCCACAAAATTATTACAGTATGTTCTCAAATGTACCTTCGGGTCACCTGTTCCGTCAAATATCTCAAACTTAGGAGGTTTGAAACCCTCCAGCAGATCTACGTCTGGCTGAATGCATAGATTCTCATAATTCAGACCTTTAATTCCTTTACCTCCTTCAACACCCTGGACTCGGCTTGTTATCTTCTTGAGATCTTTAGCCATGCTCTTAATGAGAAGGTCCTTCTCGTTAGATTCTGGAGTGTATTGGATTGACTGAGTAGAGTAAGGTAAGGTTTTCACGTATATGGGATTATTTTGGTGGGTGTCGGGCGTTGGAGTGTAGTGGTGATTATTAGTTGAGTTTTGCGGATCGGGGATAGATTGTGGAGTATTTTTAGGAGTATGGTAAGTGGTTTGTGGGTATTGAGTAGGAAGATGTTGATGCTGAGGGGGATTAGGTATTGGTGGAGGATTAGGATTTTGGGGAGGAGTTGTGTATGGATGGGGTGTGGGAGGATGTTGTGGACACTGGTTTGGTGTGTTTTGAGGAGGTGCTGGGTTTTGAGAATTTTGTTTGTTAATGTCTAGGACGTTTAGGGTGAGGGAGAGTTTTCCCAAGTTGCAGACCTTCTCAAGTTCTCCTTGCAATTCTAGTATTTTTTGTTCCAATCGCAGGACCGAATCATTCTGGGCTGGAGTACTCCAACCGTCTGAAGTTTCAATATTCTCATCATGTACAGAGTTTTCTTTCTGGATACTACTCAATCATCCATCCTAGCCTTTCCCTTGCTTTGCGGATTACTTGGAGGAGGAGGAGGACCTCTAGATCTGGTTTGATATGCTGACGATTCCAATATGTGTGAACCAACCTTAGGGTATGGGAATAATCAAAATAAAGAAAAATGCAAAAGGTAAACAAATGAATAAGGATTCTGAAGAGCATTTGCAATATTTAAACACGTATTGCGGGAATGTATATTCGCGTCCTAATTTGGGAAACCTCGTTGTGCCTGAGGTAGGCCTAGCGACAAATAGATTTGGAGAGATTTAAAGCTGATAAATGCCTCATTTCACTAATGTAATAAATAAGTCAAACCTAAAAACGATGATAAATAAATGAGTTACTAATGGCATTTGCCTTATTACATTCCAAAATGACTTAAAACAGATAAACCTAATCTACTTGGTCCCGGAGGGACCTTCCCCATATTTCGCCTTATTGGCTCCATCAATCAGATTCCCTAGGTCGTGTATGTCCAACAACAGGTATGCCCTTGCTAGGTGTCCTCCCTCGTTGCCTTCTGCATTCTGACAGTCTGCGACCCTTTTCCTCATCTTCCCTTCCAGTTCCATTAGACCTTGCTCCAAATACTCCAGCCTTTTTGTCAATTTTGTAGCCATTTCCTTCCACTCATTAATCGATCCCATGTCGAACTTGTGTTGCTCCAGATGCTTGGTTTCAAATTCAAGGACCCTCTTATGTAGCCTCTCATACTTCATTTGTGCTTCGACAACTTCATTTATGACCTTGTTTCCTTGACCAACCCTTGGCTCGAATATTCCTGCTATGTTATCTTCTAACTATGATGGGTAGAAGTACACATGACCGGTGTGATATCAGTCAGGCTCAATGGTGTCTTTTCCACGATAATTTTCAAGTGCCACATGTGCTGGGCCTCACATTTGTATGGAATGGCATCACCCTGAAAATCGGCTATGCAATAAGATACGGTAAGATTTGTTGTGTCTGTATCGTTCAAAGAGGAAGTCAAAAGATATGTAGGACTTATTTAAGCACTCCAAGTCCTCATTCTTTCTCAGACCCATCATTTTCAGAAACCCCCTAGCATTTCACTTTTCTAGTACTAGTAAATTAGGACTATCCCATGGTAATCTAGTGAATCCTCCGTTTTCCTCCAAGAGAGGAGTCATTTCTATGTCACCAAAATGGAATACAGCTCTTTTTTCGTCCCAGAACATAGTAGCAGCTTCGATCAGCATGTTGTTTAGTTGGAGGTCCAATAAGGAAGGTAAATTTCCAAGAACCCTTTTCACGTGATTTTTATCGCTTGACGAAAGATTTTACCACCAGTCTAACAACAACGGTGGTATACTTCGGACCATGCCGAACCTGGGGACTTCGTGCTTCATTTTCTGCAAAATAAACAGAGTTAGACCCTTGCCCCCTCCGGATTTGACTACTTACACATTAACGATTAGCATATCAGCATTTATCTCTCCAAATAATGCACATATAAAGGTAGCGTCCATTGGGATTATGGAAATCTCGATGAACTTTGGACAAGGCATTCTTAGAGGGTTATTATGCAGACGACATATTAACCCCGGCTAGGTTTGACCATGATGCATGTATAGTTATTATCAGATCAAGTTTCTACAGAAGTCTAGACTGGTACCCTCAAACGGACAACTTAAGAGGGAAAGGCACAGAACCATCGACTGCACCGCTGATCGACTAGTTTTACCGCAAATAAGCCTTTCCGAATTTAAAGGGTGATTTTAGGAAGAGCGCGGACACTCATCAAGTGCCGCTATGTATTAATACACACAAGTGAAATATGATGTTGAGCATGGAGTTATGCAAAAAGAAAGCAACACGTTGTCAATTATTTTCATGGTGAATAATGATAAAATGCGGTATTTAATAATTGTAAAGACATTTAAGAAAAGAAAAACAAGGAGACAAGTCAGTTTCCATAGTAAAGTGATAAAGGAGGGGAAGGAGATCATAAATGAATAAGGATAGGTAAATAAATTCATGTAGAATGGTAAGAGGTGTGCAAGTATTAACGGAATAATAAAAACATACTTAAAGACTAATTCACAAACAAGTTTGTTATGGTAAGAGTCCAATGATGTCCCCAGCAGAGTCGTCATGCTGTCGCGCCCCCTTTTTCGCAAAATCGGTTTTCGATATTTCTGGGACAACTCCTTTCCGTGAGGGTAGAGAATTGAGTTTGAAAGAGTCGCCACCTAATGGATTTAAGGTGTGTTAGGGAACCTAGATCAATTAACTCAAATAACCGGTCTACATCACTAGAGATCGGGTAAGGGCTCGAAATTACCTTGAGGGGAAGGTGTTAGGAACCCCTCGAGGTCCACAACGGGGGGTCTCGGCCGAACTTAAATTAAGCGAATTAGTCTTAAAGGGGAGGAAAACAATTTGGACAAATACAATATTCAATTTATTTCAAATAGGAGTATAGGGGGTGGTCCTAAGTTTTTTAGCCTATAGGATCATTTCATGCAATGCTTTGCAACTTCTTAAGGTCGGCGTTTTACTCATAGCATTAGCACACGGGCTATCATCTCATTTACTACCCAATTACTATCTTTAAGTTATTACTTAAGTGCACTAATTGATTCTAAACCGCACCTTATGCGTGCACTACTGTCCCTTACCTATAGTCCTGGAGGTATTAGGACCTCTATTTGGGATGGTTCTAAACCAACCTATGTTACTTAAAAATGTGAAATCTTGTTGACACACAAAAAGCAAATAGGACTTTCAGATAAAGAGCATGTATTGGCTCATACTAACCTGCACACATAAGCAACAAAGCACGCAATTGAACCAGCAAACTCATTAATTTATAAATCCTATATGTAGGATATCTATGCGAAAAAATAGGGTATAAAGGTAGTTTTATCAAGGATAGCATCAAGACCTATTTGTTTGCCTACTGATTTTATCCAGCATAGATCTAGGCATTCAGGAAGTAGTACGTCATAGTTTTAAATCCAGAATCATTAGTGAGTCCTGCAGATACATTGCCTAAGTGATTTACAAGAGCACTTGAATTCAGAATAGACTAACAGGGTTCTATAGGCATGCTTTCTATGTGTAGCACTGATTTTAACTCATAAAGACGTTTTTATTCCTTTTAGATCCTATAGGCATGCTTTCTAATTGCTGAATTGATTTAAACCCCTATAGGCATGATTTCTAATTACTAATTTGATTTAAATTACTATAGGCGGGAATTCTAAGTTTCAGAACTGATTTCACACTTTAGGCATGATATTTATTAGTTTTAAATCTTATAAGCATGATTTCTAGGTTTGAAATTGATTTTTTGATCCTATAGGCATGATATCTATTAGTCGCGTTTAGACAGAAATTAACAGATTGTTAGGAAGTATAATTGACTTAAACAAACAAGGTCCAATAGGCATGGTAACTAATGCACACTGAGTTGAAAATATGTGTAGATCCTATGAACAGGATTTCTAACGCAGAATCAAATGTGAAGTCCTATGAGCAGGGTTTCTAGCATGCAAATGATCATGAAAAATCCTATAGGCAGGATCTCTAAACATAGTACAGTATCCATATAATTCAATCAACATAGTTGAGTCCTATAGGCAGGATTTCAACCCAATTTCAACAAAAGATATAAGAATAGACCCCCACATTTTACTAATTAGCCCCAAATCTATTATTACAGAGATTATTACATCCCAGAATGAATGAATTACATAATAGTAACGATTACACTATAGGGACCCTTCATAAGCTCAATCTAAACTTGGGAACCAGGCCTTCAAGCACGACAGCTCTGAAGAATGGTAGTGATCCATTCACAACACATCAAAACCAGGCTTCTAGTTTGTCAAAGTTCTCAAAGAGCCTCAGGGACTCCAGGCAATGCTCACACCAGAACAACACATCCAACATAAAGTTCATAAAAGATCGGAAAACCAGCCCCAATATGTCAGATTTCAAAGTAGTCTCTAGGACCCTAGACAGTGCTCAAACTGGGGGTGGTGAGAACCTAAATGACTAAGAGTAGGAGTTTGGAAAACCAGTGCATAAAAGGTAAGGGGAAAGTTTGAAATAGTTCAATTTTCAGAAGAGAGAAAGTTTAGAATACAGAGTTGCAGGCAGAACTACTCCAAGAAACAAACAAGGTTCAGGTTTAGCATATAGTTCAAACATGGTTAAGTAAGAAGTACTTAGGCAAAAGCATTTGAATTGAACAGACAGGACATATGAATTAAGCACAAATATACCCGATTACGTGCTCATAAGTTAGAACAGGTATAAAGCTGACAAGCAAATCAAACCTTTAAACTAACTTATGAGAAGATTAATGTTATTCCAAATGCCTTAATCTTAAGTTAACAGTACTATCAAATTACTAGATAGAGGATAGAATCATGCTAGGAATTGAAACAGGTTAATCAAACAAAGCACAGAGAAGGAAATTGCAAAGGTTAGGGCATACCAGTTGAGAAGAAAGAAAGTAAAGATGCAGTAACAGTTAAGTTCCAAAGTAATTTGACCTTGGCTTTCAGCCGGCCAAACAATAGCCACTTAGTGCAGAAATTAGAACAGGAGCAAGAGAGAGAGCTTAAGTTTTGGTAGTGAGAATTGGAGAGTTCGAGAGTTGTCTTAAAGGGGAAAGGGGAAGGGTTTAAATAATGCTCAATGAGGTAGACAAATAAGGTAATGAATCAATCCTACACAAATATGGCATGAATTGGGAAAGGGGCTATGTTTTAAATACTCATTTAAATTACTAATATAATTTATAAAAATAATTAATAAATGATTAAAATGTCATTTGTACATGAAAATAAATTAAAATAATCACCTAGTATTATATAAGTATAAAGTCATTTTCTGTATAGATAATGAAATTATGCAAATATATGGGCTATTATTACAAAATATGCAATTCTAGCCTCAAAAATGCAAATGTAATTGTAAAAAAATACAATAAAAATATTTAAGTACTATATGGGCATAAATGATGAATTTAGATGGTTAAATTATCATAAAAATAATATGAGGGATAATTATTGTACATTTGTATAACAAAAATGTAGAAATAAATTGATTTAAAGCCTTTAAAATTATAGAAAAATTATAGAAATACTTGTGCATTTTGTAAATGCATGTGCACTATTTTGAAAAATATATATTCATATTTAAAAATATATGAGGGAAAAATTGGGTATCAACAGGGTCACCAGCTCTCACTTGTGTATCAACAGGGTCACCAGCCAAGAAATGATGGAGATATTATTGTTTGGCCAGACCAGTTGGGTCACTAGCTCTCACTTGGGACCAGTTCTCGCTGTTATCCTTGGATAACTATCTTCCTATCACTCAGAGAGAGGACTATCGGATGCAATTTGAGCCACTTCAGTAGGGTTCTATGACCGTCACTCAGTATGAGACCAGATTTGTTAATTTGGCCCGTCATGCTCTTCTTATAATTCCCACCGAGGGAGAGAGAGAGGGTGAGGAGGTTTATTGAGGGACTCGCTCAGTCTATCAGATTGCATATGGCTAAGGAGACAGGGAGCGAGATTTCTTTCCAGGATGCAGCCAATGTGGCCAGGCGAGTTGAGATGGTTTTAGCCCAGGGAAGTGGCCAGGGGTCTGACAAGAGGCCTCGGCACTCCAGTGGATTCAGTGGGACCTCATCGGGAGGTCAAGGTAATTTTGGTAGAGGCCATCATCCCAAGACATTTCATTCAACACTTCAGATATCCCATGGAGCTTCAGGGGGTCGTGGTCCTTATGTACCTCCTTCAGAGCAGCCAACTTATAGTACACCGCCATCTCCCATTAGAGCACCTCCTATTCAAGGTTATTATCGCGGTCAGCCGGCCCATGATGGCCAGTCTCAGTTTCCTCAGCTGCAGTATTCATGGATGCTTTGAGTGTGGAGAGTATGGGCATGCCCGGAGGACCTATTCGAGATTAGTGGGTGCTCAGTCACAGCAGCAGAGTTCTCGTGCCATGATTCTGGCACCACCTGCGCAGCGAAGTAGAGGTAGAGGTCAGGGAGCTAGAGGTAGGGGTCAGCCCGCTAAAGGTGGATCAGGCCGCTAGAGGTGGAGGCAAGCTAGCAAGAGGTCATCCCAGGGATATGGTTTTGGGTGGTGGGGCCCAGCCCCAATGTTATGCTTTCCCATCCTGGCCTGAGGCTGAGTCCTTTGATGTAGCTATCACAGCTACTATTTGGTTTGTAGTAGAGATGCTTCAGTTCTATTTAATCTAGGGTCTACATACTCTTATGTGTCTTCTTATTTTGCTTCATATATGGTTGTTCCTCATGATTCATTGAGTGCTCCTGTATATGTGTCCACGCTGGTGGGTAATTCTATAGTTGTAGATCATGTTTATCACTCATGTGTGGTTGTTATTGGGGGTCTTAAGACTAGTGTAGATCTCCTACTTCTCGATATGGTGGATTTTGATGTCATTTTGGGGATGGATTGGATGTCACCTTATCATGCCATATTGGATTGTCACTCCAAGACCGTGACCTTAGCTTTGATGGAGTTGCCCCGATTGGAGTGGAAGGAGAATCCTGGTCATACTATCAGTAGAGTTATCTCTTATATGAAGGCTCGGCGTATGGTCGAGAAGGGGTTCTTGGCTTATTTGGATTACGTTCATGATTCTAGTACTGAGGTTTCTTCTATGGATTCAGTGCTAGTTGTTCGAGAGTTTCCAGGGGTGTTTCTTGTAGACCTGCCGGGGATGCCACCCGACAAGGATGTTAACTTTTGCATTGATTTGGCCCAGGGCACTCAGCCCATTTCTATCCCGCCATACTGCATGGCCCGACTAGAGTTGAAAGAATTGAAGGAGCAGTTTCAAGACTTGCTTGATAAGGGCTTTGTTAGGCCTAGTGTCTCGCCTTCGGGTGCGCCGATGTTGTTTGTTAAGAAGAAGGATGGATTAATGAGGATGTTCACAGATTATCGGCAGTTGAACAAAGTCACCATCAAGAACAAGTATCCATTACCGAGGATTGATGATTTATTTGATCAGCTTCAGGGCGCCAAACTATTTTCGAAGATTGATTTGAGATCTGGCTACCATCAGTTCAGGATTAGGGCATCTGATATCCCTATGACAACTTTTCGGACTCGGTACAAACATTATGAGTTCTTCGTGATGTCATTTGGGCTGACAAATGCCCCAGCAGAATTTATGGATTTGATACACCGAGTGTTCAGGCCTTATCTGGATTCCTATGTGATTATTTTCATTTATGATATCTTGATCTACTCCCACAGCCGAGAGGAGCATGAGCAACATCTTCAAGACGTTCTTCAAACTCTGAGAGACGGCCAGTTATATGCTTAATTTTCAAAGTGTGAATTTTGGTTGAGTTCAGTTGCTTTCTTGGGTCACGTTGTATTAGCAGAGGGTATTCAGGTGGATCCTAAGAAGATTGAGTTAGTCAAGGACTGACCTAGGCCTACATTAGCTACAGAGATCCGAATTTTCTTGGGTTTGGCAGGTTACTACCATCGGTTTGTGGTAGGGTTTTCATCTATAGCAGCCCCAATGACTAGTTTGGTCCAGAAGGGTGCCCTATTCAGGTGGTCGGACGAGTGTGAGGTGAGCTTTCAGAAGCTCAAGACAGCTTTGACTATGGTGATGGTGTTGGTATTGCCTACAGGTTTAGGGTCATATAAGTATATTGTGATGCATCTCATATTGGACTTGGTGCGGTGTTGATGCAGAATGGTAAGGTGATTGCATATGCTTCACGGCAGTTGAAGATTCATGAGAAGAATTATCCAGCTCATGATTTGGAGCTAGCAGCCATTATTCACGTGCTGAAGATTTGGAGGAATTATCTATAGGTCATGTCGTGTGAAGTGTTCACGGATCACAAGAGTTTGCAGTATTTGTTCAAGCAGAAGGAGCTCAATTTGAGGTAGAGAAGGTGGTTGGAGCTATTGAAAGACTATGATATCACCATCTTGTATCATCCTAGAAAGGCCAATGTGGTGGCCGATGCTTTGAGCAGGAAGTCGGCTGGTATGGTTAGCCTTGCGTATATTCCAGTCGGTGAAAGATCGCTTGCTTTGGATGTTCAGGCTTTGACCAATCAATTCGTGAGGTTTGATGTTTCTAACCCAACTGTGTTCTAGCCTATACAGTCACTTGGTCTTTATTATTTGAGTGTATTAGAGATCGGCAGTATGATGACCCTCATTTGTTTGTCCTTAGGGACACAGTACGATACGATTATGCCAAGCAGGTTACACTTGGGGATGATGTAGTTTTGAGGATGTAGGGTTATGTTTGTGTGCCTAATGTGGATGGACTTCGTGAGTTGATTTTAGAGGAGACCCATAGTTCCCGCTATTCCATTCATCCGGGCACCGCTAAGATGTATCAGAATTTGCGGCAGCACTATTGATGAAGAAGGATATTATTGCATATGTTGCTCAGTGTGTAAATTGTTAGCAGGTAAAGTACGAGCATAAGATACCTTATGGTTTTCTTCAGAAGATTTAGATTCCTGAGTGGAAGATTTAGACTCAAAGGAAGCTCAACGCAGTATGGGTTATTGTGGATAGGTTGACTAAGTCAACGCATTTTATTCATGTGGCAGTTTCCTATTCCTCAGAGCAGTTGGCTGAGATCTATATCTGGGAGATCATTCGTCTGCATGGTGTGCCCGTGTCTATCATTTCTGACCGAGGTACGCAGTTTAGCTCACATAGCATGAGTTGGGTACACGGGTCGAGTTGAGCACAACATTTCATCCTCAAACGGACGGACAGTTCGAGCGTACCATTAATATTTTGGAGGATATGCTCTGTGCCTGTGTTATTGACTTTAAAGGTTCTTAGGATCAATTCTTGTCTTTAGCGGATTTTGCCTACAACAACAATTATCAGTCGAGCATCCAGATGGCTCCCTATGAGGCATTATATGGTAGACGGTGTCGATCACCGGTTGTGTGGTTTGAGCCAGGGGAGGCACGGTTATTAGGTACAGATTTAGTGCAGGATGCCCTGGATAAGGTTAAGATCATTCAGGATAGACTCCGTACAACTTAGTCTAGGCAAAAGAGTTATGCCGACCGTAAGGTTCGTGATGTGGTATTCATGGTTGGAGAGCGAGTATTACTTCGAGTGTCGCCCATTAAAGGCGTGATGAGATTTGGGAAGAAGGGCAAGCTAAGCCCTAGATTCATCGGGCCTTTTGAGATCCTTGATCGAGTGGGAGAAGTGGCTTACAGACATGCCTTGCCGCTAGGTTTATTAGCTGTGCATCCATTATTTCATGTATCCATGTTTCGGAAGTATCACGGCGATCCATCCCATGTTTTAGATTTCAGCACTATCCAGTTAGACAAGGATTTGACCTACGAGGAGGATCCGGTAGCTATTCTAGACTGGAAGGTCCGTCAATTGAGATCGAAGAGTTATCCTTTGGTTCGTGTGCAGTGGAGAGGTCAGCCTCTTGAGGCAGCTACTTGGGAATTCGAGTCCGATATGCGGCGCCAGTATCACCATCTTTTCACTAACTCAGGTACTTTTTTATGTCCGTTCGAGGATGAACGGTTGTTTTAGAAGTGGAGAAATGTGATGTCCCAAAAGGTCATCTTCTGTTTAAGAATCCGATTCTGTGTTCTGATGCCTTGAAACCTCATTCTATCTCTCCTCAATTTGTGTGCGCAGTCCGGGCACGTATCTGGAAAGCCCTTATGTTAAAAATTTAAGAAATGATAATTTTTGGCTTAGAAGATGAATTTTGTTGACTTCGGTCAATATTTTTGGTAAACGGACCGTGTTCCGACAGTCTCGGTGGGTCCATAGTAAAATATGGGACCTGGGCGTATGCCGGAATCGAATTCTGATGTCCCTAGCTCGAGAAATGAATTTTTGAAGAAAATTGATAAAATTGAAAATGAAATAATTTAAATGATTTGACCTTGTTAGTATTGGGCCCGTATTTTTGTTCCGGAGCCCGATATAGGTCCGTAATAATATTCAAACCTTATCTGTGAAATTTGGTAAAAAACAGAAGTGATTTGATGTGATTCGGACCTTTGGTTGATAAAATAGAAAGTTTGAAACTATCTTGAAAATTTCATGAATTTTGGTGTTGATTCTAGATGTTATTTTGGCGATTTGATCGCATGAACAAATTCGTATGATGTTTTAAGACTTGTGTGCATGTTTGATTTGGAGCCCCGAGGGCTCGGGTGAGTTTTGGATAGGCTACAGAGTGAGTTTGGAACTTAGAAATCTGATGTTGCATCTGATACCTGTAGCAGACCTCTGATCTCGCAATTGCGAGATCAGGCTTCGCATTTGCGAGCTTAACAGTCATGGCAATTGCAAGGTATTTATCGTAATTGCTAATAAGACCTGGTCCAGCAGAGTTTGCAATTACGAACATATTATCTTATTTGCAAAGTAGTCAAGGATGGGGGAATCATCACAATTGCGACCAAAGGTTAGCATTTGCGACAGTAGCAGAAATGCGACAAGTTTGCATTTGTGATGCCAGTCTCGAATTTGCGAGCTTCGCAATTACGAAGCTCGGGTCGCAAATGCGATATCTGCAACTATTCAAAACATAACTTAGACGGTATTTTCACCCATTCTTCACATTTTTTAAATCCTAGAACCCTAGAGGCGATTCTCCCAATACCAAATCTTCTCCAAAACAATGGTACGTGATCCTAACCCACTTTATTTCGATTTCCCATCACATTTCATGAATTTCCAACAAAAAATCTAAGATTCTATGGAAAAAATTTGGAATTTGGGTAGAATTAGGGATTTTTATAAATTGAGGATTTAGACCTCGATTTGGGATCGTATTCCAAAACCAATTGTATCTCCGGGCTCGGGGGTGAATGGGTAATCGCGTTTTGGTCTAAATTTTGAGTTTGGACCAAGAGTGCCCGGGGTCGGGTTTTGACTTTTTAGGGAAAATGTTGGGTAACCTATAATTACGCATTGGAATTGAGTTCTTTAGCATTTATTGATGTTATTAAGTTAATAATGACTAGATACGAGTGAATTGGTGGTGGAATCGAGAGGTAAAGCGGTGATTGAGCTTTGAAATACACGTTGGCTTGAGGTAAGTGTTTGGTCTAACCTTGGATCGAGGGATTAGATATCCCCGACTTATTTGCTATGCGAAATTCTTTGTGTGTGGCGTATAGGACTGGTGACGAGTACCTATGCACCACCAAGTTATCATTTTTGGCATGTTCTCTTCCCCGTTTCCTAATATATAGTTTCTTGTCTTAGTTGCTACTTGCCCATAAATGTTTCCATGTCTAATTGCTTCATGCTAACTGTTGTTTTCTCTATTGAAGTATTAATTGTTTCGTAGATTCATTTTATTACCCTATTGGTTGAAGTTGGTTTATTGGTGCTTCATGGTATACGTTGGTTGGTCTCGCTGTGTAGTTTTAACCGGTGAAGTTTCATAATTGTAGTGATATTTCATTGTGTTGGTTTGAGGTATAAGTGTTGTTGAAGATTTGAGTTAACTTGTGAAACACTAGTCTTTATTTTGTTATTGGTGCTGATATATATATATATATATATATATATATATATATATATATATATATATATATATATATATATATATATATATTGGGATTATGTTGCATGCCACAACAGGAGAAATAAGGGTGAATGTGATTGTCTAGTGGGATCGGGTTGCACGCCGCAACAAGGAGTAATAAGGGTGGACATGTGGGATCGGGTTGCACGCTGCAACAGGAGAAATAAGGGTGGAATATTAAGGAGTAATAAGGGTGGACTGATGGGATCGGGGTGCATGCCCCAACAAGGAATAATATGGGTAAATATTTATACCGTTATTTATTATATGGTGGGATCGGGATGCGCGCCACATTAATTATTGTTTATGTATTCATTTCTACTGAGACTCATTATTGTGGTGTTGAAATTCCCTTAAGGATTGGTTATTGCTGAGTATTGGTAGAAGACTGGGTCCCGTATTTATTTAATGCCAAATATTGTTATGTTTCATTCTGTATTTCCTTTCTATTTTAGTATCATCTGTTGCAGGTTATATATGGTTATGCCTCGCCGTAGCCTCGTCACTACCTCGTCGAGGTTAGGCTCAGCACTTACCAGTACATGGGGTCAGTTGTACTGATACTGCACTCTGCACTTCCTCTGCAGATTTCGGAGCTAGTGGCTAATCGAGAGGTTGGTTGTTGTTACTGCATTTAGTAGACCCAAGGTAGTCTTGTAGGCGTCCGCAGGCCCTGGCGTCCCCTCCTATATTTACTTCATTTCTATTTTATTTACTTTCGAGATAGATGTATTCTATTCGTTTAGATCAATATTTGTAGTAATCTGTAGAAAGTTTGTGAGTTGCGACACCAATTTTTGGGTGATATGTATTTCGGCTTTCGTTGTTAGAGTAAGAAATCAGTTAAATTATGTACTTCCGCTTTTATTTCTGTTGATTTAGATTTATTAGACTTTAATTATAAAAGGATAAAAGAAAGAGGTGTAATATACTGTAACGTTGACTTGCCTAGCGAGTACAATGTTAGGCGCCATCACGGTCCCAAATGTGGGAAAAAAGGGTCGTGACATGTTGGTATCAGAGTTCTAGGTTGCCTAGGTCTCACAATTCACGAACAAGCTTAGTAGGGTCTGAGGGATCGACATGGAGACGTCTCTGTTTATCCCTTAGACGCTACAGAGTTAGGAACAATTTCCCTTCTATTCATCTCTATCATGTGGTTTGATCTCTCAATGCTAATTGAACTCTCTAATCTGTTCTTTCGCAGATGGCGAGAACACATATCGCTTCATCAACGGATCAACAGCCCGAGCCCCTAGTGGTAGCTTCTACAAGGGGCAGAGGACGAGGCTGAGGCTATGCTAGAGGTCGAGCCAGGGGCAGGGCACAGCCTAGAGCTCGAGTAGCAGCACCAGCAGTGGAGCCTCAGGTAGAGTTTGATGATGAGGTTTCGGCCTAGACCATTCCAGTGGGCCCAGCTCAGGTTTTAGAGGGGTTCATAGCTGCCCTGGTACTTCAGGTTGCCTTGGTCTGTCTAGTGGGCCTTATGGAAAGTGTTACTCAGGCAGGCATACTTCCTGTAGCACCAGCCGTCTCTCATGTTGGGGGAGGATCACAGACTCCCGCTACTTACACTCCGGAGCAGATGGCTCCCTAGTTTCAGACTCCAGCAGCTCAGCCAGTTGGGGTAGTTTCGCTGGGTATTGTAGCGCAAACCAGTGATGGATTAGCTATGTCTTCGGAGGCTTTGTGGAGGTTGGACATGTTCACCAAGCTTTTCACTACTACCTATAGCGGTACTTCTTCAGAGGATCCCCTAGACTATTTGAATAGTTGCCATGAGGTTCTACGGAACATGGGGATAGGAGACCAATGGGGTCGACTTTTCTTCTTTTCGTCTGTGAGGTTCTACCAAGAAATGGTGGAGAGATTATTGTTTGTCCAGAACAGCTGGGTCACCAGCTCTCACTTGGGACCAGTTCTCAAAGCTATTCTTGGAGAAGTATCTTCCTATCACTCAGAGAGAGGACTATTGGAGGTAGTTTGAGCGCTTTCAACAGGGTTCTATGACTGTCACTCAGTACGATACCAGATTTATTGATTTGGCCCATTATGCTCTTCTTATACTTCCCACTGAGAGAGATAGAGGGTGAGGAGGTTTATTGAGGGATTCGCTCAGCCTATCAGATTGCAGATGGCTAAGAAGACAGGGAGTGAGATTTCTTTCCAGGATGCACCTAATGTGGCCAGGCGAGTTGAGATGGTTTTAGCCCAAGGGAGTGGTCAGTGGTTTGACAAGAGGCCTCGTCACTCCGATGGATTTTGTGGGACCTCATTAGGAGGTCGAGGTACTTTTGGTAGAGGCCATCATTCCAAGCCATTTCATTCAGCACTTCAGATATCCCATGGAGCTTCAGGGGGCCATGGTCCTTATGTACCTCCTTCAGGGCAGCCAACTTATATTGCACTGCCAGCTCCCATCAGAGCACCTCCTCTTTAGAGTTATTATCGCGGTTAGCCGGCCTATCAGTGCAAGTCTCAGTTTATAAGCCACAATATTGAGATAGATGCTTTGAGTATGGTGAGTATGGGCATGTCCGGAGGACCTGTCCGAGATTAGTGGGTGCTTAGTCACAACAGCAGAGTTCTCGTGCCATGATTCTGGCACCGCCTGCCTAGCCAGCTAGAGGTAGGGGTCAGGGAGCCAGAGGTAGGGATCAGCCCGCTAGAGGTGGAGGTCAGGCCATTAGAGTTGGAGGCTAGACCGCTAGAGGTGGAGGCCAGCCAGCAGGAGGCCATCCCAGGGATATGGTTCAGGGTGGTGAGGCCTAGTCCCGATGTTATGCATTCCCAGCCAGGCCTGAGGCTGAGTCCTCCGATGCAGGTATCATAGGTACTGTTTTGGTTTGTAGTAGAGATGCTTCAATTCTATTTGATCTAGGGTCTGCATACTACTATGTGTCTTCTTATTTTTCTTCATATTCTGTTGTGCCTCGTAATTCATTGAGTGCTCCCGTATATGTGTCCACGCCGGTGGGTGATTCTATTGTTGTAGATCGTATTTATCGCTCGTGTGTGGTTGTTATTGGGGATCTTGAGACTAGTGTAGATCTCTTACTTCTCGATATGGTGGATTTCGATGTCATTTTGGGGATGGATTGGCTCTCGCCTTATCATGCCATGTTGGATTGTCACGCCAATACTGTGACCTTAGCTTTGCCGGGGTTGCCCCGATTGGAGTGGACGGGGACTCCTGGTCATACTACCAGTAGATTTATCTCTTATATGAAGGCTTGGCGTATGGTTGAGAAGGGGTACTTGGATTATTTGGATTACGTTCGTGATTCTAGTACTGAGGTTCCTTCTATGGATTCTGTGCCAATTGTTCGGGAGTTTCCAGGGGTGTTATGTGACCTGGGCGTATGCCCGAAATCAAATTCCGATGTCCCTAGCCCGAGAAATGAATTTTTAAGAAAATAGATAAGATTGAAAATGCAATAATTTAAATGATTTGATCGTGTTGGTATCGGGCCTATATTTTGGTTTCGGGGCCCGGTACATGTCTGTTATAATATTTAAACCTTATCTGTGAAATTTTGTGTAAAACGAAAGTGATTTGATGTGATTCGGACCTTTGGTTGAGAAAATAGAAAGTTTGAAACTATCTTGAAAATTTCATCAGTTTTGGTGTTGAATTAATAGTTCTAGATATTGTTTTGGCAATTTCATCTCATGAGCAAGTTCGTATGATGTTTAAGATTTTTGTGCATGTTCGGTTTGGAGCCCCGTAGGCTCAGGTAAGTTTTGGATAGGCAATGGAGTGAGTTTGGAACTTAGAAATTTGCTGTTGCATCTGATACCTGTAGCAAGTCTCTGATCTCGCATTTGAGAGATCGGGCTTCGCATTTGCGAGCTTAACAGTCTTGGCCATTGTGAGGTCTTTATCTCAATTGTGAAGAAGACCTTGGCCAGCAGAGTTCGCAATTGCGAACATATTATCGCATTTGCGAAGTAGTCAGGGAAGGGGGAATCATCGCAATTGAGACCAAAGGTTCGCATCTGCGACAGTAGCAGAAATGCAATAGGTTCGTATTTGCGATGCCAGTCTCCCACTTGCCAGCTTCTCAATTGCGAAGCTCAGGTCACAAATGCGACATCTGAAACTATTCAAAACATAACTTAGACGGGATTTTCACCCATTCTTCACATTTTTCAAATCCTAGAACCCTAGAGGCGATTCTCCCAAGACTAAATCTTCCCTAAAACTTTGATAAGTGATCCTAACCCACTTTCTTTCAATTTCCCATCATATTTCATGAATTTCCAACCAAAAATCTAAGATTTCTATGGTAAAAATTGGGGATTTGGGTAGAATTAGGGATTTTTATAAATTGGGGATTTAGACCTTGATTTAGGGTCGGATTCCAATACCAATTGTATATTCGGGCTCGAGGGTGATGGGTAATCGGGTTCTTGTCCAAATTTCGAGTTTGGACCATGCGGGCCCGGGGTCGCGTTTTGACATTTTGGGGGAAATGTTGGGAAACCCATAAGTATGCATTGGAATTGACTTCTATAGCATTTATTGATGTTATTAAGTTAATTATGACTAGATACGAGTGAATTGGTGGAGGAATCGAGAGGTAAAGCGGTGATTGAGCTTTGAAATACCAGTTAGCTTGAGGTAGGAGTGGCAAACGGGCGGGTCGGGTCGGATATGGTTCTTGTCGAAAACGGGTAATGAAAAAACGGATCAATTATCTGACCCGACCTATATTTAATATGGATAAAACATATATTAACCGGCGGATAATATGGTCAACCATATTATATATGACTTCTTGCATATGATCACTTTTGGGAGAATTCTTAGTCTCCCTAACTTGAGGAACCCCCAATTTGAGGCTTTACAAATGTAAAAGTTACACCTATTGGTTATCAATTTTCTAAATGGATAATATGGTTCTTATCCATATTTGACCCATTTTTAAAAAGTTCATATTCCAACCTATTATTTAGTGGATAATATGGGTGGTTAGCTGTTTTCTTTTAACCATTTTGCTACCCCTAGGTTGAGGTAAGTGTTTGGTCTAACCTTAGCTTGAGGGATTAGGGATCCCCCGACTTATTTGCTATGTGAAATTCCATGTGTGTGGCATATAGGTGTGGTGACGAGTACCTATGCGCCACCAAATTATCATTTTTTGCCTGTTCCCTTCCCCATTTCCTAATATATTGTTTCTTGTCTTAATTGTTACTTCCTCATAAATGTTTCCATGTCTAATTACTTCATGTTAAATGTTATTTTCTCTATTGAAGTGTTAATTGTTTCGTAGTTTCATTTTATTACCCCGTTGGTTGAAGTTGGTTTGTTGGTGTTTCATGGTATACGTTGGTTGGTCTCGTTGTGTAGTTTTAACTGGTGAAGTTTCATAATTGTAGTGGTATTTCATTGTGTTGGTTTGAGGTATAAGTGTTATGGAAGATTTGAGTTAACTTGTGAAATACTTTTCTTTATTTTGTGATTGATGTTGATATATATATTAGGATCAGATTGCACGCCGCGATAGGAGGAGTAAGGGTGAATATGATTGTCTAGTGGGATCGAGTTGTACGCCGCAACAAAGAGTAATAAGGGTGGACAGGTGGGATCAGGTTGCACGCCGCAACAGGAGAAATAAGGGTGGTATATTGAGGAGTAATAAGGGTGGACTGGTGGGATCGGGTTGCACGCTGCAACAAGGAGTAATAAAGGTGAATATGAGTAATAATGGTGAATATTTATACTGTTATTTATTATATAGTGGGATCAGGATGCGCACCGCTTCAATTGTTGTTTGTATATTCATTTTTGTTGAGGCTCATTATTGTGGTGTTGAAATTTACTTATGGATTGGTTATAGATGAGTATTGGTATAAGACTGGTTTCCATATTTATTTAATGCTAGATACTATTATGTTTCATTATGTATTTCCTTTAAATTTTAGTATCATCTGTTGCAGGTTATATATGTTGTTATGCCCCGCCGTAGCCTCATCACTACCTCATCGAGGTTAGGCTCGACACTTACTAGTACATGGGGTCGGTTGAACTGATATTGCACTCTACACTTTATGTGCAGATTTCGGAGCTAGTGGCTGATCGAAAGGTTGGTTGTTGTTACTGCATTCAAGAGACCCAAGCTAGTCCTCCAGGCGTCCGCAGGCCTTGGTGTCCCCTCCTATCTTTACTTCATTTATGTTTTATTTACTTTCAAGACAGATGTATTCTTTTCTTTCAAACCAATATTTGTAGTAATCTGTTGAAAGTTCGTGAGTTGTGACACCAGTTTCTGGGTGATATCTATTTCGGCTTACATTGTTAGAGTATGAGAAATCAGTTAAATTATGTACTTTCACTTTTATTTCAGCTGATTTAGCTTTATTAGACTTTAATTATAAAAGGATAAAGAAAAGAGGTGTAATATTCCGTAATGTTGGCTTTCTTAGCAAGTACAATGTTAGGCATCATCACGGTTCCAAAGGTGGGAAAAACGGGTCGTGACACCACTACTCCCATATTATGTAGCCTCTCCCTCCAACAATTAATGAAATCATGTGTGTTCTCTGACCGCTCACTAGTAAGGAAAAGAGGATGAAGCCTAGTCCAGTTGTCCATCCACTTCTACTCATCAATGATCGTGGTTGGTCTAGTCTCTGGTCTAACTACTGCAATCGGTTGAGCCTTGCCCGCAAGTGGTGCACTTGAGGTATGATAAATGGTAGCAATGTGCCCTAGAGCATGAGATATAAGGGTGCGTGATCCCCCTCCCGCCTGAGATGTGGTTGTATCTGCTGGAAATAGCCTAGTCTGGTCATAGAAACCATGAACCACAGCATATGGGCCATGAGCTCCTGAAATCTCAGCGCAGGCATAAAATCTGCTAGCATCGGCTCAGCTGCAGGTGCCTCGTCCTGCTCCTCAATAATGGGATCCTCCATCGGATCCACTAGTGGTACTACAGGAGAAACTCTAGGACTCCCTCCTCCTCTAATAGGAGTTGTGGCCCTCCCTCGGCCTCTGCCACAAACAACAGGGGGAGCAACCCCTCTGGCGCCGGGAAAGCGTAACAATGTTCTCACCATCTATGAAAAATAAGAGAAAGATATTTATTACAAAATCGACTACATGATAGGAGATGAAGGAAGAGAATGTTCCTAACACCCTATAGCCTCTCGAAGATAAGTATGGACGTCTCTGCACCAATCCACAAGATTCTACTAGGCTTGCTCATGACTCATGAGACCTATGTGAACCTAGTAATCTATTACCAAACTGTCTCAACCCAAATCCCAAAGATGTTGTTAGGCAAGCCAACGCGAGAACCTACAGCTAAATTATCTATTTTTCACCTTTAAAATCAGAAATTTCATTAAATGTTTTGAATTAAATGAAGAACTCATACAAACATACATACTTCTTTACCAAAATACCGAGTATGAATAATACATAAAATGAAGTGATAATAATTGTAAGCACGTGATTTTTGCTTCACGGACAATCGCTCCAAAAGAAAATAAAAATAGTGGCAAAAGGCTTCGCTATACAATTTTTCGATCTTTCCGTGACATGTGTTGTTAGTCGTTTGTGAGTCTGCCCATTTTGCATCCAGTCACTATCAAACAAAATACAAAACTATGTGTCGGTAAAAGAAAATTCAAAATGTATATATATATGTGTGCATCGTTCGTTCTAGGTTATTAGTTAACTTACTTAAATATTTTTGTGATAATGGTGTTAAAATGTTACATTGT
Source organism: Nicotiana sylvestris (assembly GCF_000393655.2). NCBI lineage: Eukaryota > Viridiplantae > Streptophyta > Magnoliopsida > Solanales > Solanaceae > Nicotiana > Nicotiana sylvestris. The sequence goes on along the minus strand of NC_091062.1, from coordinate 120,709,743 downwards.
TGTTTAGTTTTAATCTCGTTGTTTTATTATCTATTATTTTTATTTTTTGTTTGTTTTGTTTTAAAAGAAAAATGAAAAAAAATAATAATAATAAAGAAAGCAAAAGAGTGAAAAAAACCGGTTTGGGCCAAAGAAAAAGTGAAACGAAGCAGGCCCAAACCAGCACCAAAACCCAGTCCAAATCAGGCTGCCCCAACAGGACCCCCAAAACGACGTCGCATCAGTACCCCTGATTAGAACCATTGATCTGACTCAAACGAACGGTCCCGATCAGGCCACTCGTTCGACCCCAAACGACGTCGTCTAAGGAAGGTGATCTGAGCCGTCCAACCCCTTGATCCAACGGACCTAGGCCATTCCCCTAAACCCGCCCAGTTTTGACCCGATCCAACCTTACCCGTTCTCACCCACTACCAAAACACAAACGACACCGTTTTCCCTAAGTGAATAGATCCTGGCCATAGGTCTCGTTTGATCCAACGGCCAGGATCTAAGCCCCTAGATCGTATATAAGCCTAACCCCTTACCCCCACGCCCCAAACCAAACCCCCCTAGCCCCACTGTTCACCTTCGTCCCCGAACCCCCCCCTCTCAAAACCTAAGAAACCTTAGGTTCCTCCCCTGTAACCCCAGCCACTCGGATTCCGATGACCACCAAAATAACATCCCCGATGCACCCAGCCACCCTGAACACGAATCCGTTAACCGCTCACCTCGAATCAACCTGTAGCCTCTCGAATCTTCAAACGAAGAATCGAGCAAAAACTAGATCTACACCGATTGACCCCAAACTCACACCACAGCCCCTCCTGACCTCCCTCACCCCCTGAGTGGCTTTGGTTCCGTTCGAATCTGACTAGAATTGAACGGTTCCCAAATCGAACCTCAAGAGCCCTAGGATTCAGATCTATGGGTTTTGTTCGAATCAGTGGCAGGATCAGGGTCTAGCAGACTTTTACCAAAGTGTTCTCAGTTGAGAACACTTCGGTTAAAGTCCATTAGACCCCAAAATCACCTGGCCCGAGTTCGAATTTGAATCGATCTTAGTTTCATTTTTCTGAGGTATTTTTCCTTTTTCTTTTGCCCTCCTAAAATCTATCTGTCGTTCGTATTCTAGTTTGTTTGTTCCGCGACTCATCTGTCCATGTGTGTACGTTTTAAGTTAATAATGAGTTGGGTGTTGGTTTATTGGTTGTTTGCTGTGTATTATAGCTTGTATAGTCATCTAAATAAGCGTCGTCAACTGAATTCACTTGAAAGGTGTCATAGCTTGTGTAGTCATCTAAATGAGTCTACATTTCAGTATTGATTACTATGCCTGTTTCTTGTTGGCGTTACTTGTATCGGCATGACCAACTTGTACCCTTTAATTGACACCCTGTTTGCTGAAAGTTTGAATCATTGCCTGAATTTGGGCAGAGAACTGGCAATTAACTTCAGAAATCTAACAAATCAGCCTGAAAACAGTTTGAGTTTAATTAGCTAGTAGTCAAGTATTGGCTGAAATTAGTGAGGTCTATATACTAACTATTAAGAGTTAGGGTAATACAGTAATATGCAAAGTGTAAGGGTAATCTTGGCATAAGGCAGGGTCTGATTAGGGGATAATTTCAGAATGTGTCAAGTGGTAATTAAAATAGGATTAAATTAATGCTAATGGGGGACCAGACCTAAGAGTATGGGAATTAATTGAATACTTAACTAAACCCATAACCCTTGATTAGAGTAATATAGACAGGGCATGGGGGCTGTTTAAGGATTCCAAGAAAGATGCCTTTAGGCATGGGGAGTTAAGGGGTATGGGCAGTCTGCAAGTAGGAGGGAGGCAGCTTAGCTGCCCTTGGTCATATGGCTTATAAATAGGCCATTTGATAACTAAAAGGGGGCTGGACTTTTAGTCTTCAGAAAAAAAAAGAGAGAAAAGGCTGGAATTTTTAGTTTAAAAGCTGAAACTTTTAGTCTAAAAAGTTTTACTGAGTTTAAAGAAAGCTGAATAACATAAGTTAGTTCCCAAATAGATTGTAACCAAACACTGCCTGAAAGTTGTATAAGAGTGCCTATTGGTCAAGCTGTCTTGGCCAAGTTCTGTTGCTTGCATTGACTGAGTTGTTGTGGTTGTTGAATTGGTGGTTTTGCTGCATCTGAACCCTCAGTTATTGCTGCTATTTCTTTACTATTTCCTGGGACTACTGGCTTGGCACTCGGCTATTTGTTAGTCTTTGTATTCTGGGAGATCACTGTTGGTTGTCTGTGGCTGTGGAAGACACTTGGTTCAGTTGGTTGTTGCTGTGTTTGTTGTGTATCTGTTTGCTGCTGTATTTACTGCATACTGCCCAGCTGATCACTTCCTTCTTCTTTTGTCTCTCTATACCAGGTACATGACTAATACTCTGTCAAATGTAATTGGAAAGTTGAGCATGAATACAAAAGAAAAGACCTGAAGAGTGACTTTTATACATAAATTGTTACATTAGATATCATGTACTGTATAATAATTTTCATTCCTGTTTTGACAATGGAAGTAGCATGTATGCCCAGTATATATCAATGTAGATTAGCTGAATGTTAGTTTATATATGTATGTTGTTAGGTGAAAACATTCCCAATATAATAGGTTGTATCTTAGATTTAGTTTAACTGTGTAGTATATTCTTTAATGTAGGCCAAGCATGAAAACTATCCCCTACTAGTTAATTTCTTTCCCTTTAATAGGCGATCCCTTCATACCACGCCAATAGAACCCAGAACGAGTTCACGGCCTCAACCTCACAAGGGTCGAGCCCAGGTCGAAGACAGACCAGGCAGGCCCGCATCGAACGAGCAGTGGCCCAGGTCTGGCCAACCGCGCGTGGGCTGGATTTGGGCCCATGATTATTCGTTTGGCCGACTGTGCACGCAGCTTCGGTCCTGATTTTGAAGCATTTCCTAATCACATTACAAACAACTTGCAAGCATGTAATTAATTAGGACTATCTACTGTTTTCAATTGATAGAGACGAATACGACAAGAAACGTAGTTGCTATAGGATATCCTTTAAAAAATAAGAACGAGATGAGCCTCGACGAAAATAAACAAAACGCGCAGATGCGGGGCCCTTGTGAAATGTATATTATTGAAGCATTTAGTTTCCGGGACGGGTTGTTTAGCAAATCTCACAACCCTCCTAAAATAACAATACGTTAGTCTCTTTAGGATGCGCTTTAATAAGCCTTACCTTCTTAAAAACTCGGGTGCACATTTATGTGACCCAAATCCAAATCTCGACGGATTCGAAATGTATTTCTAATCACGGGTGCATTGATTGTGACGTGATCCGAGAGGCATATCCATGACGTCGCTAATTCCTTTTAAAAGTAGAACGAGACGAGCCTCGTCAAAAATAAAAAATGTACACAGCCACGGGGCTCTCCAACTATATATATATTAAAACACTTAGAATTCGGGACAGGTCATTTAGCGAATTTTACGGCCCTCCCCAAAACAACCATGCGTTAGTTGCTTTAGGCGCGCCTTAAATAATTTATTTTCCTTAATTCGGGTGCACATTTATGTGACCCAAATCCAAATCTCAACCGAGTCGAGATATATCAATAACCACGGGTGCATTGATGTAACGTGGTTCGAGATATGTTTTCACGACGTTGCAAGTCCTATAAAAATAACAGTGAACGATAAAAGCGGATAAAAGATAAAATTGGCACATAGGTTCATAATTGTATTAAAAATCAGATAAATAAGCCGAATATAACAGTTGAGCGACCGTGCTAGAACCACGGAACTCGGGAATGCCTAACACCTTCTCCCGGGTTAACAGAATTCCTTATCCGGATTTCTGGTACGCAGACTGTAATATAGAGTCATTATTTTCCTCGATTCGGGATTAAAATTGGTGACTTGGGACACCCTAAATCTCCCAAGTGGCGACTCTGAAATAAACAAATAAATCCCCTTTCGATTGTCCTTTAATTGGGAAAAACTCCCATGCGCCCCGCGGGCGCGGAAAAAGGAGGTGTGACAGCTCTGGCGACTCTGCTGGGGATTAGAACCCAGAACCACTAGTTCAGGGTTAGAAATTCGAGCTTAGATAAATTGTTATATTTGGTTTTATCTGATTATTACATGTTTTGAGCCTAATGTGCTAAATGCTGCCTTTACCGCTTTGATATTATTTGAACTGTATATAAACTGTGCCGAAACCTTTCTCTTCTTGCCTCCGGGGATGTGCTCACTGGTTGAGACTCCCTATTCTGTTAGTGTCATACCCTAAATAAAAGAGGCTCGGAAAGTTTCTAAGCCGGCTGGCCTTTTGGTTCCCGGAAAGGAGCTCCTTCCTCAACTCGAGTTGTCCGCTCGGGTACACTGTCTAGAACACCGACCCAGGTTTTGAACATAGAATAACGTGACTTCATGCCGGATCCCTAGTAGGAACGCTTATTTGCATCACGTTGCATTTGACTTAGGGGACTCAACACAGGGGTTGGGTCCGTCTAGGACTAGCAACCTGATATGAAAAGGCCATCCTGATGCATCCTATTTGTTTTCCGTGCATTTATTTGTCTCGTGCCCGCATGCTGACCGGTGTTTGAATATTATGAATATTGTGAAATTGAAAAAAAGGAAATAGCGGTTAGGAAAGTATATCAATAGAAATATAGAGTTTGTCTTGTCATAAAAATCAAAAAATCTTATTTTTAAAATTGTTTTTTTATAATAAAAAAAAAAGTCTTGTGTTGTCTTTACTTTTATTATTTGTTACAAATATATGTATATATATATATATATATATATGAAAAATTCAAAAGTTTTGCTTTATTTCAAAATGTATATATCTTTATTTATGGCAAAAGTATTTATCTTGTTAAAGGTCTAGAAAAGTCCTTTCAGGCTCCCAGTTTTTCGAAAAAAAAAAAAAAAATCCAAAATATTTTCCGTTATTGACTTCTTTAGGAAGTTTTTATATATATATATACGAAAATTCAAAATTCACAAAAAATCGCATATATTTTTGTTTTTATCAGGATAAGTGTCGTTTGTTAAAATCTTATTAATAAATGTGCAGAATGAGCACGATTCCGAATGAACCCTTTTCAATCATGAATAAAATTCCCCTCCAATTGCGGCTCTGGTGGAATGATTTGGGCAAAGAGGGGCATGACGAAATCAAGAAGTATCTGAAAGGCCTCACGAGTTTGTTGGATATCAGGCCACGAGGAGATATCATAAGGGCACTAGTCCCCCACTGGGATCCTGCGCACAATGTCTTCCGCTTCTCAGATTTCGAACTTACCCCAACTTTAGAAGAAATAGCAGGGTATATCGGCAGCACTGAGACTCCTTTGAGGCACAAATATCTGATTGCTCCAAGAGCTGTAGCAGTACACCGGTTCCTGGACTCCTTAAAGATAGTCAGAACAGTTCATAACCCTGACTTGGCAAAAGGTTTTTGCAGCATGAGTTTCATATATCAAAGATATGGTCACATAGGAGGATTCGACAAGCCAGAAAACCAGTTGTGCAGCAAAGGTAATCGCCAGAAGTGGGAAGAACATAGACGAATTGCTTTCATGATAACTTTCTTAGGACTACTAGTATTCCCAAGAAAAGATGGGAATATTGACATAAAGATAGCAGGGGTCGTCAGTACGTTGCTCACACAGAGTGATAGTACGTTGGCGCCCATGATAGTATCTGATATATTCCGGGCACTCACTTCTTGCAAAGCCGGAGGAAGCTTTTTCGAGGGTTGCAATTTGTTGTTGCAAATGTGGATGATCGAACACCTATGTCACCGAGCCCAGTTTCTGAGCCATGGATCCGCTGGAAAGACCTGCATAGAGGAGTTCTATACCAGAGTTGATGAAACCTACCTACCAGAAGGAGTTGTAGCATGGACCTCATATTTCCATACCCTCAACGCCAGTCAAATACAGTGGGCGCTAGGATGGTTATCGATCGGCGAAGTCATATACATGCCAGCAGCCAGGCCCCATTTTCTCTTAATGGGACTTAAAAGTATTCAACCATACGCGCCGCATCGGGTTTTAAGGCAACTTGGGAGGTATCAGATAGTGCCGAAAGACGAGGATCTGAGCATCCAGGTAATCGAGATCAGTCCCGACGGCCAGTTTCCTGAAGCAAGGGTTCGTCAAATTTGGAGCCAATGTCAATACTTAGAAGCAAATACTTGTGTAATTGAATCGGGCAAAAGGGGAAGTTTCGCCCGGGTATCAGGCCTGGTACAAAGGGGAGACATCATCTGGAAGACCGACCAAAAGACCTCACCTGCAAGAATTTGCCAAATCTTCACAAGAACAGTGGGGCTGGTTGGCCAAAGAGCAGGAATATCTTGTCAAAGCAGGCAAACTGAAGCAACAAGTTCAGGATATGAAGTTTGAGTGCCAATTACAGTCTGCTGCCCACAAGGGAGAAAAGAACAAGTTAATCAGAGAAGGCGAGATCCTCAAAACTCAGATCCGGAGAATGAAAAAAGAGGCTAATAGCCAGCTAGGAAGCCGGGCAGATAAAAGATTGATAGCAGGGTTAAAAGATCAGGTTGCGGAATGCCAGGAAGATTTGGAAAAAGCCAGGGCCAGCACAGCAAAATTGCGAACCAAGTGGGCAAAGGGTGCGATGGCTCGGAGGCAGCGCCTGCAACAAGTCATAAGGGAGTATGAACTGAGCATCGGGACATTAAGGGAAACGAATGCCTCTCTTCGAGAAAGGATCCTCAAGCAAACACGAAATGCCCAAGACGACAGAAGGCAATATTACGATGCAATGACCAGAATGGAAAGGCAAATGGAGATGTTCCAGGATCAGCTTGCCAACAATGCGCAAACACTGGGATTGAAGAACCAACAGATAAGGCATTTGTTCACAGAAAGGGACAACATCCGGGGAAGGATTGATGAAATAGGGCATTACATCTACATGAAATGCTTGGCATATGAGCGAACACCTCGGAAGACCCTCCTTGTTTCCATCATGGGTTGCGTCCGCCGGATTATGAACGAATTGAAGAGCTTGCAAAGAGACCTTACACCTAGAGCCGCAAAAAGGCCGGATGATGCCTCACGGCCCCTTAAATTGGAGAATTAGTTTTGGTCAAGTCCTGTTTATTTGGCTTGGGTTGTTTTTCCATATGTTGTTTTCTTTTTCGTTAAACCGAGTTTGAAACCGTCGAGTTTGTACTATTGCTATTCCTTGCTTGATGTAATTTGTAATAGCAAAATTTTGAGAATGAATTCAATGATTTCACAAAAATTGTGTGTTTTTACTTTAAGGCAGAACTACGCCTGGTCTGATTCACGCGGGGACGTGATACGTAGGCAATCCCCATAAGATTCGACCGCTTTTAATAAATAAAGAAAAGAAAATGTAAATAAAATAAAACGCGGGGTTTCGCATAATACTCTAAAAAGAGACGAATGAACAAACCGGGATGACGCATGTGGTTTGAAGCAAAGCATGTAGAAACGGTTAACTGCCTAGGTGCATTGCATCCTCTATGTGTTATGATCAAATCTGTTAAGCTCTAACACTAACAAAGTTTGTTGTTGTCTGATACCAGACAGTTAGTTGTTAAAGAATTCTGGCAACACATTCATACCAAACCAGATCCAAAGGACCGGTAGCAACAAGCATGACCACTTCTGAGAATAGTAATGAGGAAGAAAGGCCAATGAGCCAGTTGCTAAAAGAGGCAATGGAAAAGATTGAAAGGATGGGACTAGAGATGCATGCAATGCAGCTAGCCCTGGCCAAAACGCAAAAGAGCCCTGAGACACTGGGACAGGTGCCGGAGTACCCTCACTCTGGCCCTTCCACAAGCCGCCCAAACCCCCTCTATCATCAAGAAAGAAGCCCTCATGATTCCCAAGCTCCACCACCCCATCAACCTCTCCCAACATCCAATATTCCCATTTTTGTGGGACCTGCATCAGCCCCTTTGCAGCGAACGACCAGTGAGCCATTGTTTCAGGCTCACGATACACAATACTATCCCCCTGAGCCTACCTTCCACGCACCGGAACCACAGGTTTACAATCCCCATTTGGAAGTACCGGCAGAGGTTGAGAAGCCGGTTAAGGCCCCTGAACAGGATGAAGTGTTAAGAAAGTTCAAAAGCCTGGAGCAATCCTTCAGAAACTTGCACGGGCTGGGCAATCAAGTCAGCGTGGCATACAAAGATCTGTGCCCTTTCCCAGATGTCCAACTCCCGGCTGGGTTCAAGATGCCCAAGTTTGATTTATATGAAGGGCACGGTGATCCCATGGCACATTTGCGGGGATTCTGTAGCAAAATGAGAGGGGCAGGAGGCAAGGATGAGCTTTTGATAGCTTACTTCGGCCAAAGTCTGAGCGGATCTGCACTGGAATGGTATACCAGGCAGGATTTCAGCAGGTGGTACACGTGGGATGATCTGGCACAGGCTTTTGCAGGTCATTTCCAGTACAATCTAGAGATAGTCCCTGACCGTCTCACGTTATTGAGAACTGGGAAGAAACCCGGGGAAAGTTTTCGCGAGTTCGGGTTCCGCTGGAGAGAACAAGCAGCTAGGGTCGATCCTCCCATGAGAGAGGGAGAGATGGTAGACTACTTTTTGCAGACATTGGATCCAACCTACTTTGGTCACTTGGTGACAACGGTTGGAAAATCTTTCAACGAGGTGGTCAAAATAGGGGTCATGATAGAAGAAGGTTTGAGGTCGGACAAGATCTTAAACTATTCGGCACTTAAGGCCACAACCCAGGCTATTCAAAGCGGCACGGGAGGTGCGCTAAGAAGAAAGAAAGAAGAGGTTGCCACGATCGAGGCAGGCAGTTGGCCCAGGGCTGGCAGGCCACACTACAACCAACCCAGGCCTCACAGGTCAAACTATCCATACAACCCACCACAAAATTTCTATCCACCTCGAGAACCACATTGTTCCGTACACCAAGCCCAGGTATACACTCAGCCTCCGGTTCGCCCACAATGGCGCGCACCGGCTCCCCAGAACATATATGCACCACCACAAAACACTTACCCTCCACCAAGGGCATATAGAAATCCTTCAGGGGCAGGTTTCCGGGGAAATCCAGATGCCAGAAATGACAGGTTGCGGAAACAAAGAACCTTCACCGAACTGGGAGAAACCTACACCGCTGTGTTCCACAAGCTGCGGCAATTAGGTTTGGTTAGTCCTGTCCATACTCGGGAACCAAATCCCCCGCCTCAGAATTTGGATCGTTCAATCAGTTGTGAATACTGTTCAGGGATGCTCGGGCACGATACCGAGAAGTGCTGGAAGTTAAGGCATGCCATACAGGATCTTATTGACAGCAATAAGATCGAGGTCCAGACACCAGAGGCTCCTAACATCAACCAAAACCCACTGCCAGCGCACCACGAAGCTCACATGATTGAGTTGGTGTGTGAGGGAGGCGAATTAAGAAAACCCTCACAAACAGTGATGATGATCCAAGCTGCCCCAAAAGAAGTCTTAACCAGGGGAGGAACAAATGTACAGTCGCAGGGAGAAGGTGTCAAGCCGGTAGTATTATGGGGGAAGAACCCGTCCGTCATAGCAAGCAAACCCGAGCCAAGCAAGTTGGCAATACCAGGGATCCTGCCCACACCGGCGGTCGTGTTGAGAGGGGTATGTAGAGAACGGGTAACCATAAAGCCGTTGGTCCAACTGCCAATGCTTGACAGCAGGGTTGTGCCCTGGAAATATGAAAAAGCAGTGGTGACGTACCAAGGAAAACAGGTGGAAGAAGTCAGTTGTGAAGCGCAAGGGTTGACTCGATCAGGTCGATGTTTTGCTCCGGCGGAGTTAAGAAAAACCAACCCAGTGGCAACCAAGAAGCCAGTGTCAGAAGAAGAGGCTGAAGACTTCCTGAGGAAGATGAAAGTACAAGACTATTCTGTGGTTGAGCAGCTGAGAAAAACACCTGCCCAGATCTCACTATTGTCATTACTCCTCCATTCCGAGGAACATCGTCGGGCCCTGTTAAAGATATTGAACGAGGCTCATGTACCCAGTGAGATTTCTGTAAACCACCTGGAAACCATTGCTAGCAAGATTTTCGAGGTGAACAGAGTGACATTCTCAGATGATGACCTGCCGGTGGAAGGTACGGAGCATAACAAAGCTCTATACCTAGCTGTCAAATGTGAAGACTCGGTGGTAACCCGAGTATTGGTGGATAACGGCTCAAGCGCCAATATTTGTCCATTATCCACCCTGGACCAGTTAAAGATTGACCGTGGAAGAATCCGGGAGAATAGCATCTGTGTCCGAGGGTTTGACGGAAACGGAACAGCCACTGTGGGGGATGTTGTACTTGAACTAACCATTGGCCCGGTCCTGTTTACCATGGAATTCCAGGTATTGGACGCCACGGTATCTTACAACCTGCTGTTAGGACGACCCTGGATTCACGCAGCTAAAGCGGTGCCTTCCACCCTACATCAGACAGTGAAGTTCGAGTGGGAAAGACAAGAGGTCGTGTTGCATGGCGAGGATACGACATGCACCATGGGCGGAACCATTGTGCCTTTCATAGAGACCACTGATGACAAGGGTCCCTGGGTCTACCAGATTCTCGATACAGGGTCGGCCAACAAAATTTCTGAAGGGGAAATCATCCCGCACCCTAGGGTGACTGCCGCAACAGTAATGATGGTATCAGAAATGCTGGGTAATGGGTTTGTGCCGGGAAAAGGCCTGGGAGTTGAACTTCAAGGGATAGTCCAACCTGTCTCCCTTCCTAAGAATCTGGAAACTTTCGGGTTGGGGTTCAAACCAACCGCAGCAGACAGGAAGCAAGCGCGAAAAATGAAGAAGAGGGTCTGGTTTCTGCCTAAACCAGTGCCACGCCTCTCAAGGTCTTTTGTTAAAGCTAGTGCCAAGGGGTCAGCGATCCCAAAGATTCGAGGACCTTTGATCGGAATAAATGAAGACCTCAATCAGAGTTTTGAAAGGCTATTTGCGGATGTCAGTATGGTGGAAGCTGGAGAGGGTTCCAGCAGAGCAGAGATACAATTCGTGGGGCCTAAGGCCAAGACCAACAATTGGACGGTTACTCCTCTTCCTGTCCGAGGGGAGTCTTGGTAGTAGGCTTTGATTAATGTTTTGTTTGTTTGTTTGTTTGATCGGATTATTCAAGGGTGTAATCCCAATTTTACTTTCGTTTTGTAAAAGCGTGAACCCTTTTTATCCTGCAAATTTAATAAAGTTCTTTTCTTTTGTCCCATTTTAATTTCTTGTTTTGTTCTTTTTCTTTCTGAACAGTTCTCTTTTTACTGGTCCTAATGGCATGGCATGCACAGCGGATCTTCGACCTAGTCTAATAAATCAATCTGAATCTGACTCAACAATGCAAGAGGTCGTTTGTGATAATGAATCCGAATGTGACGAAGGGGAAGCCTTCGAAGAAATAAATCGAGAACTGTGCCAATTTGAAGAGAAACCCAAGCCTAACCTAAATGACACTGAGGCTGTGAACCTAGGAGACGCTGATAACATCCAAGAGACCAAAATTAGCATCCACATTGAGCCAAATGTCAAAGCAGAATTGATCAAAACTCTCAGGGAATTCAAAGATGTTTTTGCATGGTCATATGATGATATGCCTGGATTGAGCACCAATTTAGTGGTTCACAAATTGCCCACTGACCCGGCATACCCTCCGGTCAAGCAAAAACTAAGGAAATTTAAAACAGAAATGAGTGTAAAGATCAAAGAAGAAGTGATTAAGCAATTACAATCGAAGGTCATTCGGGTCACTCGGTATCCCGAGTGGTTGGCCAATGTGGTACCAGTCCCAAAGAAGGATGGAAAAATCAGGGTGTGCGTCGACTACCGCAACCTCAACAAAGCAAGTCCCAAGGACAATTTCCCGTTACCCAATATTCATATCCTGATCGATAATTGCGCTGGGCGCGAGATCGGATCCTTTGTAGATTGCTATGCAGGTTATCATCAGATCCTAATGGATGAGGAGGATGCTGAGAAGACAGCATTTATTACGCCATGGGGAACCTACTGCTATCGGGTAATGCCGTTCGGTTTAAAGAACGCTGGGGCAACGTACATGCGAGCAATGACTGCTGTGTTTCATGACATGATACACAAAGAAATTGAGGTGTACGTCGATGATGTGATCATCAAATCTTGGCGTCAGGAGGACCATGTGACAGACCTAAGGAGATTTTTCCAAAGACTCCGGAGGTATGATATCAAGCTTAACCCGGCCAAATGCGCATTCGGGGTTCCATCAGGAAAGTTGCTAGGATTCATCGTCAGTCGACGGGGGATTGAGTTAGACCCATCCAAAATTGAATCCATCCGAGACTTGCCACCGCCAAGGAACAAAACAGAGGTAATGAGTTTGCTGGGTAGACTCAATTACATCAGCAGGTTCATCGCTCAACTCACAGCAACTTGTGAGCCCATATTTCGGCTACTGAGAAAGGATGCTGCAGAAGGTTGGACGACAGAGTGTCAAGAGGCTTTCGACCAAATCAAAGGGTATCTGTCTAATCCGCCCGTATTGGTCCCGCCTAAGCCCGGGAAGCCCCTAATCCTTTACCTGACGGTCTTGGAAAATTCATTTGGTTGTGTACTGGGGCAACATGATGACACAGGGAGGAAGGAGCAGGCCATCTACTATCTTAGCAAGAAATTCACAGTGCATGAGGTCAAGTACACTCAACTCGAGAAAACATGCTGCGCCCTAACTTGGGTAGCTCAGAAGTTGAAACACTACCTGTCTTCATATACTACTTATCTCATATCCCGCTTGGACCCATTGAAGTATATCTTTCAGAAACCTATGCCCACGGGGAGGTTGGCAAAATGGCAAATTCTGCTCACAGAGTTTGATATCATCTATGTGACGAGGACGGCCATGAAAGCCCAGGCGCTGGCAGACCATTTGGCAGAGAATCCCGTTGATGAAAAATACGAGCCCTTAAGAACGTATTTTCCTGACGAAGAGGTGATGCATACGAATGAGTTGGAATTACCCGAGGAACCGGGTTGGAAGCTTTTCTTCGATGGAGCTGCAAACGCAAAAGGGGTTGGAATAGGAGCAGTACTCATTTCTGAAACAGGACGGCATTATCCTGTTACGGCTCAACTACGCTTCTATTGCACCAACAATATGGCCGAATATGAAGCTTGCATTCTGGGTCTGCGCTTGGCTGCTGACATGGGTGTCCAAGACGTCTTGGTCTTGGGAGACTCGGACCTCTTGGTACATCAAATTCAGGGTGAATGGGAAACACGAGATCTAAAGCTCATACCATACCGACAATGCTTGCATGATCTGAGCAAGAAATTTCGATCGGTAAAGTTCAAACATATCCCGAGAGTTCACAATGAGGTTGCAGATGCCTTGGCCACCTTGGCATCAATGCTGCACCACCCTGACAAAATGTATGTTGATCCTCTACACATCCAGGTCCGTGATCAGCACGCCTACTGCAATGCCATAGAAGAAGAAGCGGATGGCGAACCCTGGTTTCATGATATCAAAGAATACCTCAGGATGGGGATATATCCAGAACATGCCTCTGGAGACCAAAAAAGAGCCCTTCGGCGGTTGTCGAATGGTTTCTTCCTCAGTGGAGGGGTATTGTACAAAAGAACCCCGGATTTGGGATTGTTGAGATGCATAGATGCCGGGCGGGCAACGACGGTTATGGCAGAAGTACATGCTGGAGTTTGCGGGCCCCACATGAGTGGATATGTATTGGCAAGAAAAATCCTTCGAACGGGGTGTTATTGGCTCACCATGGAACACGACTGTATCACTTTCGTGAGGAAATGCCATCAGTGCCAAATACATGGAGACTTGATTCACTCTCCGCCAACAGAATTGCATACGATGTCAGCACCCTGGCCGTTTGTAGCATGGGGCATGGATGTCATTGGGCCCATCGAGCCAGCAGCATCCAACGGTCATAGGTTCATTCTAGTGACCATCGATTACTTCACCAAATGGGTTGAGGCTAAAACCTTCAAATCGGTAACTAAGAAGGCAGTGGTGGACTTTGTTCACTCCCATATCATCTGCAGATTTGGGATCCCAAAGGTGATCATCACGGATAACGGTGCGAATCTTAATAGCAGCTTGATGAGAGAGGTATGCCAACAATTCAAGATTACACACCGCAATTCCACCCCATATCGTCCTAAGGCAAATGGAGCAGTCGAAGCAGCCAATAAGAATATCAAGAAGATACTGCGAAAAATGGTGGAAGGGTCCAGACAGTGGCACGAGAAATTACCCTTTGCTTTATTGGGGTACCGCACTACCGTCCGGACCTCCATAGGCACAACTCCTTACTTTGTTGGTATACGGAACTGAGGCCGTGATACCAGCGGAGGTCGAAATTCCGTCCCTCCGAATTGTCACTGAAGCTGGGATTGATGATGATGAATGGGTAAAAGCTCGATTGGAACAGTTGAGCCTGATAGATGAGAAAAGATTGGCAGCAGTATGCCATGGTCAACTGTATCAGAAGAGAATGGCAAGAGCATATAACAAGAAGGTGCGCCCCAGGAAGTTTGAGGTAGGGCAGCAGGTGTTAAAGAAGATCCTCCCACATCAGGTCGAAGCAAAAGGCAAATTCGCCCCAAATTGGCAAGGGCCTTATATCGTGACCAGAGTATTGTCCAACGGCGCTCTGTGTTTGACAGATATCGAGGGTAGATGTGTCGACATGGCTATCAATTCAGATGCAGTCAAGAGATATTATGCATAATTTCTTTAATTATGGCAATTGTTGGTTTATTTGTTTGTATTTGGCATTTATTGGATAATGAGATGACGGAGGCAATTCTTTCTTCTATCCAAACACTTTTAACCCTTGCTTCCCCCTTTGAGCCTTAAGTAATTCTTTCATACCCCTCTTTTGGAATCACTAATGGAAAAGATACGAAAAAGGGAAAAGAAACGAAAGGAAAAGAAAGAGAAAAGAAAAGAAAAAGAAAAGAAAAAAAAAAGAAGATGAAATCATAAAGAAATACAAAACCGTGGGAACTACGTTTGACCTGATTCCTCAAAGAGGATACGTAGGCGCCTCACGGCTCGGTCATAGTATGCATCATAATAAATATAGGATGCATAATGTACATAGTGTGCATAATAGACACAGCGTGCGTAACGCACGTAGCACAACATAAGAGTAAAAAATAAATAAATTCCCCAAGCAAGAAAACTGGGGCAGAAGTTATGTTTTAAGTTCCAACAAAGGTTTGATTCCAAAAAGTTGTAGCACATCACCCCTCAAGTTGTTTTCATTTTTTAGCCTTCTTTCAATCCCACACCAAAACCAACATCGACATCCAAAAGACCTCCCGATCAATGTTCGAGAGATGCCAAATCCGGCAAATAAGGCCGAGAATAATACACCGATCCCCAGCAAAGAAAAGGATCGTAAGACTGGGAATGAGTTGATAGTCAAAAGAATCCCCGGAAGAGAGGGTCGTATCTACAACACCCCGATTCCTCGAAAGAAATAAAATGAGAGAGTCTCATCGGTGAAAACCTTCGCAGGCACCGAGAGGCGATGTAAGATGAGGGATATGAAATGAGAGAGTCTTATTGGTGAAAACCTTCATAGGCACCATAAGGCGCCGGGAGATGAGAGAAAAGAGAGAGTCTCATTAGTGAAAACCCCTCGAAGGGCACTGTGAGGCGGCAAGACAGATCAGCAAAGCTACCACATACGAAACGAAGTGAACACTCCTTTATCATCCCCAGCAAGTCAGACCATCGGGCGAATCGATTGATACAAATAGACTGGGTCGGGAATCTATGGTGCATGTCATGATCACGGGGACCAGTTGTGTCATCCAGATAAGTTCTTTTGATTGTCTCCTCCCACAAAATATTGGTTCAGAAAGATTTTCTCTTTTCCATATCTTTATTTCTTTTCCTAAAATGTGTCTTTAAAGGATTTGTCGAAGCTTACTACCAGAAACCGAAGGGGAATTCACCCAATGCAGGGTAATACAAACAGTCTTAAAAGGCCGGCCCCAGGCAATGCAGGGATTGTGCTCGGAAATGTTGGAAGAAGTAAGCTCCAAAAGGGAGTGGTTTCGGGAGTTAGAAGCAGACTCCCACATCATGTGTTTTAAAAGAAAGCAGAAAAGGGGATAAATTGAAAACCAATCCCCAGCAGGCTAGAGACCCCAACAGGCAACTTTGCCCGCCAACCAATTATGGGGACAAAGAGCAAGAAAAGGAAGAAAGAAAAATTGCTCGCCAGAAAGGCACCCTCTACCACCACGATTAAAACTGATTAAATCCTTTTGTCTGCTGCAGGAAAACAAAGGATTGATGATGGCTGCAAGATGCACCGCCATGGAAGTCACCAAAAACCGGGGCAGAAAATTTCTGCCGATTGTCGAAAATTTTCTCGGAAGAACGGGGAAACAATTTCAATACTTTTAAGTTCTAGGTCGCCCACCAGTATAATGCGGGAATACATTTAAGTTCTAGGTCGCCCACCAGTATAATGCGGGAATACTTTTAAGTTCTAGGTCGCCCACCAGTATAATGCGGGAATACTTTTAAGTTCTAGGTCGCCCACCAGTATAATGCGGGAATACTTTTAAGTTCTAGGTCGCCCACCAGTATAATGCGGGAATACATTTTAAGTTCTAGGTCGCCCACCAGTATAATGCGGGAATACATTTAAGTTCTAGGTCGCCCACCAGTATAATGCGGGAATACTTTTAAGTTCTAGGTCGCCCACCAGTATAATGCGGGAATACATTTAAGTTCTAGGTCGCCCACCAGTATAATGCGGGAATACTTTTAAGTTCTAGGTCGCCCACCAGTATAATGCGGGAATAATTTTAAGTTCTAGGTCGCCCACCAGTATAATGCGGGAATACATTTAAGTTCTAGGTCGCCCACCAGTATAATGCGGGAATACTTTTAAGTTCTAGGTCGCCCACCAGTATAATGCGGGAATACTTTTAAGTTCTAGGTCGCCCACCAGTATAATGCGGGAATACTTTTAAGTTCTAGGTCGCCCACCAGTATAATGCGGGAATACATTTTAAGTTCTAGGTCGCCCACCAGTATAATGCGGGAATACATTTAAGTTCTAGGTCGCCCACCAGTATAATGCGGGAATACTTTTAAGTTCTAGGTCGCCCACCAGTATAATGCGGGAATACATTTAAGTTCTAGGTCGCCCACCAGTATAATGCGGGAATACTTTTAAGTTCTAGGTCGCCCACCAGTATAATGCGGGAATACTTTTAAGTTCTAGGTCGCCCACCAGTATAATGCGGGAATACATTTTAAGTTCTAGGTCGCCCACCAGTATAATGCGGGAATACATTTAAGTTCTAGGTCGCCCAGCAGTATAATGCGGGAATACTTTTAAGTTCTAGGTCGCCCACCAGTATAATGCGGGAATACTTTTAAGTTCTAGGTCGCCCACCAGTATAATGCGGGAATACTTTTAAGTTCTAGGTCGCCCACCAGTATAATGCGGGAATACATTTTAAGTTCTAGGTCGCCCACCAGTATAATGCGGGAATACATTTAAGTTCTAGGTCGCCCACCAGTATAATGCGGGAATACTTTTAAGTTCTAGGTCGCCCACCAGTATAATGCGGGAATACATTTAAGTTCTAGGTCGCCCACCAGTATAATGCGGGAATACTTTTAAGTTCTAGGTCGCCCACCAGTATAATGCGGGAATACTTTTAAGTTCTAGGTCGCCCACCAGTATAATGCGGGAATACATTTTAAGTTCTAGGTCGCCCACCAGTATAATGCGGGAATACATTTAAGTTCTAGGTCGCCCAGCAGTATAATGCGGGAATACTTTTAAGTTCTAGGTCGCCCACCAGTATAATGCGGGAATACTTTTAAGTTCTAGGTCGCCCACCAGTATAATGCGGGAATACTTTTAAGTTCTAGGTCGCCCACCAGTATAATGCGGGAATACATTTTAAGTTCTAGGTCGCCCACCAGTATAATGCGGGAATACTTTTAAGTTCTAGGTCGCCCACCAGTATAATGCGGGAATACTTTTAAGTTCTAGGTCGCCCACCAGTATAATGCGGGAATACTTTTAAGTTCTAGGTCGCCCACCAGTATAATGCGGGAATACTCTTAAGTTCTAGGTCGCCCACCAGTATAATGCGGGAATACTTTTAAGTTCTAGGTCGCCCACCAGTATAATGCGGGAATACTTTTAAGTTCTAGGTCGCCCACCAGTATAATGCGGGAATACTTTTAAGTTCTAGGTCGCCCACCAGTATAATGCGGGAATACTTTTAAGTTCTAGGTCGCCCACCAGTATAATGCGGGAATACATTTTAAGTTCTAGGTCGCCCACCAGTATAATGCGGGAATACATTTAAGTTCTAGGTCGCCCACCAGTATAATGCGGGAATACTTTTAAGTTCTAGGTCGCCCACCAGTATAATGCGGGAATACATTTAAGTTCTAGGTCGCCCACCAGTATAATGCGGGAATACTTTTAAGTTCTAGGTCGCCCACCAGTATAATGCGGGAATACTTTTAAGTTCTAGGTCGCCCACCAGTATAATGCGGGAATACATTTTAAGTTCTAGGTCGCCCACCAGTATAATGCGGGAATACATTTAAGTTCTAGGTCGCCCACCAGTATAATGCGGGAATACTTTTAAGTTCTAGGTCGCCCACCAGTATAATGCGGGAATACTTTTAAGTTCTAGGTCGCCCACCAGTATAATGCGGGAATACTTTTAAGTTCTAGGTCGCCCACCAGTATAATGCGGGAATACATTTTAAGTTCTAGGTCGCCCACCAGTATAATGCGGGAATACTTTTAAGTTCTAGGTCGCCCACCAGTATAATGCGGGAATACTTTTAAGTTCTAGGTCGCCCACCAGTATAATGCGGGAATACTTTTAAGTTCTAGGTCGCCCACCAGTATAATGCGGGAATACTCTTAAGTTCTAGGTCGCCCACCAGTATAATGCGGGAATACTTTTAAGTTCTAGGTCGTCCACCAGTATAATGCGGGAATACTTTTAAGTTCTAGGTCGCCCACCAGTATAATGCGGGAATACTTTTAAGTTCTAGGTCGCCCACCAGTATAATGCGGGAATACATTTAGCTCTAGATTTTGGAATCAGTCACCCCACCTGAAGACAGAAGGTTACAACAGAGATCCCCAAACGGGAAAACAATAAAATCCCCAGCACCAAGAAGCAGACAACTGCAGAGGCAAGCGCGCAATTCAAAAGGAAAAGGGACGCATCTCAAAAGAAGCAGTTTGGGAGCGTTGTAGCATGCCCAGCATGACAATACTGATGAAGAGCCATACCACTGAAGAAACCATTGGAAGATCTAAAGAAGAAAGCCGTGTCCCCAGCAAATCAAGCAAAGTGACGAGAACTGACATTCAGAAAAGGTGAAGGACCAGCATCATCGCCAAGTTCACAAAATAAAGGCGTCGGAGGAAAGCATCAGCCGACAAGAAAGCAAGGCAACAAGAGCAAGTTGAAGATGGATGAAGTTTCAGGATCCTCAGTTTAACTTAGCTTCTTGTTTTCCTTTTAGAGCAATGTAATAGGGAGATCGGTTGAGCAGTAGCATCCTACAGCAACATACAACAGCGCACAACAAACACTACAGTCACACGGTAGTCCCAGCTACCAAAATTTCCCGAACTACATTGACCTGATTCCTGTTCAGCCCAGGATATGTAGGAAACCTCTGAAGCAAAGGTTCGGTCAAATCTTTTTCAAAAAATGAACGCTTCACACGGAGTATTCGGACGGGCAAAAATCGCTCGCTTTATCTTTGCGCGAAGACCCTTCGTGTCTTCGTGCAAAGAGGGGCAGCTGTAAGCACGTGATTTTTGCTTCACGGACAATCGCTCCAAAAGAAAATAAAAATAGTGGCAAAAGGCTTCGCTATACAATTTTTCGATCTTTCCGTGACATGTGTTGTTAGTCGTTTGTGAGTCTGCCCATTTTGCATCCAGTCACTATCAAACAAAATACAAAACTATGTGTCGGTAAAAGAAAATTCAAAATGTATATATATATGTGTGCATCGTTCGTTCTAGGTTATTAGTTAACTTACTTAAATATTTTTGTGATAATGGTGTTAAAATGTTACATTGTTGTTTAGTTTTAATCTCGTTGTTTTATTATCTATTATTTTTATTTTTTGTTTGTTTTGTTTTAAAAGAAAAATGAAAAAAAATAATAATAATAAAGAAAGCAAAAGAGTGAAAAAAACCGGTTTGGGCCAAAGAAAAAGTGAAACGAAGCAGGCCCAAACCAGCACCAAAACCCAGTCCAAATCAGGCTGCCCCAACAGGACCCCCAAAACGACGTCGCATCAGTACCCCTGATTAGAACCATTGATCTGACTCAAACGAACGGTCCCGATCAGGCCACTCGTTCGACCCCAAACGACGTCGTCTAAGGAAGGTGATCTGAGCCGTCCAACCCCTTGATCCAACGGACCTAGGCCATTCCCCTAAACCCGCCCAGTTTTGACCCGATCCAACCTTACCCGTTCTCACCCACTACCAAAACACAAACGACACCGTTTTCCCTAAGTGAATAGATCCTGGCCATAGGTCTCGTTTGATCCAACGGCCAGGATCTAAGCCCCTAGATCGTATATAAGCCTAACCCCTTACCCCCACGCCCCAAACCAAACCCCCCTAGCCCCACTGTTCACCTTCGTCCCCGAACCCCCCCCTCTCAAAACCTAAGAAACCTTAGGTTCCTCCCCTGTAACCCCAGCCACTCGGATTCCGATGACCACCAAAATAACATCCCCGATGCACCCAGCCACCCTGAACACGAATCCGTTAACCGCTCACCTCGAATCAACCTGTAGCCTCTCGAATCTTCAAACGAAGAATCGAGCAAAAACTAGATCTACACCGATTGACCCCAAACTCACACCACAGCCCCTCCTGACCTCCCTCACCCCCTGAGTGGCTTTGGTTCCGTTCGAATCTGACTAGAATTGAACGGTTCCCAAATCGAACCTCAAGAGCCCTAGGATTCAGATCTATGGGTTTTGTTCGAATCAGTGGCAGGATCAGGGTCTAGCAGACTTTTACCAAAGTGTTCTCAGTTGAGAACACTTCGGTTAAAGTCCATTAGACCCCAAAATCACCTGGCCCGAGTTCGAATTTGAATCGATCTTAGTTTCATTTTTCTGAGGTATTTTTCCTTTTTCTTTTGCCCTCCTAAAATCTATCTGTCGTTCGTATTCTAGTTTGTTTGTTCCGCGACTCATCTGTCCATGTGTGTACGTTTTAAGTTAATAATGAGTTGGTTGTTGGTTTATTGGTTGTTTGCTGTGTATTATAGCTTGTATAGTCATCTAAATAAGCGTCGTCAACTGAATTCACTTGAAAGGTGTCATAGCTTGTGTAGTCATCTAAATGAGTCTACATTTCAGTATTGATTACTATGCCTGTTTCTTGTTGGCGTTACTTGTATCGGCATGACCAACTTGTACCCTTTAATTGACACCCTGTTTGCTGAAAGTTTGAATCATTGCCTGAATTTGGGCAGAGAACTGGCAATTAACTTCAGAAATCTAACAAATCAGCCTGAAAACAGTTTGAGTTTAATTAGCTAGTAGTCAAGTATTGGCTGAAATTAGTGAGGTCTATATACTAACTATTAAGAGTTAGGGTAATACAGTAATATGCAAAGTGTAAGGGTAATCTTGGCATAAGGCAGGGTCTGATTAGGGGATAATTTCAGAATGTGTCAAGTGGTAATTAAAATAGGATTAAATTAATGCTAATGGGGGACCAGACCTAAGAGTATGGGAATTAATTGAATACTTAACTAAACCCATAACCCTTGATTAGAGTAATATAGACAGGGCATGGGGGCTGTTTAAGGATTCCAAGAAAGATGCCTTTAGGCATGGGGAGTTAAGGGGTATGGGCAGTCTGCAAGTAGGAGGGAGGCAGCTTAGCTGCCCTTGGTCATATGGCTTATAAATAGGCCATTTGATAACTAAAAGGGGGCTGGACTTTTAGTCTTCAGAAAAAAAAAGAGAGAAAAGGCTGGAATTTTTAGTTTAAAAGCTGAAACTTTTAGTCTAAAAAGTTTTACTGAGTTTAAAGAAAGCTGAATAACATAAGTTAGTTCCCAAATAGATTGTAACCAAACACTGCCTGAAAGTTGTATAAGAGTGCCTATTGGTCAAGCTGTCTTGGCCAAGTTCTGTTGCTTGCATTGACTGAGTTGTTGTGGTTGTTGAATTGGTGGTTTTGCTGCATCTGAACCCTCAGTTATTGCTGCTATTTCTTTACTATTTCCTGGGACTACTGGCTTGGCACTCGGCTATTTGTTAGTCTTTGTATTCTGGGAGATCACTGTTGGTTGTCTGTGGCTGTGGAAGACACTTGGTTCAGTTGGTTGTTGCTGTGTTTGTTGTGTATCTGTTTGCTGCTGTATTTACTGCATACTGCCCAGCTGATCACTTCCTTCTTCTTTTGTCTCTCTATACCAGGTACATGACTAATACTCTGTCAAATGTAATTGGAAAGTTGAGCATGAATACAAAAGAAAAGACCTGAAGAGTGACTTTTATACATAAATTGTTACATTAGATATCATGTACTGTATAATAATTTTCATTCCTGTTTTGACAATGGAAGTAGCATGTATGCCCAGTATATATCAATGTAGATTAGCTGAATGTTAGTTTATATATGTATGTTGTTAGGTGAAAACATTCCCAATATAATAGGTTGTATCTTAGATTTAGTTTAACTGTGTAGTATATTCTTTAATGTAGGCCAAGCATGAAAACTATCCCCTACTAGTTAATTTCTTTCCCTTTAATAGGCGATCCCTTCATACCACGCCAATAGAACCCAGAACGAGTTCACGGCCTCAACCTCACAAGGGTCGAGCCCAGGTCGAAGACAGACCAGGCAGGCCCGCATCGAACGAGCAGTGGCCCAGGTCTGGCCAACCGCGCGTGGGCTGGATTTGGGCCCATGATTATTCGTTTGGCCGACTGTGCACGCAGCTTCGGTCCTGATTTTGAAGCATTTCCTAATCACATTACAAACAACTTGCAAGCATGTAATTAATTAGGACTATCTACTGTTTTCAATTGATAGAGACGAATACGACAAGAAACGTAGTTGCTATAGGATATCCTTTAAAAAATAAGAACGAGATGAGCCTCGACGAAAATAAACAAAACGCGCAGATGCGGGGCCCTTGTGAAATGTATATTATTGAAGCATTTAGTTTCCGGGACGGGTTGTTTAGCAAATCTCACAACCCTCCTAAAATAACAATACGTTAGTCTCTTTAGGATGCGCTTTAATAAGCCTTACCTTCTTAAAAACTCGGGTGCACATTTATGTGACCCAAATCCAAATCTCGACGGATTCGAAATGTATTTCTAATCACGGGTGCATTGATTGTGACGTGATCCGAGAGGCATATCCATGACGTCGCTAATTCCTTTTAAAAGTAGAACGAGACGAGCCTCGTCAAAAATAAAAAATGTACACAGCCACGGGGCTCTCCAACTATATATATATTAAAACACTTAGAATTCGGGACAGGTCATTTAGCGAATTTTACGGCCCTCCCCAAAACAACCATGCGTTAGTTGCTTTAGGCGCGCCTTAAATAATTTATTTTCCTTAATTCGGGTGCACATTTATGTGACCCAAATCCAAATCTCAACCGAGTCGAGATATATCAATAACCACGGGTGCATTGATGTAACGTGGTTCGAGATATGTTTTCACGACGTTGCAAGTCCTATAAAAATAACAGTGAACGATAAAAGCGGATAAAAGATAAAATTGGCACATAGGTTCATAATTGTATTAAAAATCAGATAAATAAGCCGAATATAACAGTTGAGCGACCGTGCTAGAACCACGGAACTCGGGAATGCCTAACACCTTCTCCCGGGTTAACAGAATTCCTTATCCGGATTTCTGGTACGCAGACTGTAATATAGAGTCATTATTTTCCTCGATTCGGGATTAAAATTGGTGACTTGGGACACCCTAAATCTCCCAAGTGGCGACTCTGAAATAAACAAATAAATCCCCTTTCGATTGTCCTTTAATTGGGAAAAACTCCCATGCGCCCCGCGGGCGCGGAAAAAGGAGGTGTGACAATAATAATAATAAGTACAACTTTGAATATCCATTGGAAGCCTTCCCAAACCCGGTGACACAAGTGTATGAGCAATCTAGAGAATATACAAAACCACTACGGCTACTGTCTCAAATAAAATAGACAGAAACAATAATATGATAAGAGGGAGACTTTGGGTGCTGCAGATCGAATCTTGAAAGCAGCTCACCACTAAGTTTACGTGTAATACGTCTATGTTCCCATATGACCACTGGAAATACTTGTCTCAGTACCTGCACAATAAGTCCATAACTATTGTATGAGTACGAAAATCAATGCGTACCTAGTAAGTATCCAGCCTAACCTCGAAGAAGTAGTGACGAGGGATCAACTTGATGCTTACTAGTAGTCAAAATAATAAAATACATAAAGTAGACAGGTATGAAACGCGACAAGTAGCAACGAGACACATAAGCTTTAATAATAAATTTTCAAACATGGATTATTACAAAATCACAAAGATGCCATAACCGACCTCAAAGACATAAAATTAACTGATACCAATACCAAATCAAATCTTAATAATATGCACGAGTTTGCCAAGGCCAATGGTCCGATCCCATAGGAATAGTATTACACAATACTGTCGAGGTGAACGGGCCCGATCCCATAAGAATAACTCATAGTACTGCTGAGATGAACAACCCCTCCCATAAGAGTAAGTTACAACAATGCTGAGGTAAACAACCCGATCACATAAGAATAATTTACAACAGTGCTGAGGCGAACGGTCTGATCCAATAAGAATAGTTTATAATCCTTCTGGGGCGCCCAACCTGATCCCATAAGAATAGATAAACTTGCTTACTCATGAAAAATACATGTGAGTCGAGAAGACATAGAACTACCATTCATTAATATTTCACAATTTCCAAAGTAAGAATCTCGGTAATTATTTTTATTCCAGTCCCAATCTCAGTCATAAATTTAAGAAATCAAACAAACAAGATTAATTCAAATAGCACATTTAAAGCATGACTGGATCTTGTCACCTCGTGTGTATGTAGCACCCACAACAAGTAGCACACAACAATTAATACACCTACAAGAATAATTCTCTCTTACAAGATTAGGCAAGAGACTTACCTCGCTTACAATCTTATTACTTTGCTCTTAAACCTCACTAGTAGCCTCAAATCAACACCGAGCAATCTGAAACTAGTCAAAGGTCATGCAAACTAATCAATATATGTTCAACAGTTTATAATTTAACTCTTAGAGTAATTTTCAATCCCGCTTGGAAAGTTAACAAAAGTCAACTCCGGGCCCACGTGCCCGGATTTTTGAATTTTTCAAAGATAAACGTTACTCGTGAAATCATGAACTCAAATATATAATTTATTTCTAATTTCATAATCGATTTTGTAGTCAAATCTCATTTTAACCAAGTCCTAGTTTCTTCAACGAAAATCCCAAAATTCCACAATTTTATATTAAAATCTACCCATAATCCATGTATTTAACTCATAATTGGTAGAAATCACTTACCTTGTGATGTTTGAATAAAATCCTCCTCAAAAGATCTCTCAAATTCGTTCAATCTAAGTGAATATATGAGAGAAATGGGCTAAGTCCCGAAATAAAACACAATCTACTCAAGTGGTCCTTCTTCGCATTCGCAAAAATTCTCTCAGGATCACTCATGAGAGCAAAACACAGCACGAAACTGATGCTCGTTAGCCAAAGAAAGTATAGTTTAATTATCGTCTCCATAGGGATTGGATTTTAAACAAGTCTCTAGTAATTTCCGAAATCAAAACTTGATTTGGAATGATTACTAACTACGATTAACCACTAAAGTAAAGCAATTGACAATTCACTGCAAAGAATTAGAGATCAGCAGAGTTGGTTTCTTATCAATTTAAGAAATAAGGGTTTTGACGTGATAGGTGCAAGACTGCTATTTTGGATATGATGCTATTATATTTCACTCTTGAGGTTCTATTGATTCTCACGAATTCAACAGAAATTTAGCTTTTACTCTTATTCACACTCCTCTCTCGATTAAATCTAAATCTTTTAGATAAACTAATGTGAAGCACGATGAAACTTGCAAGAATCTATTGGTAGGAGTGATCTAAGAGAAACTTCTCGCAAATATTTCTCAATCTTAATTTAAACGGTAACTCAAAAAGCTTGCTCGATTACTTCAAAGAATCACCAAAATAAACTAAGGCATACACTGCAATAATATTCAACAAGAGTTCCTCTTTCGATTAAACATTATAAAGAATAAAATCATTACTATATTAAAGCTCCTCCAATAAATTCAAGCAATTAAACCATAGTCAAATCCATAAACAAAAATCAAGTCACAAAATCATATCAAACCCTAAGGTAAAGTACTCCATAGATATGAAGAAAGGCATCACTAATAGAATTAAAGAGTAAGAAAATATCAATCTAACGTTACATTCCAAACTCCCGTATTGAATAGATGTGTCTTGTAGCCTCCAATTCTCTTCAAAAGCTTCCAAGGTCAAAAGTCCTCTAAAAATTGTATTTTGGCATATTTATACCATGTAGGAACGAGCCCGGACAAAACTATCCCTTTCAAGCCGAAGTAGAAGAAATACTTTGTAAGAATTTGCACATGCGCGGCGTATGGCGCGCTGCCCCATGTGGTGTGCTTGTTGAGAACTTTAGAGACTTAGTTCTTACACTTTGCAAAAAATTTCCGATAGAAGCCCGCGCGCCGCGGTAATGCATTTGTTCCAAAGTAATTTTTTTCTCACTTTTTGTCACGACCAAATCGGTTATTTTGCTTTTTAGAACCTCGTTCCCCTAAATAAGACTTCCGATACTTGCTTTTACTGATTTATGACTTGCTGGGATGATTATTTCGGGATTTGGAATAGTTCGGGTTGAAATCGGTGCATTTGGTTACTTAAGGTTGTCTTCAAAAGGCCAAGTTTGACTTCGGTCAATATTTTGAGTAAACGATCTCAGAATCGTGATTTGACGGTTTCAATAGGTTCGTATGATGATTTCGGACTTGAGTGTATATCCGGATTAGGTTTTGAATGATTCGGGAGAATTTTAGCGCCTAATGGTGAAAGTTTGTTCTTGAAGAACTTTGAAGTTCTTTTAAATTTGGTTTGGAGCGGGTTTTGGAGATATCGAGGTCCAAACAGAATTATGAGACCGGGAATAGTTATGTGATGTCATTTAAGACTTGCATACAAAATTTGGTGTCATTCCGAGCAGTATAAGTATGTTTCGGCACATTGGAAGTAAATTGAAGAACATGAAGTTCATAAGTTTGATTCACATAGTTTTAGGGTGTGATTCTTAGTTTTAATATTGTTTCGGGTGCTCTGACAGTTCGAGAGAGACCGTTTTATGATTTCAAACTTGCTGGTATATTCGGGCGGGGTCCCGGTGGCCCCGAGCGTTAATCGGACGAGGCCCAAACCAAGTTGAAAGTTGGTGCAAGAGTTGAACCCCCAATTGTTGTCATAACCGCACCTACGTTTGGTCAGCCGCAGGTGCGAGCTCGCAGGTGCGGGCCAAGCACCGCCAGAAGTGGCCAAGGAAGGGCAACCCAAGCTCCCCCGATGCGGCTCCCTTTCCGCAGAAGCAGGACCGCATGAGTGGGAGCCCGTCCGCAGAAGCAACCCCCAGCCGGCCTAGTCACCTCCACGGAAGCGTGAACGCAGATGTTGTCAACGCACCACAGGTGCGAAAATCGTTGGAGCAATGCACTTCATTTAAAAAGGGACTTAGGCATTTTTGACTCATTTCACTCCATTGTTGGGTGATTTTTGGAGCTTCTTGAAAGGGATTTTCATCTAACTTTTAGAGGTAAGTAATTTCTACCATATGTGAGTTAAGTACATAGATTATGGGTAGATTAACATGTATAAAATTGTGAAAATCATGGGTTTAGAGGAAAACCTAGGGTTTTATTAAAAATGAAATTCTACCACGAAAATAATTATGAAACTTAGTGAAAATTATATATTATGTTCCTTAGGTCATGGGTAACAACTTCCTTTGAAATTTTTTGGAATCGGGGCACGTGGGGGGGGGGGGGGAAGGAGGGTGAATTTTAGGAATCTTGCCTTTGGGGTTAGGCAATCACTTTAATAGTTAGAATATGAAGTTTTGAATCTATAATGATTGGTTTCTACACTATTTGAATATTTTTGGCTTATTCGGCTTCAGAGTGTTTGAGCGCATTCTTGAGTTTGGAAGTATGCCTTGAGACGAGGTAGGTCTCTTTTTTAACCTTGTAAGAGGAAAATTTTCCCATAGGTGAACTTAATTAACATGTGATTATTTGTGGGGGCTATGTACGCACAAAGTGACGAGAGTCCGTACGTAGCTACTATTCCTGTTATGTCCGGGTAGTTTTAGGTTTACACCATATTTTATGGACACCATTATTTGATTATACTTGCTAATTGTAACAAAAGAAATTAAGTTGAGGATTTCTAAAGATTTAAAGGCTTCAAGTTGAATTGTCTTCATTTTTAAAAGAATCAAGAATAGATTATGATTTCAATGATAAAATTATACTTGACCACATCGCACGTATAATCCGCGAGCGGGGTTATAGTTTGACCACGTCGCATGTATGATTCGCGAGCGGGGTGAATAGATGCATCTATGGTTCGGCCCATTCGACCCTCGTCAGTGCACAATTTACATTTATGTTGGATCGGATCGAACATCCTCGATGGTATTTGTGTGTGATAATAGAACTGGAGCTCTTTATAATTTGTATAATTTACTGCTTGAAAGGTCACTTATTTTAAATGAAGAAAGTGCCTTGGATTCTGAAATATGATGGAAGGATTTTTCAGTTATTATTTCTTCTTCTCAGCTTCTTGTCATCTACATACATTATGATTAAATTTGGAATTTCATATTATTATCCTGGGGGCCTAGTAAGTGTCGGAGTCGACCCCTCGTCACTACTTCTTCGAGGTTAGACGAGGTACTTACTGGGTACATATTTTTATGTACTTACGCTACACTTCTATACTGGATTGTACAGGATTTGAAGCAGGTGCATTTGGTCACCATTCCGGCGCGTAGATCCGATTCCCCTAGCGAGACTTCCGGTGAGTTGTCTTCTGAGCCATCCTGCAACAGCTAGAGTCTTCTTTATATTGTATTTTCTGTTTATTTCCTTTCATATAGTAGACTAGTATTCTTTTGTATACTCTACTAGATGCCAACATACTTGCGACATCAGGTCTTGGCACACACACTAATAGATTTATAATTTTGGGGTTTGTTTACGTGATTTCAATTTTCTTTTATTGCTTCCACTTAAATTGTGCTTTATTTGAAACTCCTAAACCTTGATTAAATGAGAAAAATAACATCCACTTAGTAACTTATTTAAAAACGGAAAACCACAAGATTTATTAACGTTGGCTTGCTTAACAAAGACGTTGGGCGTCATCACGATCTGAAACGGAAATTTGGTCGTGACACTTTTTTACTTCCAGAGTTGGTCCTCGACCGCCGAATGTGATCCCTGCTTAATTTCTTGGGTTTCTACTCAAACTCCAAAGCTCTAAATTATCCATTTTAGCTCCAAATTTGTTTCTCCACTCGAAATTGCATCCTACACAACACAACACACGTAATAAGTACAAAGTATTAGCAATTAGGCTCAAATACAACCAAATTGTAGTAACTAGAGTGTAAAATGTAGCTAAGATACGACCTCCTAGCCTACCATCAATCGCAAAGGCCAAGCTGGCTCAGCCCAGCTCCTTCCTCTACGCGTTCGTGACATCCTGATCGCATTCGCGATGACCAATACCCCTTCCTCCCCCCCCCCTTCGCATTTGCAAAGGCCAATAACCTTCCAGCCCCAGATGCCTCATCCTTCTTCGTGGTCGCCAAGAGGAGCAAGGTCCTTCATCGCATTTGCGGGGACCTCCTCGCGTTCGTAAAGAGCAAGACCTCAGGCCTCTATACCAGTAAGTTTATACCTCCACTACGGCCCTACTTGAAGTCTTGGAACAAGTAAAATAACATCGGAACCAAGAATCACACCTCAAAGCCAAATTAATCAACTTCTAAACTTCAAACTCATTTCAACCAACTCCGAACGCAACGAACCATACTTATACATATTTGGCCCAGTTTTTTTCAAGCCAAAGTGTTTTTTTTTCCTCAAAAAAGTGCTTTTTCTAATATTTGGCCAAGATTTTTGGGCAGGAAAGTATTTTTGGAGAGACGCAGATGCAAAAGCAGTTTTTGAGAAGCAGAAAAAAAGTTGCTTCTCTCCAGAAGCAGAAGCAGTTTGAATTTTCTTCCTTAGAAAAATATCGTATATATATACCAAAATAATCTTACTTAGTTTATACTTATATTTTACTTAAATAGTATATAAAACTTAATTATTGCCTTTCATAATAAATATTAGTCATTATTTATCTACTTATATAATATTGACTACTATATATATCTCTTCATGTCCTTATCCTTAATTTGATACTTAAAAAACACTTTTTAAAAAGTTTGGTCAAACACAAATTGTTGTTAAAAGTACTTTTTAAATTGATTAGCCAAACATAAACTGTTTTTTTCTCAAAAAGTACTTTTTCGAAAAGTACTTCTCAAAATAGCTGATTTTTCTAGTTTGGCCAAATAGGCTATTAAACAAATCGGAATAACGCCAAACTTTACGCACAAGTCACAAATCACAATACAAACCTATTCAAAGGCTCGAAATCCCAAACGAACATTGAATAGCACCAAGGTCTACTTCAAATCAAACTTAAAAACTCTAAAACCTTCAAGACGATAACTTTTAACAATAAGCGTTGAAACGCTCCCGGTCCACCCGAAACTCGATCCGAATATAGCCCAAGTCCAAAATCATCATGTGAATCTGTTGGAACCTTCATGTCCCGATTCCGAGGTCGTTTACTCAAAGTATTGACTCAAGTCAAACTTCATCATCTTAGGCCACTATTATGGAACTAAGTGTTCCGAATTTAACCTGAACTTTTTCAAAACCAAACCAACCATCCCCGTAGTCATAAAATAGTAAAAGCACATACGGAAAATTTTAAATAAGGGAACAATGATCTATAAAGCAAAACGACCGATCGCGTCGTGACAACTTTTAACTTCACGAAGGTGCATGTCAATAAGAAGTTGAATCTATAATTTCTTTTTCTTTTCTAATTTAATTTTTTGATTGTTATTTTATTCAGGTTGTACAAGTTTCATGCTGAAGTTCGAAATGATCTAAATAGGACCGCATCAGAATACAGGAGTAGGTAGGTTTAAAAAAGGGGGACTAACGAAAAGAGTAATTAAACCCCAGCACCTTTCTATATCAAATATATCCCTTTTACTCTGCCTATTTCTTTGGACAGACAATTACCTTGGCCTATGATTACAACTTCACCATATATTACTCATATACATAGATTTTCAACCACAAAAGGTTTTTCTTCTTCTAATCTTATCTTTCTCTACTATTCACGAGTCCACTCGCTTTTAAAGATTTTGAAAAAGAAGGATACAGATATTACTTGTTATTTTCTCTGAGGAAATAAGAAGGAAAATCTCTCTACACTACTCCTACTAGGCGTGATGTTTTAACTTTTGCTGCTCAATTCCCTGGTCCTCACCTCAATTCATCTGATTTTGTTTTTGGTCGCTATTTTTTTCTTTTTTCTGCTTTTGACGCTTGAAACAATTTTCGTGCGCAGCGCACGTAGAAAATGGTAGTCAAGCTGATAGAATACCGATTAAAATTGTCTGAATGACCGCACCTGTAACATAAAATGTTTGAAAACTTAAAAGGACTCAACTAGTTTTGATGATAATAATTGCACATGCAACTGTATTTATGATAGACACAATACATGATGTACTCAGAGGCGGACCTAGGATTTGGAGGCACCCGGACAACCATTATCTTTGTATACGGTCGAAATCGGGTATGCCTGATTTCACGGGCTCGAGGAATCACTTCAAGCCCGAAATTCAGGATGGATCGAGCTCGAGCCTGATGACATAGTACAAGACTCGAGGATCGAAATATGCGATGGGCACCGAAGTCGAGTATGATCAACCTCGAGATGATGCCGTTATAGGTTCGTAACAGAAAGAGCAAGATTCCAGCCACATCCCCAAGATCATGGCGTAAATTTCGGAATAGATTCGTACGAGTTAGTACGAATTCGTACTAGGCGGTTAGATAGTTGTCCCAATAAGATTTCTTACACTAAATAGAAGTGTACCTTATTTAGGGTTCCCCTGCTATATAAAGGGAACCCCAATCATTTGTAACCATCATCAATCATTGGTAAAAGAATATACTCTCTTGCTTTCTTGTTCATTGCTTATCAGAATTGTCCTTTAACTTTATTGTTCTTGACCTACCTCGAGGCCACCTTAGCTCGAGGTGGAGACTGGCTTGCACACTGGTTTGATTTTACGTACTTCTTTCATTTATACGTTAGATTTCTTGGTTATTAATTAGTATTAAATTAAATCACATATCTTTAAAACCATAAACAAG
This sequence comes from Nicotiana sylvestris, assembly GCF_000393655.2. Taxonomy (NCBI): domain Eukaryota; kingdom Viridiplantae; phylum Streptophyta; class Magnoliopsida; order Solanales; family Solanaceae; genus Nicotiana; species Nicotiana sylvestris. The sequence continues at coordinate 120,677,058 of NC_091062.1, read as the reverse complement.
TTTGTTTGTTACTCGTATTTTCGAGGTTAACAGTTTGGCGCCCACTGTGGTGCTAAAGATAATAGTGGTTATTTCAGTACTAATTCTGATAACACGTTATTTTCGCACTTGTTCTTGTCAATAATCTTTGTTCTCGGGTTAAAATATGTCAAACTCGCAAAATGCACCCGTACACAGCGATGATGGTCTTGGATTTCATGGGAAAAACAACAACGTATGGGTCGGTGTACACCGATTAACCCTAGGTAAGTGCCAAATGTGGAAGCAGCCGATGTTAGTTCACATATTGCTTTGAATGTGGATTTAAGCGCAGACCCCGGAGGAAGTGTACGCAGAGAAGCCCCATCTGGTGGCCAAGGAACACAGGGTATAGGAGATGGGGGAGTCAGCCTCCAAGTAATCTTCGAGATGCTACAATCTCAACAGGTTGCTATCGCTTAGCTTCAAAGTCAGCACAAAACTCCAAGTGTAGTTGAACCAGAAATCACTTGTCGTACTGAGCCGGTGCCGGAAAGATCAAACGGTAATGGCTCGGGGACTGATCCCATGATTTTGAGGATGCTCAACGAGCTCACCAAAAGAATCAGGTTGAGGGAGAAAATGATTGAGGATAACGACAAAAAAGTGGAGATGTATAACTCCCGTGTTGATCAAATATTGGGGGCACCCTCGGTCATGAAAGGTTTAGATGTCAAGAAATTTGTACAAAAGTCATTCCCTCCGAGTGCGGCTCCAAAGCCCATTCCTAAAAAAATTCGAATGCCCTATATACCTAAATACAATAGGACAACCGATCCTAATGAACACATTAACTCGTATACTTGCGGGATTAAAGGAAACAACTTAAATGATGATGAGATCGAGTCGGTATTGTTGAAAAAAATTGGGGAAACTTTGTCAAAGGGAGCCATGATTTGGTCTCACAACTTGCCACGGAATTCTATCGATTCATTTGCTATGTTAGCAGACGCCTTCGTGAAAGCACATGTCGAGGCCATAAAGGTTGCGACAAGGAATCAGACGGTTTTAAGATAAGACAGAGGAATGATGAGATGCTAAAGGAGTTCGTATCGTGATTTCAAATGGAGCAAATGGAATTACCACTGGTCTCAGATTATTGGGCAGTACAAGCTTTTATGCAGGGGTTGAACAAGCGGAGTTTGATCATGTCACGACAGTTGAAGCAAAATCTGCTCGAGCATCCAGCTGTGACTTGGGCAGATGTACATAATCATTATCAGTCGAAGATCAGGGTCGAGGACGACCAGGTGGGAGCCCCCTCGGGCACAGTTCATCCAAATAGGTTGGTGGTTAAGGCCCCGAGGGATACAGACAGGGAACCAAGATCAAATAGGGAACGGTATCAGCCATATGTCTCGGATTGAAGAAACAATAATTCAGGGTGCAATCCTCCTCGGAACGATCGGAGAAACGATCGAGGACAAAATTCTCAGGGGCTTATGAGTAAGCATGGTTTTGATAAACACACTGATCCCGCAGATGCACCTTGGTTGTCAGAGTATAATTTCAGTGTAGATGCATCGGGAGTCATATCGGCTATTGGAAGGATCAAAGACACCAGGAGGCCCGGGCCTATACAAATCGATCCTTCTCAAATAAATCCAAACTTCATGTGTAAATATCATGGCACACATAGCCATAGGACCGAAGACTGCATGCAGTTGAGGGAGGAGGTAGCTCGATTATTCAATGAGGGTCATCTTCGAGAGTTTCTTAGTGATCGAACTAAGAATCACTTCAGAGAAAGTGACGCTAAGAGAAAAAAAGAGCAGGAAGAAACACAACACGTAATTCGTATTATCGTTGGCGGTGTAGACATTCCACAAGAGCCTATATTCAAACGCACCAAGGTGTCGATCACTAAAAAACGGACTCGGAGTTATATGCCCGAGGGAGTCCTATCATTCAATTACGAAAAAGCGGAAGGCATATCTCAACCGCACAATGACGCTCTGGTAATTTCTATTTTGTTAAATAAAATTCAAGTTAAATGTGTTCTAGTGGATCTAGGTAGCTTAGCAAACATAATCAGATCAAGGGTCGTAGAGCAACTCAGCCTAGAGGACCAAATTGTACCTGCATCTCGAGTTCTAAATGGCTTCAACATGGCGAGCGAAACAACGAAGGGTGAGATAATCCTACCAGTGAACGTGGTCGGGACCATCCAAGATACAAAATTCCATGTCATCGAAGGCGACATAAGATATAATGCACTACTCGGGAGGTCATGGATCCAGAACAAGAGGGTAGCTTTTTCAACTCTTCAGCAAATGATGAAATTCCCAACAATGGATGGTGTGAAAACATTTTACGGAGAAAAACATGTTGCAAGGGAAATGTTTGCAGTCGATGAGGTGACACCGATATCAGTGCCTTCGACCTTGGAAAAATCGAGTACTAAAGATAAAGACGGCCAAATAGCAATCACCGTCCCCAACCTCGATCAAACCGGAGGAACAGGTAATCGAAGAAGAAGAATAATAATAATAAGAAGAAGAAGAAGAAGAGGAGGATTTCCTTACTCCTCGAACTTTCATTGTTCCCGAAGAGTCAGATGCAACCAAGTCAACGGTCGAGTAATTGGAACAGGTCATACTAATCGAGTACATGCCCGAGAGAAAGGTATACTTGGGAATGGGGTTAACCCCCGAACACAGGAAAAAACTCATTCAATTTCTTATCGATAATATGGATTGTTTTTCATGGTCCCATTTAGACATGACAGGGATACTACCGGAAATAACAACACACCGGCTAAGCCTCGACCCTAGGTTCAAACAGGTAAAGCAAGAAAGGAGGCCACGGTCCGAGGTGAAGCATGCATTCGTAAAGGATGAGGTAACTAAACTTCTTAAAATAGGGTCTATTTAGGAGGTAAAATACCCCTAATGGTTAGCCAACGTAGTTGTAGTCCCTAAAAAGGGGAACAAACTTAGAATGTGCGTAGATTATAAGGATTTAAACAAGGCATGCCCTAAAGACTCTTTTTCCACTACCTAACATCGATAGCATGATCGATCTCACGGCCGGCCATGAGATCCTTACCTTTCTCGATGCCTACTCCTGGTACAATCAAATTTAGACGAACCCGGAAGACCAGGAGAAGACCTCGTTTATAACTACGTTTGGAGCATATTGTTACAATGTAATAACCTTCGGTCTAAAAAATGCTAGAGCTACATACTAATGCTTAGTTAACAGAATGTTCAAAGAATAGATAGGTAAATCAATGGAAGTTTACACTGACGATATGTTGGTTAAGTCCCTGCGCGCAAAGGACTATTCAACTCATTTGCATGAAACATTCAAAATCATGAAGAAGTACAACATGAAGCTTAACCCAGAAAAATGTGCTCGGTTCGGGCAAGTTCCTAGGCTTCATGGTATCAAATCGAGGGATCGAAATCAACCCAGAAAAAATCAAGGCCATCGAAGATATCACTATCGTAGATAGTGTGAAATCCGTACAAAGGTTAACAGGACGAATAACCGCCTTGGGATGATTCATTTCGAGGTCGTCAGATCGAAACCACAGATTCTTTTCCTTGCTCAAAAAGAAAAAGCATTTCACATGGACACCGGGATTCCAACAAGCATTGCAGGAATTGAAGCAATATTTATCGAGCCCACCTTTGATTCACACTCCAAAGGTAGATGAAAAACTTTACTTATATTTGGTAGTGTCTGAGATAGCGGTAAGTGGGGTACTAGTTCAAGAAGAGCAAAGTACACAATCCATGTTTATTATGTAAGTCAGACTTTAGGAGATGCCGAAACTAGATACCTACACTTAGAAAAATTAGCACTTGCATTAATAAGCGCATCTAGGAAGCAAAAGCCATATTTCCAGTGTCGCCCAATATGTGTGTTAACCACTTATCCTCTTCGAAATGTTTTACATAAGCCCGAGTTATTAGGCCGATCGGCTAAATGGGCAGTCTAACATGGCGGGTACGATATTGAATATCAACCCTGAACGGCCATCAAGTATCAAATCATGGCTGACTTCGTGGTCGGTTTTACACCAACCCTCGTGCCCAAAGTGGAAAAAGAACTTATGCTAAAATCGGCTACATCATCGGGGGTATGGACCCTCTTCACGGACGGTGCCTCGAATGTGAAAGGGTCCGGGCTTGGCATCATTTTGAAGCCACCTATATGTAACACTATTAGACAATCTATTAAAACTTTTAGGTTGAATAATAATGAGGTCGGGTATGAGGCCATGATTGCAGGTCTCTAACTAGCTAAAAGCTTGGGGCAAAAGTCATTGAAGCCAAGTGAGATTCTTTGTTGGTGGTAAACCTAGCAAATAAAAGCTTTGAAGTTTGAGAGGATAGGATGCAAAGATATTTGGACAAGCTACAGGTAACCTTGCGTCGCTTCAAGGAGTGGACTCTAGATCATGTGCCTCGAGAAAAAAATAGTGAGGCCGATGCACTTGCCAACTTGGGGTCATCGGTTAAAGAAGATGATATTATCCCGGGGACTGTCGTCCAATTATCGAGGTCTATGGTCGAAGAGAGTCATGCCGAGATAAATTCTACAAGTTTGACTTGGGATTGGAGGAATAAGTATATTGAATATTTGAAAAATGGAAAGCTCTCATCGGATCATAAAGAGTCAAGGTCTCTACGAACCAAGGCTGCTAGGTTCACATTGGATGAGGATGGAACATTGTATAGGAGGACGCTCGATGGACAAATGGTGGTATGTTTAGGGCCGGGGGACACCGATTATGTTATACGAGAAATCCATGAAGGCACTTATGGGAATCACTCTAGCGCCGAGTCCTTGATTCGCAAAATTATTAGAGCATGGTATTACTAGGATAGCATGGAAAAAGACACTAAGGAGTTTGTTAAAAAGTATGATAAATGTCAAAGGTTTGCGCTGATGATTCATCAGCCTGGAGAGAAACTCCACTCAGTCCTGTCCCAATGGCCTTTCATGAAATGGGGAATGGACATCGTCGGCCCCCTACCAACGGCCCCAGGTAAAGCTAAATTCATTTTGTTTATGACTGACTACTTTTCTAAATGGGTGGAAGTACAAGCCTTCAAGAAGGTCAAAGAAAAAGAAGTTATCAACTTCATCTAGGACCACATCGTGTGTCGATTCAGGATACTTACCGAAATTGTATGCGACAATGGGAAGCAATTCATTGGCAACAAGGTCACAGAGTTCCTTGGAGCACACAAAATAAAGAGGATCTTATCGACACCGTACCAACCGAGCGGGAACGGACAAGCCGAATTAACAAACAAAATAATCATTCAAAAGTTAAAGAAAAGGTCGAACGATGCAAAAGGAAAATGGAGAGAAGTTCTACCTTAGGTTCTTTGGGCATATCGAACGACATCAAAGTCCACCACTGCAGCAACCCCATTCTCTTTAGTATACAGCTCCGAGACCTTGATTCCATTCGAGGTCAGGGAAGCCAGCGCCAAATTTCGACATGCATCGAAGGAATCAAATCACGAGGCTATGAATACTAGCCTCGAGCTATTCGATGAAAAACGAGAATCTACACTTGTTCGGATTGTTGTGCACAAACAAAGGATCGAGACATATTATAATAGAAGGACCAACCTTCGACACTTTGGAATCGGGGACTTAGTTCTACAGGAAGTCACCTCAATACTCAAGACCCGAACGAAGGAAAACTAGGACCGAATTGGGAAGGGCCGTACCGAGTCATCAGAGTTGTCGGTAAAGGGTTTTACAAACTTGGCACGATGGAAGGCGAGCAATTGCCGAACAATTGGAATGTTTCGCTACTCAAACGATATTATTGCTAAGGTATGTCTTTCTCCTTTTTTCAATTTGATTTTAAAACTAACTCATTGTAGGTTTTCGTTCGAAGATGTCGAGGGCACCTGTCTGCACGAAGACCTTAGGTTTTAAAGCACGCGTTGCACTCTTTTTCCCTTAGATCGGGTTTTATCCCAAATGGGTTTTTCCGACGAGGTTTTTAACGAGGCAACAACTATGTGCTACCTAAGGAGAATCCAACAGTATCCAAGGCTTCTTTTCAATCAATCTCGAATACTAGGGGGCATCACCCTCGGAGATTATATTTTCGAGGAAAATACTTCAAGCCAAAGAGGGCCTCGATAGGAAAACTTTGTAATGGGTCAAATGATCAGATGAACCGTGTCCATATAGAATAGTTGAGCCCTGATGGCAAAACATGTACACATGTATCAATTATTCAAAGAAGCATTCCTTCTATATCAAAACACTTTGTGTCTCAAAGAAATTTGCTATTATACGAACTCCATACTTGTGATTCTGTGAGAAATGGCTCAAGGGCCAAAACGCAAATACACCTCGAATACTCGGGGACTGTCATCGATAGTCAACACATTCGAATATCTAAACTCAAATTTATAAGACCTCAAAGAGGCACCCCTCGATTCAAAGGCCAAGGACATCATACTCGGGGACTAACCTTTCAGACAAGTTTGAAAGGTTATCGGAAAATAAGTCCAAGAGACACACCTGAAGGCTACGTCCATATTAGAGACTACGGTCATATAAACACACTACGGCTGAAATAATGCCGCTCGGAGATGTCTGACTTTCGCCATAAGTTAAAGGCCTTCAAATACTTTGAAAAACCGGTTAAATAAGGCTACCCTCAGCAAGAAAATAAATAAGGGCTTCGACAAAATCAGCCCTCGAATAATTTCAGGCTTCGATAATATCAGCCTTTGAAAAAGCTTCAAGAGGTATAAACGCAAACAGGTTCTGATCGATTAAACCCTCGAAAAACCCAACGGGTACAAAAAACACATGCTAAGGCATACAAAAATTTTCACTGCGTCTTTTAGCCGAAAAGAGAAAAATATTATAGCTGTTTTAGAGGCCAAATTAGCCCAACTTAAAGTGCCTAAGGGCCAACCTAAAAGAGCCTAAAGGCCATTATAAAAGAGCCTAAGGGCCGAAACATGTAGAGTGTCGATACCCAATTTTTTCTTATATATTTCTAATACATAAATATACTTTCAGAATATTATATGTGCATATATAAGCATGCATAAGCATTTTTATAATTTTTCTATAATTTTAAAGGTTTTAAAATGATTTATTTCCTCCCTTTTTAATCATAAAATCTCCAATAATTATCCTTCAAATTATTGTTGTGGTAATTTAGTCATATAAATCCTATATTTGTGCCAAAATAGTTCTTAAGTATTTTTAGTGAATTTTTTATAATTGCATTTGCATTTTTAAAACTAATTTGCATATATTTGCAATACTAGCCCTATTAAAGCATAATTGCGTTTTAATACATAAAATGGTCTTATGTATTTTTAAAATGTTACATATCTATTTTAAATTATTTTAGTACACAAAAGTATTTTTTAGAAATCATCTATTATTTATTATAAATTATATAGATTAAATTGGCTATTTAAAACAAGCCAAATTGCATTTCAGTTTTAGCCTAATTTTAACCCAACCCCAGCCCAATTCCTAATTGAATTACCCAACCCAGGCCCCAAACACATCCTACCCGACCCAAAACCCATCAGATCATGGCCCTTGATCTGAAAGATCAACGACCCGTATTGTTTCTTTCCTTTTCAATTTCAAACGAACCCCTAACCCTAATCATTTTCTACACATCGCTGCTCTAAGACCCTCTCTTCTCTCAAAATACTCTCAACCTAACCCTAATCTTCAACCGCCGACCTCCCATCTCCGGCCATCTCCGGTGACCTCTCATCGTCTCTTAAGCCTCCAATGGCTCCTCTCATGCCATGCTTGCCTTCTCTAAGGTCATCAAGGGCCCAGGGCCATGCCGACTTGCATCTAGGGTTCATCATCCGCCTATTCTTGGCTACTCCAGTGTGATTTCAAGAAAAATCATGTTGTATTTGCTACTATCCTTGGGTTTCTGGACAGCTTTCTTCGTCTCTATATAGGTTATTTCGAAACCCTAATTTCTTTTCTATACCTCCTCGATCTGTACAGATCCAGGACAATTTGAATTTGTTTCTTGAATGTTTTATACTGTCCTTGAGGTTCTTTACAAAAATCATGTGCTTTCAAGTGTTTATCATCTTCTTCTGAAACTAGGGTTTCGAAACTTCTTTTAAAACCATGTTTAACTAATTCTTTGTATTTAAACTTCTATTTCTTGCACATTTTGACTGATTCTATGATTTTACTACATATTTAACTCATCTATATTGAAAGCCCTAATTTTCTAGGTTTCTTCGTTTGGTTCTATGTATCAGCATGGCTGACCGGTTCTCATTTTTTATTTTCTATGACCATCTTGCCTTGAATATGTTTCTACTGAGTTTCTTAGCCTAACTTACATCAATTCTATGTGCTTGTGTTCATCTTGACTGTTCAAGACTTGCCTCTCTCTCATCGAATCAGTATTGTTTAACTTTCGTGCTTTCTAGAGTTATGTGTCAACCTTTGGTTATTCATGTCTTACTTTATTTATATGCTAAACACTGACTCATGACTCTCTCTTTAATTGATTCTGAGTTCCTTGTTCCTTGGCTTCTTTCCTTTAGACCTTCAATTCTTCCTGTTTAAACTTGGCTTATTTGCTTATTCAAGGGAACCTATGTTATTCTACTTAAATCAATATTATTTCGAGTCCGTGAATCACTGATTTACTATATGCTGATTCTCGATTATTTTCATATTATGCAGCCTTATTTAGTTTTCTTACCTTATTTGGTTAACCGTGTTATTTGCTGATTCTTCATTAACTGTCTCCTTATGTATTTACCCCTAATTGTCTATTTTGTACCTAATGCCTTGCTTGATTTTCTTTCCTTAAACATGTCCTACTCTTTACCGTTGGTTAATTATTTCTTAATTAAGGGAGTACTTGCATTGATTTGATTTTAATTAGTACATGGTTCCATAATTGTTGCTGGGCTTTGATTCTTGCCTTATTTTCTACCTGTTTTCAAACTATAAGTACCCTGCTCTTTCATTAATACAACAGACAAACACATTGGTTCAAAACTCTCTCACACACACTCAAAGCTTTCTCCTCTCTTTTGTGTTACTTACTATTGTTCTAAGTTAGTCGGCTGCAAGCCAAGGCTAACTATTGGGTTCTCTTTCACTTTGTGTTTGCTATCTCTTTATTGGTATGTTCTAATTTCAATTCAAGTCCCAAAACAATATGTTTCTCCTACTACTTCAATTTGTCATGTTTCTAATATGCTTCTATCTAAGGTTTTGTTGTTCAACCTGCAATTAACATGTCTACTTCATTTTCTTCTTTACTGCATGGTTCTGAATATACCCACTTAGGATTAGCCTGCTCATGAATCCCTTTCTACTATTCCCCAATGTGACTATTTTCTCTTATTTCTGGCATGCACCTTCCTGTATAAAGTAGTTGGCTATCCTAAGTCTGTTTGATTTTGTATTAACTCTGAAGTTCATGTTGTACCTTAAAATACCTCCAACCCATTTCAAGGCTTCTCTGATTCTGTACCCATGTGCATTTGTGCTTACCATGTGCCCTATACTTACCCCATTACCCCAGAGTGAATGTGTGTACCTATTTGATTCCATGTATTGAAGTGCTGATGAACCTCTTCTGGTTCTGTATTTGGTTTGTTGATTGTTGATCACCTTACCCTTTTCAAAATTATCTTATTCAATAACTCCCTATGTTGTTTTTTCAAAACTATTTCAAGCAAATCTCTTTTAACACTACTGAAACCCTTTCAAACTATGTCAAGAACTCTCACTCTACTCCTAAGTCCCTAGGTTCTGCCCCATCCACTGTATGTACTACCTTGGTATCCTTTTGAGATCCCTCTGAACTCTAGCACACTGGGGCTGGCCCTTCCACACTGCACTTACTCAATTTGGTTACAAAGTCTAGGTGTGAGCACTGCCCGGGATCCTTGAGATCCTTAGGGAACTCTGACGTACCTAGACAATGATATTGTCTATAAAAATGGCATTTGAGGCTATTGGAGGTTTGGGAAATCACTTGGGCCTGCTTCAGGCTCCCTAGAGTGTAACTTCTTCTTTTTCTTTTATCTTTTTATGTAATTCATTCATTTGGTTTGTAATAATTTGTAAACGAATATTGGAGTGATTTGTGAAAAAGGGGTAGGTAGTTACATATTTTTGGGGTAATATGGGTAGAAACCATGCCTATAGGATTTTATATTTGCTATGTTTGCCTTACCATGTTAGAAATCATGCCTATATGTTTCAAGAGGTTCCAATAATAGAAATCATGTCTATAGGTTTTAAAATCAACTTCAAAGTAGACACCATGTCTATAAAATGTGATCCAGTTCAACTTCTGTTATAACGGGTAATTACATTTGTTTTCATTAAATGTCATGCCTACAAGTTTCTAACATCAGCTCTTAACATCTAGATATCATGTTTATAAGGAACAACATCAGAAATTCTGCCTATAAATCTAAAATCAGTTTAGTTCAAATAAGTCAGTTCAATTCATGTTAGCTTACTTCGAAACTGGCCTAATCAGTGGTTTGTTTTCCTTAAATGAATTCTTTATAGCACTGCCTTAATATACTATTAGAAAGCATGCCTATAGGAATTCAAGAGTCCGTTTTTAAAATCTGCCCATTGTTTTACTATATCAAACGTAGTTATCATGCTCTCTAAGAACCACTATTCAGCGTTTAGGCAGGCCTATAGGGCGAGTTTAAATTCTGTAACTCTGAAATTGTATTTCTAATACTTGAAGTTATTCAGATTTAATAGGTCTAATCAGTAGGCAAGTTAAATAGGATCCTTCACATATTGGCCTAATTCAGTACTTTATAATCTTTGTTCACTTAGATATCATGTTCTAGGATTTGTTTTCTTAAGTGTTTGAATGTTGTTTGAAGACGTACACTTATATGATATGCTTGAGGAGATAAATGTGAGCCTCTAACTTGCTTTATATGCAGTCCTAAATTGTTCTTGTCTATCGCCTAGAATTTTCTCCTTTTAAGCACCTTATGGGTTGTCTAGAACTGCCCAGCTTTAGAGGCCCTAAAATCTCCAGGACCACAAGGAAGGGACGGGTATTGCATGTGTAGGACATTGTCAAGGTTATTAGAACGCTTTAGGATATGACCAAGGGGAGGGACTTGGGTAGAACGGGATATGACGACTATGCGCTAATGTCACGTGTAGCCCCTCATTGAGGAGTGTTTACCGGGCATTGCGTGGGGTGATCATGTAGGCTAACCAACCTAGGACCCTTTGCTTAAAAACTTTACTTTTTTTATGCACACAACTTGGTCAAATTTTGTGTCTTATTATTTGAGTCATACAACGCCCGATACGCTTTATTTATTTGTTTCAACTACTTATTCGTTAAAGGACTAATTCATAAATATAAGTTTGGTTGGGACCCACAGTTGTGGACCAAGAGGGGTGCCTAACACCTTTCACTCAAGGTTATTTCAAGCCCTCATGCGTATCAAATCTTATAGCAACGCTTAAATGAGTGGTTGCACTATTCCTATTTACCACCCTTAAATTCGGAAAGGCTTATTTACGGTAAAACCAGTTGATCGGCGGTGTAGTCAACGGTTCCGTGCCTTCCCCCTCAAGTTGTCCACTTGAGGGTACCAATATAAAACCCTATAGTAGCCTTACTTTGGTCAAAATTGTGCATGCATCATGGTCAAACCTAGTCGGATCAATATGTTGTCCACATAGTGATCCTTTAAGATAAGCCTTATCCAAAAGTCCATTGGGTTTTCCACAATCCCAACGGACACAATCACGTTCTGTGCATTAATTTGGAGAACTAAATGCCGATATGCTGATCGTAAATGTATAAATAGTCGAGTCAGGTGGGGGTAAGGCCTAACCTTTTTGTTTTGCAGAAAATGAGGCACGAGGTCCCCAGATTCGGTATGGTTAGCAACATCCCACCATTGCTGCTAGATTGGTGGGAGGACCTTTCCTCAAGTGACAAGAAACATGTGAGAAAGTACCTGGGTAACTGGACTTCCTTGCTAGATATTGAGCCAAGCAACAAGTTGATTGAGGCTGCCATTTTATTCTGAGATAGTGAAAGGGTTGTGTTTCGTTTCCACGACATAGAAATGATACCGCTTCTAGAGGAAATTGGAGGGCTTGCGGGATTGACTTGGGATAGCCCCAGGCTATTGGTACCAAAAAACCGTACTGGCAGGGGATTTTTAAAGATGATGGGGTTAAAGAAGAATGTCGACCTAGTGTTCTTGAAGGAATCTTACATACCTTTCGAATACCTGTATGAGAGGTATGGCCATAGCAAGTCTTTCTGTACCTACCATGATGAGATCTTTCTTACTTTTCTGGGTCACATCCACCAAAGAGTGTTCATATTCATTGTATGCTTCTTAGTCTTGATAGTGTTCCCAATGAAAAAAGGAAGAATCCACACTAGGTTGGCCACGGTTGCCATGACTTTGATGGAAGGGATTAATGGACAGACATATACCATAGTACCCATGATCATAGCCGACATCTATATGGCTCTGGAGCGCTGTCAAAGAAGGGTCAAGCATTTCGAGGGTTGTAACTTGTTGCTGCAGTTATGGTTGTTGGAGCATTTCCAAAAGGGTCACTATCGCCAAGAATTTCCGCGAAGGGCTTGGAACGACCATATTACCTTCCATCACCCCAAGCGGATGACTTACATTCCATATAGATTTGCTCAGCCAGAAAGTGCCAAAGAATAGGTGGAGTTCTTCGACAATCAGACCGAGGAACAGGTGCAATGGATGTTCGAATGGTTCCCAACAGACGAATTCATCATCAGATCTAGGGATGCTTCGCACTTGGTGCTGATCGGGTTGAGAGGGATATACCCATATGTCCCTATACGAGTTATGAGGCAATCAGGCAGAAAACAGGTTGTACCAAGGGTTGTCAAGATGAATCATTTCAGGGCATACTTTTAAGATGACGACGTCCCTTACAAGTGCCAAGCTCAGCACATATGGCACTGCAAAATCATTATGGAGAAGAACACCATTGAGCCAGACAGGTATCATGCAGGGTGCGAGCCTCTTTGGCCGGCATGGTTAGAGGACAATCTGAAAGGAATGGTGACACTAGGGGTCGGTCGAGGGAATAGAATCATAGATGAAGAAGCTGAAGCTCAAGTCAAATACAATAAGTTGCGCAAGAGGGTCCACGACTCTAAGAATGAACACCGGGAAATACACGAGAGGAATGTGAGGTTAATCAAGGCAACAGGAAACTGGAGTATCTGGAGCGAGGAATCGTGAAGCTGGAAGGTAAAGTCATAAAGAGGATTGAAAATTGCCAGAACACTAAAGGAGCTGAAGGAGGACATCTGGCCAGAGCCTACTTGTTGTTGGGGCTGCGCGAGCTGGAAGATCGAATCTGGGGAAGGTCCTTCTAGGACCAAATAGGCTAGATTTATTTGCTTTTTCCTAAAATGTAATAAGGCCAAGTGCCAGTAGTGACTTTTTTTATCATCTTGGTGTCATTTTGGGATTCATCTATTTTTATATGATGAAATGAAGCATTTATTGGCATTATACATTTTCCAAATTTATTTGTCGCTAGGCCTACCTCGGGCACAATGAGGTTCCTAAAGTAGGACACTAATTTACATTTCCGCAATATGTGTTTAAATACTGCAAACATTTCAGGATCCTCACTGACTTGTTACCTTTTATTTTATCTTATTTTTCATTATTCTCATCCCCTTAGGTTGGTTCACTCATACTGGCCTCATTAGCGTATCATACCAGATCCAGAGGCCCTCCACCTCCTCCTCCTCCAAGAAACACAAAAGGCAGAGGAAAAACAAAAATGGATAGCTTAAGTGGAATCCGAAAGGAGAATGTTGAGAGCGCAGAAACCTCAGATGGCCGCAGTACTCCGACCTCAAATGATCTAGTCCAGAGACTGGAACAAAAGATATTGGAACTGCAAGCAGAACTTGAGCAGGTTCGCAACATGGCAAACTTGTCACTCACCCTGAATGTCCCGACATCCACCAACAAAACACAAAGAACCCAGCCCCTCCTCAGAACACACAAAACCAAAATTCTCCCGCACCAAATCAATACACAACTCCACCCCAAAATATCAATCCACTGCTAATACTAACTCCACCACAACATCACCATCAACCAATTCAGTACCTACCAACCACCACTTACCACACTCCCCAAAATACACCACAACCCATTCCCAATCCCCAAAACTCCACCAATGACCATCATTATACCCTAGTCCCTGGCACCCATAAAAGCAACCCTATATATGTGGAAACTGTACCTCACTCTACCCAACCAATCTCATATACACCGGAATCCTCTGAAAAGGATCTGCTCATTAAAAACATGGCTGAAGAACTCAAGAAGTTAACAAGTCGAGTTCAAGGTGTTGAAGGTGATAGAGGAATAGAAGGTTTAAACAATGAAGACCTATGCATACATCTAAATGTAGAACTGCCAGAGGGGTACAAACCTCCCAAGTTCAAGATGTTCGATGGCACAAGTGATCCCAGGGCTCATCTAAGGACCTATTGTGATAAGCTTGTCAGGGTCGGGAAAGATGAAAAAATCTGGATGAAGCTCTTTATAAGGACTCTTACTGGGGATGCTTTGTCTTGGTATACCAGCCAAAATCTCAAGAAATGGTCCAATTGCGTAAGTATGGCGTCGGATTTCATGGACCTGTTCAGGTTGAACACAGAGAACGCACCGGATGTTTTCTACATTTAGAATCTTAAGAAGAAACCTATCGAGACTTTCTGTGAATATGCTACTCATTGGAGGTCAGAAGCAGCCAAGGCCAGACCCTCTTTGGATGAAGAACAGATGAATAAATTCTTCGTTAGGGCACATGATCCACAATATTATGAGAGGTTGATGGTTATTGAAAATCACAAATTCTCTGACATCATCAAACTTGGAGAAAGAATCAAAGAAGGAATTAAGAGAGGGATGCTAACAAACTTCGAGGTGCTACAAGCCACAAATAAAGCATTACAATCAGGCAGCATATCAAATAAGAGAGATGTTGGGGCAGTAATGGTGGCCCAAGGCCCAAAATCTCCACTTACCTATCAAACACTTTCACCCACATATCAAAAACCTCTACCCATATATCAAACACCTCCATCCACTTACCAAGCACCACCACCCACATATCAACCTTCATCCCCTAGATATTCCCAACCAGCCACTGTCCACCACACCTATAACTCCCAAACGTCTCATTTTCAATCACCACCAACTCGCCAAATTTATCCAAGACCAAGACTCAACTTCGTCTGCAAGCCACCCAGACAATACACCGCCATTGCTGAGTACATCAACCAATTGTATGAAAGGTTGAAAGTTGCAGGTTACATCACTCCTGTTCCTGCTGTGGCATTAGAGAATCCATCTCAATAGGTCAATCTGAACAAACTTGTGCGTACCATTCCTATATAAAAGGTCATACCACTGCTGAGTGTTGAACATGAAAGGATAAGATCTAAACGCTAATTGACAATAAGGTCATACAGGCGAAGGAATGCGCACCTAATGTCCCCAATAATTCCCTCCATGATCATCGAGGTGATGGTGTACATGTGATAGAGACGAATGAAAAATGGGACCCAAGGGGTCAATTGGGCTTATTCGAGAAGGCGATGACTCTAAAGTTGCAGTCACACTTACTCCTATTGTGGTACATACTCAGTCACCTATCGAGGTTA
Source organism: Nicotiana sylvestris (assembly GCF_000393655.2). Lineage (NCBI taxonomy): Eukaryota > Viridiplantae > Streptophyta > Magnoliopsida > Solanales > Solanaceae > Nicotiana > Nicotiana sylvestris. The sequence continues at coordinate 120,661,325 of NC_091062.1, read as the reverse complement.
AGGTAGCTGCATCAGCTCCATTCGAGGTAGAGGTGGCTCCGCCCGCGGCTACCCCCGCTCCATTTGAGGTAGAAGTGGTCACACCCTTCACAATGACAATAGCAACCACACCTCCCTTCAATTTAAAAGTAATACCCTAGGATTATATTGTCGAGGCTCGGCGGAAAGGGAAAGCCAAGATAGAGGAATCTGATGTCGCATAAGGGATGACTAGAACTGGAAGAGTCTATACACCAAAACATTTGGGAGGATCAAGAAAGGATGCCACTACTAGGCAGCCTATCACTGAGATCGAGCCAGATGACCTATGGAGGAAAGTACTGGCAAAGGAGTATTCTGTTGTTGACCATCTAAACAAAGTCCCTGCTCAGATATCTATCCTGTCACTATTGCAGAATTCAGAGGCACATAAGAATGCTTTGATGAAAGTACTGAGCGAGGCTTATGTACCCAGTAACATCATTGGCAGAGAAATGGCCAACATGGTTGGGCAAGTACTGGAAAGTCATAAGATCATCTTCCACGAAGATGAGCTACAGCCTGAGGGGTTGAATCACAATCTAGCATTACATATCACAGTGCAATTTGAAGACAAATTCATTGCCAAGGTCATGGTTGACAGAGGTTCAAGCCTCAATATTTGTCTGTTGGACACTCTGAAAAGGTTGGACAAAAGTTTTCATGAAATATGGGCAGGAAGCATGAATGTGAAGGCTTTTGATAGGTCCTAGAGGGCCACGATCGGGGAAATCAACCTTTGCTTATAGATGGGGCCAACTTGGTTCGACGTCGAGTTTTAGGTGCTTGACATACCAGCCTCGTATAATCTTTTGTTGGGCCAGCCATGGACCTATGCTGCTGGAGTCGTGCCCTCCACACTACATCAAGTCGTGAAGTTCGAATGTAATCATCAGTAGATGATCATTCATGGAGATGGAAGTAACCCTATTTACACTAGTCAAACCATCCCGGCCATTGGACATAGAAGAAGACTAGGAGGGGAAACCTACCATCACATTAAATGGGTCAATGCCGTCGAAAAGGATAAGTGGTGGAGTAACAAAATAGAAAGCATATTGGCATGGTTTGAATATGAATCAGGCAAAGGGTTGGGAAAGAACCTTCAAGGTATCACTAAACCAATACAGCTAAAAAATCATGGTACCACCTTTGGGCTCGGATACCAGTACACATGGCAGGAGTACAGAGATTTGTCGCCTCCATGGCGTGGACCATACTACCCTCTTGAGTAGCCAGTGCCACATTTGGAACAAGTTTTTCACCAAGATGATACGATATGGGGGACCGCATAAGAAGAAGCACTCAGTGGGTTGAAGAATTTGTTCTTGGAGGATGAAGAAATGGATTGCAGTGCCATAATTGAGGAGGAGGAGGAAGAAGGCATCACTATTCAGACTGTAAAGAAGGAAGTTGTTCTCAAGAATTGGACTGCCATACCATCCCGAGCCCGCCGAGTCCCTAGGTAGCTTGGCAGATTTTACTTCTATAGCCATTCTAGGCATTTAAGATTTCCCGTAATTTTGTTTTAAGATTTACTTATTTCAAAATAATTGCTCGGTTCGTCGAGCCGTACTTTGTCTGGATGATTTTTTCAGTTTTAATCAAATGTATTTGCCCTTTATTATTCACTACTATCTTTACATTTTTCCTTTTTACAGCATTATTATTACTTTTCCTGATGAACCAGTGACTGTGACATGTAATGAAGAAATGCAACATGGGAATAGTGATTCAGAGGAAGAATATGAGATACATGAGGAAATTGTCAGGGAGGTTGAAAATCTTGAGAATAAGCCCAAGTCCAATTTGGACGAGACCGAAGCAGTAAATTTGGGAGATGCCGAGACCATCAAGGAGACCCGCATCAGCATTCACTTGTCACCAACCGAGAAGGAAGAGTACATTCGCTTCCTAAAAGAATATGAGGATATCTTTGCATGGTCATATGATGACATGACTGGCTTGAGCACGTCCATAGTGGCTCACAAGCTGCCTATTAATCCCATGTGTCCGCTAGTAAAATAGAAGCTCAAATTGTTCAAACCAGACATGAGCCTGAAAATCAAGAAGGAAGTTACCAAGCAGATCAAAGCCAAAGTTTTCAGGGTGGTTTAGTACCCAGTCTGGTTAGCTAACATTGTGTCAGTTCCGAAGAAGGATTGGAAGGTCAGAGTATGTGTTGACTATCAGGATTTAAATAGAGCAAGTCCCAAGGATGACTTCCCACTACCAAATATACACATCCTGATCAATAACTACGCCAAGCATGAACTCCAATCCTGTATAGATTGCCTCGCGGGTTATCACCAGATGAAGAAGATCCAGAGAAGACAGCTTTTATTACACCTTGGGGTGTATACTGTTACAAGATGATGCCATTCGATCTGAAGAATGCTGAGACCACTTACATGAGAGCCATGACAACTATATTCCATGACATGATACACAAGGAAATAGAGGTGTATGTGGATGACATCATTATCGAATCCAAGAGGGCCGCAGATCACATAGAGGACCTGAGGAAGTTCTTTGACAGGCTAAGGAGGTACAATTTGAAACTGAATCTCGTAAAGTGTTCATTCGGGGTTACCGCAAGAAAATTATTGGGATTCATCGTCAGTCGTCGAGGGATCGAGCTGGATCCATCTAAAGTCAAGGCTATTCAGGAGTTACCACCACCTAAGAGAAAAAAGGACGTGATGAGCTTCCTAGGACATCTCAACTATATCAGTCGCTTCATAGCACAATCCACAGTCATATGTGAACCCATCTTCAATATGCTAAGGAAGGATGCTAAAACAAGCTGGACAGAGGATTGTTAGAAAGCTTATGACAAGATCAAGGATTACCTGTCCACACCACCAGTTCTGGTCTCGCCAGAACCAAGACGACATTTGTTACTCTATCTATCTATATTAGATGGAGCCTTTGGATGTGTTTTGGGACAACATGACGAGACGGGAAGAAAGGAGCCAGCCATATATTACTTGAGTAAGAAGTCCACACCTTATGAAGCACGGTATTCTCTACTTGAGCGCACTTGTTGTGCTTTGACCTGGACATCTCAAAAGTTGAGGCATTACTTCCGTGCCTGCACTACATACCTCATATACAGGATGGATCCTCTAAAGTACATATTTTAGAAACCCATTCCTACTGGAAGTTGGCTAAATGGCAAATACTATTAAGTGAGTTCGATATCGTCTATGTAACTCAAAAGGCGGTCAAGGGACAAGCATTGGCAGATCATCTTGCTGAAAACTCGGTGGGAGGAGCATACGAGCCTTTGAAAACATATTTTCCTGATGAAGAAGTTTCATTCATAGGGGAGTACATTACCGAAGCATATGACGGTTGGAGAATGTTCTTTGATGGAGCTCCAAATTTCAAAGGAGTAGGCATTGGAGTAGTTCTGGTATCGGAAACGGGTCAGCTTATCCGGTGTCTACTAAACTCAAATTTCCCTACACCAACAACATGGCAGAGTATGAAGCCTTCATACTAGGACTCAACATGGCAGTCAACATGAACATTCAGGAGCTGCTAGTGATTGGTGACTCAGATTTGCTTGTGCACCAGGTACAAGGAGAGTGGGCCACCAAGAATTCCAAGATAAAGACATTCACGAAGATAGAATTTCGACATGTGCCCCGAATTCAAAATGAGTTTGTTGATGCATTGGCCACTTTGTCATCTATGACACAACATCAAGATAAGAATTTGACCTCATTCCGGTGAGGATCCATAATTAGCTGGCATATTGTGCTCATGTCGAGGAAGAAGCAGATGGAAAGCCTTGGTTCCATGACATCAAAGAGTTCTTATAAAAAGGAGAATACCTGGAGCACGCAAATCATACTCAGAAACGCAAACTCCGGAGATTGTCAAATCACTTCTTCCACAATAGAGGGAACTTGTATAGAAGAACTCCTGATTTAGGTTTACTAAGGTATGCCAACGCAAAGGAAGCTTCTAAGCTACTTGAGGATGTGCATGCTGGGACCTATGGCCCACACATGAATGGTTTCATCTTGGCTAAGAAGATACTCCGGGTAGGTTACTTTTGGATGACCATGGAGACGGATTGCATTCAGTATGTCTGCAAATGCTTTCAATGTCAAGTGCACGCCGACATGATAAAAGTGCCGCCAAATGGGCTCAATGCAACGAGCTCACCTTGGCCATTCGCCGCTTAGGGAATGGATGTTATTGGTCTAATTAAGCCCATTGTTTCAAACGGACACAGGTTTATTCTGGTAGCCATTGATTACTTCACAAAATGGGTAGAGGTTGCATCTTACAAAGCTGTAACCAAGAAAGTCATTACAGATTTTGTCAAGGATCGTATCGTTTTCCGATTCGGGTTCCCGAGTCCATTATTACTGATAATGCCGCCAATCTCAACAGTGATTTGATGAAGGCCATGTGTGAAACTTTCAAAATTAAGCACAGAATTCCACAGCCTACAAAACTCAGATGAATGGAGCCGTACAAGCCGCCAACAAAAACATTAAAAAGATACTACAGAAAATGGTAGAGAACCACAAACAATGGCATGAGAAGTTACCCTTTGCTCTATTGGGGTACCATACCACGGTTCGCACATCAAACGGAGCAACTTCCTACATACCGAGGTTGTCATCCCAGCCAAGATGGAGATTCCTTCTTTAAGAATCATATAGGAAGTTGAACTCTGCAATGTAGAGTGGATAAAGAGTCGCTATGAACAATTGGCCCTTATCGATGGAAAAAGGATGAACGCAGTATGTCACGACAACTTTACCAGAACAGAATGTCTAGAGCTTTCAACAAAAGAGTCAAACCAAGACAGTTCGCACCAGGGCAGCTGGTATTGAAGAAAATCTTCTCGTATCAAGATGAAGACAAAGGAAAATTCTCTCCCAACTGGCAAGGTACGTACATGGTTCACAGGGTACTAATAGGAGGAGCACTCATACTTGCAGAAATGGATGGAGAAGTCTGGCCAAAACCAATCAATTCAGACGCAGTCAAGAGATACTATGCATAGATTATTTTACATTTCTCTTCTAATGTAATTGAACTACACTTGACCTGATTCCCGTTTAAAAGGGGATACGTAGGCAGCTTATGGGTTTGGTCATATCATAATAAAATTTTCATTCCCCCCCCCCCAAATACAGAAATTGGGGCAGAATTTTGAGGAGGACCCTCAAACTGGAGCAAGTCGAGCCAACGCCATCGCATGCCAGAAAGTCAGTTAAGAAACTGGGGCAGAAAGTCAGTTCCGAAGAAGATTCAGCAAGGCCTATTATCCGCAAACAGTCAAAGATCATCTACCGAACTGGGGCAGAATTTTGAGGATGACCCTCAAAATTCCAATATAAGCGAGCTACAATGCCTTTGAGATATGTTATAGTCACTAGTTCATCTAAAATTACTTAATGTATCAACATATTTCTAAATAACTCTATTTTTTTATCAATAATTGCATATTTTTTCGAAAACTCTATTTCCGTAATAGTCAGGTGCCACCCAGGGGAACTCGAAAGGTTTTCAGGACGAAGCAAAGCGACGGCCGGCAGATGAAGCACGAACCAACCACCCCCTCACAGAACTTACAATTTTTCTTTGAACGCAGGCACATCTGACTTGACGATCACATCCGTAAGTATATGCACGCAGCAAGATCACTATCAATCAGGCCATCAGACACCGAATATACATCTCCAGCTAAGAAATATACCACTTTTATTTGCGGCCTCCTACTTGCACGAGGCTAATCCCTACCTCCATATTTGCATAAGGCTAATCCTTGCCTCCATATCTGCATGAGGCTAATCCTTGCCTCCATATCTGCATGAGGCTAATCCTTGCCACCCTACTAGCATGAGTCTAATCCTTGCCTCCATACTTGCATGAGGCTAATCCTTGCATGCATACTTACATGAGGCTAATCCCTGCCTTCATATTTGCATGAGGATAATCCCTGCCTCCCAATTTGCATGAGGTTAATCCTTGCCTCCCTATTTGCATGAGGCTAATCCTTGCCTCCCTATTTGCATTGCCTCCATACCTGCATAAGGCTAATCCTTGCCTCCTTACTTGCATGAGGCTAATCCCTGCCTCCCAATTTGCATGAGGATAATCCTTGCCTCCCAACTTGCATGAGGCTAATCCTTGCCTCTCTATTTGCATAAGGCTAATCCCTGCCTCCATATCTGCATGGGGCTAATCCTTGCCTCCCTACTTGCGTGAGGCTAATCCTTGCCTCCATACCTGCATGAGGCTAATCCCTGCCTCCCAATTTGCATGAGGCTAATCCTTGCCTCCATACCTGTATGAGGCTAATCCTTGCCTCCACATTCGCATGGGGCCAAGCACTGTCCCTTTTTGCACAGATATTGCTCTATTTCACTATTATTTATTTTCTAATCGGACTAAGTTCTGCCCTCCATTTCACAAGACTAAGCCTTGTCTTGTTAACATCATATTGTTGCATATCATGGGCTGAAATATCGTCAATCTATCCAAAGGTGTCATAGTTTAAAAGGCATCATCCTCATAGCCGAAAGACACCATGTTATGGCCTGAGGATCTCTCAAATTTGCATATCATTATTCAAAGGCGTCATGGTTCGGAGGCACCATCTTCATGGCCCGAGAACATCATTTCATGGCCTTCGAATCCCTCATACAACAATTCATGGCCGAGGACGACATGGTCCAAGGACGTCATCCTTAACTGTCCTAAGACAATCTTCATGGTCCGAAGGGAATCTACATCATGTTTAAATTTTCGCAAATACATGTTTGTAGCATCTTTTATCTGTAGGTAACCAATAAGCAACTGCTATCCTAGTAGGAGCAATCTTACTCTAGTTCTTTCAACTGTCCTAACCACTCACCATAGTCTCTTACGCATCGCGTGTCCGTTCTTGTAATAATTTCATCGGCATATTCCGCAGATGAATCCAGAACTACACATGGCCAGATTCCTGTAAAACTAAGGATATGTAGGCAACTCAAAGACCAAAGTCTGGCCTCTTTCTTTCAAAACATCCCGCCCGGTCAAAACTGCCCATCATTTCTTTACCCGAAAACTCTTTCATCCTTCCCGGGTAAAGAGGGGCAGCTGTTGCTACCCAATTTTTCCATATATATTTTTAATACATAAATATTCTTTCAAAATATCATATATTCATATATAAGCATGCATAAATATTTTTATAATTTTTCTATAATTTTAAAGGATATAAATTGATTTATTTCCTCCCTTTTTACTCATAAAATCTCCAATAATTATCCTTCAAATTATTGTTGTGGTAATTTAGCCATATAAATCCTATATTTGTTCCAAAATAGTGCTTAAGTATTTTTAGTACTTTTTTTATAATTGCATTTGCATTTTTAAAACTAATTTACATATATTTGCAATACTAGCCCTATTAAAGCATAATTACGTTTTTAATACATGAAATGATCTTCTGTATTTTTAAAATGTTAAATATCTATTTTAAATCATTTTACTACACGAAATTATTTTTTAGAAATCAGCTATTATTTATTATAAATTATATAGGGTTAAATTGGCTATTTAAAACCTAGCCAAATTGCATTTCAATTTAGCCTAATTTTAACCCAACCCCAGCCCAATTCCTAATTGAATTACCTGGCCCAAAACCCATCAGATCATGGCCCTTGATCTGAATGATCAACGGCCCGTATTGTTTCTTTCCTTTTTTAATTTCAAACGACCCCCTAACCCTAAACATTTTCTACACATCGCCGCTCTAAGACCCTCTCTTCTCTCAAAACACTCTCAACCTAATCCTAATCTTCAATCGCCGACCTCCCATCTCCGGCCATCTCCGATGACCTCTCATCATCTCTTAAGCCTCCAATGGCTCCTCTCATGCCACGCTTGCCTTCTCTAAGGTATTTATGGGCCTAGGCCATGCCGACTTGCATCTAGGGTTCGTCACCCGCCTATTCTTGGCTACTCCAATGTGATTTCAAGCAAAATTATGTTGTATTTTCTACGATCCTTGGGTTTCTGGATAGGTTTCTTCTTCTCTATACAGGTTCTTTCGAAACCCTAGTTTCTTTCTATACCTCCTAGATCTGTACAGATCTAGGACAATTTGAGTTTGTTTCTTGAATGTTTTACACTTTCCTTGAGGTTCTTTAAAAAAATCATGTGGTCTCAAGTGTTTTTCATCTTCTTCTGAAACTAGGGTTTTCGAAACTTCTTTTAAAACCTTGCTTAACTAATTCTTTGTGTTTAAACTTCTATTTCTTGCACATTTTGACTGATTCTATGATTTTATTGCATCTTTAACTTGTCTACATTGAAAGCCCTAATTTTCTAGGTTTCTTAGTTTGGTTATGTGTATCAGCATGACTGACCGATTCTCGTTTTTGAGTTTCTGTGACCATCTTGCCTTGAATATGTTTCTACTGAGTTTCTTAGCCTAACTTACATCGATTCTATGTGCTTATGTTCATCTTGACTATTCAAGACTTGCCTCTCTCTCATCGAATCAGTATTTTTTAACTTTCATGTTTGCTAGAGTTATGTGTCAACCTCTAGTTATCCTTGTCTTACTTTATTTATATGCTAAACACTGACTCATGACTCTCTCTTTGATTGATTCTGAGTTCCTTGTTTCTTGGCTTGGTTTGAAAACTTTCCATTAGACCTTCGATTCTTCCTGTTTAAACTTGGCTTGTTTGCTTATTCATGGGAACCTATGTTATTCTCCTTAAATCAGTATTATTTCGAGTCCTTGATTCACTGATTTGCTATATGCTGATTTTCGATTATTTCCATATTCTGCAGCCTTATTTAGTTTTCTTACCTTGTTTGGTTAACCGTGTTATTTGTTGATTCTTCACTAACTGTTTCCTTGTGTATTTACCCCTAATTGTCTATTTTGTACCTAATGCCTTGCTTGATTTTCTTTCCTTAAACATGTCCTGCTCTTTTCCGTTGGTTAATTACCCCTTAATTAAGGGAGTACTTGCATTAATTTGATTCTAATTAGTACATGGTTCCATAATTATTGTTGAACTTTGATTCTTGCCTTATTTTCTATCTGTTTTCAAACTACAAGTACCCTGCTCTTTCATTAACATAACAGAAGAGCACATTGGTTAAAAACTCTCTCTCACACACTCAAAGCTTTCTACTCTCTTTTGTGTTACTTACTACTGTCCTAAGTTAGACGGCTGCAAGCCAAGGCTAACTATTGGGTTCTCTTTCACTTTGTGTTTACTATCTCTTTACTGGTATGTTCTAATTTCAATTAAGTCCCAAAACAATATGCTTTTCCTACTACTTCAATTTGTCATGTTTCTAATATGCTTCTATCTATGGTTTTGATGTTCAACCTACAACTAACATGTCTACTTCAATGTCTTCTTTACTGCATGCTTCTAAATATACCCCCTTAGGATTAGCCTGCTCATGATTCCCTTTCTAGTATACCCCAATGTGACTATGTTTCTCTGATTTCTGGCATGCACCTTCCTGTGTAAAGTAGTTGGCTATCCTAAGTATATTTGATTCTATATTAACTCTGAAGTTCATGTTGTACCTTAAAATCCCTTGAACCCCTTTCAAGGCTTCTCTGATTTTGTACCCATGTACATCTGTGCTTACCATGTGCCATATACTTACCCCAAATCCCCCATTAACCCTGAGTGAATGTGTGTACCTGTTTGATTCCATGTATTGAAGTGCTGATAAACCTCTTCTGGTTCTGTATTTGGTTTGTTGATTGTTGGTCACCTTAGCCTTATCAAAATTATCTCATTTAATAACTCTCTATGTGTTTTTTACAAAACTATTTCAAGTAAATCTCTTTTAACACTACTGAAAACCTTTCAAACTATGTCAAGCACTCTCACTCTACTCCTAAGTCCCTAGATTCTGCCCCTCCAGTGTGTGTACTGCTTTGGGATCCTTTTGAGATCCCTCTGAACTCTGGCACACTGAGGTTAGCCCTTCCACACTGCACTTACTTAATTTGGTTACAAAGTCTAGGTGTGAGCACTGCCCGGGATCCCTGAGATCCTTAGGGATCTCTGACGTACCTAGACAATGATATTGTCTATAAAATGGCATTTAAGGCTATTGGAGGTTTGGAAAATCACTTGGGCCTGCTTCAAGCTCCCTACAGTGTAACTTCTTCTTTTTCTTTTTTCTGTTTATGTAATCTATTCATTTGTTTGTAATAATTTGTAAACGAATATTGGGGTGATTAGTGAAAAAGGGGCGGGTAGTTACATATTTGTGGGGTAATATGGGTAGAAACCATGCCTATAGGATTTTATATTTGCTATGCTTGCATTACCATGTTAGAAATCATGCCTATAGGTTTCAAGTGATTCTGATAATAGAAATCATGTCTATAGGTTTTAAAATCAACTTTAAAGTAGATACCATGTCTATAGAATGTGATATAGTTCAACTTCTGTTATAACGGGTAATTACATTTGTTTTCATTAAATATCATGCCTACAAGTTTCTAACATCAGCTCTTAACAACTAGATATCATGCTTATAAGGAACAACATCATAAATTCTGCTTATAAATCTAAAATCGGTTTAGTTCAAATAAGTCAGTTCAATTCATGTTAGCTTACTTCGAAATTGGTCTAATCAGTGGTTTGTTTTCCTTAAATGAATTTATTCGAGTATTGCCCTAATTTACTATTAGAAAGCATGCCTATAGGAATTCAAGAGTCTGTTTTTAAAATCTGCCCACTGTTTTACTATATCAAAGGTAGTTATCATGCTCTTGGGGCACCACTATTCAGCGTTTAGGCAAGCCTATAGGGAGAGTTTAAATTCTGCAACTCTGAAACTGTATTTCTACTACTTGAAGTTGTTCAGATTTAATAGGTCTAATCAGTAGGCAAGTTAAATAGGATCCTTCTAATATTGGCCTAATTCAGTACTTTATAACTACCACGCCCCAACCTCGGGAGGCGCAACCTGCGCTCAATCGAGTGGTCCCAACTGAGCAAACCTTTTTAACACTTTCTACCCAAGTCAATATGATTAAGGGAACCATGCTTTTGTTTACTTAGACAATAGCAAAATCGTACATTCAGCATTGTTGATTCATATCATATCGCAACCTTAAACTGTAGTTAAGTTCCCAAGATTCCATACAGTTTCACCTTAGAGAAACAAGAGTTAGAATTACAACATAGTTCATAGATCCATCTAACATGTACATAACACACATAAATATCTACGGAGCCTCTAAAGATACAAAAGACAAATTATAACAACGCCGGCAACAAGGCCCCGACTATACCTCAAAAGTGGAAGTCTACAACTAACGATATACAACATAACCCCTTGAAGGAGGAAGGGGCTCACCAAGACTTTGAGAGGAGGACACTCCGCTATGCGCAATCAGTATTGTCTGCTACGGAGCCACCTACATTCATTTAAAAATGTAGCACCCCCGGCAAAAGGGACGTTAGTATCATGGAATAGTACTAGTATGTATAACTAAACACCATCTAGTTAGAAAGAACTTTCATACAAGAATAAGGAAATCACAAGTACAACTCAAACACTTTAAATGGTCCCAACATTATCAAATAAAAGAATCATGCAATTTTCACATCATTTTCCTATAGCTTTTAGTTTTGGTCCACAATACCACCGCTATCTTGAGCGGAGTTCGATCTCGACCCAATCGGCTAGGTTGCCTCATTTGAGACATACACTTCAATCACAAATACAATACCACAATGTGTGCGTCATGGCGTTCGATCTCGGCCCGATCGGCTAGGCCGCTTTACCAAGGCATTTCACTTTTCCATCAATCATCTCATTTCAATCTTTGTTTCACGTATATCATTTCGTAGGCACTTGGGGCTACTGCTATCACGTCATATATTTGGCACTAGGCCACATCTCACATCATTTCCAATTTCAATGTTAGATTTGTAATTTAGGATAATATATGCACACAAGAGCAATTAAAATTGTAAGCATAGATGAAACTTCACATAAATGGCACAACATATGCAGTTTCAATCTTAATTTAAGGTCTAGGCATTTCAATACATGATTCATATTTATTGCACCTTTTCAAGTTATCAAGAATAGAACTTCGACCACATTGAGACACATCTTTCACGCCTATAAGGTTGCAACTCAAATTCATGTGAAACAACAATCAATATAACAATCCAACATTAATCGTACCGCATTTACACAAACACCAACGAAGCTCAATTTCTAAAAGATGGGGTTTTAGCCATACATACTCAACTGAGCTTTCCTTAATCCTATAATGTTCCGGAATGTTCGCACTTCAATCTATTTATGCAATGTAGCACAATTGAACCCATAATCAGGGAAAGATCAAAATTTAAGCTCACTTGAGCATTTTATCAAACATTGAGTGTTCATTAAGGCCTTATGGTCCTTTTATGCAAGATTACACTAGCCCATTCCACATGCCTCTCTATTCATAATTTCCCCATATCTTCTAAGAACACATACATGCAATGTAATCACCCTTATCCCTATGAACTACCTCACTAATGACCCCTCATAGCTATGTATAAAAATAAGAGCTTAGGTGATGAAGTCTTACCTCTTGGAATGAAGATTTAGGTGCCTCACTTGATTATCTTCAATGTTTTAACAAGGATTTGTGGAGCAATTTTTATGAAAGGCATTTCCCCTCTCTTAGACACTCCCTCTCACTCTAAAAGCACCAGGAAATAGGCTCAAAATGAGCTATTTCACAGGATATAATGACAGGGGGTCGGGTTTAAAATTTAGAAATCTGGAGCCTCGACTCAGATCTGCGATCGCATATGCGATCGCAAAATTGACATGCAGCCCGCAGAATAGACTGCAAAAACGATCCCAAAACCTGAACAAACTGTCTGGGTATGCGGCATAAATGCGGTCCGCATACCTACTCTGCGGTCGCACAATGCACCGCAGAACTGCCCTTCACAAAATTTTCAAGGGGATTATACGATGACTATGCGGCCCGCATATTGACTATGCGATCGTATAGTTGGCCGCATAGTTGACCTCAAAATTAACCATCACACTGCTTGACTCTGCGATGACTATGCGGTCCGCATATCTATTATGCGACCGCATAATGGACCACAGAAACGCACTTTTCTGGAAAACACTATTCTTTAACTTTTTAATGCACAGATCAATCCAAAGGGTCCGAATGAATTCCTAACACATGATCCCAACTTGGCACTACGAGATTCGGGTTTTTGAGTAGAAATTTTAACGGGGCCTTACATCTTCCCCCACTTAAGATCATTCATCCTCGAATGAGGATCAGGTTTACTCATTAGCAATCTTCATGCAACCTCAGCTTTTTACAACCTAAAACATATCAACAGCCCCAAATTTTGGCTAACTCCCCAAATTTTCAAAAACCTTTGCCAGAGTTTCCTTTGTAACTAGGCCTATCCACCTGTCAGAGAGCCCCAGAAACATATCCTAACAGTATGTACACATTCCACAGTCATAACATAACTTGTACAACAGTAACAATGGCTGCATAGGCAACATATAACCAAAACAGGACAATATTACATAGATCAAATCAAAAGATAAGAGTTCATGGGAACCAAATGCATAAAAGCTATTACAAGAATATTCAAACAAATGTGGGTACTTCTTTCTCATTTCTTCCTCGGCTTCCCAAGTGGCTTCCTCAATTTGTTGGTTCCGCCATAACACTTTTACGGAGGCAATTTCCTTATTTCTCAACTTCCGTACTTACCTGTCAAGAATGGCAACTGGAACTTCTTTATATGACAGTTCTTCATTAACCTGAATAGTTTCAACTGGAACAATAGTGGACGGATCTCCCACTACCTTCTTCAACATAGACACATGGAAGACCGGTTGTACCAATGACATCTCGGGTGGTAGCTCGAGCTTGTTCGCAACCTCACCAATCCTCTGAATGATTATGTACGGTCTGACATGACTCGGACTTAATTTCCCTTTCTTTCCAAATCGCATGATACCCTTCACGGGGGAAACCTTCAAAAATACCCAATCATCCTCTTTGAACTCCAAATATCTGCGACAAACATCCGAATAAGACTTTTGGCGACTCTGAGCAATTTTCAACCTTTCCTTAATAAACTTCACTTTCTCCATGGCCTGATGCATGAGGTCCGGCCCTATCAATTCCACTTCTCCAACCTCAAACCACCCAATGGGAGACCTACATCTCCTACCATGCAATGCCTTGAATGGTGCCATCTGGATACTAGCATGGAAGCCGTTGTTGTAAGCAAATTCTATGAGTGGAAAATGATCATCCCAGCTACCCTTGAAATCGAGAACACAAGCACGCAACATGTCCTCAAGCATCTGAATAGTTGTGCTAAGATTTACCTGTGTGCCCAAACCTTGCTGAAATTTCTTCCAAAAGTTGGTCATGAATTGAGCCCCTCGATCTGAAATAATTGAGACTAGAGTACCATGCAACCTAACTATTTCCTTGATATACAACTGAGTATACTGTTACGCTGTGTCGGTAGATTTAACTGGCAAGAAGTGCGCTGATTTCGTGAGTCGGTCCATGATTACCCAAATTGAGTCAAACTTACGCGAAGTGTGCGGTAACCCTACCACAAAATCCATGTTGATCATCTCCCATTTCCATATTGGAATTTCTATGCTTTGGGCCAATCCATCGGGTCTTTGATATTCGGCCTTCACTTGTTGACAGTTCGGACATTTTGCCACAAAGTCCGCCACATCCTTTTTCATGTAAATCCACCAATAAACTTCCTTGAGATCATGATACATTTTTGTAGATCCTGGGTGCACGGAATACCTGGAAGTGTGAGCTTCTACCATGATCCTTCCCCGAAGACCGTCGATATCTGGAACACATAGGCGGCCTTGGTACTGTAGGGTACCATCATCTATGCCAAGGGAAAAAGTTGTGGCCTTGTGTTTATGAATCCCCTCTTTTAGTTGTGCTAACAATGGATCGTTGAATTGCTTCTCCTTCACCTCTGCTACGAGCGATGATTTAGCCCTATTTTGTACAATCACTCCTCCTTCATTAGAGTCCGCAAGGCGAACTCCCATGCTAGCTAACTGGTGAACCTCCCGGGCCAAGGGCCTCTGATATGTCCCCAAATGAGCCAAACTTCCCATAGATTTTTGACTAAGAACATCCGCCACAACATTAGCCTTCCCCGGGGTGATAGAGAATATCAATGTCATAGTCCTTGAGTAACTCTAGCCATCGTCTTTGTCTCAGATTCAACTCCTTCTGCCTAAAAATATATTGAAGGCTCTTGTGATCTTTAAATACATCCACATGGACCCCATACAAATAATGTCGCCAGATCTTTAGTGAAAACACCACTGCTGCAAGCTCTAAGTCATGGGTTGGATAGATCTTTTCATGATTCTTGAGTTGCCTAGAAGCGTAGGCTATAACCTTGCCATGTTGTATTAACACACACCCAAGCCCGATCCTTGAAGCATTGCAATACACCACAAATCCCTCGTACCCTCTGGCAGGGTTAACACCGGTGTTGTAGTCAATCTTGATTTCAATTCTTGGAAACTCCTTTCACAAGCATCGGACCATTGGAATTCAACTGCTTTCTCTGTCAATTTAGTCAATGGAGAGGCAAGAGTAGAAAACCCCTCCACAAATCTCCTGTAGTACCCGGCCAAACCCAATAAACTACGAATCTCTGTTAGAGTGGTAGGTCTAGGCCAATTCTTCACTACCGCAATCTTTTGAGGATCAACCATAATTCCTTCTCTAGAGACGACATGACCCAAGAACGCGACAGATTCAAGCTAAAATTCACATTTTGAAAATTTTACATACAATTGATGTTGCTGAAGAGTCTGCAGAACTACCCTGAGATTGTCAGCATGGTCCTCCTGACTTCGTGAATACACAAGAATATCGCCAATGAACAATATCACAAAGGAGACTAGAAAAGGCTTGAAGACTCGATTCATAAGATCCATGAAAGTTGTCAGGGCATTTGTTAGCCCAAAAGACATCACTAGAAATTCAAAATGCCCATACTGAGTTCTGAAAGTTGTTTTTGGAATATCCTGCTTCCTTATCTTCAATTGATGATACCCGGACCGCAAGTCAATTTTTGAGAAACACGTAGCACCTTGCAATTGATCAAACAAATCATCTATTCTTGGTAGAGGATATTTATTCTTGATTGTGACCTTGTTGAGTTGTCGGTAGTTAATACACATCCGTAGAGACCCATCTTTCTTCCTTACAAACAAGACTGATGCGCCCCACGGTGACACACTCGGCTGGATGAAACCCTTCTCTAGAAAATCCTTCAATTGTTCCTTTAGCTCTTTCAATTCTGCCGGTGCCATTCTGTAGGGTGGAATTGATATAGGCTGCATGCCTGGCATCACATTGATACCAAAATCAATCTCCCTATCTGGTGGAATCCTAGGGAGCTCATCTATAAAGACATCCGGAAATTCATTCACAACTGGCACGGACTCAAGGCTAGGCGCCTCGGCATTGGTACCCGTAACTCAAACTAAATGATAGATACACCCCTTCTTGATCATCTTTGCGGCCTTAAGGTAAGAAATAAACCGACCTCTAGGCACTACATTATCTCCTTTCCATTCAACAACGGGCTCATTAGGAAATTCAGGCCTCATAGTTCTAGTCCGACAATGAAATTTGGCAAATCATGAATAAAGCCAATCCATTACCATTATTACATCAAAGTCGACCATCCCTAGTTTAATAAGATCAGTCGTGGTATCCCTACCCCATACCGTAACAACACAACCTCTATAAACTCGAGCAGCCGTAATTGACTCACCAACCCGAGTAGACACCAAAAATGGATCATGAAGTTGATCTGGTTCTATCCCAAATTCCATAGCAGCAAAAGGTGTAACATAGGACAAGGTGGAACCAGGGTCAATAAGTGCATACACATCATGAGATTGGACAGTCAGAATACCTGTAACAACATCTAGGGAAGTCTCTAAGGTCTGGCGACCACTCATAGCATAGAACCGGTTGGGTCCTCCTGAACTCTGCACACCACCCCTGGCTGCACCACGCCCTACGGGTGTTGGGGCACCTCGAGCTGGAGAGGGGGCTGAAGATGTAGCAACTGCTG
Organism: Nicotiana sylvestris; assembly: GCF_000393655.2. NCBI lineage: Eukaryota > Viridiplantae > Streptophyta > Magnoliopsida > Solanales > Solanaceae > Nicotiana > Nicotiana sylvestris. The sequence goes on along the minus strand of NC_091062.1, from coordinate 120,644,139 downwards.
GACTGGATGACTGAATTGTGCACCTACCCGCTCCCTGGCGGGATACACGACAATGCCTCTGAATATGACCCCCCATCCCACATCCATAGCATATAGGCAACTCCAAATAGCAAGTCCTTGAGTGCATCTTCCCACACCTGGGGCACGGGGACCTCTGCTGCTGCTGGGATCTCTCTCCTGACCGACCCCACTGGTGGGATCCCTTGTTGACCTGACCGGGCCTGAAATGACTCCACTGCTGCTGGTTGGGCCCTGATAAAGTGCACTAGCTGAAGATTGTGCAACAGACTGGAACGACCCTGATGATCCTCCCCTGAAGGCTGATCTTCCCCCACCTAATGACTCTCCCATGTTGCTCGTAGACCGGGCTTTACTGTTACCCTCTCTCTCCATTCTGTTCTTTAGTTTACGGTTCTCTATGGCCTGAGAAAATGCTACAATCTTCTCATAATTCATGTCGGAATTCAATGCAGCCGTAGAAGCCTTATTAATAGTCAAAGGATTAAGGCCTTGAACAAACCCGCGCACCCTGGGCTCCATCGTGGGCAACATATGAATGACATACTTGGACATGCGGGCAAACTCCATGTGATACTCCAACACACTTCTGCTACCTTGCTTCAGATTTTCAAACTCTGCTGCACGGGCTGCCCTTGTCTCAGCAGGCAGGAAATGATCTATAAAGTTATCAGCAAACTCGCTCCACCATGCCGGAGGGCTCCCCTCATCACGGGAATCTTCCACAACTCAAACCACGAATAGGCTACCCCTTTCAGACAATAAGCAGCCAACTCTACTCCCTCTATCTCAGTTGCATGCATAACCCTGAGGGTCTTGTGCATCTCATCAATAAAATCCTGAGGGTCTTCTTCTGGATTGGCACCCATAAACACTAGAAGGTCTAACTGAAGAAATCTATTCACCCTGGATCTTGTGGAATCCCCTTGTTGGCTGGATGAACTAGGTGCAACATTGGACCTCTAGGCCTGAGAGGCCACTAGCTGGGTCAACATCTGAGTGGATCCCCTAAGATCCCCATCAGAAATACCAGAACTGGAAGTTGGGGCTGGAGGTGGAACAGGAATATCAATGGGAGGGATAGTGGTACCCTCCGCAGGTGTAGGAACTGGGGTAGTCTGCTCTGGAATAGAAGAACCAGGCAAGGTGATAGCAGGGCGACTACCCACACCCGTATTATCAAGCAGTGAATCACCAGCCACTCTTGAGGTGGCATTGGCTTCTTGTCCAATTCTCGCTTTCTTCTTAGGTGCCATTTACTGAAAGATAGAACAATGCACTAATTAGAGAGGGAATAGTTTCACAACAAGTTTTTGCCGCATGATCCAGAATATCAAAGAAGGGTGTTATTCCTAAATGCCCAAGTAGCCTCCAACTTATAGATGTGGTCGACTACACACCGATAAGAAGGACTCTACTAGGCATGGCTCCGAGACATCTTAGAACACTTTAAAACCTTAGGCTCTGATAGCAAGTTTGTCATGCCCCAACCTCGAAAGACGCGACCGGCGCTCAATCGAGTGCTCCCAACTGAGCAAGCCTTTTTAAGACTTTCTACCCAACTCAATATAATTAAGGGAAACATGTTTTCATTTACGTAGACAATAGCAAAATCGTACATTCAACATTGTTGATTCATATCATATCGCAACCTTAAACCATAGTTAAGTTCCCAAGATTCCATACAGTTTCACCTTAGAGAAACAAGAGTTAGAATTACAACATAGTTCATAGACCCATCCAACACCCGTACATAACCCGCACAAACATCTACTGAGCCTTTAAGGATACAAAGCTATACCTCAAAAGTGGAAGTCTACAACAAAAGATATACAACATAACCCCTTGAAGGAGGAAGGGACTCACCAAGACTTTGAGAGGAGGACACTCCGATAAGTGCGATCGGCACTGTCCTCTACGGAGCCACCTACATTCATTTAAAAATGTAGCACCCCCGGCAAAAGGGACGTTAGTACCATGGAATAGTACTAGTATGTATAACTAAACACCATCTAGTTAGAAAGAACTTTCATACAAGAATAAGGAAATCACAAGTACAACTCAAACACTTTAAATGATCCCAACATTATCAAATAAAAGAATCATGCAATTTTCACATCATTTTCCCATAGCTTTTAGTTTTGGGGCATTTCATACTGTTCATCATTGTCCACAATACTACCGCTATCTTGAGCGGAGTCCGATTTCGACCCTATCGGCTAGGTTGCCTCATTTGATACATACACTTCAATCACAAATACAATACCACCATCTGTGCGCCATGGCACCTGATCTCGTCCCGATCGGCTAGGCCGCCTTACCAAGGCGTTTCCCTTTTCCATCAATCATCTCATTTCAATCTTTGTTTTACGTATATCATTTCATAGGCACTTGGGGCCACAGCTATCATGTCATATATTTGGCACTAGGCCACATCTCACATCATTCCCAATTTCAATGGTAGATTTGTGATTTAGGATAATATGTGCACACAAGAGCAATTAAAATTGTAAGCATATATGAGACTTCACATAGATGGCACAACATATGCAGCTTCAATCTTACTTTAAGGTCTAGGCATTTCAATACATGATTCATATTCATTGCACCTTTTCAAGTTATCAAGAATAGCACTTCGACCACATTGAGACACATCTTTCACGCCTATAAGGTTGCAACTCCAATTCATGTGAAACAACAATCAATATAACAATCCAACCTTAATATTACCGCATTTACATAAACACCAACGGAGCTCAATTTCTAAAAGACGGGGTTTTAGCCATACATACCTCAACTAAGCTTTCCTTAATCCTATAATTTTTCGGAATGTTCGCACTTTAATCTATTTATGCAATATAGCACAATTGAACCCATAATCAGGAAAAGATCATAATTTAAGCTCACTTGAGCATTTTATCAAGCATTGAGTGTTCATTAAGGCCTTATGGTCCTTTTATACAAGATTACACTAGCCCATTCCCCATGCCTCTCTATTTATAATTTCCCCATATCTTCTAAGAACACATGCATGCAATGTAATCACCCTTATACCCATAAATTACCTCACTAATGACCCCTCATAGCTATGTATCAAATTAAGAGCTTAGGCGATGAAGTCTTACCTCCTGGAATGAAGATTTAGGTGCCTCACTTGATTATCTTCAATGTTTTAACAAGGATTTGTGGAGAAATTTTGATGAAAGACACTTTCCCTCTCTTAGACCCTCCCTCTCACTCTAAAAGCACCAGGAAATATGCTCAAAATGAGCTATTGCACAGGATATAACGACAGGGGGTCGGGTTTAAAATCAAAAAATCTAGAGCCCCGACTCAGATCTGCGATCACATATGCGATTCCAAAATTGACATGCGGCTCGTAGAATGGACCGCAAAAACGGTCCCAAAACCTGAACAAATTGTCCGGGTATGCGACAGAAATGTGGTCCGCATACCTACTCTGCGGTCGCAAAATGCACCGCAGAACTACCCTTCACAAAATTTTCAAGGGGATTATGCGATTACTATGCGGCCCGCATATTGACTATGCAATCGCATAGTTGGCTGCATAGTTGACCTCAAAATTAACCATCACACTGCTTGACTCTGCGATGACTATGCGGTCCGCATATCTATTATGCGACCGCATAATGGACCGTAAAAATGCACTTTTCTGGAAAACACTATTATTTAACATTTTAATGCACAGATCAATCCAAAGGGTCCGAATGAATTCCTAACATATGATCCCAACTTGGCACTATGAGATTCGGATTTTTGAGTAGAAATTTTCACGGGGCCTTACAATAACCTCTGCTCACTTAGATATCATGTTCTAGGATTTGTTTTCTTAAGTGTTTGAATGTTGTTTGAAGACGTGCAGTTATGTGATATGCTTGAGGAGGTAACTGTGAGCCTCTAACTTGCTTTATATGCAGTCCTAAATTGTTCTTGCCTGTCACCTAGAATTTTTTCCTTTTAAGCACCTTAGGGGTTGTCTAGAACTACCCAGCTTTAGAGGTCCTAAAATACCTCCAGGACCATAAGGAAGTGACGGGTATTGCATGCGTAGGACATTGTCGAGGTTATTAGAACGCTTTAGGCTATGACCAAGGGGAGGGACTTTGGTAGAACGAGATATGATGACTACGCGCTAATGTCACGTGTAGCCCCTTATTGAGGAGTGTTTACCAGGCATTGCGTGGGGTGATCCTATAGGCTAACCAACCTAGGACCCCTCTTCCCAAATCCCCTTTGCTTAAAAACTTTACTCTTTTTATGCACACAACTTGTTCAAATTCTGTGTCTTATTATTTGAGTCATACAATGCCCAATACACTTTATTTATTTGTTTCAACTACTTATCTGTTAAAGGACTAATTTATAAATATAAGTTTGGTCGTGACCCACAGTTGTGGACCAAGAGGGGTTCCTAACAACTTCCCCTCAAGATTATTTCGAGCCTTTACCCTAGATCTCTGGTAATGCAAACCAATCCAAGAATTAATCGCTCTAGGTGCCCTAACGCACCATAATTCGTTAGGTGACGACTCTTCAAAATACCAAATTTCCAAAAGAAAATAAGTTATTACCCCCATAAATGTCGAAAACCCGGACCTTTTCCTCCCCATTTATGGGGAGGAAGAAAAAGGGGGCGCAACATGGAGTTCGAGACCTTGCTCTCACTCAACTCGGACCCAAAAGTCCCATCATCCCGAGCTCTCATCAAGTCGACTTAAGCGCAGCTCGAGGGTTATTAAAAATATTTATGAGGTATTCTATTATAAGTTTAAATATCTCCCTTTGATCAATAAAAAACCTAAGGGTTCGTTCTATTCTGAGTCTGAGCCAATGCTCACTTGATCATCGAAGTTATGACATTAAAAAATTTCACAAAACAAAAACAAAGCAGAATTCAAAACAAATAGAAAATGGAGCGAAAAGGAATTTCTTATATTCATAAAGGGTATTTGTAGTGCCCAAAAGGGGCCTTACACACACAAAAGAAAAGAGCCTAATCTACTTTGGGAGCCACATCGTCGGGAGCCACATCTTTGAGAGCCGCATCTTCGGGAACTTCCTCCTTGGGGACTTCATCCTCTTCTCTTCCGCTCTCGGAACCACTCGTCGAGTCCTCATCATCGGAGAGTAAAGCGATAGCCTCGTCCTCTAGAGCTTTTGTATTTTCAATATTAGCTAAGAGGTTAAAGCCACAAGCGTGCACCTCCTCGAGAATTTCTCTCGAGGATTGTTGCCTGGCGTGATCGAAAGCACATGATAATTTGACTTCAACAACAATGGATATCTCCTGTGCCCGAATGTTGGCAGTTCCAGCATCAGCTCGATAAGAGGCCACAAACGCCTCTACCTCAGATTTGGCCTTCGCAAGCTCGGCAGCCGATTTAGCTTTTAGCTCCTCAATCTTTCGGCTTCAGGCCAAGCTTTCCCCCTTTGCATTTTGAAGCTGGCATTCAACCGAAGCCAATTGGGCCCGAAGCATCTCTTTCTCCGAGGAAAGACGGTTCATTTGCTGCTTCCACCCCAGGGTCTCGGCCTCTTCAGCTTAACCTCCTCTCGAAGCTGCTCCACCAGCTCGCCCTTCTACTAGGCCTACAAAGTAGAGAGAGTTAATCACTAAATCAAATGAACATGTGATTAACTCCCAAAAAATTGCATTACCTGCTTAATAAGCTCGGTTTTTTCCTGGTGAACCCTCGCCAGTTCAGCTCGAAGATCGTTGATCTCCCCCTTTTTTCTGACATAGAGGATGTTAAGGTTATCCCTCTCTTCAGCGAGCTTCTTGAGTTCGGCCTCACATCGAACAAGCTCGCCTCGAGAGTTGGAAAATGCTTCTCAATGGAGCATCACAGCCTTTACACAAAAAAAAGTTAGACTTAGAACAACAAGAATAAAACACAGGCGTAATTTTGAAGGCAGAAACTTATTTGTTTAAAAAGTCATTGGGCCTCATCAAAAATGAATGAAGCATCTGGGTCGGGGCCATCTTCGACCCCCGCTAAGCATTCCCTAAAAATATCATTCCCTTCGTGGGATGTTCCCATGTCGGGAGTCTTTATGGCCCGAGCATCTCGGAACTGCCCTTCAGAAAACTCAGGGCCCGGTGGGGATTCATCTATGTTAATTATCCCAAGTAATTCACTTGGGACATTCCCTTCTCTTTGAAGGAACTCAGAGTTATGCTCTTCGGGTTCGTCGTTCAGATGTCCTCTTGGGCGAGGAGCGCTTTTTCCACCCGATGGCTCGGGGACTCTACTCGAGTTCCCCTTTGAGATCTCTTCGGTTCGAGATTGAACCACATCAGCCACCGCTAGGTCGGTGGCCTTTGAAGCTTTAGATCTCCCCCTCTTTCGAGTTACCAACGGGCAGTCAGCATCTTCTTCCTCTTCGTCATCATCCCGAAGGTGTTGGACCGCTTTTGCAAATAGGGCCGCGGGATCAGCCCTAGGCTTTCTAGCCCTACTTTTCTTGGGCTTCGGGGAACTTGCAGGCGAAGCCCTTTTCCTTTTCTTCTCCTTGGTTGGCTTTGGGATTTCCTCTTCACCGGGCGGGGGCGGTTGCATAGCAACAGCGTCTCCAAGGCCTGCGTAAGAGTAAAGTTAGTATTTTACTAAGAAACACCGATGTATGAACAGGGGAACTCACCATGGTTTTTAGCTTCCCACCGACCCTTGGCCAAATCATGCCAAGTGCGTTCCGTATATGAAGAAGTGGAGGCTAGTTGTCGGACCCAACCTGCGAGGTTCGGGATCGTACCAGGGAACCAAGGGGCAGCCAGAATTAAATCGAGGAAGAATAGGGAAAGCAGAATATTAATCATCATCGATAAGTTTTGTACTTACGTTTCATGTTCCATTCCTGGGGGAATGGCATCCTCTCAGCAGGAATCAAATCGGAAGTTCTGATTTGGACAAACCGTCTTATCCACCCTCGATCTTTGTCCTCATTGATGCTAGAAAATACCGACTTCGAAGATCGACGCTGGAGCTTTATCAAACCGCCTCGATAAAGGCATACAGTCTGATCATGTGGTCGAGGGTAAAAGGCATCCCCTTGACCTTGCCCGAGAAATACCTGATTAAATTAACGATACGAAAAGGAAGGGTAGATATGGCCAAGTGTCACCGGATATTGGTGACAGAAATTGAGAATAACTAGGTCTACGGGTCCCCGTGCCGGATCTACGGGACCCAATATGAAAGGGTAAGTATACACGCTTAAGTAATCTGCAACATAGGTGGTGATGTCTTCTTTGGGAGAAGGGATCACAACATCCTTATCCTCCTAATTACAATCCTTTTTCACCTGCTCAAGTTCATCTTCAGTTATCAAGCAGATGTATCAAGACATGGGCTCACATCGGCCTGGATTTGTTGCAGGCTTATCGATTTTAAAATCAGAAGATAGCTCGTATGGCCCGGGAATGCACTCCTCTATACGAGGTGGCACTACTGTTCTACCACCGGACGGCCGTGATGATGAAGAAGCTTTTTCTTTCTGAGGAACGGTTTTAGATATTTTAGCCATTGTTGTTGTGAAACTCAAAGGAAGAGAAGGAGTTGATACTGTAGCAAGAGAAAATTGAGAAAAGGGTGAACTCATAGAAGATAAAGAAGTTGGTGAGATTCTGCGAATGATTTGAAAAGTAAAGATTGTAAAAATTGTGAAATTAGCCTATTTATAGAGGCCACTTTAACGGTTTGGTGAGGCCAATGGCCGACCATCAGCCGCCTTCAATTAATGGCCTTGGAAACTATGCAGAAGCGACCTTTCAATCACTTCAGCCGCTGACATCACGAGATTGATATCATGATCGAGACATCAGAGGATCGATGATCAAATCATTTCTTATCATCTTATTTTAAGAAACACGGGGACTATCTGTATACGATCAAAATCGGGTATGCCCGATTTTATGGGCTCGAGGAGTCACTTCAAGCCCGAAGTTCAGGATGGATCGAGCTCGAGCCCGATGACAGAGTACAAGACTCGAGGATCGAAGTACGCGATGAGCACCGAAGTCGAGTATGACCAACCTCGAGATGATGTCATAATAGGTTCGTAACAGAAAGAGTAAGATTCCAGCCACGTCCCCAAGATCATAGTGTAAATTTCGGAATAGATTCGTACGAGTTAGTACGAATTCGTACTAGGCAGTTAGATAGCTGTCCCAATAAAATTCCTTACTGTAAATAGAAATGTACCTTATTTAGGGTTCCCCTACTCTATAAAGGGGACCCCAATCATTTGTAATCATCATCAATCATTGGCAAAAGAATATACTCTCTTACTTTCTTATCCATTGCTCATCAGAATTGTCCTTTAACTTTATTGTTCTTGACCTACCTCGAGGCCACCTTAGCTTGAGGTCGAGACTGGCTTGCACACTGGTTTGATTTTACTTACTTCTTTCATTTATACGTTAGATTTCTTTGTTATTAATTAGTATTGAACTAAATCACATATCTTTAAAACCATAAACAAGTTTAATTGTTACTCGTATTTTCGAGGTAAGCAATCTTAACATAGTCATGATGCATACCAATTACTAGCTACAAAATTTGGCACGCTCTTAAAATTAAACTTGATGATTATGCTAAGTTTCAGTCCTTAGCTTTAAAAGAAGTAAATTTGACATTTTTTTTAAAGAGTGGTTTAATCAAAAGAAATATGTGTGTGGAGGGGGCGGGGGGGGCTAAAGAAAGACGAAGAAATCCTGTTCTAGTGACTTTTTGAAGGTTTAATCAAAAGAAAAAACTGTGATTGGGGCGGAAACAATAAGGAACAAAACTCAAAAATGAAGAAATACGGGGTGAGCAGGATTTAAAATTTAATATAAGGGCGGGGGGGGCTAAAGAAAGACGAAGAAATCCTGTTCTAGTGACTTTTTGAAGGTTTAATCAAAAGAAAAAACTGTGATATGGGCGGAAACAATAAGGAACAAAACTCAAAAATGAAGAAATACGGGGTGAGCAGGATTTAAAATTTAATATAAGGGCGGGGGGGGCTAAAGAAAGACGAAGAAATCCTGTTCTAGTGACTTTTTGAAGGTTTAATCAAAAGAAAAAACTGTGATTGGGGCGGAAACAATAAGGAACAAAACTCAAAAATGAAGAAATACGGGGTGAGCAGGATTTAAAATTTAATATAAGGGCATTGTTGGAGCACGGATTCGAACCTTTCTCATCCAACAGAAGAGCAGCATCAAAGTGCAGGCATGACCAATGCTTGAGTATTAGGGTGCCTTATTAAATATATATACCTTTCTAAGGGATATAGCTCATATACAGAGAGAGAAAGAGGGGATTTTTCCCGAGCTTACCCGGCGTCGATGACCCTCTAACATGTACGTAGCTTCGGTTCTGGATGTACTAATGGTTACTTTTAACGGTGGAGCCAATGTTATAATTACGGATTCGAAAGAACCCAATCCATTATGCTTATATCTTATTTTTGTATTAAAAAGTTTTTTTGATATATATAAATATTTTAGAATCCAGCAGAAAAATTATGGTCTTAAACCCATAAAAATCTTAAAATCCTAACTCCATCTTTGATTACCTTATTTGGTCGTAGAAAACAATTTGCAGTAATTTTGTTTGATAAGTATTAGGAATCAGCGAAAGTGATTTTCAAACATATTGTGATTGGCCGTGTGCATTTTGGAAACAGTTCCTTTTGTTCTTTCACCGTTAGTGTGACCAACTAATCATATGTACTGTACGTTACATTGAATTGACTGCGAATTTATTTAAGTAATTATGTTTTTAACATGTCTTTTAAATTCTATTTTATGGACCAGCCAATTAAATTCGTTTTGATAAAAGGTAATGGTCATGGCCAATTTCCCTGATTTCTGCCGCATGTTCTTGTACAATTTTGGATTATGTGTCGCCTCTTTTAATAATAACTTAAATTAGTAGAGAAAAAAAGCTTTTATAAATATTTTAAAATAAGTCCTTAAAACATTGTTGGGAGCACTTATGATTCACTACAACTCTACAAGTAAAAACGCAAAGGAAAGAAAGACAAGCTGAATAGCACCACATAAGTCATAGTCAGTTGATTACGTAGTAAATCATCCCTAAATCCCCTGAAGTTCCTTAGCATTCTGTTCTAATTTTATCATTTCATTTTCTTTTCCAATTACGTCACTCATTTAATTTACCATCAAATATCCTGCAGACATCATCATGTACGTGTTCTTAGTGTTGGACCGTTGGTCGACCAATTCTATAGCATCATAATAGCTTTGAAATTTGTATCTTTGAATTGTGAAATATATTCTCTCCACAAACTTCTAATCATATGGCAATGATTTTAGGAAAAATTACGCGATACATCAAACTAAATTAAATTGTATTTATCATTCTGTGTACGATGAAATCAAGGATAAAGTTTTCCTCGATTAACAAAGGGGTAGGCGGATCAAAGTGATTATAATCGAGGTCCAGGAGCCCCTCGTATTGAAATCCGGGAGGAATGAACGATATATCCGAGATCGTACACCGTAAAATGGCAGATCCTGGCCAAGTATAGCTTCTAGACATCGGGGGACACGATGAACGGTTACGCATGACGAGAATGGGGGTCGTAAAATTCACCATCAACCGGATATTACGGCGCGAATCCCGTTTAGTATCATCTGTAGATCAACATTTACCGGAAAAAGAAGATTTTTACTTTTTTTAGACTTGTACTAGGACTGAGAATTTCTCTACTATATAAAGGGGAATGTTTCTTTATTGTGACACATTGTGACACGCAAATCAAAGTAATAAAAGTTTACTTTTGTCTTCTAGCTATTGTTAAAAGCATTACTCATTTGTTCTTTTCTTCACTCGCGACCGAGCTTACACCGAAGGTCCAATCGAGAACAAATTTCATTATTCAGTTTAATATCAGGTTTGGTCACTACATTGTGATTGGTTTGATCATTTATTTTTGTCTTTAACTCATTTACCTATTGTTCTTAATTATCGTATTAAATTAAACCACGTATCTTTAAACCGTGTATAAATTTTGTAAATGCCTAATTTTTGCCTTATATATATATATATATATATATATATATATATATATATGTGTGTGTGTGTGTGTGTGTGTGTGTGTGTGTGTGTGTGTGTGTGTGTGTTTGTTCTTATTTGTGTATGTATAGGTTTTAAGAGTTGAGTAATGGTTTGATAAATGGGGTAGGGTTTGGGCTAGTGTAATTTAATTAAAATTGTGCCAAAATTGGCCCAAAATTTGAGCCCAAAGAGCCCAATCCCGGTCCAAAAGGGGGCTGCCAAGAAGAGCTTAAAACGACGTAGTTTTGTCTTGAAACTACATCGTTTTGGTTAAGAGACAAGATTCAATCTCATCCACCCATCTTGATTTAATCTAACGGTCCTAGTTTGATCTTCATCCTAGGTATTTAAAGCCTAAAATTCCCAAAAATTTGTCCCATTTCCCCATTATTTCCTCTCTCTTCTTTCCCTCTCATCGCTCTCTCTTCTCTCTCCCCCCAAGCCGTTGTCGCCGGCGGACCACCTCCAAATTCACACCATGTAATCTCCACAACTTCCTCTTTCCATATCTCCAAACCAAATTCTTCAAAAATCCCTCAAACTCCTTCAATCTTAGATCTAGAAAACTTTCCCGTCACTTTTTTGCCCAAATTATTGAAGCTCCAACCACTACCACCCCACAATACCTACATCAATGGATAGAGCTCCTCAAGACCTAGCTATTGATGCCAATTTCACCCTGAAAATTCGGCGACCAAAATCCGGCCAAATTCCGGCGAACTCCTCGAACACCCTCTTTTGGCATACCACCATTTTTCCAGCCACTTGAATTGTAAAATGGTAAAATCCTATTCTTTTTCATGGCTGATTTTTTTTTCAGATTTTATTTTTTATTATTAATTATTTTAGCATTAGTTTTTGAAGTTTTAAAATGTTAAATTTTCTGTTTTTGCACTTGTTAAAGTAGTAAATAGTTTTGTGTTGATTAAAGTGAGGTAGTGAGGAAATGCTTGAGAGTATATGGTAAAATCGTAATCCTGCCCCGTTATTAATTTTTTGTTTTTTTTTAGTTAAAGTTAGTTTCTATCTTGTTTCTTCATTTAATCCATTTTTTATTATGTTTGTCTAGTTGGTTTTATTAAATCGCTCCAGCGATAGCGTGCGTTTCGTTTGGCTTTAATAGTTAATTTTTGTTTGCTTACGATTGGTTCATAACACATGTGTGAAGTTTAATTACATGTTTTAGTACTTGGTTTAGTTTGAATCAACAGGGTGATATTGATGTTGTTAAAATCTGAAGTTTATGTTATTTTATCACAAAATAGGGTGCTAGTAGCCTACTTTTACTAGTTAGGGTGACTGAAATGATATTTTTTTTTCTCTTTGTTTCTGACATAGTAGATTTCCTTTGACCTTTGGACGGATTTTGAACAGTGTTTAACACACAATGTCAGTTTTTGTCAGACAGATATTTGGTGAACCAAAATCTGTCCAAATTTGCCTATTTAAGGGCTGCCCTTTCCTCACTTTGGGAAGACTCTATCACACTTCCAGGGGACATTTTTTATAATTGCTTTGTCACAAAAACAAAATAAAATCAGCAATTTAACACATGAAAAGTAAGCTGAAATGGTGAGCTTTCGGAGTTAATCTTAGAGTGCAAACTTTTAAAAAAGTATAAGTTCTCTTTAGAGTTCGTTTCTGGGTTCCCTCTCTAAGTTTTTGGGTTGTTTTAACACGGATTTGCTGCTGTTTTTATGCTGCTTTAGTTGTTGAACTACTGTTTATTCTTTTGCTACCAGGTAATCCTTTAAGACTCGTAATATACGTATTTTCAGCAATGGGAACAACTTGAACATGCTGCACCATTTAAATGTGTTTGATGTGATGAATAGTTTGACAACAAAAGAGCTTGTATGTTATTGTTATGTATCAAGCATGTGATAATGTGAATATAGTCCTTCATAATACTTGAATATTGAGTTGTAAGTTTTTGAATGTGATATGTAAGTCGTTTATGGATTTTTTAAGCATGTTTTCAAGCTATTATATCCGAGTAGCAATGCTAAGTATGTCATGAATGACTTTAGGTGTATAACACATAGCATGAGTTCGTTTTAATTGCTGAAATTTCACTGCCAACATATGCTTCTAGGAATGTTGTGATAATATCTATGTGAATCTGGCCATTTTGCCGGATTTGCAAAAATGGCTATTTTTGTAAAGTGGGGGTTTATACAATTGTGACTATGTAGTTAATGGTCATGAACTCAGACTAAGTAAAGAGCTAAGATTGTATCAACTTTGGGCCTTATTGAATCAAAGATAAAAGTTGGCCCATTTACCTTTAAACAACATAATTACCCCTTTTCTTCTATATAACATTGGGCCAATTGAAATTCATTTCTTGGCCCATTTTAATAATAAATTCCAGCAGCCCAAAAGCTCCATAGAAGCTGGCCCATTTTTTTTTAACAAGAAGTTGGCTCATTTCTTTTAAAATAGATAAAGTTGGTCCAACATTTATTTGCATAATTTTTCCCAACTATAAAGCTCGAAAAAATAATAATAATAATATCAGATTTTTCTACTATTTTAATTAACTAGTTTCCCTTTAATTAATTTAAACATTAGGCAAATAGTAGGTGCGCTTTAACTTCACGGACTCACTTGTGTAGCGTGACGCTTAACTTTTAATAAGTTAATTCATCAATTTCATGTCATATTCAATAGTTTTAATTAATTTATAAATCTTTTGCCATAATCGCGGATTCGCTTGTGTAGCGTGGTAGTGACATTTAATAAATTTTCTGGAAAAAAAGAGGGTTAATGTTTCCTCCAACACAATTGCAGCAATTTTTCAAAAGTAAATAACGTGCTAACAATCGTCTGTCATGACTGTGGATTCACTTGCGTAGCGCCGTTATGACTAAATAATAAATTTCGTCGATCACGCATTCGCTTGCGTAGTGTGGTTATGATATCTTATTATTCAAAAAATTTCTTTAATTTTTTCTAATAATCAAGAGATAAAAGAGGATAGGTAAAACATGAAAATAATATAAATCACAGTTTGTCCAAAATTAATTCAAGCCAAATTTAAGTCAATAAAGCGACCGTGCTAGAACTATGGGACTCGGGGAATGCTTTATACCTTGTTCTCGGTCAACAGAATTCCTTACCCGAACTTTGTTTTCGCGGACCGATTAAAATAGAGTCAAACCTTCCTTTGACTAGGGATCCAAATAAATGGTGACTTGGAACACCGAAAAAATCAATTCTAAGTGGCGACTCTGAACAATAAAATAATCCCTATTCAAATTTTGTCACTTTAATTGGAAAAACTCTTTGGCCCATACACATATTATTATTATTTTGAGGGGTAGAAAAGGGAATTACATAAGAATTCGAGCTTGTACATGTTGACTTTTTATTTGGATTTATTAATTTTGTAAATATTGTGATTTATTTGTGCCTAATGTGCTACTTGTTCGCTTTTTATCATTTTGATATTGTTGAACTGTACATATAAACTGTTTTCTCACGCACCCCTTCTGAGTCTTTTTGAAATTAAAAATTGGGCATTTGCTTGACATAGCCCGATTTCTTTGAAATAGCCGAGGTATTCGTCACCCGATGAAGGATTTTAGTCACACCTGTTTTAGGCGGGGAGCACCACCAGTTAAGCCGGAAAGCAATGCTACCGGTACACTGACCCTCCTCGGCTCGAGTTGCCCGCTCAAGTAAGCCAGTCTAGATACCTTCTCCAATAGGATCTAAACCTAGAAGAACAAGCCTCATGCCGGATATCCCTAGTAGGTTCGCTTTATTTGCATCAGGTGCATTTGACTTAGCGAAACTTAGCACAGGGGCCGGGTCCGTATAAGACAGGTATCCTCTTTGAGACCATCATGTTCACGTATGTGCTACTTGATACATCATTTGGAAGGCTTACTTGCATTGTCGACCGGTTTTAAAAAAAATTAGTGTAATTATTAAAAATGAAAAAAAAAAAAGAATAATTCTCCTAGTTTAGTGCAAATAAACCTTTTTTTTAAAATATATATATATTTTGTAGTAGTCTGGTGTGAGTTGTAAAGATTAATTTTCATTAAAAAAACAAAAGGGGAGAGTACCCTGTTTTACTGAACTACGCGGGTTTGATTCTCATCGGATGTGAGATACGTAGGCAACCTCCATCGGGTTCAGCCCACATGTTTCAAAAAAAAGGGAGCATAAAATTTTCAAAAAAAAGGCCTATTTTGGTCACCTTTTACTGTCTGGCCCTCATGTTCCAGCTGTTTTGCCAAGACAGCCTTAAAATCTTCCTGGGAAGTGCTGAAGGGCCATTTTTGTAAAAATAGTTACTCTATCCATATTTATTCACCTTTTACCATTTTGCCCTTATGTCTGGCCATTTTTGTCGAAGCAACTTTAAACCTTTCCGGAAAGATTGTTTTTGCAAAAAGTAGCTATTTTTATCTGGTTATACTCATATTGCAAAGGGTCATTTTCGTAAAAATAGTTTTTTTTATTTATTATTTTGTCTATTTTTATTGTTTTGTTCCTGTGTTTGGCTGTTTTTGTCGAGACATCCTTTATGCCTTCTATGGAAGTATTAAAGGGCCGTTTTTGTAATAATAGCCATTTTTCTCGCTTTTATCATCTCAACTTTTGTGTCCGGTAATTTCAAAGTATATATTGTAATTAAAAAAAATAGATCGAGTCCTAAATTGACCAAAAAATAAAATAAAATAATGAATGATCATAATTTGCATATAGTTTAGGTAAGTCCTAACCCTTTTTCTATCTTATTCTTAGGATCACCATGAGTTCTCCACAAAGAAGCAGTCAGAAAAGGGTAAGGGACGAGACACCTCCTATGTTCTTGATCAGAGATAAGACCCCGAGTAGTCTCTGTAATTGGTGGGCTAGTTTTGCTACATGGGAACGGAATCGAGTATTTAAGCACCTCAAGTTTCTCACCAACCTCATGGGAATTAAGCCTAACAGAGATTTAATCGAGGCTCTAGTAGGTTTTTGGGACCCCGCGAACAATGTCTTCAGGTTCAAAGATTGTGAAATGACACCCACATTGGAAGAATTAGGTGGGTTCACCGGATTGGGGAGAGACCTTCGTGGGAAAAAGCCTGCTGCTTCGAGAAAAATTGGTGTGAACAACTTTTTAAAGAAGTTATGCCTTCGTCGAATTCCAATGGTTTGCTTAAACGAAGGTTGGGTTCCGTTGGAATATTTTTATGACAGATTTGGGGACGAGAAAGGGTTTGAGAACTTCTCGGGCACAGAATTTGTCAACCAGTTGAGTTACGACGCTTGGAGGGAGTTGAGAATCTTCGCGTTCATGATATCATTTCTAGGGATCATGGTCTTTCTGGAGCGTGGTGGGCGCATCAGAATTCGATTGGTTGCGATAGTCTCGTATTTGCAAAGTAGCGAGGATCATACCATTCTTCCCATGATTTTGGGAGATATTTTTCGGGCTTTGACCCATTGTCAAGAAGGTGAAGATTACTTTGAGGGATGCAACATTCTGCTGCAAATGTGGTTCATAGAGCACCTTTATCATCATCCAATAGTAGTAAATTTCAATGATGATTGGCTGAATTACATTGGATGTCACCCAGACAGAGCTACAAGTTGTAATCTTCCAAAGGGGGTAAGGGCTTGGCGGACATTACTTGGTTCATTGAGTGCTGATAGAATCACTTGGAACTATTACTGGTTCCCTTCTGCTAGGGTCATGCATATGTCGACGTATCGCCCATTCTTCATACTCATGGGTTTTAGGGGTTTCCAACCCTACGCGCCTTTATGCATCATACGCCAGTTAGGGAGAGAGCAAAAGAGGCCCCCTATTGAGGACATGCGCCCGTTCATGTGGGAATTCAAGGGAAAGGAACCTCCAAGGGAGTCATATGCACAGAAGATTTGGTTTGGTAGTCGATTTTCCGATTTAGACGAGATGGTAGTTGATCATGAACAGGGGAGGTGAGCCTTGCATACCTTGAGTGGTTTCACAACCAGGCTATCCCCGAGCAAAGGACAGAGAGATCCATACGACACGCAGTTGATTGGGAGAGAGAGATCGAGGTCAGAGTTAGAGAAACCAGAAGGGAAGTGGCACAAGAGTTCCAATCTCGTATTGATACTTTACAAGAAGATAAGGGCATTCTGCAGACAGCCATTGACGTACAACAAGCTAATTTTGAGCGGGAAAAGGCTCAGTGGGCACGAGAGAAGCAAGAACTAAAAGCCCAAATTCGAAAGAAGAACATAGTCACAACCGCTCAGCATCAAGAAGAGAAAGAAGCCCAGTTCAGGGTAGTCCGTGATCATGAACGTAGAGGTTTCGCTCCATTAATCCAAGGTCTGAGGGATCAGATAGGGGGAGTTGAGTCAAGCAAAGAGAGCCAGATCGCGGAGTTTGAAATAGAAAGACACCACTACCAAAAGGTGATCAATCAATTAGAAGTAGAGTTGCTAGAAGTTCGGCGCCAGAAAGATATGGCCTTGGATCGCGAGCGTGATGCGCTGGATATAGCTGAGACCCGTGGTCGGCAGAATCAAGAGCTGCACGTGGCTCAGAAATACATTAAGGGAAAGATCCTCGAGGTAGCCACATATACCTCAAGAGCATGCAGAAGTTGCCAGGGCATGACGCCCGAGCGGTTTGCAGAAGTATCATTGAACGTTGCTCGTCATATATCTGTAGACTTGGAGAGGATATACCGCAATGTTGGGGGTCAGCTGCAGGAACAAGAGCCTTGATTACAGTAATGCTGGTGGATTCTACTGCAGAGACCAAAGTCTTCTTTTAGTTATCAGTCCTTTTCATTATGCTTTTGTTGTTTCTAAGTTTATAAGAGTCTTTTGGTGTTGTTTTGACTTTTATTCTAAAAAGACTATTTGAGTCAGGTTTGGTCTCGTTTATCTTTATGTAACTCTTGATTTTTGAGTCTTGTATCAAAATATTGTATCAAAAATCAATGAAAAAGTTTTTGATGTTTGTTTTGTAAAAAAAAAATTAAGTGACTTGCATATCTGAACTACGTAATGATCTGATTCATGAGGCGACATGATACGTAGGCAACCCACAAAAGGCTCGATCAAGTATTCATTTTAAAATGGCTCTAAAGTAAGGGATCAAATAAGGCGAGTGAAAAATAATAAAAATAATAATAATAATAATAATAATAATAATAAAAAGAAGGAAATAACAGTGTCAATAAGCAACAAGCTGATAGGCCAGAATGAAACATTGAAGCCTTCCAAAAGCATTTTAGAAATGGTGGCGATGTTAGGAGCATGACATATTACGTGTAATCTTATCTATAAAATGCCTAACCCTAACACGTTTGTTGTCTCATAAACCTGTAAGTTTAAGGTGGTTGGTTTGTGGTAAATCTGGCAGAACATCATTACTTCACAAGATCTAAGAGACCAGTAGTAATGGATAACAGTGATGAAATCGAGTCGGTCAGTGACAATCTGCAGGGTCAGTCAGTTGAGCAAGAGTCTGAGGAGATAAGAAAATTGAGACAACAACTGTCAGATGTATATGAAGCTTGGATTTCCGGTCGACCTCCACCCCAGGGTCCCTCAGAGGGAACTTACACCATACCCCAGGCTACTCAACCACCGCTCCATGCAACGAGCGATCCCATTCTACCACCAGGGTATGTGCCAAACTACAGCCTCCATGCTGCCCCCAGTACCTCTAATATGCGACCTCCAGTCGCACCGGTCAGGAACACCCCTCTCGTCGTGTCTAGCGCACCAGTATATACAATCCCGCCACCACCTCCTGTGACGAGGCCAAATAATGAGCCACCATCTCATTCTTATGATGGACAATACTATTCTCCGAATATGGCTTTTGGGGTCTCGACTCCATACAATTAGACTCCTCGATACGAATCACCAGTGGAAAATAAAATGTCTGCCACGATGATTGAGCCAGATGAGATGGCCAGGAAAATGAAAAGTTTTGAACAGAATATAAAGAACATACAGGGACTAGATGGTCACAAAAGTGTTTCATTCAGTGATCTATGCATGTTCCCTCATATCCATTTGCCACGAGGGTTCAAAACCCCAAAATTTGAGAAATATGATGGACACGGCGACCCTATCGCCCACTTGAAAAGGTATTGCAACCAGTTGAGGGGTGCAGGAGGAAAGGAAAAGCTGTTGATGGCTTACTTTGGGGAAAGCTTTGTGGGGGTAGCTTCTGAATGGTTCATTGACCAAGACATCTCTCACTGGCATGTTTGGGATGACATGGCCCAGGCCTTCGTCAAGCAATTCCAATATAACATTGATATTGCACCAGACCACAATTCCCTATCCAATATGAAGAAAAAGCTGACGGAAAGCTTTAGGGAGTACGTCATCAAGTAGAGGGAGCAAGCGGCCAGAATTAAGCCGCCCATGGATAATCATAAGTTGATTACTGTCTTTTTGGAGGCTCAAGAGCCTGATTATTTCCAAAACATGATGTCTGCAATGGTTAGGCCTTTTGCTGAAGCAATCAAGATAGGGGAAATGGTCGAAAATGGCCTAAAGACTGGCAGAATTGTAAGTCAGGCTGCTCTCAAAGCCACCACCCAAGCGATCTAAAATGGGTCGGGAAGTTTTGCAAATAGGAAAAAAAAGAGATGAAGGTTCTATGATGACCTCGGGATCTAGGGAACTTCAAAGAGGGGCATCGCACCCTTATGTGCAAGTTCAGCAGGGGCGATCAAGCTACCCTCAACATTACTATCCCCCGCCAATTCCTCAATACTCTATGGGCCCACCATAATATACAGTGTTCAATTCTCAATCATATGCTCAGCCTCCCAATCAGCAGGTACGGGCACCATCTCCAAGGGGCCCCCGACCTCAGCAACAAAATTTTCGGGCACCCTACAATGCTCGTCCCAGGCAGGATTATGGTCGAGAGCAGAGGCCGGTAGAAAAATTCACTCCATTGGCTGAATCATACTCTAGTCTATTCCAGAAGCTGAACAAATGGGCGTGATTGGACCCATCGCTCCCCACGACATGCATCCGAATTCACATGGATTTCAAGCAAATGCTAGATGTGAATATCATTCAGGTTCCCCAGGGCATAGCACCGATGACTATTGGACTCTGAAAGGAGCCATAGAAAGACTCATTTCTGAAAAAGTAATTGTAGTAACGAATGGCGAGGACCCTCCTAATGTGACAAACAACTCGTTGCTGGAACACAATGATGTTCATTTCGTGGGAATGATTGGCCGAGATCAGGAATACAAGCCGGTCGACCAAATAGAAATGACAGTGGGAGCAATTCAAGAAGGAACAAGTCTGGAAGTAAGACCAAGCCGAGATGTGCCGTTGATTGTGAAAGGCGCCTCGAACTCAGAAAAGGTAACTTTATTTGTGCCCAAGGTTTCGAGGTTAGAGGTTCACTCCAATGTTCCAAGCCCAAGGTTATATGTCCTTGGAGGCCACCCCGTCATAAGGAAGAATCGGGGCGGTACGAATGGCATAACAGAGCCGATCATAATCAAACCTGTCGTGCAACCCCATGTGACAAATGCAAAACTATTCGTTGGAACTACAACAAAACTGTGATGACCTACAAAGGCAAGAATAAATCATAGAGGAAGTGGGGGAAACTGGAGGTTTGACTCGATCGGGGAGGTTTTATTCTCCAGAAGAGTTGACGAAGGCCAAGCAAATCAGAGGAGGCCAATTGCCAATAAAGAAGCCAGTCACTGAAGCAGAGACAGAAGAGTTTTTGAAGAAAATGAAAGCTCAGGATTACTCAATCATTGACCAGCTAAGAAAGACTCCTGCCCAAATCTCTCTACTATCTCTGCTCATACATTCCAAAGAGCATGCCCATGTACTAATCAAGGTCCTTAACGAGGCACATATCTCAGAGGAGACCACAGTGAATCAGTTAGAGAAGATGGCCAATAGATTTTTTGACGTAAACAGAATCTCATTTACCGATGATGAACTTCCCGAGGAAGGAGCCGGGCACAATAGGGCTTTGAACTTGATGGTCAAATGTGAGGGGCATTATGTAAAGAGAGTCATGGTTGATAGAGGCTCAAGTGTAGATGTATGCCCTCTTTCTACTTTGCAAAGCATGAAGATCAATACAGACAGAATCCGACCCAGCAATGTTCGCATCCAGGCTTTCGATGGCTCAGCGAGAGATACCATGGGGGAAATCAACCTTACCATGACGATTGGGCTGGTGGACTTTAAGATTGTTTTCCAAGTAATGGACATGGTCACTTCTTATAACTTTCTTCTTGGAAGGCCATGGATCCATACAGCCCGGGCTGTGCCATCCACCTTGCCCCAGATGCTCAAATTCGAACATGACGGGCAAGAAATTATTGTTCACAGAGAAGACGAGTCTTCCGTTTATAAAGACCCATTAATCCCCTGTATTGAGGCCAAGGAAGGGTTTGAGTCCATTGTCTATCAGGCTTTTGAAGTGGTTGTTGTGGACCATGTCGAGGAAGGAAAGCCCATTCTGCATCCTCGTCTTTCCGCCACATCTGTAATGGTGGCTACGGTTATGATGAGACAAGGTTATGAGCCAGGAAAAGGTTTGGGGGCATCATTGCAAGGAATTTCATATCCTATTTCTCCGTTAGGCAACCGGGGTACTTTTGGCTTAGGCTTCAGGCCAACACAAGCAGACAAAAACAAATCCAAACACCGCAAAAAGAGTGGATGGGTCTTGCAACAGCCTATCCCTCATATTTTCTACACTTTTGTTAAGCCATGACTCCGAGAGGGTCAAAATTCCTCGGTGCATTCAAACATTGATGAAATTTGCCATGGCCTTAGCGAGATCTTTTCTGAAGTGAATATGATCCAGGCTAGTGAAGGCACTAGTCGTGCTGATGTGCAACTAATTGACCTAGACACCATGCTCACCAACTGGGAAGCAACTCCTCTCCCCACAAGGAAGGAGTCTTGTTTTGTTAATGTCGGCTTTAATAACATGACATGCATGCGGAATTCATGCCCAGATCTTGAAAAGCTATCTAATATCGAAATAACGCATCAAAAGGTTGAATATGAGGAAGATGAGATTGTTGAAGAAATAAAAATAGAGTTGGAACAATTTGAAAACAAGCCTAAGCCAAACCTCAATGAAACTGAGACGATTAATATCGGAAGTCTTGAAGAAGTTAGAGAAACGAAGATAAGCATTCACACTGAACAAAAAACCAGAGATATCTTGATTCAACTTTTATTTGAATACAGAGATGTGTTTGCTTGGTCTTACGATGATATGCCGGGTTTAAGTGTTGATCTGGTGGTTCATAAGCTTCCTACATATCCTGGTTTTCCACTAGTCCAACAAAAGAAACGAAAATTTAAAACAGACATGAGCGACAAAATCAAAGAAGAAATAATGAAGCAACTAGGCGCCAATGTGGTCAGAGTTGTCCGATACACCACCTGGGTGGAAAATGTTGTGCCCGTGCTAAAGAAGGATGGAAAAACCAGAGTTTGTGTCGACTATAGGGACCTGAACAAAGCAAGTCCAAAGGATAATTTTCCTTTGCCAAACATCCACATTCTTGTAGATAATTACGAAAAGCATGAGATCCAATCATTTGTGGATTGCTATGCTGGGTACCACCAAATTCTAATGGATGAGGATGATGCAGAAAAGACCGCTTTCACCACGCCATGTGGTACTTATTATTACAGGGTCATGCCATTCGGTTTAAAGAATGCAGGGGCAACTTACATGAGGGCCATGACCACCATTTTTCACGACATGATGTACAAAGATATTGAAGTATATATCGACGATGTCATCATAAAATCAAAAACATAAGCCGATCACGTGTGTGATTTGAAAAAGTTTTTCGAACGGCTTCGTAGGTATGACCTTAAGCTTAATCCAGCCAAGTGTGCATTTGGGGTCCCATTGGGAAACTCCTCGGTTTTATAGTCAGTCGAAGAGGCATCGAATTGGATCCATATAAGATAAAGTCCATTCGAGATCTGCCACCCCCTAAGAATAAAAAAGAGGTCATGAGTTTGCTCGGGAGGTTGAACTACATCAGTAGGTTCATTGCTCAGCTCACAACCACGTGCGAGCCCATCTTTAAGTTGCTGAAAAAGGATGTCGCTGTCAGATGGACAGACGATTACCAAAAGGCTTTTGACAGGATCAAAGATTATCTGTCAAAACCCCCTGTTCTGGTCCCACCTGAACCTGGCAGGCCTTTGTTTTTATATCTATCAGTGATGGATAATTCTTTTGGATGCGTTCTGGGGCAACATGATGCAACAGGCAGAAAGGAACAGGCAATATATTATTTGAGCAAGAAGTTCACCGATTATGAGGTTAAGTACACCCTTTTAGAAAGGACATGTTGTGCCTTGACTTGGGTCGCTCAAAAGTTGAGACATTATCTTTTGGCCTACACTACTTACCTCATATCCATAATGGATCCCTTGAAGTACATCTTCCAAAAGCCAATGCCCACTGGCAGGCTCGCAAAATGGCAAATCCTGCTCACAGAGTTTGACATAGTCTATGTCACTCGCACCGTGATGAAAGCACAGGCTTTGGCAGATCATTTGGCAGAGAATCCAGTTGATAATGAGTACATGCCACTTAGCACATACTTCCCGGACGAAGAGGTCAACTCGATAGAGGAAGTGGTTCCAGACGATTACCCTATATGGAAAATGTATTTTGATGGGGCTGTCAATATCAAAGGAGTTGGGATCGGGGCAATCCTCATCTCACCTATTGGACACCATTACCCTGCGACGGCCCGACTTCGATTCTTCTGTACTAATAATACGGTGGAATATGAAGCTTGTATCATGGGTTTGAAAATGGCCATCGATCTGGATGTGCGTGAACTATTAGTTATGGGAGATTGTGACTTGCTTATCAGACAAGCCCTAGCAGAATGGGAGACTCGAGACATCAAACTTATTCCGTACAGACAATGTGTGAGAGACTTGAGCAAAAAATTCAAATCTATCGAGTTCAGGTACATTCCCCGGTTTCACAACAAGCTAGCCGATGCATTGGCTACTCTAGCCTCGATGCTCCCTTATCCAGGCAACACTCATATTGATCCACTAGAAATCCAAGTTCGGAATCAACACGGTTACTGTAATACAATCGAGACAGAACCAGATGGTGAACCATGGTATCATGACATAAAACGATTCCTGAAAATAAGAGAATATCTAGAGCATGCCAAAGAGATCAAAAAAGAACTATAAGGCGACTCGCCAGTTGTTTCTTCCTGGATGGGGAAATTTTGTACAAGAGGACCCCCAATTTAAACTTGTTGAGATGCATAGATGCTACAGAAGCAGAGCGGATCATGAGTGAAGTGCATTCAGGGGTATGCGGACCTCACATGAATGGATATGTTTTGGCGAAGAAGATTCCACGGGCAGGGTATTACTGTCTTACCATGGAGCGAGATTGCTTCAGATTTGTTCGCAAATGTCACCAGTGCCAGATTCACCGTGACCTGATTCACTCGCCTCCTTCGGAGTTGCATCCCATGTCCTCTCCTTGGCCTTTCATTGCTTGGGGAATGGATGTTATTGGGCCGATCGAGCCAAAGGCTTCAAATGCGCATAGATTCATTTTGGTTGCAATTGATTACTTCACCAAGTGGGTGGAAGCCGTCACTTTCAAAGCAGTCACCAAGAAAGCAGTGGTAGACTTTGTTCACTCCAACATCATTTGTCGTTTTGGTATCCCAAAGACCATTATCACTGACAATGCAGCCAATCTAAATAGTCATTTGATGAAGGAGATATGCGAACAATTTAAAATCATACATCGCCATTCTACCCCTTACCGGCCAAAAGCCAATGGAGCAGTTGAAGCGGCAAACAAGAACATCAAGAAGATTTTTAGGAAGATGATCCAAGGTTCCAGGCAATGGCATGAAAAGTTGCCTTTTGCTCTTTTGGGATACCGTACGACTGTTCGCACATCTGTTGGCGCAACTCCGTATCTTCTTGTATACGGAACTGAAGCTGCAATACCCGCTGAAGTCGAAATTCCCTCTCTCTGAATTATTGTGGAATCAAAGATTGAAGACACTG
Organism: Nicotiana sylvestris; assembly: GCF_000393655.2. Taxonomy (NCBI): domain Eukaryota; kingdom Viridiplantae; phylum Streptophyta; class Magnoliopsida; order Solanales; family Solanaceae; genus Nicotiana; species Nicotiana sylvestris. The sequence continues at coordinate 120,618,967 of NC_091062.1, read as the reverse complement.
AGTGGGTCAAAACCCGATTAGAACAACTGATGTTGATCGATGAAAAACGGCTAGCAGCAGTGTGTTTCGGCCAGTTATACCAACAAAGAATGGCATGCTCTTACATAAGAAAGTGTGCCCAAGGCAGTTGAGGTAGGCCAGCTGATTTTGAAACGCATCCTTCCGCACCAGGTAGAAGCTAAAGGAAAGTTCGCCCCGAACTGGCAAGGACCCTACATCATCAATAAAGTGTTACCAAAAGGGGCCTTGCACTTGGTAGATGAAGAAGGATGGGTACCAGACATGACTATTAATGCAGATGCAGTCAAAAGATATTATGTCTGATATATACCCATTGTAGAATTTTCACGCATTGATTTTCTCAGATTGAAGTGGCGAAGGCTATCATTTGCTCGCTATTCCAAATAGGTGTCACCCTTTTTGTTAATCCTTTTGAGCCGTATTTGTCTTCCTTGTTTCTCACTTCTTGGAACTTGTGTACTTGTAAAAAAACAAACAACAACAACAAATCTCTGAGTCATTGAACTACGTCCGACTTGATTCCGAAAGGATACGTAGGCAGCCTTACCCTGGGTTCGGTCCCATCAGAACAAAAAATCCATATTCCCAATACTCCAAAACTGGGGTAGAGGTTTGTTTTATTTCACGATTTTTTCTGTAAAAATGATTCCAAAAGTTGTAATTCAGTTCAAGGTTCATTTCGCCTTTTTATCTTTCAAGAACTTCTGATCGATGTTATTTTAAGAATGATTGAAGTCCCTATGCCAAAGGCATTGGATAACCTCCCTCATACAGTATCTTAGTCAAAAAAAGAAATGAGAGAGTCTTATCAGTGAAAACTCATACGAGCACTATAAGGCAATAGTGAGCAGAGAAATGAGAGAGTCTTATTGGTAAAAACCCAGATGGGTACCATAAGGTGACAGTTAGTAGAGAAATGAGAGAGGTTAGTTAGCAAAAACCTGTAATGGGCGCTACTAGCCGAATAAGGGTCTTTGATTCTCCGGCATGAGCACAACCAACATAAATTCAAGATGAACATTTGCGGCGGATTTTGAGAATTAGATAGCTCAGACAGATTAGGCATCCAGTCCAAAATGCATGTCATGATTCATTAAAGTCGGCACATGCCTCCAGATAAGTCTCACTATTCCTTTTCACGAAAGGGACACCTTTTGTTTAAGCACAGTTCTTTTTCGCTTCCAATTATTATTCTGTTTTTACCCATAATTTTTCTTTGAGTCCCCTTCGGTCTAATCCTGCATCAAAATCGAAGCAAAGAAAGGGCTGCAAAACTGGCTACAGCTTCCTCGTAATGTCGAGCACAATTTGGGGCATATATGGCATTGACGAAGGCACGAATCCATCTCTGATCTCATTCGATAAGACAAACAAAGTGTCTAAAAAAGAGCTGAAAAGGTCGCCTAAGCAAGACCTGCTTTATGAGAAACGTTGATGAGCACTACGGACGCAAACTGATACTGGGGTAAGACAACTGAGTTTGATTTTAGAGAAAAATGCATTGCCTTAGAGACAAGGATAGTGGTACCATGGACATCTGGGTATGAAACAGTTGGGGGCAATATTGTGAAGCTAGGGTCTCTAGAAAATGATACAGAGCGGCATAACATCTCGGTACCATGCTGACAGAATCGGTTCTTCGACAGCAGTGGTCGTGAATCAAGCTACTCCGGGCATCAAGGCCACAAACCAACCACCACTTTAAAAAACTCACAAGTTTTTCTTTGTTTAAAGCATGAACAATATAGTGAAGAATGTCGGTCCTAAGTGAACGAATGTCACCAAACATAAGATCCTTAAAATCTCTATTTTTCTTTTATTTTCAGCATGCATCACTATTGTTCACACCTCTTATTTCTGAATCTTAACTCAGGTAGAACCGTTTCGCCTAGGGGGATCCAGCTCATAGTTTCCGGGTAGAAGTACTCTTCACTCAGAGTGTTTTCTGAAGCTTAACTCAGGTAGAACCGTTTCGCCTAGGGGGATCCAGCTCATAGTTTCCGGGTAGAAGTACTCTTCGCTCAGGGTGTTTTACGTAGCTTAACCCAGGTAGAACTGTTTCGCCTAGGGGGATCTAGCTCATAGTTTTCGGGTAGAAGTAATCTTCGCTCAGGGTGTTTTACGTAGCTTAACCCAGGTAGAACCGTTTTGCCTAGGGGGATCTAGCTCATAGTTTCCGGGTAGAAGTACTCTTCGCTCAGGGTGTTTTACGTAGCTTAACCCAGGTAGAATTGTTTCACCTAGGGGGGTCTAGCTCATAGTTTCCAGGTAGAAGTACTCTTCGCTCAGGGTGTTTTACGTAGCTTAACCCAGGTAGAACCGTTTCGCCTAGGGGATCTAGCTCATAGTTTCCGGGTAGAAGTACTCTTCGCTCAAGGTGTTTTACGTAGCTTAACCCAGGTAGAACTGTTTTGCCTAGGGGGATCTAGTTCGTAGTTCCGGGTAGAAGTAATCTTCGCTCAGGTTGTTTAAATACAGTTTAACTCAGATCGAACCGTTTCGCCTAGAGGGATTCAACACTTTATCGATAATACATGGTGCTAACACCCGATTCTATTTCCTTCCAGTAAGAGAGGGTACCAGCCTATGATTATATTTCCTTTCAGTTGCACAAGGTACCGATCCCTGGTTAAACTATCCTTCGTTACCAAATTTTATCTCTTTCAGCTAGTTTATACTACTATTTCTATCTGTCTTTTCAATAAATTAGATAATTTACAAATTTCTCTAATAACTCACAGAATTTTCCTAGTGCCAGACTGGGGCAGAAAAATTTTGTTCGTTTTTGTTTGTCTTTGATGGCTTTGCAGGCTCTGCCGTATAGCACCAGTGACGATTAAAGCTTGCAGTTTCAGTTTCTCATCAGAAGAAAGAAATCCTTTGATCACACGATAGTCGGAGTTTAGCTTTGATAATGTGTCAGCAGCCCAGCTTCTCAAGATTCATCTTCTTAAATTCTGATCCAGAAAGCAAGCCATCGAGATTGAGTCATAATCTTTTCTTCAAAAGAATTAAGATCCAATATAAGGTCAACACAAGCGAGCAGGTCAAGAATCAAGATTTGACTCTAGAAGACACGTGGATAGGAATTTTTGTACTCTTAGTTTGCAGACAAATGTAGTGCTTTTCTCTTTTTCTTTTGATGTAAGAAGCAGTAACGGTAAGAGTAACAGCAACAGCAGCAACAACAGCAGTCTTAACAACAGTGTCTGGTAGTCCCACCTACCAAATTTTTCTAGAACTACACTGACCTGATTCCTTTATAGCCAAGGATATGTAGTCAACCTCAGAAGCAAGGTTTGGTCACCACCTTTTTCAAAATGCTTCCACTAGAGTGAATGTGAGCAAAAAATTATCCATGACATTTATTTGTCTTTGCACGAAAACTCTTCATGTTCTCGAGCAAAGAGGGGCAGCTGTAAATGCCTAATTTTTGCCTTATATATATATATATATATATATGTTTGTGTGTGTGTGTTTGTTCTTATTTGTGTATGTATAGGTTTTAAGAGTTAAGTAATAGTTTGATAAATGGGGTAGGGTTTGGGCTAGTGTAATTTAATTAAAATTGTGCCAAAATTGGCCCAAAATTTGAGCCCAAAGAGCCCAAACCCGGTCCAAAAGGGGGCTGCCAAGAAGAGCTTAAAACGACGTAGTTTTGTCTTGAAACTACGTCGTTTTGGTTAAGTGACAAGATTTAATCTCATCCACTCATCTTGATTTAATCCAACGGTCCTAGTTTGATCTTCATCCTAGGTATTTAAAGCCTAAAATCCCCAAAAATTTGCCCCATTTCCCCATTATTTCCTCTCTCTTCTTTCCCTCTCATCACTTTCTCTTCTCTCTCCCCCCAAGCCGCTGCAGCCGCCGGCCGGAAATCGCCGCCGCCGGCGGACCACCTCCAAACACCTCTAAATTCACACCATGTAATCTCCACAACTTCCTCTTTCCATATCTCCAAACCAAATCCTTCAAAAATCCCTCAAACTCCTTGAATCTTAGATCTAGGAAACTTTCCAGTCACTTTTTTGCCCAAATTATTGAAGCTCCAACCACTACCACCCCACAATACCTACATCAATGGATAGAGCTCCTCAAGACCTAGCTATTGATGCCAATTTCACCCTGAAAATCCAGCGACCTCCCCGAACACCCTCTTTTGACATACCACCATTTTTTTGCCACTTGAATTGTAAAATAGTAAAATCCTATTTTTTTTCATGGCTGATTTTTTTTTTTCAGATTTTATTTTTTATTATTAATTATTTTAACATTAGTTTTTGAAGTTTTGGAATGTTAAATTTTCTGTTTTTGCACTTGTTGAAGTAGTAAAATAGCTTTGTGTTGATTAAAGTGAGGTAGTGAGGAAATGCTTGAGAGTATATGGTAAAATCGTAATCCTTCCCCGTTATTAATTTTTTGATTTTTTTTAGTTAAAGTTAGTTTCTATCTTATTTCTTTATTTAATCCATTTTTTATTATGTTTGTCTAGTTGGTTTTATTAAATCGCTCCAGCGATAGCGTGCATTTCGTTTGGCTTTAATAATTAATTTTTTTTGCTTACGATTGATTCATAACACATGTGTGAAGTTTAATTACATGTTTTAATACTTGGTTTAGTTTGAATCAATAGGGTGATATTGATGTTGTTAAAATCTGAAGTTTATGTTATTTTATCACAAAATAGGGTGCTAGTGGCCTACTTTTACTAGTTAAGGTGGCTGAAATGATATTTTTTTTCTCTTTGTTTCTAACATAGTAGATTTCCTTTGACCTTTGGACAGATTTTGAACAGTGTTTAGCACACAATGTCAGTTTTTGTCGGACAGACATTTGGTGAACCAAAATCTATCCAAATTTACCTATTTAAAGGCTACCCTTTCCTCACTTTGGGGAGACTCCATCACACTTCCAAGGGGCATTTTTTATAATTTCTTTGTCACAAAACAAAAAAAAAATCAGCAGTTGAACAGATGAAAAGTAAGCTGAAATGGTGACCTTTGGGAGTGAATCTTAGAGTGCAAACTTTTAAAAAAGTATAAGTCCTCTTTAGAGTTCGTTTCTAGGTTCCCTCTCTAAGTTTTCGGGTTGTTTTAACACGGATTTGCTGCTGTTTTGTTGCTGTTTTTATGCTGCTTTAGTTGTTGAACTACTGTTTATTCTTTTGCTACCAGGTAATCCTTTAAGACTCGTAATGTACGTATTTTCAGCAATGGGAACAACTTGAACATGCTGCACCATTTAATTGTGTTTGATGTGATGAATAGTTTGACAACAAAAGAGCTTGTATGTTATTGTTATGTATCAAGCATGTGATAATGTGAATATAGTCCTTCATAATACTTGAATATTGAGTTGTAAGTTTTTGAATGTGATATGTAAGTCGTTTATGGATTTTTTAAGCATGTTTTCAAGCTATTATATCCGAGTAACAATGCTAAGTATGTCATGAATGACTTTAGGTGTATAACACATAGCATGAGTTTGTTTTAGTTGCTGAAATTTCACTGCCAACATATGCTTCTAGGAATGTTGTGATAATATCTTTGTGAATCTGGCCATTTTGCCGGATTTGCAAAAATGGCTATTTTTGTAAAGTGGGCGTTTATACAATTGTGACTATGCAGTTAATGGTCATGAACTCAGACTAAGTAAAGAGCTAAGATTGTATCAACTTTGGGCCTTATTGAATCAAAGATAAAAGTTGGCCCATTTACCTTTAAACAACAAAATTACCCCTTTTCTTCTATATAGCATTGGGCCAATTGAAATTCATTTCTTGGCCCATTTTAATAATAAATTCCAGCAGCCCAAAAGCTCCATACAAGCTGGCCCACATTTTTTTTAACAAGAAGTTGGCTCATTTCTTTTAAAATAGATAAAGTTGGTCCAACATTTATTTGCATAATTTTTCCCAACTATAAAGCTCGAAAAAATAATAATACTATCATATTTTTCTACTATTTTAATTAACTAGTTTCCCTTTAATTAATTTAAATGTTAGGCAAATAGTAGGTGCGCTTTAACTTCACGGACTCACTTGTGTAGCGTGACGCTTAACTTTAAATAAGTTAATTCATCAATTTCATGTCATATTCAATAGTTTTAATTAATTTATAAATCTTTTGTCATAATCACGGATTCGCTTGCGTAGCGTGGTAGTGACATTTAATAAATTTTCTGAAAAAAAGAGGGTTAATGTTTCCTCCAACACAATTGCAGCAATTTTTCAAAAGTAAATAACGTGCTAACATTCGTCTGTCATGACTGCGGATTCGCTTGCGTAGCGCCGTTATGACTAAATAATAAATTTTGTCGATCACGCATTCGCTTGCGTAGTGTGGTTATGACATTTTATTATTCAAAAATATTCTTTAATTTTTTCTAATAATCAAGAGATAAAAGAGGATAGGTAAAACATGAAAATAATATAAATCACAGTTTGTCCAAAATTAATTCAAGCCAAGTTTAAGTCAATAAAGCGACCGTGCTAGAACCACGGGACTCGGGGAATGCCTTATACCTTCTCCCCGGTCAACAGAATTCCTTACCCGAACTTTATTTTTGCGGACCGATTAAAATAGAGTCAAACCTTCCTTTGACTAGGGATCCAAATAAATGGTGACTTAGAACACCGAAAAAATCAATACTAAGTGGCGACTCTGAACAATAAAATAATCCCTATTCAAATTTTGTCACTTTAATTGGAAAAACTCTTTGGCCCATACACATATTATTATTATTTTGAGGGGTAGAAAAGGGGTGTGACAAATTTAATTGTTACTCATTTTTGGGGTAAACAAATTCGTAACTATACTTTCAGTAAATTTACCATCCGTAGCTATATTTGAATTTTATAGCAAATACATGAAACAAGAGATTACGTTTGAACTAATATAAGAAAGTAGCAAGCTCTTGTAGCTCAATTGGTTAGAGTGTTTGTTTAGTTAGCAGAGGTCCTGAATTCAACTCTTAACAAGAGCATTTTTTTTGTATTTCTATATTCGCATTGGTTGTATCCGATGCGCGTATAAATACAGTTGCGTGAACTATTACAATTGACGTAAGTTGTATTCGGTAACAATTGAACAGTAGCTACAAATAAATAATTAGACAAATTATAGTTATTATGCTTTAAATTATAATACTTTATGAAAAATCTTCATGATTTTATCACCTTCCGTGATTGTCCTTAAAGTAGTATCAGTGTATTCTTAATCTTTTTTGCCTAATTAATTGGGAGAATGACGTAGTTACCCACCAAAACAGAGCTATTTATCCTTGTTTATCCATTTATTTTTCTACCCATAAACTAATTATATTTTCTACCCGTAGTAATTTTTATGGGGAATTTTCTCTTTTTTCTCCAATTCTTTTTGATTTCTATGTTTCTTTTCCTTTTTTCCTTTTTTCTTTCTTTTCTCCTTTTATTTTTTCTCGATATCTTCTTCTTTTTTCCTTTTCTAATTTCATTTAACTTCTTTTTTTATATTCTTTTCTCTTCATAATCTAATTTATGTTCACCTTTTTTTTAATATAACTAGTATAATATACCTTTTGTCTTTTTTCTTATTTTTTAAATTCAATTATTAAATTAAAATAATATCAGTTGTCACTTGATCTAATTCACTGAATATTACATCGACTGCTGCTGAGCACCATAAATTACATAATCAGATTCTAGGAATGAACACATTATTGCCATGTAATAAATTATAACATCATATTGTATATTATAATAATGTATTATTGTAATAAACTATATATAATTGAATTATATATTATATACCAAAATAGCATAAAATACATGAAAATGATATTTTATGTTCTTCATTCAACATTATACTATTACATTAAAATAGTATACTATTATGGTATATCGTATACTGTTACAGCATACTGTTGTAGTATATTGCACATTATTACAATATATCGTTACAATATATTATATACTATAGTAGTATACAATTGCATTATAGCTATATACTCCTACAGTATATTGCATACCGTAATGGTATATTGTTAGGTAACTGTGTTCTTCTTCGATTATTATATTATACCGTTGCAGTATATTGTAACTATAATAGTATATTGTTACAATATAGCTATATACTCCTACAACATATTGTATACCGTAGGAATATACTATTAAGTAACTGTGTTCTTCTTTGATTTTCAGCGGAAAGATTCGATCTCAATCATTTCAAATCAACTTCAAATGTGAACAAATTTTAGTATGATCTTCTAGAAGGTTTTTTTTTTTTTTTGGGTAATCAATATTTAGTAACACCCACTTTGAATCAAATAAAAGGAACTTGTAAATCTAAATATTATATGTCTTAGCGGATAAATGGTGCAAAATGAACGGATGCCAAAAGCAAAAAACATAAGGTAAAGAAAGACGAAACCTACCTTTATCATTGTGATTCTTATGAACAGATCTAATTACCAATCATGTGAAATCTAGTAATAGCATGTTGTAGTCTTCCAAACAAAAGAAAGAGGCATTTGATTATACCAAGCATGGTTACGTCGAGTATGCTTGGTATAACTATTACATATCATAAGCATGGCCATGACCCAGCTAGCCAAAATTATTTATACATATTTTGTTTATCATGTATGCTTACAGCTAATTTAATTGAATTGAATCTTAATCCTTCATACTGCTTTCGTTGTTTAAGGCTTCTTTTTTTTTTTTTTTTATTTAAACCAAACGCCCAGGTTTCATCTCCTGTGGTGTTGGGGGGTTTGGCATAGACCCCTACTTTGTTTATTCATAAGCAAAATAGTACAAAAGATGGGGACATAAGCCAAAACCTCATAATGGGGCAGTGATAATGTAAATGGAAATGGCTAGGCCTAAGAGATTAAAAAAGAGTTACTATAACAAGATACAATTCGGTTCAGCAGTAGCTTTTTCCTTATCATTTAAGGAGGTTCAAAGATCCATCCTGAATGTTTCCTTGGTCTAATTCTCAAATTTGGAACCTGCCGTCTATCCATAATCATAGCTTTCCTGACCTCAGTAGGTAGATCAGTTTCGTTGAGGAAGATGATCTGCTGCGTGAGAGTAGTAGCATGTTTGGATAGAGCGTCGGCCACTTCATTCCTTTCCCTGTAGCAATGTTTTATCTTGATGCCATGTTGTTGCACCTTTTGTTGAATAATAGTAACATCTTCTTTGAGTCTCCATGGAGTATTGTATACCCCTAGGATCATGTTGACAACTAGAAGAGAGTCTAGTTCCAATATTAGCTCTTGGCAGTTTTGATCACAACGCCAGAGAATACCAAACAGGGTTGCTTGCACTTCAGAGTAATTGTTAGTCATGAAATGAACTGGTGCTGAGAAGGCCATCACCATTTTACCATTTCTTTTCCTAACAACACCCCTAACCCCTTTTTTGCTTGAGTTTACTATGAAACTGCCGTCTGTGTTGATTTTCCATTGATTACTGTCTGGAGGTTCCTAAAGGGCCATAACACTTTTTAGTCTTGTTTTGTAATCTTCCGCTACCTTGCATACAGTGTTCCACGTCCAATTCCAGTCCATCTGATTGAATTTTTGGCCCATGGAAACTTTAACCTGAAAAAGAACTTGTTGACATATTCTAAAAATAGAAATAGTCTTCTTACCATATTTCTTACCACACCTGGCCTTCCATAACTCCCAGCATATTATGGTTGGGGTAATTAATAGTAGAAACTTATGAACATTATTTTTTGGATGTTTGCTCCACCATTGAGTTAAGATGCATAGAATGTTCCTTCCTGTTGTCTGGAATCCTAATGGAGTGGACATGGTGTTCCAAACCTTCTTTGCTGTGTTGCTATTTGCAAAGACATGGTTCATGGTTTCTTCTTCTGGCAACCTGCAACAACAACATCTAGATATAATGTTAGTACCAAATTTTAGCACAATATCATCTAGTTGTAGCCTGCCTTTCAATAATCTCCATGTTGTGAAGGAGATTTTAAAAGGTAGATGCTTATTCCAGATTTTGGCCAGATGAGGTGAATTATCTTTCTTTTCCTCACGAGCTGGTAGGCAGAGGAGCAGGAAAAAGGATCCTTGGGGGTTGGGGGTCCATACGGCTTGATCCTGGATATGATTATGACCAATTTTGATTTGCTTTATCTCATCAACAACTCTCGAGTTAGATCTTTGGCATTGCTTAGCTCGGAGAAATTTTGTCCATAAGTTGTTTTCTACCCTGAATCTCCACCACCGTTTTGCTGCAAATGAGTTGCATATATCTTGGAGCTTTTTGAAGCCAACTCCTCCCTCATCAGTAGGGTATCTCATATTATCCCAGGAGCACCAATGATAGCTCTTTTTCCCATCTTTTTCTCTCCAGAAGAAATTTGCCAAATACATTTCAATCTGATTGATAATGGTCTTACGAGGGATAATAGCTGCAAGCGGATATAGAGTTTGGGACTGTAGGATGTGCTTGATGAGTCTCCCTTGCCAGCCTCCTACTTTGTTGAGCACTTTCGTGGCTAGGTCAGCGAAGTAACAAATCTTCTTTCTGCCTATATATAGGGCATCCAAGATATGTGAATGGGAATTGCATATGCTTAAATCCTGTCTATTTTCGGAGTCTTCTAATGGCTCTTTTGTTATTTCTGCTAACACCATGGTTATACTTTAGGAAAAAGCTTTTATCTTTGTTGATATCTTGGCCAGATGCATCCTGGTAGTCCTCTAGGATTTCCATTAGTAGCTTCACTGATTTTCTGTCACCAGAAGAGAAAAGAATTAGGTCATCAGTATAACTTAGGTGGTTTATCTTGGGTCCTTTGAGATTCATAGAGAAACCAATAAATTGGTTGTTCTCATTGAGTCTGTTAAGGGCCCTAGATAACGCCTCAGCCGCTAGAATAAATAGAGAAGGGGAAAGAGGGTCTCCCTGTTTCAGTCCTCTTGTTGACTTGAAGATGTCTTGTTCCATTAATTAATATGGAATACCAATTCACAGAAATCAGTCTGTGAATGGAATCTATGATAATTTCAGAGAAATTCATTTTCCTTAGCACAGCCGTGAGGAAACTCCAAGAGAGCTTGTCGTGAGCTTTTGACATGTCAAGCTTAATGACAATGTTTCCTCCTTGATTAATCTTCTTGATGCCATGTACCAGTTCTTGGGCAAGAAGGATATTTTCAGTGATTAATCTACCTTTAAGAAAACCAAATTGATTATCAGATATTAATTTAGGAAGTATGTTAGCTATCCTAATACTGATAATTTTGGAGATGATCTTGTTTGACACATTACAAAGACTAATGGGTCTTAGCTGTGATAAAGATGATGGGGAGGATATTTTAGGGATAAGGACCAGGTTTGTATGTGTGTAGAATCTGGAGAGAATATAGCCATTAAAAATTTTTTGGACAAACTTGCAAACCTCCCTTTTGATAATGTCCCATGATGCTTGGTAGAAGTGACCATTGAAACCATCCGGGCCTGCAGAGCTATTAGGATCTATAGAGAATACTGTATTTTTTAGCTCTTCTTCATCAGGGATCTGGTTTAGGAAGTGGTTGTCTTTCTCTGTGACTATCAGATCAATACAACCCAGGATAGACAGATTGTTGTCACTATGTTTGTGGGCGAATATATTGCTGAAGTGATCAATAGCAGCTTTTGCAATAGCTTCATTGCCCTCTATCCATATTCCTTGATTATCCTTAATTCTGTAGATGTGTGCTCTCCTCCTTTTCTCCTTGATCACACTATGAAAATATTTGGAGTTAGAGCCACCCTCTTCAGCCCATTTGATTATGGATTTTTGCTTGAGGATATATTCTTGCATCTTCAGTCATCTAGTATATTCAGCTTGGGCCTTGTATAGGTTTTGCCTATTGACATCATTGTTATTTGTCTCATATTCGTGCTCTAACCTACACATCTCCAGCTCTATATGTTTGACTGAGGTGAATACATCTCCAATAGACTCTTTGGACCATTTGCTAAGGCATCTGGCTACAACTTTCAATTTCTATTGAAGTATCCATTGGTCATTTCCCTGTACCTCCTTGTTCCAGGTGCTTTCAGTTAAGGAATTATAATCACTCTGCTTAGTCCAGAAATTAAGGAACCTAAAGTATTTGATAACTTTAGGGTTCTTATTTCCAAATTTAAAAGTGATGAGGCTATGGTCCGACCTTGATTTGGCATGGTGGTCGACTCTGTTGGTTTGAAATTTCTCTGCCCAGTCCTCATTAATAAGAACCCTGTCCAGTCTTGTGTTAATTCTTCTTCTTCCCCTGCTGCCATTGCACCATGTGAAAGGATTCCCTGTATAGCCAAGGTCAGACATTCTACAATCATCCATGCATCTAATAAAGTCTGCACTCTTGCTAAGAGTATGAGGAGTGCCTCCCTTCTTTTCCTCTGGAGCCATAATAGTTTTGAAATCGCCAAGGATGGTCCATGGTCCATTAACTCTGTTGCTCATGCTCCTCAGTTTAGTCCATAGTTTCCTTCTTTTCGCTACATTGTTCCTCGCATATATTGCTGTGATCCAGTAGGTATGCTCATCTTCCTTAATCTTGAGAGTAATCTTTTGTCTGCTATTGTCGATGATTTCACATTCTAATACATTATTCCAAAAGCACCACAACTTGCTACATTTATTGGAAACAGCTTGGTCAAAGCCTAGGAACCTTCTGTAATCTTCTAGCTTATCAGAAGAGAGGAAAGGTTCTTGAAGAATGACCATCTGAGCCTTATGGATTCTGATTAGTTTGACTAATCTTTCACTTGCACCCTTGGAAATCATACCCCTAATATTCCAATTGATGATGTTAATCATTAGGAATGATTGGGGGTTTGTAGGCTACCTTGTGTTTGGAAGGTACTGGAGGTTTTGGGATGACCTCCTTTACCTTTGTGGTTTCTTCTTTTGTTTCCTCTTGGTGAGAGCCCATGTTTTTGTATCACCTCCTCAGTTTCTTTTGCCACGTGATCATCAAATTGCTTTGGTGCAGGTACAAAAGCTTCAACTAAACTGTTTGCAACCTATTCATCATTATCCTCACTTGCTCCTATAGAGCTTTCAGCTACTTCATCATCTGTGGAGGCCTCGTGAGAATGGTTACTATTGATGTCCTCTCCTGATTCATAGATTGAATTGTTATCTATATCTGGTCCATATTTGGTGTTCAGCTCCCTTGGATATGCTCAAGTGTTCCCAGATCAATAACGATTTTTCCTCCTTTATTTTGAATGCAAGCCGTGTCCGCAATAATTGGGGACAGTATCTAGTTGTTTGAACTAGCACTATTACTTTCGTGCTCTTTTGTTTTTTCTTCCTGTTGAGACTCTATCTCTTTCTCCTTGTTTGTAGTATTTTCTTTTGTTTTTTTCACCATGTGGATTTTTCCTTCCTTTTGTACTGCTTCTATGATTTTTTTCCTCTATTTGTCGTGGCTTTTGTTTGATCCAAAGTCTGTTTTTAACTTTCAGACATTGGGTATTCACCTTTTTTGTCTTCGTTTTTTTTGTTTCTGCTGCTCTTCTTGTTTGGGTTGGTTCCTTTCTCCTGGATAGTAGTGGTTCCATCGTGTTTTCCTACCACAATGCCTTTGATAGGTTCTTTCGCTTGAATGTTTCTATTTTGAGGATCTTCCTGATCATGTGGAGGTTGTAGTTGGTTCATAACAGTCTGTTTAATTTCATCGTTGTTGGTGTTTGAGCTCTCTGCCTAAAAGGCCTTCTTTTTTTTGTTCCTCTTATTTCTAACTTGTATGAATCCATCATCCTTTTGGTTCTCAATGCGTGTATGTGCCCCCTCAGTGTTAGCCTTCGTTCCTGCATCTCCAGAGATGTTAGCCTTTGGCTGGTCTTCTTTTCTCTCAGCCTTTTCATTTTCTCTGTTAGCTCTAGCTTGTTCTCTCTTTCTTTCCTCGACCTTGCACCTTTCGACATCATGTCCTTGCAGTTTACATGTCTTGTAGAATGCTGGAACACCCTCGTATTCTAATTTTTGATCTCTGCCCTTCAGTCCTGTTGTATCACCTTCAATGCCTACGAAAACAGAGTCTGGGAGAGATTTCATCAATTCAACCCTGACCTTGGCCATGTGCGGTCTGGTTCTTGCAATGGTAGCAATGTCCTCCTTCATTGGAATGCCAATTTATTCCAATACTTGTCTTAAGTAATCCCATTTAAACATATGGAAAGGTAATTCTAGTAATAATACCCAAATGGGAGCCAAGGAAGTTTCCTCATTAGGGTCGAAGTCAGGGGACCATTTGAACATCCGCATTAGGGCTCCAGAAATTCCCATAAATCGTTGAAAATAAGTAGTGTTGAAGTCTGCTTCATTGTTAAATTCAATGAAGACATGTCTATAATCATAAGCCCCAATTCTTACCTTTCCTTTTAGAGGAATTTTTTCAATGAATTTTGCCCTAATTGTTTCAATTTTGGGTCTCCCCATGGTGAATTTTCCAACCAGAGTCCATTTGCAATTCTCCGCCATTACACCATAGCAGTCGGAAGCTTTGAAGAAAACCGCCGGTTTGCCGTTGTGGGTCATTTGCCTTGCCACCACAGTGTTGATGTTGGTCGTGTTGCAAGAGCTTGAAGTTCCAGCCACAATGGTGGAGTACAAGGTTTTTGGTTCAGGTGGTATGGCCATCAGTGGCCTTATATCTGTAGGTGGGTCTTTTGGCTGGGTGATACGCGCCGGTTGACCAGCCGGAGATGTATCCATTAGAGGATGCGTGAAGACACGCTATTACCATTGAGAGGAAATTTTTAGAGAGAGAATTTTTCTCTGTCATGTGTTCATTATATTCTTTTTTTTTATCGTTGCTTAAGGCTTGATATTGGAATACTCGGAGAGGAATTTTTTGTGTCTGAGGACATTTTATACTTTTTGATAAGATTGCAAATGAATGAAAATTCAATTTTAAGCGACAAAACTCCGCTTAGTATTTTTCTTTTCTACTCAATCACGTAATGAGGGGGCATAGAAATGAATAGCTTTTCGGTGTTTGAGCCGCTTTAGTTTTTATCTTAGAGACTTGAATGAATTCACTATATTGTCCAATGTTGTGTTCAGGTAAGATTAGTATGACATTGCAACTTGAATTAACATTCCATTTTAATTTATAAATTAAAGGGTCATTTTAGACGATCTCAAAGTACTACTCCATATATTAGGCAAAGTCTTAGTTATGTATAATTTATCCAATATGAAAGTACCTCTTTGAAGAAATAATTTATTTTTGTCAATCAATTTCGAGATTATTTTTGTTGTTAATATTTCACGTTTTAATACTCGTGTTTTTATTCGCTAGATAGATAGAATTCTATGCAATTCTATCCTATAGATTATTATTATCTTAAGAAATAGTTTATTCTCATAATCGCTAAAATACATGGTGTAACGATTCGGTTGGTCATTTCGAGAATTGTAGCCCCATTCCCCTATTTTTCTACTCATTCTCTGCTTAATGGTTGTTATGTGACTTAAATACCTTGGATTTCCTATCCTAAACTCCTCTCCAAAAGCTGAGGATTTCCTTTTTATTCTAGATAGTATGCGTGCTCAACTCACTAACTGGACAATAAACTGCTTGAACATAGTTGGTAGAACTACATACTACATTATCATCATCTACGCTTGCCAACATTCCCAACTATGTCATGTAATACACCCTTCTGCCTACTAAGATACTCAACACTACTAGCAAAATTTAAAGGAATTTTATTTGGCGTTCAAATGATTCCAAGAGAAAACTCCACCTCCTAAGTTGGGATGCAATCACTTTAGACAAGGATAAAGGTGACCTTGGACTTAAAAAAAACAAATACAAAAATCTTGCACTCCTTACTAGCTTAGCCTGAAGATTATTAAATTATCCTCAAGCCCCATGGGTAAAATTACTAATCCAATCCTACATCTCTAATACCAAGAAACATCAATCCTTTTGTTGGAAAAGCATCCTCAAAGGTTGGTATTATTGTGATACAGGCACTGTGTGGTACATTAATAATAATTCCTCCCTAGGCATCTAGGATGCGAGGTGGATCCCTAATAGTCCTCATCTTAGGAATTGCATAGAAGGTAGATCAAATAAAAATGACGCCTCGCTAAAAATTACTGACTTAATTAGTCACAACAATTGGTCCCTCGATAAAATACCCTTTGTTCTACCAAAAAATATTATTGATAACTTCCTCTCTATCTATTTACCAATAAAACAAAGCTTATGATTGTCTCGTAGGGGAACCCAATAGTATTGGATCGTTCTCAACTGCTTCTTGCTATAAATAATAGAAAATGAAATAACCTCAGCTAGGAGCTTCAGGTGGATTGGAAAATTCACTGTCCTAAAAAATTAATCAAATTTTTTCCTATGGAAGTACTACCACGACAAATTACCTTCTAGATCTTATCTTAATCACATTGGTGTGAATGTGAATAAGGTCTGTATAATCCGGCGACGAAGAAATAATTCATATTTTTCTGCACTGTTACATTGCTAAAAGTTTCTAGCGTTCTTTAAACTTGACCAGCACCACACCCTACTGATCAGATGACCTCCGCTGGCTGGATAAAATAAGGTATAACAATCCAAATATTCCAGCAAGTAATGTAACATGGACTCAACTTTTTCCCTTTGCTCTATGGAACCTTTGGCTTAACAGAAATGGGAATAATTGAAAATAATACTACTAATAGTGTTTCAATATCTTTTGTCATCAACCAAGCTATAGAGTATACTCTCCTGACTGACAGAGAAAGTAGTTATATGAGAAGAATCCAATGCAAGACTCACTGACATAAACCTTACACTGGATGGTACAAGCTGAACGTGGATTGAGCCTTCAAGCATATTATCTGTGGCTTAGGAGTCATAAGAGACTGTAAAGGAGACACGATCTTGGGATTCCATGAGAAAAAGCATGCACTAACATGTACACATGCAGAAATTCTTGCCTTAACAGGGGCGGCTCAGTGGATTTTGTGGCTTAAAGCCAAAACAAACTAAAAGGACCTTAATTTTTTGTAACACCCAGATTTTAGACAGAGTCTCACATCGGCAAAATACAAGAGGGATGATGTGTATATAAGTTAACAAGTCTTAGACCCTAGTGACGCGTTTTAAACTCGTGAGGGCCTAGGCCCAGAGCGGACAATATCACTAGCGGATTGAGCTGTTACAGATGGTATCAGAGCCAGTCTTGTTTCAGCCTTGCCAACGATGGGTCAGAGTTCATTAGAGGGGGTGTATGTAACACCAAATTTCAAACAGAGTCCCATATCGGCAAAACACAAGAGGGATGCTGGGTGTATAAGTTAACAAGCCTTAGACCCTAGTGACGCATTTTAAACCCGTGAGGGCCTAGGCCCAGAGCTGACAATACCACTAGTGGACTGGGCTATTACTTTTTATTTTTGTAAAATCCATATAGTAATGAGATACAAAGAGGCCTAGGACTTTGGCTGTGGTAAGTGTACAACGCGTGATGTGTGAATTAGGTGCACGTCATGGTCCGGAACTATGTGTAAATGGAAATATGGCATTAATTAAGTGAAGGAAGGTAGAGGGGGCAATGACGATAATCTGTCGACTTGCGAACTTTGTACCCCATTGCATTTGGGGATTTCTCTTAAAAAGATGAACAACAAAAATTACTTTTTAATTGATGGATCAATAATGTGAAAAGAAATAGCCAATTCAAAGAAACTAAGTTAAAATTAGAAAGTGAAATCATTAAAAACATAAAAAAAACATGAGTGCATAGACGAGAAAAAATTAGATTTGATAACAAAGATAAATTGGGACCTTAATATTTTGGGGGCCTAAGGCAATGGCTTCATTTGCCTTATCCTTAGGCGGCACCTGCTTAAGAAAGGGCTTGGAATTGGCACTGCAACATAACCTTTTGCCACTAGAAATAGAAACTGACTCGACACATGTAATTAAACTTTTGGAAGATGGCCTCACCACTTGCAACTCTATCTTTCAGATGGTTGATGTCCAAGAAGGGGAGGGAGCTGGTGCTCCGGCATAACTTTCGACGAGGAACGAAGTAGCTCACATGTTGGCGCAGGAAGGAACTAGGCAACCCGATCCAGATAACTTAATGTGTTTTGTAGTCCCGCACCATTATTGAGTCCAGGATGCTGGCGGACAAGGAGGGTTTCTCTTCTACTAATAAGTTAGTCGTTGAAAGTATCTTTAAGGAGCTTGCTAAACTAGGAAATCTGAATGTCATGGAAGGCATCTCAGTTGTATATAACAATCCCATGGATCCTACGTTCGTAGTATTAATGAATAAATTATTCCAGTTTCTCCAAAAAAAAAAAAGATTAGGTCCTATATGGTTTCAAACATAAGCACAAATCCTTAAAGTGGACTCCAAATCCGAACTCCAATTTGGCCCGTTTAGGCCCAATTTGAAAGTACGCAAGAGTTTCTCGACTTTCTTCGACCAAGTTCGTGAACCTTCTCCTCTGTGGAGAACTCACTCGGAATCTCTTTCTCCCGCGAATTGCAGTTGTACGTTTCCTTCTTTGCACTAATTTTTACAAGTTATTGTGCATCTTTATTTGCTTCTATGGTAATGGCTTCTAAGTTGTGAGATGTATAATCTAGCTTTTCAGTCTTAGTTATCAGTTGTGAATATTTCTCTAAGACAAGGGAAACAGAGAGTTAGGAAACAAACAATTGATAATCAAAAGAACTTATTTCTAAGACAACCTCCAGTCGTAGTTTGGGTGAAAGTTGTAAAATTCAATGTCATTCTATTCCAAACAACTGATTCTATATAAGAATCGTACAGGATTGAGTTAAGGTACCTAGTGAGATAAAATACTTCTATCCATAAGGTCTATTGAGTTAAAGTTAGGTCATTAGAGAACTTTATATTCCATATTGATAATAATGATAAGTTTTTTCGAAGACTCTTAACCAAATCTTTTTGTATGATAAAACTTGTTTCTATAACGAATACTACAATCTCAATGTACATTGATAATAACTGAAACTCTATTACAATTACTAGTAGCCTAACGTTCAAATTATAGGATAACTATGGAAATACTGAATATAGACAACTATGGATGTACGAGAAGACACACAGGTAGAAGAACGGAGACGAGAAGCTTAGACTCAGAGAAAGGGGTTGAGGGGAACAGACATTTTTCTTTAACAATTTGTCTACCCCCAAAATCTCAGACCACCGCCCCTTTTGGCAGAACCGTTACACCCACCACTCCACCTGCATCCCAAATTAACCTGGCCTAGAGCCCATTTAGATTGGCTTAAAAAATGGCTTTTAAGTACAAGTACTTAAAAGCAGCTTTTAAGTGTTGGAGCTTATTTTATAAATAAGCAGTTACATATTTGGATAAAAATGTTGAAGCTTAAAAAAAGTTGTTGAAGTGTTTGGCAAATTAATGTTGGTAAGCACTTTTTCTTATTAAAAAGACAAAACTATCTTTAAAACTGTTAACATTACGGTGATATGATACATCACTTTATTTTTAATTAGAGGTAGAGTGTAAAAAAATATAAAAATAATTGAAAGAAAACACTTTCTCTTTTAATTGGTTTTGTCTAATCTGGAGCGTAAATCCAAATTCATTAGAATCCGAATATTGTTGTAAAATAACAGTTAAAAAATCAAAAAAGAAAGAAAAGATGGGAGTATTATACTTAATTATTAGAATCCGAATATTGTTGTTTTGCTTGTTTTGGATGCACACAAAATATATTTAATTTCCCCGATTGAGGAAATAATGTAGCTAACGAGATCGTGATATTGGTTTTGCTTTTTCAGCTTTAGAAAGGAAGATGGAGTTTCCTAATGAAGAATTTGAGTCATCTAATTCTCAGAGAAAATCAGGAAGAGGAAAGATGAAGAGGAAAGAAGAGAGCGGAAGAGTGAATGAAATAGGAGTACAATGTTTTAGGGTTTTTTTGACTGAGGGTAATTTTGGTATTATAAAAACTTATAAGGGACAAGAGAGTAATTTCATTGGTCAAACTAAAATGGCTTTTAAGCAAAAATAAAAAAAGTTGGGGTAAGCCAACTTGTTGCTTTTAACTTTTTTAAGCAGTTTTTTTTTGCCAATCACTCCATTAATAAAAAAAGTGCTTACCAGCTTTTAAGCCCATCCAAACACCCTCCTAGTTGTTTGTTCTCGGCCCAGTACCTCTTCTCAGTCCAGTATCAACTTGTGTGACATTGGACTGGGACTGATTCATAATAGTTTCTGACCTAAAAATTGACCACCACATTTATTTATTTATTTATTTATTTGATGATAGATAAATTTGTCGGGGCAACGCTTAGGTCTAACTGCATTGTTTGAACCTCGGGGATAATGAGTCCGCACCTTTACCCTGCTCCACTTAAATACCATATTAGACTTAGTTCGCATGGATCGAACTTTGACTTGAGTAACAAGTCCATCAACCTTTGCCACTTGAACTAAGCTTATTTATTTGTTTTTGAAGAAGAATAAAAATTTGACCACTTACTGAACTAGAAAGAAACTGGAAGAAGGGGAAATGGGAAAAATTCAGCTGTTTGATCAGTCTATATACCAGCAGCCTGCTCTAGAAAGAATAATAAATACTTCAGTGTGTTGGTATCTAAGACATGCCTGATTGTACACATTGATGCACTACTTAGTTTGAAGTGTCTATTGTCACATTACAGGTAATTGTATTGGGAAAAATTGAGTTTGCATATTGGAGGTGACGTGTCATGACACGTGAATTAGTCAAATGGTCAAAGAGTTATAATTAGCCAAGAGGCATGAGCAATAACAGATACGAGAGAAGGTGATGAAAGAGGCACGGGCAGTTATTCAAATAATTCGGCGTCCGTACCTATTTAAGTCATTTAAAGCTCAAAGATCAAGAAGAATCAAGGAAATGAATCTGACAACGCATGAGAGTCCAAATTCAGTATTTAACATATATTAAATACTGAGTACGTTAGAGAATTTGTATTTAATATAAATGATTAACGTTTCTTTTATTGTCATTTATTACCCATAATTGCCTTATTAAGACAAAGGCAATACACATATCTCCAAAAAAACCATTATAAAAGGAAGAATGCTTTTGTAAGAACATGGAACACAATTGAAATATACTCTGATTCACTTGTCTTTCTCCTGATTACATTCTGGTTATTCCAAATTATTCTCTTCTACATATTCTTTTGATTATCAGTAACTCGCGTTCTTCTAAATTTTAGCTTTGACTAAAATTCTATTTTTTGGTTAAACAAATTGGTTCCGTTACCGCAAATCTGATAATCTATTTTCTTTTCACTTGACCTTCATTGTTACGTCAATCATGTTGAATAACAATGACAACACCCCAGGAAACCAAGAGAACCAACAGAGTCAGGGAGGCCCACAAAACATTAACAATCAGGTTCCTACTCCGCAGGACTCTCCACGGCAATCTCGTGAGGGTACTCTCGATGGATCTCAAATAAACGAGTATGCTCAATTTGAAAATGCTGAAGCTGTTGATGAAGCTCTGCAGAAGTTAGTTACTGCTCAGGTCAACAAAGCTGTTGAAGCGCTTGTTAACCAGTTACCAGTTGCAACACCCACACATTCTCCAAATAATAACACTATAGAAAACTCTCGTTCCGGGTTTGTTAACTCAGGCAGTGGTGGAACCCCCAGTAAATCGCAGGAGAGAGAACCAAGTAATGTAATTAATTCTGATTTACAAAATTTAGTACTAACCTTGCAGAAACAACTCAAGGAGCAAAGTGAACGCATAGAGCAGATACTCGAGGTGCCGCCCATAATTAAAGGGGTAGACATGGACAGATATTCGCAACAACCCTGGAAGCCGAGTGCTGCCCCACTCCCAATTCCAAAAAAGTTCAAAATGCCTGATATTCCAAAGTATGATGGAACGACAGACCCACGGGGCCACGTGACTGCATTCACAACGGGCGTAAAAGGCAATGATTTGACTAAGCAGGAGATCGAGTCGGTATTAGTCAAGAAATTTGGTGAAACACTCACCAAAGGAGCACTAACGTGGTATTCCCTTTTACCTGAAAATTCTATAAATTCTTTTGTTGAGCTTGCAGATTCTTTCATCAAAGCGCACTCGGGAGCCCAAAAAGTGGAAGAAAGAATGGAGGATATTTTCAAAATTAAGCAAGGAGATTCAGAATTGCTTAGAGAATACGTGGACAGATTTCAACGCGAAAGAATGACATTGCCACGTGTACCTGATAACTGGACAGTTATAGCTTTCACAAGCAATTTGAATGAAAAAAGCTCGGAAGCTACGAGGAGACTAAAGGAAAGCCTTCGAGAATTCCCAGCTACAACGTGGAACGATGTTTATAACAGGTATAGCACGAAGTTAAGGATTGAGGAAGATACTGTTCCCCGATCTCAAAAAAAAAAGTACACGTTCAAGACGTGCAGAGAACGAAAAAAGATCCGGTAAAAATAGGTACGAGCCTTATATGGGACCTGCGGGGAAAGACTCACGATCAAAACAGGATAATCAAAGGCACGATCACAGATCAAGAAACAGAGAATCAGGTTCTTCATCAAGATTTAGGAACGAGCGAAACAACTATGAGTCACGGGATAATGATAGAAATTTAAAAGCGAGATTCGGAGGTTACAACTTCAACGCCAGCACCTCCGAGCTCGTAGCTGTTTTAAAAAGCATGGAAGATAAGGTTTGATGGCCAAAGGAAATGAGATCGAATCCAAACAGGCACAACCCTGATCATTGGTGCGAGTTCCATAATGATCACCGACATAAAACAGCAGATTGCAGATTTTTACAAAGTGAAGTTGATCATTTATTAAAACAAGGATATCTTACAGAGTTGTTCAGCGAGAAAAACAAGCAAGCTTACATGAAGAACAGGCAAGAGCCTCCAAAGCCACCTTCTCCCAAAAGAACTGTTAACGTTATAAGTGGGGGTGAAGACATTAATGGTGTGTCATATACTGCGGCTAACAAAACTTCCAAAATAACTATTACCCAAGGGAAACGGGTGCGGCATGTTCTAGAAGAAGACAATATTGCATTCAATGATGCAGATACAGATGTCGTATTAATCCCTCATAATGATGCACTGGTAATATCTTTAATTGTGCATGATACTAATGTGAAACGAGTTTTGATTGATCCAGGTAGTTCCATGAACATTATTTTGCTAAGAGTGCTACGTGAGTTGCAAGCTGAAGATGGAGTAATACCAAAGGCGCATACTCTATCTGGATTCGATAATTCCAGTATCGTCACAAAAGGAGAAGTAACACTCACCACTTTTGCTGAAGGGGTCGTCAAAGATACAAAGTTCCAGGTAGTAGACATGGAGATGGCTTACAACATGATTTTAGGGAGCCCATGGATCCATGAAATGGATGCTGTTCCTTCAACCTTGCATCAAGTTATCAAATTCCCATCGCCATGGGGAATTTGTCAAATTCACGGAGATCAACATACATCCAGGGCTATTAATTTCGTTGCAGATACAAGCACGAGAAGTGAAGGCAAATAGCAATCACAGAAGGCAGTTGAGGACACCACAACACATACCTCAACTGAACAAGTGCGAACAGATGTAGACTCAAGACATGATACCATTCAAAAACCAGAAGAGAATAAAGACATCAAAACAACGATAGAGGAATTAGAACCTATCGTGTTGTTTGCTCAGTGGCCTGATAAAAAAGTCTATGTTGGGGCTAATCTTGACCAAGGAATGAAAGGTAAGTTAATCGAATTTTTGAAAACTAACATGGACTACTTTTCTTGGTCCCACTCCGACATGACAGGAATACCACCGGAGGTGATGACTCATAAACTAAATGAAGATCCGTCATATCCTCATGTGAAGCAAAAGAAAAGAAAGCAGGAAACTTTCAAGAATCAGGTGATTCAAGAAGAAGTCCAAAAATTGCTAAAAATTGGTTCCATTCGAGAGGTAAAGTATCCTAACTGGTTAGCTAATACTGTTGTGGTTCCAAAGAAAAATGGTAAGTGGCGGGTTTGTGTAGATTATACAGATCTTAACGAAGCCTACCCTAAAAATTCTTTTCCACTACCACACATAGATCAATTGATTGATGCAACTGCAGGTCATGAATTGTTAAGTTTTTTAGATGCATATTCAGGATATAATCAGATTAAAATGGATCCGACAGATGAAGAAAAAACTTCATTCATAACAGACAAGGGGACTTATTGTTATAAAGTAATGCCTTTTGGTCTAAAGAAAGCAGGTGCAACGTACCAGAGGTTAGTTACCAAAATGTTTCAGGAATATTTAGGAAAGACAATGGAGGTATATATAGATGATATGCTTGTTAAAACTCAGCACTCAAAAAATCACATATCACACTTGTCTGACACATTTTCAATTCTGCGTAAATATAATATGAAGTTAAATCCCGAAAAATGTGCATTTGGCATTGCATCAAGCATGTTTTTGGGTTTTCTTGTTTCTAACCGTGGAATTGAAGTAAATCCTGCACAGATTAAAGCCATTGAAGAAATCCCTGACACACTTTCAAACAAGAAAGAAGTTCAAAGATTAACAGAGAGAATTGCGGCCTTGGGAAGATTCATCTCTAAATCATCAGAGAAGTGTTTTAAATTCTTCTCAGCTCTTAAAAAGCAGGATCATTTTGAATGGAATGAGGAATGTCAACAAGCACTTAAGAATTTGAAAACGTACTTACCAAATCCGCCTATGTTGGCAAAACCAAAGGCTGGGGAAAAGCTACTCCTATACCTTGCTGTTTCGGAGGTGGTGGTAAGTGTTGTTCTGGTCCGAGAAGAGCAAGGTAAACAATCACCTATCTATTACGTAAGTAAATCTTTGTTAGATGCAGAAACGAGGTATCCTCAATTAGAAAAACTTGCACTTGCGTTAATCATGGCATATAGGAAGTTAAGACCTTACTTTCAATGTCATCCTATCATTGTGGTAACTACCTACCCTTTACGTAACATACTACATACGCATGAGTTATCAGGTAGGTTAGCTAAGTGGGCAATAGAGTTAAGTGAATACGAAATTGTATACCAACCTAGAACTGCTATAAAATCGCAAGTATTAGCTGATTTCGTGGTTGATTTTAGTCAGGGAATACAGTTAGAAGCAGAAAGAGAATTACTGGTGTTCAATGGAGCCAACCCAGGAACTTGGACTTTATTCACTGATGGCTCATCTAACGTGAGAGGAGCAGGTTTGGGGATAATATTGGTACCACCTACGGGTGAAACCATTCGGAAAGTTATTAAATGTCATTCCATAACTAACAATGAGGCAGAATATGAGGCTATGATTGCAGGTTTAGAACTGGCACGGGAACTTGGCATAAATCAGATTATAATCAAGAGTGATTCACAACTCGTAGTTAATCAAATGCTGGAGACTTATACAACCAGGGAAGTAAGGATGCAGCAGTATTTAGAAAAGGTACGAGAATTGATAAAACAATTTCAAGATTGGAAAATTAGACAAATACCCAGGGACGAAAATCTTGAAGCAGATGCCCTAGCTAATCTCGCATCTGCGGCCGACATGGCAAACGATGCAAATGCCTCAGTACATTTATTTCATTCAGTTCTTGATCCTGATGTTAACGAGGTAAATTTTAATAATTTAACTTGGGATTGGAGGAACGAAATTGTTGTTTTTTTGCAGTATGGAACCGTTCCTGATGACAAGAAAAAGGCTTGTGCGCTTCGAAGAAAAGCTGCTCGGTACTGCTTAAAACAAAGCAATTTATATCGTAAAATGTTCGGTAGTCCATTAGCAAGATGTCTTGGACCTTCGCAAACAGAGTATGTAATGAGAGAAGTACACGAGGGTCATTGCGGGAATCACGCAGGTGGAAGATCACTGGTAAGAACCTTAATTAGGGCAGGTTATTACTGGCCTAAAATGGAAGAAAAGGCAGAAAGTTTCGTGGCCAAATAAGATAAATGCCAAAGGTACGGTAACAATATGCATAGACCTGCGGAATTGTTACATCCGGTCATTACACCATGGCCATTTATGAAATGGAGAATGGATATCGTGGGTCCATTACCGCAAGTAAAAGGACATGTAAAATTTTTGCTTGTTCTCACTGATTATTTTACTAAAAGGGTAGAGGCAGGCGCATTCAACAAGGTACGAGAAAAGGAAGTTAGAGATTTTATTTGGCGAAATATCATATGTCGATTCGGCGTACCAAAGGAGATTGTATGTGATAATGGCCCTCAATTTATTGGAGCTCAGATCACAGAATTTTTTCAAAGCTGGCAAATTAAAAGGATTACGTCAACACCATACCATCCAGTGGGTAATGGGCAGGTAGAGTCAACAAACAAGATTATCATTAACAATTTGAAGAAGTGTTTACAAGAAGCAAAAGGTAACTGGCCTAAAGTGTTACCGGGGTTTTATGGGAATATCGAACAACTGCTAAAACAAGTACGAGCGAAACACCATTCTCGTTGGTTTACGGAGCCGAAGCCTTGATTCCAGTTGAGATAGGAGAGCCGAGCACACGGTTCATGCAGGCAACGGAGGAGTCTAATAGCGAAGAGATGTGGGTCAATCTTTATTTACTCGAGGGAAGAAGAGAAACTGCATTAATAAGGATGACAATACAAAAGCAAGTCATTGAACGATATTACAACCGAAAAGCGCGCCTCAGATTCTTCAAAATTGGGGACTTCGTGCTTAAAAAGGTCTTTCAATCTACAAAGGTAACTAACTCAGGGAAATTAAGTCCAACATGGGAAGGACCCTACAGAATTAGTGATGTTGCAGGAAAGGGAGCGTATGAACTGGAAACAATGGATGGCAAGATACTGCCTTCACATTGGAATGCTGTTCATTTGAAGAGATATTATTTCTAAGGAAAAACCCACGGTCAGGTATAACCATTTTAAATTTCATTTTTGAATTATTAATTTTACTAACGATTTTAGATGATAGGCAAAAAGCTAGCCCGTACTAAATGATGAGTCATGACCTGTAAGGCACACAGAGTAACCTAAAATTTCTGGCCTAGGGTTACAATTATTCTGATAGAAACGAAAATGGGTTATGCAGTCTTCATCTATAATCGTCCCTCCGAGTCCTGTATGTTTTTTCTTTTCAGGAAAAGGACCAAGATGAGAGAAACAAACAAGTGCTCGAGGCTTCAAACTTCAACGCTCAAACACTTGGGGGACTACATAATATACACAGACATATGTGTAAAAATCAAGCAAAGATTTGAGGAAAAAATCAAGCTTAGAAGAAACAAGTGCAGAGCAAAAGTTACGAAGTTACGACATTCATAGCATTCACCATAGTGTTCTTTCCCATTAAGACAATGAAGAGCTATGACATTCATCATAGTGCTCTTTCTCATGAGAACAACGGAGTCACTTCTCAAACCCTTCCTAATACATGGAGTTAGGGTAATGACTATGTACTAAAACGAGTTATAAGGAAAAACCTTGTGTGTATTATTTTTCTTTTGTAAAAATCTGTTACAAGAAAAACAGTTACGAGAAAGCTATAGATGTAATCCAAATACATGTAAAGTATTATTCAAAAACTTGTTAAGGTTCATAAATAAAAACCTGTCAAAGTTATTTCAAACAAAACATGTGTGTTCCTATTCCTTTCATCGTATTATAATACCATTATGAAGTTGAGACGTCTTCTTCATTAAGTGTCGAAAATATAAAAGGGCCCTCTTTTATAAAACTCATATTATTAAGTCATGAGATTAATCATAGAGCATTTTCAAAGGATAAAAATGCAAGCTATTCTTTAAGTCCTTAAAAATAAAAGGCAAGAATAGAACAAATAGAAGTAATAAAAGCTTCTTAATATATTTAAAATCTAAAGACTAAGTATAAACTTAGTCATCAAAATTATTTTATATAGATGCCCCATAATAAGAACTGGGGATTGTTTCCTTCTAAAAAAACCTTAAAAACAAACTAAGGGTTTGATCATTATCTTCCAAAAAGAAAAAAAACAAAAAACAAGTTAAGTTATAAAAACTAGTCACTTGGAGGCAGGAGCATCAGGAGTAACGGTGCCAACATCAGAAGGAGCAGCCACAAGCACGGTGTCAACTTGACTTGAAACAGCAGGCTCGATGAGGTGAGCAAGAGTCACGGAAGTTTCACCTTCGGGAGCTTGATCCACGGTAGCTTCAACTTCAAGAACTTGAGCCAAGGCTACATCAGTTTTGGGAGCTTCAGCCACGGGAGCCTCAATTGCGGGAGATGGAAAGTCCAGTGGTTGTTGAGCCTTCTCAATAGTCTCCATGACTTTATCCAATTCTGACTCTATATTAAAGTTCTCTTGGCTATCCTCGGTTAAGGCATCACGGCGAGAGTTCAGAAAAGTCCAACTTACCTCAACGGCCATTTTATCCTCAAGAAACTCGTAGTCTCTTTCCCAAACAACAATCTTTTGAGTTCTTCATTTTCAGCCAAGGTGGAATTGAAGGATATTTGAAGAGAGGCATTGGAACTTTCCAAAGCACGGATTTTATCAGTAGAGGCCCTCAAGTCCATTTGAGTTTGAGTTAAGCTCTGTGCAAGATCCTTCTCATAAACCTCCTTTTGACTCAAAAGTGATTTCAACTCTTTAATCTCCTCATCTGCCTTAGATAGCTGATCTGAGAAAGAAGACTCAAGGCTTTCTTTGTCCTTCTCTGCTTGGCTTGAAGAAGCCTTGGCCACTGCCAATTCCAAAGTCAATGCATGCACCTGCTGCTCCAGGTTACTCCTATTCTCTTGCATATCTTCAATAGCAATTTGTGCACTATCAAATTGCCCTTTCCAGTTAGTCGCTTCTAGTTGAGCTTCACGAGTCACTTTCTCGGCCTCAAGAATTGTTTTCTCAGAGTCACGGGCCACCTTCTCTAAAAGAGAAATTCTGCCCATCAACTCTGTACCAATGAGGTTGGCCTGAAAATAATAAAGAAGGAAAGTAAGAATCCAAGAGTAAAAAGAAAAAGAAATTTTTTAAATAAAGGAGGAAAATACCTTCAAAGTGGCATGAACAGTGTTGTTCATCAAAGTTAAGCAGCTATGGCTATTCATCTTCTCTTTTTTAATTGATCCAATCAAAGGCTCGAGCCAAACGTCTGCCTGACCAGATTTTCTCAAAAGGCTGCTGTTGGCGGGAACTTCAATAGTCACGCTCCTCATGGAAGTAGTTCTGCTCGTAGAACCAACTTCAGTATGATGAACAATAGGAGGGGGAATAGTCAAAGGAGGAGCCGAAGAAGAGGTGAGTGCAGTAGAAGAAGGAACGGAAATAACTAGGGCCGGTAAAGAAGGAATCACAGGCATGGGTGATGAAAAAGTCGATAAAGGTACTTCATCTAAAATAGGCCCGAGATCACCACTATCAAAACCACTAGCAAAAAGTTGGTCGGTGGATTCACGAGTATCTTGGGGGGTAACATCGTCATCAGAGACGAGATGAACAGGCTCGGCAGAAGAGGCACGGGGAGAGACTTCAGCCTCATCATCGAACATAACACGTCTCCTAGCCCTTTGCCTCTTTATCAAAGAGCCATCTTCATCTTCCTCCTCGGAATCTTCTTTAACGGTTTTCCTCTTCACAAGTATGTCCTGAGCTTTCCTTAAAGTGAGTTGAGCCCCTGTAGAGGTTCGAGAGGCCGCAACTGCTTCAGCAGAAACGCCTCAAATTGAAATCCTGACAAAAAGAAGGATGAAAATTAAGGCAATAAATAGAAGATTTTACATACGAGAAAATATAAAAAAATTTCTTACAATGAGTTTTCACTTTCCAACCGTACTGATTGGAGATAGATTTCCAGGACCTGGCCTCCATAGGCGCGACCTTCAATAATTTGTCTACCCAACCACGAAAGTTGGGAACTTTATCCACAACTCCCATGATTGCTACAAAAAGGAGAGGGAGAGAAAATTAAAAAAAAAAAATTAAATTTGAAAGAAAAAGGTACGAGAAGAATAAAAGACTTACGTGCAAATTCCATTTCTCGGGAAAAGGAACATTTTCTTCACCCACTAAACCAACAGTGGCAGCAATGAATCGAGCATACCAGCCACGATCCTTATCATCTTCTGGGCTTACTAAAACCCTTTTACTCCTAGCTACTAAAGTAAAAACACCGATGCGATAGAGCCTGGGGGAGTAAAGATGAATTAGATGAGGGAAAGTAAAATCAACACCCGCCTTGTTTGATAAATATCTTAAGCAAGCCACAACTCTCCAAATGAGTGGGCCGATTGTGCTAAACAAACTTGAAAAAAACGGCAAAAATCAAGAATTACTGGATCAATGGCTGGTTTAAATCCTAGAGTAAAGGGATAAGTATAAACGAAAGAAAAACCAGTCATATAAGAAGTAATTCTTTGATTTGGATTAGGAACAACAATTGGGAAGTCACTATTCCAATGACAGTCGTTACAAACTATGGGGGTTAAAACCTCTGTAATCATGGTAGGGTAGGTATCAGCACGACTCAACTCAGAAACTTGTTTTTGAAGTGATTCTCTGTCATGGGTAAAAGATAAGTCGCTAGGAACTATATCTTCTATCAAAGGTTCTTGTAAAGGTTCAGAAGTTTCTTTACCCTTAGAAGATGATTTCTGAGTAAAAGAACCTCTAATTCTAGAGGGAGTACCAGAACTAGAGGAAAGTATAGAAGAACCAGCAGAAGAACTGCCGCTACGGGCAGATCCTAAACTACGGAGTCTACCACCCCTACCCCTTCTATGTCTAACAGGGGCATTGGGGAAGTTATCCAAGATAGGAACTATTCTAGGGTTAGGGTTTGAAGAAGACATGATGAAGAAGGTCGAATTAAGGAAGAAGTGAATAGTATCAAAGAATAAAGTATTCAATAAAACTTTATGAAGAAGAGGACAAGAGAAAAAGGTTATATTTATGTGAGAAAACCACCGTCAAAGGCAAGAAGTGTAATGATGGAAAGCCTATAATAAAGGCAACTAGCTCTTCGTGAATAGTGGAGTTGTAAAAGCCTTAAAAAAGGCTGCAAAACTGCAGAACCGATGGGAGACTGACACGTGTATAGAGCATTTAATAGAAGAGACAATTGAAGCGTCAATGTTGTCATAGCATTAATGATGACATAAATTCCCTTTTTAATGAAATCTACTTCCCAAATATTTAATTGATAAATAAATGGAAAGTGGGGGGACTATCTGTATTGGGAAAAATTGAGTTTGCATATTGGAGGTGACGTGTCATGACACGTGGATTAGTCAAATGGTCAAAGAGTTATAATTAGCCAAGAGGCACGAGCAATAACAGATACGAGAGAAGGTGATGAAAGAGACACGGACAGTTATTCAAATAGTTCGGTGCCCGTACCTATTTATGTCATTTAAAGCTCAAAGATCAAGAAGAATCAAGAAAATGAATCTGACAACGCATGAGAGTCCAAATTCAGTATTTAACGTATATTAAATACTGAGTACGTTAGAGAATTTGTATTTAATATAAATGATTGAGTAACGTTTCTTTTATTGTCATTTATTACCCATAATTGCCTTATTAAGACAAAGACAATACACATATCTCCAAAAAAACCATTATAAAAGGGAGAATGCTTTTGTAAGGACATGGAACACAATTGAAATATATTCTGATTCACTTGTCTTTCTCCTGATTACATTCTAGTTATTCCAAATTATTCTCTTCTACATATTCTTTTGATTATTAGTAACCCGCGTTCTTCTAAATTTTAGCTTTGACTAAAATTCTATTTTTTGGTTAAACAGTAATGCTTTTGAAAAAGTATGGTTTCTTCTAGTACCTCAAGCTAATTAATTCGAAAAGAACAATAGGAATCAAGTTTTCCTTGTTATTTCAGTGAGGGAGGGGCAAGTTTAGGATTGAAAATTTTGGAAAAAGTACATTTAGTGGCTTATAAGGGGACTGAGTAGAGCTGAATTGTGGGTATTCAGTGTTTGACAGGGTTTGCGAGTAGCTAATATTAACATAGTATCTGCAATGGGTAAATGTAGTTCCTTTTCATGTGATTTAATACGACTTGTTAGGAACCAAGTGCGATAGCAGTACCATCCAGTTTTAATCGGTTGAAATTATTGATTTTACTTTCTAACAAAAGAGTAAAATCTAACTTATTAGTAACATGAAATCCTATGCTCCTTGAATGTCCTTTTGATAATTTGATCCTCTTGACTAAATGTCAACAATCAAGAAAAGAATTTTTCAATAATATACCAGATTGACTATCAAGTGCTGGACAAGAGGAGGGGGAAGGGGGGCGCACCATTTCAAATACATAACGCTTTCATGGCTGTACAAATTAAGAACTACTTATACTTTATTTATATGCATGCTATTTGATAAAAAATTTTAAAATATTTCCACGAAGGTCAATAAATCAAATTTCTAACATTAAGTTTTGGAAAGATTTCGTTGAAGCTCTAGTATAGAGTTTATATTTTCCACCTCTGTATCATTATCATACATTAACAGTTTATCAGGGAAAAAGAATACCATAGATTAACATTAACCTTGTTTCCTGTAGTGAAGTTTGGATTAGCAAAGCAGCGGAAGGAAAGTAAAAAAGTAGTAAAAGCTATGTTAGCCATGATATATTTCCTCATAAAATTGATCTTTCATTTCCTAGTTTTAGCACTAGAAACGATTTAGGTTGAAGAAGAATTATGTTTGCTTAGTAATCCTTTTTGTAGTTTCGACTGTTCTGTTAGTAATATGATTAATTAGGGGGAAAAAGTATGTTGGTCCAGTGTTTACTGGTGAAAAATAAAAATTCTACTCCTTTCTTAGTGAAATTTTTGTTCTCTGTTTGTGGAAATATAGTTCATCGTGCTTCTGTCTCATTCCCTGAAGATTGTAACGTAGTATAGCTTGTAAAGTGTGGATTTTTTTATTCTCAAGTTATAGATAAGTAAAATATTGATTTCCTAGATAAAATATGCTATTTTCTTCAAATTTTTCCTACTTTTCACTACTAGAAATCCGGTAAAAAGCGACCACAAAAGCGACCAAAATTGATCGCTTATAGGCCTAAAAGCGACCAAAAAGCGACCAAACATGCCTGGTCGCAATATTGCTGGTCCCTTTATTTTAGGGACCAAAGTTGGTCGCTAATTAGCGACCAACTTTGATCTATAAGGTAAAAGGACCAAATATTCCGGGTAAAGACTATAGCGATCAACTTTGGTCGCTTTATTATTTTAATAATATAATTTTGGCGACCAAAGTTGGTCTCTAAATGTAAAATACGTTATTTATTTATTTATTATTAATCATAAAAAGGCGACCAACTTTGGTCTCTAATCCAAATATTATATTTTAAAATCTGGAAAATAGAGACCAAGATTGGTCGCTTTTTTATTATTTTTTTAAAAAAATAAGCGACCATAGTTGGTCGCTAACTTCAAGAAATAATTTTTTTTAATTATAAGCGACCAACTTTGGTCGCTATATTTTCAGAAATTATTTTTTTTAAAAGAATAGCGACCAAAGTTGGTCGCTTTTGAGAAATCTGGGTTAAATAGCGATCAAGGTTGGTCACTATTGCCCAGAAAATTATTTTTTTAAAGGGAAAAACGACCAATTAGCGACCAAAGTTGGTCGCTTTTCTTGGTATATTTTTGCCAGAAAATGCCTGTTTTGGCAGCTACACCACCTGCCAGCTTACCAAAAATCCTAAACATGCATTTTATGCCAACAACAACAACAATAATAAACAATAAACAACAACAACAACAACAACAATAAAAAGCAACAAAGTATAAAGTTCAATAGAACTAACACATTAAGCTAACAAAACTAAGTTAACGCTTATTACAAGCCCATTCGAAAACTGGTTCTATTGTCTAGTTCAAAGTATATAAAGTACTCAAGGAGTGTTCTTTCAGCATCCTCATCCGAAAGTTGGATTGTCTCGCCCGACTCATTAGGTGGCTGACTGCGTATGAATTCCCCCACATCAACTGTGAACCGAACCTATAAGAAAAATTATATTGAATTAATATTTCAAAATTTATATAAAAGTAAATCAAAATACTTAATGAAAAGTAAAAAACTTACATGTATAGTCGAGGCTCGACCCTCGACCCACCTTTCTAGATTAGTCTCTTTCTTCTTCTTTACAATACGAGTCTCATTGAATAACTCATCTTACTTCATTGGCATCATAAAGTTGTCTGGTGGCTTTGGTGATTATCCTCGTGGTACTATTACTCGGGATGAACTTAGATACAGAGAGTAACTTGGAAACAGTACCCGACAGGGTGTGTCTTTGATCAATTGTTGTTCTCATTAGCGACAATGATGATGAGAAGACAATGGTATGTGTTTCAAACAGTGATGGTGTAGGTAAGAATTTAACATTTCCTAAGCAGATAAAAGAAGAGGTTATAGAGGAATTCTCTACTTCCTCTTGGAAAATGAAGTAGAAAATTCCTCTATAACCTTTTCTTTTATCAATTTAGGAAATGTTAAATTCCTACCTACACCATCACTGTAGAGGCTCGACCCTCGACCCACCTTTCTAGATTAGTCTCTTTCTTCTTCTTTACAATACGAGTCTCATTGAATAACTCATCTTACTTCATTGGCATCATAAAGTTGTCTGGTGGCTTTGGTGATTATCCTCGTGGTACTATTACTCGGGATGAACTTAGATACAGAGAGTAACTTGGAAACAGTACCCGACAGGGTGTGTCTTTGATCAATTGTTGTTCTCATTAGCGACAATGATGATGAGAAGACAATGGCATGTGTTTCAAACAGTGATGGTGTAGGTAAGAATTTAACATTTCCTAAGCAGATAAAAGAAGAGGTTATAGAGGAATTCTCTACTTCCTCTTGGAAAATGAAGTAGAAAATTCCTCTATAACCTTTTCTTTTATCAATTTAGGAAATGTTAAATTCCTACCTACACCATCACTGTTTGAAACACATGCCATTGCCTTCTCATCATCATTGTCGCTAATGAGAACAACAATTAAAGGCACACTATGCCAGGTACTGTGTCTAAGTTATTCTTGGTGGAAGTTGCATTGCATGTCTAATAAAGTCATCAACCCCTTCTACAAAATCCTCCCGCAATCCTAAATTTCAATTCATATCCACAAAAGTTCAATTCATATCCTAAAGGCTCAATTCATATCCTAAAAGTTCAATTCATACACAAAAATTTCAATTCATATCCTAAAGGTTCAACTCATATCCACAAAAGTTCAAGTCATATCCTAAAATTTCAATTTATAAACTAAAATTCCAATACATAAACCAAAAATTTCAATTCATATCCTAAAGGTTCAACTCATATCCTAAAGGTTCAACGCATATCCTAAAAGTTCAATTCATACACAAAAATTTCAATTCATATCCTAAAGGTTCAACTCATATCCACAAAAGTTCAAGTCATATCCTAAAATTTCAATTTATAAACTAAAATTCCAATACATAAACTAATATCCTAAAGGTTCAATTCATATCCTAAAGGTTCAATTCATATCCTAAAAGTTACAATAGATTATAATCTAAAGTTTGCCTAGTAATGAAGTTGAAATCCTACAAGGATAGGCCGAGGTTTTTGATCCCGTGAGTTGGGAGTTTTCCATGTAAAACTCATTTTTGTGTCATTTACTTACTGTAGTATGTGTGTGTTTTGTGGGAACTAATAGAGAACCTCGTTCTCTATATAGTTTGATGAACCTTTAGTTTCTATCACAGAGGCTTAACAGGGGAAGGACGTAGTTTGCATCAAGTTACTTGTGTATAACATTAGCTGCAATATTACGCCTTGGTGTTGTTATGATCGAAATATTCAGGTGTCATGTGAAAGCTAGTGAAGCAATACTTGAACAACGATAAATCAAACAGAAGAGAAATATACCAAAAAGAACACAATCATTTACCATGGTTCGGTCAATTGACCTACGTCTATGGTGGAGATGAGCAGTCCACTATATTAAAAAGAGTACAAAATATCGAGAGAACAATTTCACAAAGAGACAAACACAAGTATCACACCAACACTTGTCCCGAAAAGTTCTCCCCCTAAACATGATTTTCAAACCCATATGACTACATTGTGGATGCTACTGAATAAGAAGGAATAATCCTCAATTTATAGAAGTCCAAACTTTTTCCTCCAAGAAGAGGGAGTATCCAAATATGAGAGATTTATAATTTTCTTCTAAAAGAAGGAAAACCCAGTTATGGTAAATATGTTTTCCTTTCCTTTAAGAGATAGAAAAATGAAGTACGATAAGAAAATCAGGACAAAACCTAACAATTCTCCTCCTTTGCTTGAATTTTCAGACAAAACAAACTTGATCCACCTTCATCACATAACTTTCAATAGGCCGCATCTCCAAATCTGCACCACAAAGTTTGTCTCAACATGAGTAGCACTCGGGTCAAATTCTCAAACAAAAACCATGATTATCGTCAACTATCCCAAATTGCCACCTATTCCTAACCGGCCCTCACCCCTATTAAATAACGCCTCTCACAGTCACTTTCACAACTATCCATATCAAAAAATCCAAAATTCTTCTTTTTCCTTCTTCAAACCAAACACCTTCTTCTTCAACTTACTAAACTCCATCGTGTCTGAAAATCAGGAAGCCCATAGTGCTCCAAGCATCGTTCCCACTGTGTTTTCACCTGTTGAAACCCCAGTTTAGAGCCCACACTCCTCACTCCGACTAGTCTAAACCCTAAATCTAAGTCACAACCATCTACCTCTCCGACCCAGTCGAGTACTAGTTCTCATCGGAGTCGCAAAGCTTCAACTCCCAAAAAGTTTGTGGCTGTGACCTCTCCTTCTGCCTCGCCTGAAGAAATGGTCGAACATGATACAGTAGAGAGAGAAGAAAATCTAAAAGTTTCTAGTCTACCTGTGGAAGAAAGCTCTGCCAAAGAAAAAGATATGGGTCATATCTATGTTGAATCGACAATGACAGCCCCTGGCCTTGATTCTATAGGTAATACTCTTCCTACTTCTGAGTTTACCATGGGGTTACAAGAACAAGAGGCCATAGAAAATATGTTGGCAATAGCTGCTGAGGGAAGTGTTATTGAGGGTGGTGAAGGTGTGTCTGAGTCTTAGGGGGAAGAAAATAGTACACTTGTGGAGAGTAGGGAACTGGTGCCTGTTGAAACATCAACACCAGACAGTACTACTAGGGCACCAATTGAGGGACCTGATCCCTCCACTCAAGAGGAACCAACCCTTGGTTTCTCTCAATCACCCTAGGTCAGTATTGATCCTCCCCCCTCTCCTCACTTCTATGCTGAGCCTTTGTCCATAGTTGTTCCTGAAATGAGACCTTTATCTGATGAGGAAAATGCAGATAGTGAAGAAGAAGATTATGATAATATGGCTCTGGCAAGCTTTATTAGTACAAGGAGTAGAAAGGCACCTCTCCAGGGGTCAACGTCTAAGAGACCCATCACGAGGTTGTAAAAGAAGGAAGAATTTGAGTCAGTCTTGAGGAGAAACAGAAAGGAAAAGAAGAAGAGGAGATTGATGAAAGATGGAAAGGTTGTCAATGAAAAGGTAGTGCCTCCTGCACTAGTCGTGAATGTTGATGATGAGGCAGAAGAGGAACCCGGTTCCTTAGTTCGTAAATCCTCAAAGAACCTTACTGTTCCAAAGTCCAAAAAGGAGTCATCTGTGAATGAAAAGGAGTTGAGAAGGGTTGAGGGTGAAAAACCTGGTGAGAAAGAGAGTGAGAAAGTGGTTGAGGAGTCTTGTGAAAACGTGGCTGAGGAGTCTACTGAGAAGATCTCTAGGAAATCTACAGACAAATTAAAGAGTGTTACCAAATCAGTGAAGAGGAAAGCTGAGGCCAATGAGTAACCTGGTTCTTCCAAAAAGACCAAGGTTGGTGATGCCCAAGGAAAAATTGAAACACCAAAAGGTGATGTGGGGACGTACATTTTCCCTTGATATTCTGGAGATGACCGGAATGCGCCAATTTGTAGAGATCTGTGAACACCAACAATGGCCACATCTGTTCACAAGTGACAGTCCTAAAGTTTATGAGGAAGAGGTGCGTAGTTTTTATACCGACTTCTTTACGATTGAGGATGATCATATTTGTATGATGGTGAATGGTGTTGATTTTATGATGGATATTGCTGTTCTGGGAAGTATTTTGGGGGTGCCTACTGATGGTATGTCTTCTGTTGAGGGAACTTGCTCGTCTAACTTCAGAAATGCCATAGTGAAGGACAAGACCATACAACACGGGGAACAGGTACACAAGAAGGCCTTCCTTCTAGTGTACCAACTACTGTTTGAAATGGTAAACAAAGTTCTGCTTCCACACGCAGAAAGGAGGTCAATAACTTCACGAGCAGACTTGGTTCTCATGGAAGCACTGGATGGATACACTACTATAAACTTGCTTGGCATCATGATAGAGTACATGCAGAAGGTGGCAGAATTCAAGGTCTTTGAAGTATGGTAATCACGCTCAACTTTAGTCCTAAAAAGGATAAGCGGTCGCTGCAAATATAATCCGGTCTAAAAGTCCGGAGTCGAATCCCACAGAGAACTAAGGCTTAGCTATATCTATTTAATATGACTAAAAAGACAAGTTTGAACAATTTTCTAAATTATAAAGATTGAGATTTATATTTCTAACTAATTAACTAGCATATACTAGAAAACGGTAAAATTATCAACTAACGAGACAAAAGGTTGGAGACTAAATTAAGGAGGTCTAGAGTTATGATTTCCCCAATTATCGGAATCCTTCTAGCTATGTTCCCTACAATTTTGCCAATGTATTCTCTACTGATCGGGAGCACTTTAGATGTCGTAATTCTCTCTCGAGCAACTACAACAATTTACTAGACATATTCTCTCGAACTACGCTAGTTGGCTTTATCTAACCGCTCATTATGACCACGTCAAAGGCTTTGTTATTTCTAAACCTGCCTTTAAACCCACAGTATTGATTTCTCATATACGTTAGGAGTAATGTTGTTCAACAACTACCTAAATATGTACTCTCTCTCGAGCACTACACACTAAATAGGCACAATCAATTGATGGTCATTCAATCAACAACAACAACACGTAGTTGAACAAGTAGATAAATCCAACGACTCAATTATATAAAAACATAACAAGAATTTATCCTACAAAAGGTTCTATCAAAACCCTAGATAACAAATTAGTTATTCATAATAGTATGTAAAACTACAATACTAAAAGTCATAACCACAATGAAAAAATAGGAATAAGAAGGAAAAACTCATAGAAGAATTCTCCGCCTTGCTCCTATTGTGTCTCTGCCTCCTTAGGTCGAATCTATGTCAAATATTGGTCTCCTCCTCTCAAAATACCGTTTTTCCATGTATATATACCAAGTAGGGTCGGGCCAAAATAATTATACCTGCTCCTACACGAAAAAGGACAAGTTTCCAGTCCTGGACGTCCGTGGCCGCGGCCCAGGCGCGGTACTTTCCTAGTGTACTGCCTCAGCCCGCCTCAGGTCCGCGGTCGTGGTTTTGACCGCATTTTTCACACTGTTCCATTTGGAATTTGGAATAATGTAAAATATAACAATTGTATCCCTTTGAGTTAGTGTTTCAAACATATATTGTGGAGCCAAAATGGAGTTTTGAGGAAAACGTTATGTGCATTTTACTAGACAGTAGGCAATATATCTATTCGATTCTTCATTTTATTGCTCTATCATCCGTTGATCCCTGAATATGATCCCGACTTAATTCCTTGGGCTTTTACTCAAACTTCAAAGCTCCAAATCACTTGAATTCATTCCATAACATCTACATAGCTCGAAATCACTCCTACAAGGCATAAAACACACAATTAGTGCAAGGCACTAGCGATTAAAGCTCAAACTCAATTAAAGTGCAGTAAATTTGAGTGTAATAAGCGACTAAAATACGTAATTATAGCATATCATCATATGGTAATCATGGCCTGCCTTATAGGTTCCTCCTCACTAAGGTCTTTGTATTCTTCAAAGTCCCTTTGGGAAAAGCTAAAGTGGGTACTCGTAAGCAAACCTTCTCCAAGAACACTCTCGAGGAATGTGAGTGCATTGATAAGAGTGGAGAGATTGGCAACACTTCTACTATCTCTCAGCTGATCAATGTTTAGAACAGTGACACTGAATAGATAAGGAAGCTAAAGGCAAGGAATGTCATTCTCGAAGATCAGCTAAGTCAGGTTCATGA
This sequence comes from Nicotiana sylvestris, assembly GCF_000393655.2. Lineage (NCBI taxonomy): Eukaryota > Viridiplantae > Streptophyta > Magnoliopsida > Solanales > Solanaceae > Nicotiana > Nicotiana sylvestris. Next base: position 120,578,694 of record NC_091062.1, on the reverse strand, counting down.
GGCACTTGGTTCCAACAGCTCTCAAAGCACTGAGGCTGCCCGTCTGACAAAAGAAAATGCCAACCTCAGGAAACAGGTTGAGGACTTGAAGGAGAGACTGCTCAGTGAGCAGGTGTCAACAAATGCTCGAATGGACATCCTTCTTAGAACCATTGCCTCTTCATCTGGGCCTTACCCTTCCAGTGCTCCCTAAACAGTGTCCCTTTCCCAAGTGTCAAGTTCTTAGTGTCTGTCCTCTATTTTAGTTCTGATGATGTTTATGACCGGTACTTTTGTTTTTGATTTTTTTATTTTTTGGATGTGTTTGGAAACAATGGAACCGATCTCTGCTTAATTATCCAAAATCAGTGAAACTTTCGTCCTTTTGTTGTGTATGCCTTGCTCTTCTGCTCTGTTTTTAGTCATGGTTGTGTACACACATGTGGCATGAGTTAATTAAGCTAGACTTTATTTTGCTTAAGGCTTGCTACTGATCTTTTTATGATTCCAAAAGGGGGAAAAATAATTGAGGGGGAACAGGATGAGGAACAGATTCAGGGGGAATACAGGAAATGTGAATGTCATTCTAGTTCTTAGGGGGAACTTAAATTATAAGTTTGTCATCATCAAAAAGGGAGAAATTGATAGGTTATATGTATCCATGTTATATTTTAATGATCTAAAAACTTATTTTTAAGAACCAAATAAGAAACCTGTTACACATTATCAAGTACTTAAGATCAACAAGTCTCCAGTTGGGGATGTGGTTCAACTCTTCAGAGTCAAAGGAACAACTGAGCGAACAGATGGCCGCCAGTTCCCTTGGTGACTGTACAAGTCAACTCCCCACAGTTGTAAAGTTGTTGCCTGCACACGCAACAGTGCAATAGTCAACTTTATGGGGAATGTCCTTTACCTAACTTGCTTGCATCATTCAAGTGATGTCACAAATGAATTATTAACATCAAGCAAAGGTAAAACAAAACACTTGCACATTCAAGAATCAATCAAGCATTCTCTCAAGTCATCTATCAATCTTGCAAGTGACTCTCAAGAGCATCAAGAACAAAGAACAACATAACAATGGACCAGTTCCATGTATCGAGTTATTACATCTCCTTAGTTGTGTTGCACTTTTGTTAAAGCACTCTACTTAAAATTCGTACTTAGCTTAGTTAGAAGCATTGTTTAGGAAATCTTTGTAAATCATAAACCCTTGTGCTTGTGTCTTGGCTAGAGTTAGTTGAGATGTAAGTCTTTATAATAGAGTTATTATAAAGTGGCTTGTAATAGAGTTGTTACAAGTTAGTGAGGGATTAAGAGGTTAATTCCTAGGTTATAATAGGTTGTAATCTAAAGTTTGCTCAGTAATGAAATTGAAATCCTACAAGGATAGGTCGTGGTCTTTGATCCCGTGAGCTGGGACTTTTCCACGTAAAACTCCATTGTGTCATTTACTTACTGTAGTGTGCATGTGTTCTGTGAGAACTGATAGAGAACCTGGTTTTCTATACAGTTTGGTGGACCCTTAGTTTCTATCACAGAGGCTTAACAGGGGAAGAAGGCAGTTTGCATCAAGTTACTTGTGTATAACATTAGCTGCAGTATTACGCCTTGGTGTTGTTATTATCAAAATATTCAGGTGTCATGCGAAAGCTAGTGAAGCAATACTTGAACAACGATAAATCAAACAGAAGAGAAATATATAAAAAAAGACACAATCATTTAACATGTTTCGGTCAATTGACCTACGTCTACGGCGGAGATGAGCAGTCCGCTATATAAAAAAGAGTACAAAATATCGAGAGATCAATTTCACAAAGAGACAAACACAAGTATCGCACTAACACTTGTCCCGAAAAGTCCTCCCCCTAAACAGGATTCTCAAACCCTATATGACTACATTGTGGATGCTAATGAATAAGAAGAAATGATCCTCAATTTATAGAAGTCCAAACTTTTTCCTCCAAGAAAAGGGAGTAGCCAAATATGAGAGATTTATAATTTTCTTCTAAAAGAGATAGGAAAACCAAATATGATAAGAAAATCAAGACAAAACCTAACAATTCTCTCCATTTGCCTGAATTTTTAGACAAAACAAACTTGATCCATCGTCATCACATAACCTTCAACAGGCCGCATCTCCAAATCTGCACCACAAAGTTTGTCTCAACGTGAGTAGCACTCAGGTCAAATTCTCAAACAAAAATCATGATTATCGTCAAATATGTTGAGGCTAGAACTAAACCCCCCATGATGAACTTGTCTTGAACCTCGCTCTGATACTATTTGTTAGGATCGGAAAAATCAGATGCCATGCGGAATCTAGACACAAACATTTAGCGTGGTTCGGTCAATTGACCTACGTCTACGGCGGAGAAGAGCAATCCACTATATAAAAGAGAGTACAAAATATCGAGAGAACAACCTCACAAAGAGGCAAACACAAGTGTTATCTCCCCTTAAACAAGACTCTAAAATCTCATATGACTACATTGTGGATGCTACTAAATAAGAATGAAAGATCCTTAATTTATAGAAGTCTAAACATTTTCCTCCAAGAGAATGGACTAGTCAAATATAAGAAATTTATAATTTTATTTTAAACGAAAGAAAACCCAATTATGATAAAAACAACCTAACTTGTGTGTCATCTTTTCCAATCAGTTGCCGAGATTTCCCTGATTATCATCTAGTTACTGAGGTAGTCTATGTAGTTATTGACCAACTCAAAGTGAGACTCAGGCTCAGCATAGAAGTTTTTACCATGTATCGCTGTATTTGGATTTTATCCATGACTTTTTGATCTGTAGCAGGGCGGCGGAGGAGGTGAATACGAGTAAAGATTTAATAATGTACTTCTGACAAAATTAACAAGATGAACTCCCAGACTGTTTTCTCAGGAACGATGGAAGAAAGAAACCGATAAAAATAGAAGCTGAAACCTTTACAAAGTCAGGCAATGGCTCAACTGTAAACTTTGATGTGAAGTTCACATTTTTTTTCTTGTAAATAAATTATAATATTACAGTTGAAGAGCTTTCTGCGGTAGTGTTATGTCTTTTATTTGGTGCTGGAGAGAGTTTAAGATGGATATCTGCATTTGGAACAACTCTCAATGCTTAATATTATTGCAATCCTGGTATTTAGCTTCTTAAGAAAAGTAACTGTTGTTCAGATTTTATTTCTCTTTTAAGAAATTCGTCCAAGACGAAAGCTCAAATTATATAGTAGATCGCTTGAAAATAACACATGAACAATAGGTGATAAAACTATAGGTTTACAAATAAATGGCGCTGGATTAGTAGTTGAGTTGATTATTCAAACACAATAGCATATCATGCAATTGATAGGGAAAAAATGTGAAGGGGAACACAGATTGACTTTCTAATCAAACTAGTTATTATAAGGCATGATTAACTTATTAAATTATGTTTACTGGATAGTGTCCACTTAACCAACATCATTACGATCAGAAAGGCAGGGCAGCTACAGACTCAGTCGGCTCACTTTCTCATACTCGGTGAACAAACATTTGGCCTAAATTTTTTTAAGTTTGGAATTTGCTATTGTTTGATAGTTAGGCAAAAGAAAAGCATCTTTTTATCCAAAACTTTGAAAAAGAAGTGACCTTGCCTCCTGAATCTACACTCGTGTTTGCTAGTTTTGGAGGCAATCCTTACCACCAATCAAATTCGCTTTTCGGTCGAAAGTTAATTTGTAACCTGTCCATTCAACTAAGGATTTAAAATTTAAGCTCGAATAGACATCCAAAGAGAATTGCTAACTTAAAATCGATGCAACTATTTAAGAATTCCAGCGATAATGAAAAACCACCAGTTTGAAATTCACAAAACTCTAGATGATAATTAAAGCCAGTTCAAAGTACTCTATTAAACTATACCAATGAAAAAGAAAAACTACTAGTACTATCTATCAATTATTTAATCCACTTCCTCAATCTTAGGTCCTGCACTGCTAGCACCAGCTGGTGGAGCATCATCATCCATAGCTGCACCAGCATCACCACCAGCACCCTGGTACATCTTGGCAATGATGGGATTACAAATGCTCTCAAGCTCCTTCATCTTGTCCTCAAACTCATCAGCTTCTGCAAGCTGGTTGCTATCGAGCCATGAAATTGCCTGATCGATAGCATCCTCAATCTTTTTCTTGTCATCCGCGCTAAGCTTAGAACCAATTTTCTCGTCCTTCACTGTGTTCCTCATGTTGTAGGCGTAGTTCTCCAATGCATTCTTGGCCTCCACCTTCTTCTTGTGATCCTCGTCTTCCGCCTTGTACTTCTCAGCTTCCTGCACCATCTTCTCAATTTCTTCCTTTGACAACCTACCCTTGTCATTGGTAATTGTAATCTTGTTTTTCTGTCCAGTGGTCTTGTCCTCCGCAGAGACGTTCAAGATACCATTTGCATCAATATCAAAGCAGACAGTGATCTGAGGCACACCCCTAGGAGCAGGAGGAATACCAGAGAGCTCAAATTTACCCAATAAGTTGTTGTCTCTTGTTCTTGCTCTCTCACCCTCGAACACCTGAATCAACACTCCGGGTTGGTTATCAGAGTATGTGGAGAATACTTGCTCTTTCTTGGTAGGAATTGTGGTGTTCCTCGGAATCAGGACAGTCATCACACCTCCAGCAGTTTCTAACCCAAGAGACAGAGGTGTGACATCCAAAAGCAGCAAGTCTTGGACCTTCTCATTACCCTCTCCACTAAGAATGGCGGCTTGCACAGCAGCACCATAGGCAACAGCCTCATCTGGGTTGATGCTCTTGCAAAGCTCCTTGCCATTGAAGAAGTCCTGCAGCAGCTGCTGCACCTTGGGAATTCGAGTGGATCCACCGACAAGAACAACATCATGAACAGTGCTCTTATCCATCTTGGCATCCCTCAAACATTTCTCAACTGGCTCCATACACTTCCTAAAGAGATCCATGTTCAACTCCTCGAATCTGGCACGAGTAATGGTAGAATAAAAATCAACCCCCTCATACAGGGAATCAATTTCAATTGTTGTCTGAGCAGTGGAAGAGAGAGTTCTCTTTGCCCTCTCACAAGATGTCCTTAATCTTCTCAGAGCTCTTGGGTTACCACTAATATCCTTCTTGTGCTTTCTCTTGAATTCCTGGACAAAGTGGTTTACCATTCTGTTATCAAAATCCTCACCTCCAAGGTGAGTGTCTCCTGCTGTAGCTTTCACCTCGAAAATACCCTCTTCAATAGTTAGAAGGGATACATCAAAAGTACCACCACCAAGATCAAAGATAAGCACGTTCTTCTCACCTACACTAGTAGCTTTCTTGTCCAGACCATATGCAATAGCAGCAGCTGTAGGCTCATTAATAATACGCATGACATTCAGTCCCGAAATAACACCAGCATCTTTAGTAGCCTGACGCTGTGAGTCATTGAAGTAGGCAGGCACAGTCACCACGGCATTCTTCACAGTTGATCCAAGGTAGGCCTCAGCAATTTCCTTCATCTTTGTCAGCACCATAGAAGAGATTTCTTCAGCAGCAAACTGTTTCTCTTCCCCCTTGTAATTTACAACAATCATTGGCTTATCACCAGGTCCGGGGATAACCTTAAAAGGCCACAATTTCATGTCACCCTGTACAGATGCATCACTAAACCTCCTGCCAATAAGCCGCTTTGCATCTGCCAATGTGAAGCACAGTGACCATTAAATAACAAAACTTTAATCATAAATAATACTGTATGGATTACAGCACAAAAGCCAAAAAAAATTGCACAACACCTATTCAAATAGCAAATTAACATGATAGCACATAAGTTCCATACAAAAAGTAGACAACTATACTGGCATATATATGTGACTAATAAATATGAGTAAACCGGTCGAAGACAAGGATAAAGGATCTGAAACCGATATTTGTTCCTACTGTTGCGGAAGCCAAATGTATATAGTGTGAATAAGTCACAACTACTATATCAAAAATTATGACAACCACCAAATAATAAATAAGACAATAAAACAACAATAAAGGGAACACCAGAATTTACGAGGTTCGGCTAATTTTGCCTACTCCTCGGACACAACCAATATTTTATTTCACTCCAAAAATACAAGTGAAATAATACTAAAGAGAGAAGATACAAATGCCTTAAACAGATGAGAAGGCAAATGAGAGGTGTGTTTAAATCCTAAACATTAAGCCTTCTTTTATAGGGGAAAAGTTTCCCACCAACTCCTTAACCCACCGATGTGGGATGGAAATTTGACATAATTCAACAAATCTCCACCTTGGCAAAATTCCACATCTTCAATTTTCTCTCGGTAACAAATTTTGGTTGTGTCTTCATCTTCAATCTTCAGTGTTCAACAATGTTGATCAAATCCAAACAATGTTGAAACTTGACCGCAGTCACCACCTTTGTCAGCATATCAGCAGGATTCTCCGTAGTATGAATTTTCTTCACCGTGACTCCACCTTCTTCTATGATTTCTCGTACAAAATGATACCGAACATCAATGTGCTTCGTCCTTGCATGATAAACTTGGTTCTTCGCTAATTGAATAGCACTTTGACTATCACAAAAAATTGTGATACCTTTTTGTTCAACACCAAGCTCCTTTAGCAATCCTTGAAGCCAAATTGCCTCCTTCACAGCCTCTGTAATAGCCATGTACTCTGCCTCTGTTGTAGACAAAGCAACTGTTGACTGCAAAGTAGACTTCCAACTAACTGGTGCCTTTGCAAAAGTAAACACATAACCAGTAGTTGATCTTCGTTTGTCCAGATCACCCGCAAAATCTGAGTCACAATATCCAACTACAGACTGATTGTCTTCCTGCTCAAAAACTAACCCGACATCTACAGTATTATGAATATACCGTAGAATCCACTTCACAGCTTGCCAATGCTCCTTCCCTGGATTGTGCATATATCTGCTAATAACTCCAACAGCTTGTGAAATGTCAGGCCTTGTGCAAACCATTGCATACATCAAGCTACCAACAGCATTTGCGTATGGTACCTTTGACATATACTTTCGTTCAACTTCATCCATTGGCGACATAGTAGTACTTAGCTTAAAATGGGAAGCAAGTGGAGTACTAACTGGCTTAGTCTTGTCATCTATGCCAAAACGTTGTAGTACTCTCTTCAAATATTCTTTCTGAGATAAACAGAGTTTCTTTGAACGTCTATCTCTAATTATCTCCATGCCAAGAATTTTCTTTGCCTCACCCAGATCCTTCATCTCGAACTCCTTCTTCAGTTGAATCTTCAACTTATCAATTTCTTCCGAATTCTTGGAAGCTATCAACATATCATCAACATATAGGAGAAGATATACAAAGGAACCATCTTTAAGCTTGTGCAAATACACACAATGATCGTATTTGCTTCTCTTGTACCCTTGCCGCAACATAAACTCGTCAAATCGCTTGTACCATTGTCTAGAAGATTGTTTCAATCCGTACAACGATTTTTCAAGTTTGCACACCATATTTTCTTTTCCAGCAACTTTGAATCCTTCTGGCTGAGTCATGTAGATTTCCTCCTCCAAGTTTCCATGTAAAAACGCAGTTTTTACATCCATCTGAACTAGTTCCAAATCCAATTGTGCTACCAAAGCCAACATAATTCTAATGGAGGAATGTTTTACAACTGGAGAAAACACTTCATTGTAATCAATTCCCTCCTTTTGAGCATATCCTTTGGCCACCAATCTTGCTTTGTAGCGAACATCTACTTGGTTAGGAAATCCTTCCTTCTTTGCAAATACCCATTTGCACCCAATTGCTTTCTTTCCCTTCGGGAGATTGGCCAATCTCCATGTATGATTCTGATGAAGGGACTGTATTTCATCATTCATGGCAATCCTCCACTTATCTTCTTCTGAACTTTGGACAACGTCTTTATAAGTAGTAGGAACATCATCAGCTACAATTGAGGTTGCACAAGCAACCGTCTCTATGAGACGAACAGGTTTCGTTATTGTTCTTTTTGGCCTGCTGGTTGCTATTGATTCAAGTTGTTGTTGAGGTTCCTGAGTTGGAATCTCCTCTACTGGCTCTCCTTCCAGAGGGTAATCTTCATTTGTTTCCTCCTCTGCTTCTTGTGTAGGAAAAATAAATTTTCCCTCAAACTCCACCTGCTTAGAAGCACCTTTATTTTGTTTGGTGTCTTCTGTTACCTTATTTACCATAGCAGATTCATCAAAGGTAACATCCCTGCTGAATATTACTTTCTTTGTCATAGGACACCATAAGCGATATCCTTTGACTCCAGAAGTAATTCCCATAAAAATAGTCTTCTTTGCCCTTGGATCCAATTTTGACTCCGTCACATGATAATATGCAGTTGAGCCAAACACGTGCAAAGAGTTATAATCTACAGCAGGTTTTCCATACCATTTTTCAAATGGTGTTTTGCCATCAATAGCAGCAGATGGTAGACGATTAATGAGGTGGCATGCATATGTAATTGCCTCAGCCCAAAATTCTTTGCCCAAGCCAGCATTGGACAACATACACCGTACCTTCTCCAGCAAGGTCCGGTTCATACGTTCTGCCACTCCATTCTGTTGTGGTGTATGTCTAACAGTGAAGTGTCGGACGATGCCATCATTTTCACAGACCTTATTGAAATGATCATTTTTGTATTCACCTCCATTGTCTGTGCGAATACACTTGATCCTCTTGCCTGTTTGATTCTCCACCATCGTCTTCCATTTGAGAAAAATTCCCAACACTTCATCTTTGCTCTTCATTGTATACACCCATACTCTTCGGGAAAAATCATCAACAAAGGTTACAAAATAGTGCTTCCCACCCAATGAAGGTGTTTTGGAAGGACCCCAAACATCAGAGTGTACATAATCCAAAATGCCTTTAGTATTATGGATCGCTGTACCAAATTTAACCCTTGTCTGTTTCCCTTTAACACAATGCTCACAAAACTCCAAGTTGCAAGCCTTGACTCCTTTTAACAATCCTTGATCTGATAGAGTTTTCAAGGATTTTCCTCCAGCATGTCCCAAGCGCATGTGCCATAGCTTGGTTGCTTCTGCCTCTTTGTCGTCACTGGATGTCACTGTCGCTGTCCCAATAACTGTACTGCCACGATAGCGGTACATATTATTATTCTTCCGATTAGCCTTCATTACCACTAGTGCACCGGAGCATACTCTCATCACTCCATTTTCTGCAATGATTTTGAACCCTTTTGATTCTAGGGCTCCCACAGAGATGAGATTCTTCTTCAAATCCGGTACATATCGAACATCTGTTAATGTTCTGATCATTCCATCATGGTTCCTTAATCGTATTGAACCAATGCCATATGAGGTAAGAGGACTGTTATCCGCTGTGTGGACGACTCCATATTCTCCTTCTTGAAATTCCACGAACCAGTCCCTGTTGGGACACATATGATAGCTACAAGCCGAGTCCATCAACCATATGTCTGATGATGTTGATGACTCTGTTGTAACTAATGAGAAGTCTGAATCATCACAATCAGCTACATTTGAATCCATAATAGCCTTTCCATTGTTATGTTTGGCCTTATTCTTCAACTTCGGACAGTCTTTCTTCCAGTGCCCTTTTTCTCGACAAAAGGCACATTCATCTTTGCTGGGTCTGGATCTTGACTTGGATCTTCCCTTCTTTGTCCTCATTTGACTTTGAGGACGACCCCTCACAAATAGTGCTTCTCCTTCTCCGCCCTTCTGTTTTTCTCGCTTTCTTTGTTCATAGCTGTACAATGCCGAACAAACTTCTCTGAGAGAAACTTCGTCATTTCCATGGAGTAGAGTAGTTTCAAGGTGCTCGTATTCATCAGGAAGTGACGCCAACAACATTAAGGCCAAGTCACCATCATCATAAGTTGTATCCATATTTTGCAAATCTGTGACCAACTTATTGAAACTGGTGATATGTTCATTCATCGTGGTACCAGGAACATAGGTGAAGTGAAACAGTCTCTTCTTCATGTACAATTTATTTTGACTGTTTTTCTTCAAAAATTTATCCTCCAGTGCTTTCCATAATTTACTTGCAGAAGTTTCCTTTGTGTATGGATATTTCTGCTCTCTAGCAAGGTAGGATCGAATGGTACCGCAAGCAACACGGTTGATAATTCTCCAATCTTCTTCTCCAATAACATCTGGTTTCTTTTCTTCAATGGCCAGATCTAGCCCTTGTTGAAAAAGGACATCTAGAACCTCGCCTTGCCACATCCCAAAATGTCCGGACCCGTCAAATATTTCGACCGCAAATTTCGCATTTGACACAATTCTTGTCATAAGCGAAGATGCCAATGATGACGTATTGTTGACACTTGATGTAGATTCTTCTTGTTTATTGTCTCCCATCTTTGACACAAATATTATTTAATAGCTGACGACACAAATCAAGATTATTCCTTTCTGATGTAGAAGATCAGACTAAGCTGCAACCACAGATCATACTCAGACAGAACCTTGACTCAGTTACCAAGATAAATCTTTTCTGATGTGGAAGATCAGACTATGCTGCAACCACAGAGCATACTTAGACAGTAACTTGGCTCTGATACCAATTGTTGCGGAAGCCAAATGTATATAGTGTGAATAAGTCACAACTACTATACCAAAAATTATGACAACCACCAAATAATAAATAAGACAATAAAACAACAATAAAGGAAACCACAAAATTTACGAGGTTCGGCTAATTTTGCCTACTCCTCGGACACAACCAATATTTTATTTCACTCCAAAAATACAAGTGAAATAATACTAAAAAGAGAAGATACAAATGTCTTAAACAGATGAGAGGTGTGTCTAAATCCTAAACATTAAGCCTTCTTTTATAGGGGAAAAGTTTCCCACCAACTCCTTAACCCACCGAAATTTGACATAATTCAACACCTACCACGTGTTTAACTAAAATAATCATACTACTGGCAATGGCTAAAGCATGCATTAAGATATCATATCGTTTTCGATTAAAACAATTCCAGAAATTCACTGACTTAGATTCTCTAATTTTTCTCTTATGCCCACAGCAAATTCACCAGATAGTCTTAAATTATTTAATAAATTAAAATCATGTCAACTTGCCTACACCTCAATAAAATCATCAGACAAATTGATTGTTATAGTAAAAATTCAGACTTGAAATGTGCAGGTAATTTCTTATGTTTTAAACAGTCTATAAGGATATTGTTTAACCCTCCTACGAGCTTCTGGACTAATTAACAACTAAATAACAATGAATACAAATCAAGCTAATCACACGAATCACACCACGTCATTCATCAAACTTCAACGTCGCAACAAATCAAAATTTTACAAAATTTACCACTCATCAACAACCATACTATTTAAAACGGAAATAAGCATAAGAAATAGTATGAGATTAGATAGAAAAATTGAAAGCTTACCGAAAACGGTGTTAATGGGATTCATGGCGACCTGATTCTTAGCAGCGTCACCAATGAGACGTTCAGTATCAGTGAACGCAACATAAGACGGCGTCGTCCTGTTTCCTTGGTCATTAGCGATAATCTCCACACGATCATGTTGCCAAACGCCAACACAAGAATACGTAGTTCCCAGATCAATCCCGATCGCTGGTCCTTCACCTTTTCCGGCCATTGCTTTAATCAGCGACGTATATATATAAGTGAGCGAAAAAGAGAGCTAAATTATTATGATTTGAGAAGAAAGAGTAATACGGTTAGATATGAAGGGAGGAAGGAACAATGGGTGGTATATATAACGGCTTCGGGTTAAGCGTTTTGTAGCCGTGTTTAAGGGTTCTAGAATGTTCTTTTTGCCTAATTATAACCAATCATGGATTTTCCTGAACGTGTTTTATGGGATCTAGAAGGTTCTGTTTTCCAAGTCTAACCGATCAGGGTATATTTGGAATTTCCTAATTCCTGCAGCGTGTAGACATAGCAATGGTATTACTTAGTAGCAGCGGTGTACAAAGAAAACAGATAAATCGCACCAAATCGATTATTCGACTCAAATCGGAAAAAATTCGATTGTGGCTTGGTGTTGGAAAAAAAAACAAGACCATAATTAGTTTGGTTTGATTTTAACTAAACAAAGACAAACCGAAACCAACCCAACCCGACATTACATTTATAAAAATTTTCAAAATATTTTATACATATAAATATTTATTGTAATATAAATTATAGATATTTATTAAACTTGTTTACAGTTGTATCTTAAACGTATTATTTAAAGTTTGGATTTAACATTCTTGAATGGTCGAATAAATTTTATAGCCTATAGCGGTAGTAAGTCAAATAAAGTTCAAATTAAGATTAATGCTAATAAGGAAATTTAATTCAATACTAGGAATGACAATAGTGTTGGATATCTATTTTTTAGTTATGGATTGGTTTATAATGAAAATTCATAACATAGTTTATCCTTTTCTTTAGTGCTTAGTTGTGTAATTAATAGTACTTATTAGATATGCTTATTTTAGCATGACCTATATAGCATTTTTTGATTATGTTAATTTTTATTATGGCGTATTAATTAGTAATATTTTTTATGCGATTTTATTATCTTTGTTATTGAATATGAACTCATAACTTTAAAAATACAATGATTTCAAGGCTAATAACCTTATAAGTTGAACCCATAAAATTTAAATGGTTTTTTTTTGCCCCCCGCCAGAAACTATTTACATTCCGTAGCGAAAAAGTGTATAAAATTTATATAGCTTTTGTATATAACATACATAATGTATATATATACAAAAATATACATGATTTCGGTTATTAATTTGAAAGCGACTATACAGTGTCATGTTTCCAATTTAAATTTAAATCTCACTACTATATGTTCACTACTATATGTGGATAGTAACTTGTACTTACCTTTTAAGTGACAGTTTGCACTGAAGTTAAGCTCTAATAAAAATGAATGTGCAGGTGAAGATGCACAAGTGATGGAGTTACAGCTGAGTTAGAAAAATCAAAGTTACAATATTTACAAGCTTCACTAATTGTAACAACCACAAAGAAAATAGCTATACCAGAGCTTCTGCTAAGAAATATGAATGACTTTGCTCAAGATTTGGACTCATTAGTAGAGTGGATTTGCCAGCAATTACCTACATCAGGTTCATTGAGAAATCAAATCTATTCTTTGTTTAATTTGATTACAAAGTTGTGGGCACCATCTTTCCTTTGTTTCATTTTTTTTTCTTTTCTTTTGTCCAATCTCCGTAAATTGCCTAATTATCTTGTTAAGTTGATATGAAACAACTTTGATAATTCCAAAGCCAAGCAGTCTAGTGGTTTAAATTCTGAAAGACCAGATAATACAATAACATTAAAAAAGGACATAAGAAGGGTAATTAAGTGTACTAATGATTTGATATTTCTAATTTTCCAGCAGCAAGTTCTTGCTATAGTTTGTAATTCCCTCTTGAGTTAGAACCTGTTTGGTCAAGCATCTAGGAAGCCAAAAATACTTTAAAAAAAAAACAAAATAAGCAATATTTTGGCAGCTTAGCCAAAGGGGTTTCTTAATATTTTTGAAATATTTCAATGATCATGTAGGCATATGAATTTTATTAAAATTAAATTCATAAAATAATTTGGATTATATTAGTCCAAATAAATATTTTGGGCTAATATAATGAAATTAATTATATAAGTCCAATATATATGGACAAAATAATTAAGCCTGATTCCATTGGGCTAGCCTATTTAATTGGGCTACAAATGATGAGCCCACTTTATTATGCCCAATATATCATCTTCCTAGAGGCCCAGTTTAGTGCCATGTGTGAATGATGTGGCACACCAAGTCAAATGGAAGAGCCAATAGGATCGTGCCATATGTCAAAATGACATGACATGCCGAGTCAAATTAAATGGCCAATGAAACTGCGCCACATGTGCAAGTGACATGTTCTGTCCTTGTCACACTTCAATTTGATTGGTCGGAAAGAGTTTGGAGGTCTGGAGTAGATTTAGGCTTGAATTGGCGAAATTGAAATTTTGGCGTTTTCCGGTTGATAAGGGAGATTTTGATATAGGGGTCAGAATGAAATTCCGAAAGTTGAAGTAGGTCCGTTGTGTCATTTGTGACGTGTGTGCAAAATTTCAGGTCATTCGGACGAGGTTTGATAGACCTTTTGATTGATATCGGAATTCGGAAGTTTTTGGAGTTCTTAGGCTTCAATCCGTGGTTGATTTGATATTTTGATGTTGTTTTGAGTGTTCCAAAGGTTGGAACAAGTTTGAATGATGATATGGGATATGTTGGCATGTTTTCTTGGGGTCCCGAGGGCCTCAGGTGAGTTTCGGGTGGTTAAACGGATCATGTTCATGTTTGAAAAGTTGCAGATTATTCCTTCAGTTCTGTTGCAGGTATTTCTTCTTCGCAATCGCGTGAGGAGGCTCGCGATTGCGTAGAGCATTTGTAGGGGCAATCCAGGTTGTTCTTTGTGTTCGCGTAATTGGAGCTACGATCGCGTGAGTTGTTCAAGTAATGAATCGCGAATGCGTGGGTTAGGTCGCGTTCGTGTAAGGTTAAGTGGACCAGAGGTTGGCCATGCGTTTGTTCATCGCGAACGCAGTCCCTGGTCCACGATCACGTAGTTATAAGGCTCCTGTGCATCGCGTTCACATGGGAAGCGACGCGTTTGCATAGAGTAAATTTTTTAGTCAGCGATGTTTGTGCTTCGCGATCGCGATGGATTTCCCGCGATCGCGATTAAGGAATTTAAATCACTGGGCAGAATGTTTAAAAGGCAATTTTCGCGATGTTTGGCCATAGTTCACCATTTTTGAGTCGGTTTTGGAGCTTCTTGAGGAAGATTGAAGAGGGAATCAAAGGGAAACACTTGGAGGTAAGATTTATAGACTTATAGCCTGTTTGGCCAAGCTGGAGAAATCAGCTTATTTTGAGAAGTGCTTTTGAAAAAAGTACTTTTGGAGAGAATCAGTTTGTGTTTGGCTAATCAGTTTGAAAAGCACTTTTGAGAAATAATTTGTGTTTGGCCAAGCTTTTTAGAAAGTGCTTTTAAGTGTCAAATTACAAATAAAGACATGAATAAATTTACTTAATAATTAATATTATAAGTAAATAAATAATATCAAATTTTGTTATACATGCAATAATTAAAAAAAAATTCATTTTATTTAAGTAAAATATGAAAATAAAATTAAAAAGTACTTAATTCTTTTAATATAAGTTAAATATATTAAAATTCCTTCAACAAATATAAAAGCATTCACCCCTAAAGACACTATATATTAGAAAGTTTCCTAAAAATAAGAAGAAATATTTATAAATTAATATCCTAAGTATTAGGTTTAAGGGTTATTTTGGTATATACTATATTTTGTTAAGGGTATTTTAGGTAAGAAGAAAAGCCAAAACTGCTTCTGCTTCTGCTTTTGGAAAGAAACTACTTTTTTCTGCTTCCGCTTCTTCCCAAAAGCACTTTTTTTTTTCCCAAATAAGCTTGGCCAAACACCTCAAATTAGGAAAAAAAGTGCTTTTGGGAAAAAAGCACTTTTTTTGTCTTGAGAAGCTTGGCCAAACAGGTTATTAAAACTCGATCCTTTTGTGATTTCTACCAACTTAAACATGAAATTTGGGGGATTTGAAGCACAAATTTGGGGAGTTAGGGCTTGGAAATTGGAGACCTTAATCTAGGGATTTGAGAGATCATTTGTGGCCGGATTTTGGTATTCTTGGTGTGTATGGACTCGTGGAAGGATGAGGATTCCAATGATGTGATTTTTATCGAATTTCGAGAGTGGGCCGGGGGTCGGGTTGGACCAATTTCAGGATTTTTGGTATAATTTGATTATTTTCGCATGGGCTTCGTTCCCTTAGCATATTGATGTTGTAATTCTGATTTTGGATAGATTCGATGTGAGTTGAGGCCGAGGCGAGAGGCAAGGGCATTGCAGAGTAGTATTTCATCCGGTTTGAGGTAAGTCACCATTGTAAATCTGGACCTGAGGGTATTAAACCCCCGTATTTAGTATTGTTTTGATAAATAAGGTGGCGCACATACTCGGTGACGAGCGTGTGGGCATGCATCGGTAGGGATTTGTGACTTGGTCCATCCCGTAGCGACTATTAAGCCGCGTATTTGATTTGATATCTTATGATATCCCGTATTTTAGAGTTTGATACTATATTGGGCTGTACGCCATGTTTGGGGCCTTGTGTCGACCTGTTTAGACCCTTAGGGGTATTTTTACTACATTTTCTCACTCTATTTGTTTGAAAGCATATCCTCAGTCATGTTTTACCTGTTTGTTGTTTAAATCCAGTTTCATCACTCTACTTCTTAATATATGAAAACTGTTTGGGCTGAGTTCCCTGATTTTCACTGATATGCCCAAGTGGCTGTGAGGTTAATGACTGAGAGAGGTTGAGGACTTAATGGTGAGGATTATATATATATATATATATATATATATATATATATTATGGATCGGGCTGCACGCCACAACGATATATATATATATATTGGATCGGGCTGCGCGTTGCAGCGATATGACTCTTGGGCTATAGGAGCCCCTCCGAAGTCTGTACACCCCCAATGAGTGTAGTCGACTATAAACTATAGATCGGGCTGCACGCCGCAACGGTTATTATAATTATTATTAGTATGAGATATTATGGAGCCGGAGTGCTGAGTGTGAGTACTGTTTGATGAGAGCTGAGTCACAAGTGACTGAGAGGCTTGCCCGAGGGGCTATATTTATGAGTGATACCTAGCCCAAGGGGCTTGTTTATGACTTTTGTTGTTTTCACTCTTCTTTTATACTGAGCCTCTGTTGAAAAGTGATGAATAAGTGATTTCAAAGTATTCTAATCGAAACTGAATTTTTACGAGATAACTGACTATGGCACTATTGGTTTTGACTTGATATTTCCGTTGAAAACTCTTATATGGTTTTAAATTGCTCATCACTGCACTCAGACCTTATTTACTTTAGTTACTTACCGAGTTGGCATACTCACGTTACTCCATGTACCTTGTGTGCAGTTCTAGGTGCCTGAGCAGCAGAGTGAGAGCTTCCAGCACTCTCAGAGCTTTACCAGAGATTGCAAGGTAGCTGCACGACGTTCGCAGCCCTGCATTCCTCCTTCCTATCTTAGTATTCTGCTATTTCAGACGTATGATGTATTATTCAGTCAATTTGAGTTGTATTTAGAGGGTCTTGACTAGTGGTACCAGATTGTTGGGCTGTGTTGGTATTCTGTACTAGCTTTTCCGCATATTCTGTTTTACTCATCTATTTCATATGACTAATTTGAGACTTATCCGATACTAGAAAATGATTTTTATAAAAGATTTCGTTGTGATAAATATTTGGTTGGCTTGCCTAGTACTGTGATAGGCGCCATCACGACCGAGGCATTTGGGATCGTGACAAATATTGTCTACACTAAGGAACGTGACGAAGACGAAGACGAAGAAATTGTAGGTTGTTCATATCATGTTACTTCACAAGGCGAGAATGGTATTTCGTCTCTAATAAAGGATGATGAGACATTGGAGGACATATTACCATGTTATCATATATCCTTCAATGATGGGGACACTCAAGAAGATGAAGATGCAAAGGATGCTCTGCCTGAATTTGAAGAAGGGGTAAAACCAACAGTGGACACTTTGAAAGAAGTGAACCTTGACTCTGAAGAAGAACTAAGGCCCACTTATCTAAGTGCTTTATTAGCAGCCGATGAATAAAGAAATCATATGGAGTTACTTAAGGAGTTTAAGGATGTCTTTGCTTGCAGTTACAAAGATATGCCTGGCTTGGACCCTAAAGTAGCAGTCCATCACCTTGCAGTCAAGAATGATGCTCGTCCTATTAAGAAAGCTCAAAGGCGCTTTAGGCTAGACTTGGTTCCCTTGATTGATAGTGAAGTTAACAAACTCATTAAAGCTGGCTTTATTCGTGAAGTTAAATACCCAACATGAGTCTCAAGTATTGTCCCTGTAAGGAAGAAGAATGGCTAGATTCGGGTGTGTATTGACTCCAGGATCTCAACAATGCGTATCCCAAAGATAAAATCTCCCTCCTCTTCCAGAGCTGATGATCGATGCTACTACTGGTTATGAGTCAATGTCTTTCATGGACGGTTCGTCTGGCTATACCAAATTCGCATGGCACCAAAGGATGAAGAGCTTACTACATTCCGTACCCCAAGGGTATTTATTGCTACAAAGTAATACCTTTTGGCTTGAAGAACGCTGGTGCTACTTACCAAAGGGCTATGCACAATATCTTTGATGACCTTTTCCACAAGAATGTTGAATTCTATGTGGACAACATGGTAGTAAAATCAAGAAAGATGGGCGACCACTTGAAAGACTTGATAATGGTGTTTGGATTGCTCCAAAGGTACCAACTTAGGATGAATCCATTGAAATGCGCCTTTGGAGTTACTTCTGGAAAGTTCCTTGGTTTCATTGTCCAATACCGAGGGATCGAAATTGATCAAGCAAAAGTGAATGCTATTTTGAAAATGCCCGAGCCTTACGATATTCATGAATTGAAAAGTCTGCAAGGAAAGCTAGCATATCTTAGGAGATTCATCTTAAACCTAGATGGGAGGTGCCAACCATTTAGTAGCCTCATGAAAAAAGGCGTTCCTTTCGTGTGGGACCAAGCTTGTAGCAAAGCCTTTGAAAGAGTCAAAACTTATTGGATGAAGCCTCCGGTTTTGGCAGCCCATATACCTGGAAAGCCGTTGATACTATATATTTTAGCAGAAGAAAGGTCTGTTGGAGTGTTGTTGGCCCAAGAAAATAGTGAAGGGAAAGAAAACTCCCTTTACTACTTGAGCAAATTGATGACACCAAATGAGCTGAATTATTTGCCAAACAAAAAGTTATGTTTGGCACTAGTCTTCTCAATCCAAAAGTTAAAGCACTACTTTCAAGCTCATGTCATTCATCTTGTTTCTAATGTAAATCCTATCAAGTTCGTGATGTCAAAACCTGTCCTTAGTGATCGACTAGCAAGGTGGTACCTCCAGTTTCAACAATTTGAAATTGTGTACATCCCTCAAAAGGCTATAAAAGGACAAGCGCTAGCAAACTTCTTGGAAGATCACCCTATATCTGATGATTGGGAGATAAGTGACGAACTACCTGATGAGGACGCAATGGTCTTTGAATTTCAACCTCTATGGAAGATGTACTTTGATGGTGCTGCACATCGCAGAGGAGCTGGTGCTGGCATAGTATTTGTCACTTCTCAAGGTGAAGTTTTACCCTACTCTTTTACGTTGAAGCAACTCTACTCTAACAACATTGCTGAGTATCAAGCATTAATATTTGGGTTTAAAATGGCTGTCGAAATGAAGCGGTTGCAATTGCAAGTCTTTGGTGACTTTCAGTTAGTGATCAACCAGATATTAGGTAGTTATGAGGTCAAGAAGCCTAAACTCCGCCCATATCATGATTATACTAAAAACTTAATGGGGTAGGTCGGTGACGTGACTATTTAATATGTGCCTAGGAAAGAAAATAAGAAGGCTGATGCTTTTAGCTTCCCTAGCTTCATCATACTTTCTTGATCAAGCGCAAGTTACTATCTGTCAAAATGGGTAATACCGCCACCAAATGAGGGTGAAAATGAAGAAAATGGACTCGAGCATCTTGTCACTGATTCCGAAGCTGAGAAGGAAGAATGGTAACAATCCATTATTGATTACTTGAGCTACAGGATACTTCTAGAAAATCCGAGGAGAATGATTGAAATCCACCGTCGTGCACCTCGCTTCCTTTACTACAAAAATACCCTATATAGAATATCATTCTAGGGAGTACTCTTGTGATTCTTAGGGGAAGATGAAGCACTCTAAGCTTTCCAAGAAGCGCATTCTGGGTATGTGGATCACATTAGTCTGGATAAAAGCTCCACTTCTATATAAAAAGGATGGGATATTATTGGCCAACGATGGTAAAAGATTGCTTGGACTACGCTCAAAGATGCAAGGCTTGCGAATTCCATGCAAATTTTATTCATCAACCTCCCGAAGTGTTGCACCCTACTATTGCATCCTGGCCGTTTGACGCTTGGGGATTGGATGTTGTTGGACCACTACCAAAGTCCTCTGGTGGGGAACCTATACATCTTGGCTGCAACTGATTACTTCTCAAAATGGGCTGAAGTTGTTGCTCTTAAGGAGGTAAAGAAGGAAAATATTGCAAGTTTCATCCGAATAAACATTATCTATCGCTATGGCATTCCTCGTTACATAATATGGATAATGGAAAGTCATTCAACAATAGATTGATGAACAAAATTCGTGTACTCTTTGGCTTCACGCAACGTAACTCTTCTATGTATAATGCTGCCGCCAATGGTCTAGCCGAGGCATTCAACAAGACTCTATGCAACTAGTTAAAGAAAGTCGTCTTCAAATTTCAATGAGATTATCATGACCGTATGGAAGAAGCTCAGGGGCATATAGGACAACTCACCGCATGCCAACACAAGCGACCCCTTATTCACATGTCTATGGAGTTGAAGCTATTTTTCCACTCGAGCGTCAAATACCTTCATTATGATTAGATATTCAAGAAGGGATCACTGATGAAGAAAATGCTCGACTTCGATTGGCAGAGTTGGAGGATCTTGATGAGAAGAGATTTGAGGCTCAACAAAGTCTTGAATGTTATCAAGCTCAACTGTCTCGTGCCTTCAATAAAAGAGTTCACCCAAGATCCTTTCAAGTAGGAGATCAAGTACTTGCTATACGAAGACCCATTATTACTTCCTATAAACCTATAGGGAAGTTCACTTCAAAATAGGATGTGCCATATGTCGTGCAAGAAGCTTATTCATGCGGATCCTACAAGCTTGTTGATGCAGATGGCATGAGAATCGGCCCTATCAATGGCAAATTTTTGAAGAAGTATTATCCTTGAAGTAATGACGCTCCTTAGTGAAAGAGCATAAACTGCATGTTACTCCTGGCCCGCAAGAGTATAAAACATGTACGTCCCAAAAAAAAGTCCACTAGGTTGAAAACCTCAAAAGAGGTAGCCTAGGCAAAAGTTAGGATGTAAAAAAAATGTCCACTATGTTGAAAACCTCAAAAGAGGTGGCCTATGCAAAAGTTAGGACATATAAAAAAACTCACGCATTCTGAACTACGGTATGACTTGATCCTCTTCACCGAGGTACGTAGGCAGCTTAGAATTTCATTCTAAGTTCAGTCGCATAAGTTAAAAAGATACATAATTCCCCAATTGCTGTCTAAATGAAGTATGATGGAAGTACATTCAACTAACACATAAAAATTGGGCTAAAATATCATTCTTTTGTTGAACTTTAGATCTCATATGACTTATAGGGGGCACAATCCTCCATGGTAAACCTGTGTCTTCAATGGGGCGATTATAGTCTTTTAGAGGCTACCAAGTATTTGCACTGAAATTCAGGGATTCACTATGTCTTCACATTCGCCAAATCTTTAAATTCGTTGATCTTCAAGTTCGCTGCTCTTCAAGTTGAAATATTTGAGCCCTCAAAATCTTCAAGTCTGTCAGCCTTCAAGTTGAAGTCCTCAAATTAGCTGATCTTCAAGTTGAAATATTTAAGCCCTCCAAGTCTTCACGTTGAAGTCCAAAAGTCCGTCGGCCTTCAAGTTGAAGTCCTCAAATTTGCCAATCTTCAAGTTGAATTGTTTAAGACCTCCAAGTCTTCAAGTCGAAGTCTTCAAGTTTGCTGATTTTTCAAGTTGAAGTCTAAAAGTCCACTACTCTTTAGGTTGAAGCGTCAAAGTTCGCTGAATCTTCAAGTCCATCAAATCTTCAAGTTTGTCGGTCTTCAAAGTCCGTCAAATCTTCAAAGTGTGCAAAATGTTCAAGTCGATGTTGTCAAGTCCACCAAGTCTTTAAGGTGAAGCTTTCTAGTCTTCCAATCTTAATGTGGACATTTAAATCCCTTTGCACCTTAAGTTGGCCTCGTCGTGGGTTTGTCCTTAAAAGGAACTATAACTTTTCAATCTTAAGGTGGACATTTAAATCCCTTTGCACCTTAAGTTGGCCTCGTCGTGGTTTGTCCTTAAAATGAACTATAACTTTCCAATCTTAAGGTAGACATTCAAGTCCCTTTGCACATTAAGTTGGCCTCTTCGTTGGTTTATCCTTAAAAGGAACTATAATTTTCCAATCTTAAGGTGGACGATTAAGTTCCTTTGCACCTTAAGTTGGCCTCTTTATGAATTTGTCCTTCTATATATTGCCATGATTTGTCCTCCCATATGACGTTGAGAATTTGTCCATCTATTTATTACCATGGAATTGTACATTGATACGTTGTATGAACCTTTGCGCCCTGAAATTGCCTTCGGTTTTGGGCAGGGATGAATATCCATCTCTTCACCCTATGAGAGTAATCTCTCCGATATTCGGGCCACTTTGAGAGAAATATCTTCGATATTTGGGCCACCTTGAGAGTAATCTCTCCGATAGTCGGGCCACATTGAGAGTAATCTCTCCGATAGCCGGTCCACATTGAGAGTAATCTCTCCGATAGTCGGGCCACATTGAGAGTAATCTCTCCGATAGCCGGTCCACATTGAGAGTAATCTCTCCGATAGTCGGGCCATCTTGAGAGTAATATCTCTGATAGTCGGGCCACCTTGAGAGTAATCTCTCCGATAGTCGGGCCACCTTGAGAGTAATCTCTCCGATATTCAGGCCACCTTGAGAGTAATCTCTCCGATATTCGGGCAGAGATGAGTACCCATCCCTTCACACCCTAAGATTGTCGTCTTCATGCATGGATCATCTCTTAACCAAAAAGATATCATTCTCATTTGACCTACAAAAATAAATTACAAAGAAATAAAATCACAAGAAGAAAAGAAGAAATTACCTTTTCGTTAATTCTTCCAAGTTGTTAAAAATAAACTCAAAATGATTTGCAAACGTTGAGATTGGTGCTAATTGAACGAAGAGTATACAAGCTTATATAGATCTTCGGAGGCAGGTATGGAGGACAAATTTCCGATATGGGATGATCACTATAATTTGTCCCCTAATTGAATTAAGTCAACCAGTTGCGGTGACACAAGTTTCTCGATGTCCAAAGCCGATATTATTGGTGTATAATCCAATTATAATTGGAAACAAAGTACAAAGGGAATTGTCAACTGAAATGAAGTGTGTACAAGGAGATTACGTGGATAAAGTAAGATTGCAATATCTAAACTAATGTTTAGTTATTACAGGTGGAGGCAACATTTTCTAGTTAAAGAAAATGCAATTCTTAGTACCAAAGTTTAACAATGACGTAGCACCAAATATTTCAACAAATATGGAGTTATTTTTTCATGTCTTGCACTCGAAACTGATGTTGCCTTAAAGCGCTGATAGTTCTCTATTTTAAGGAATACATTGCATAGATTACTATTAATCTCAAAAGCATCTAATTAATACTTGAAGTCTAGTCTTTAAAAAAAAGAAGCTTAAATACTCCGACAAGTCTTGAAGTAGGGGGCATTTATAGGCATATGAATTTTATTAAAATTACATTCATAAAATAATTTGGATTATATTAGTCCAAATAAATATTTTGGGATAAAAATAATGGAATTAATTATATAAGTTCAATATATATGGACTAAATAATTAATTCTGATTCCATTGGGCTAGCCCATTTAATTGGGCTACAAATGATGAGCCCGCCTCATTAGGCCCAAGATATCTTTTTCCTAGAGGTCCAGTTTGGTGCCACGCGTGAAATGACGTGGCACACCAAGTCAAACGGAAGAGCCTATAGGATCGTGCTATATTATTACGATTGTACACTCATATTATTTGAAATCAAATACTACGATTGTTGCAATATTTTTCGGTCTTGATTTTAAATTCTCGACTCAATTTATTGTCTACAGATCCTTCTATATTGGTAAATATGCTACTTCTTCGTTGTGTTTTTCGCAACGGATTGTTATACACAATTATAAGCGGCAAGATGAACAAGGGTTTGTTGGAGAAGTTTAGGCTTTCTTTAGGATAATTATGCCACTAAAAGGCAACTGTAAAACAAGGATCTTAAATGTTAAGATCCAGTTTCTCCTCTAGCCTGTGATGGCGCTCAACGCCGCTGTTAGGAAAGTCAATGGTGAACTAACCATGTCATTGTTCTTTTTTTTTTTTTAATTTAAAAATAGTTGATTTTTAAATATTAGATAAGTAAGAGATGAGAGATTTAACAAAATAAGTGTAAATAATTTTAAGAACAAATGTGACGAAATAAATACTCAAAAGTCATCAAATGTCTACTAGCATATTTTTTAAGACCTGGTATCACAAGTATATGAGCTATTAGTATAATATACAAAACTCTAAACTACTATTTGAAATAGAGTAGACAGAAAGTAAATACAAAAGAGAGAGAGAGAGAGAGAGAGAGAGAGAGAGAGAGAGAGAGACTCCATGTGCTGCAGAACGGGCTTGAAAAACAGCTCACCACTAAGTCTCTGGGTACCAAGGATGCGCGCCAGGACGACTACCAGATGCAGGTGCCTCAAAACCCGCACAATTAGTGCAGAAGTGTAGCGTCAGTACATAAATAACATGTACCCAATAAGTATTCAGTCTAACCTCGAAGAAGCAGTGACGAGGGGTCGACACCAGCACTTACTATGGGCCAACAATTAAAATACTGAAAATTCTAAATAAACATGGATTATGTAAACAATAATAATAACTCAATAACAAACAATGAATAAATAATTCTTCCAATAATAGTAAATTTCCAAGTCAATTTCTGTGATTAAATAATTATACCCTCTCGAGCCATAAAAGAATATCAATTATACTTAGACTCCGAGTATTAGCACACATGATTTATGCCGAGGTCGTACTGCCCGATCACAATAATATACTATGTGCACTGTCGAGGGTCGAACGGCACGAACCATAGATGCATCTATTAACCTGCTGAGGCGAATGACCCGCTCCCATGAAAATAGATAAGTTTACCTCGCTCGCGGAAATTTCTCAAAGTTTTTAAATATTCCTCAATTATTTCCCGAAAATAAGAAATCTAACTTGGATGTTTCAACTTTAAAAATCTCTAGTCTCAGCTCTATTTGAGATAACTAATATGCATAACAAACATGACATTACAATTAAAGCATGATGTAAACCTAAGACTACCCGAACATCTCATGGAATATAGCCACACACAAACTCTCGTCACTTAGTGCGTACGTAGATCCCCACGCAAGTAATTTTAAACAAAAAGTATACCTAAGGGGTGAGTTTCCTCTTGCAAGGTTAGACAAGAGACTTACATCGTTCTCAAGATAAATTTCGGTCCATAGTTACGCTCTAAATCCTCAACTTGGTGCCAAACAACCCGAAACTAGCCAAATATTATATAAATAAGTCAATATATACTCAAAAGTTCATAATCTAGATATTAGAGTAATTACCGAACCTAAATTGGAAGATTCCTAAAATTCACCCATGGGCCCACGTTCCTAGATTCCGGAATTTTTCGAAGAATAATGTTACCCATAACCTTATGAATTCAAATATATCATTTTCACCCAATTCCATAATCATTTTCGTGGTTAAATTACATTTTTATCAAAACCTAGATTTTTCAACTAAACCCATAATTTTCACAATTTTTATGTTAAAACCTATCCATAATATATGTATTTAACTTACACTGGATAGAAATTACTTAAATTCAATAAATAGGTGAAAACCCCTCTCCAAAAGCTCCAAAATCGCTTAAGGGACAAAAGAAATAAGCTAAAAATGGTCTAAGTCCCATTTTTAAAAAATGTACCTGCCTAGTGGTCCTTAGTAGCGATCGCGATAGGGCATTCGTGATCGCGAAAGCCAAGCCCAAGGGAACGCGATGGCTCCTTCGTGAACACAAAGAGAAGCAGTGGCCACCCCAGCTCCCCTCACTCTACGCAAACGCGGCCTGGCTATCGCAAACGTGTAGCACCAGTTTCCAGACCCCCCCTATTCGTTCTTTACAAATGCGGAACCTTCCTCGCGAAAGCGAAGAAGGAAACCAGAAGCATTAGATTGCAGATTTTCGACTCAACTTCGTGTGGTCCGAAACTCACCCGAGCCACTCGGGACCCCGTCCAATTACACCAACAATTCTATAAACATAACACAGACCTGCTCGAACTCTCGGAACACGTAAAACAACAACAAAACTAAGAATCACACCCCAAAACCAAATTGAATTAAATTTTGAACTTCAAGTTTCCAACTTGCTCCGAATGCGCCGAATCATACTCAAACTACTCGGAATGACACCAAATTTTACCTGCAAGTATTAAATCACTATATGAAACTTTTTCTAGGCTCAGAATCCAAAAGGACATCGATAAAGCCAAATACTACTTCAAACCAAATTTAAAAAACTTTAAAACCTTCAATGTGCCAACTTTCACTATTAAGCGCTGAAACACTCTTGCTCATCCAAAACCCGATCCGAACATACACCCAAATCCAAAATCATCATACAAACCTATTGGGACCGTCAAATCTCGGTTTCGAGGTTTATATAAAATGTTGACTCAACTCAAACTTAACCCTTTAAAGCCAATATTAAGGAACTAAGTATTCCGATTTCAAATCGAACCCTTTCAAACCCGAACTAGCCATCCCCTCAAGTCATAAAATAGTAAAAGTACATACAGAGAGTCTTATTTAGGGGAACAGGATTCTAGAAAGCAAAACGATCAGTCGAGTCATTAATTCTCCACCTGTTAAACAAATGTTCATCCTCGAACGAGTCTAGAATCGTACATGGAGAGTGCCGAATAAGTGTGGATATCTGCTTCGCATATCCTCCTCGGTCTCCCAAGTCGCCTTCTCGACTGGTTGATCCCTCCACTATACTTTTATCGCAGAGATCTTCTTGGACCTCAACTAGCGAACCTTCTTGTCAACAATGGCAACTGGCTCCTCCTCATAGCCCAAGCTCTTATCTAACTGAACTGTGCTGAAGTCTAACATATGCGACCTGTCGGCATGATACCTCCAGAGCCTAGACACATGAAAAACCGGATGAACTCCCAATATACTAGGAGGCAAAGCAAGCTCATAAGCAACCTCCCCAACTTACCTCAACATGTCAAATGGACCTATGAACCTTGGGCTCAACTTGCCTTTCTTCCCGAATCTCATGATTCCCTTCTTCGGCAAGACTTTCAAGAGAACCTTCTCGCCTACCATAAATGATAAATCATGCGCCTTCAAGTCCGTGTAGCTCTTTTGTCTGGACTGTGCTGTGCAAAGTCACTCCTAAATCAACTTTACTTTTTCCAAGGCATCCATCACCAAATCAGTACCATATAACTTAGCCTCGCCGGGCTCAAACCATCGGATGGGTGAAAGACACTGTCAATCATATAAAGCCTCAAATGGAGCCATCTCAATACTGGACTAATAACTATTGTTGTATGCAAACTCGGCCAAAGGCAAGAATCGATCCCACTACCCTCCAAAGTCAATCACACATGCTCTGAGCATATCCTCCAAGATCTGAACCATCCACCCCTACTTCCCATCGATCTGCGGATGAAAGGCTGTGATGAGCTCTACTCGGGTCCCCAACTCACTCTGTACTGCCCTCCAAATGTGAAGTAAACTGAGGGCCTCTATCTGAGATGATTAAAATAGGCAGACCATGAAATCGAACAATCTCCTGAATATAAATCTGGGCCAACCTTTTTGAAGAATACATAGTCACCACCAGAATGAAGTGTGCCGACTTAGTCAACCTGTCGACAATGACCCAAACTACATCAAACTTTCTCAAGGCCCGCGGCAACCCAACTACGAAGTCCATAATGATGAGCTCTCATTTCCACTCAGGTATAACTATCTGCTGGAGCAGGCCACCTGGCCTCTGGTGCTCATACTTAACCTGTTGGCAATTTAGACATCTCACCACATACTCGACTATGTCCTTCTTTATTTGCCGCCACCAATAATGCTGCCTTAGGTCGTAATACATCTTCGCTGCACCTGAATGAATAAAATACCGAGAACTGTGTGCCTCCTCTAGAATCTTCTCCTTCAAGCCATCAACATTAGGAACACATTGGCGGACCTGAAGTCGTAGAATACCATCATTGTCGATAGTAGCCTCCTTGGCACTACCCTGTAGAAACGTCTCCCTAAGAACCAACAAGTGTGGATCATCAAACTGACGAGCCTTGATCTGCTCGAATAATGAAGACTGAGTGACGACGCATGCAAGAAATAAGATGGGCTCTAAAATATCCATCCTCACAAGTCTGTTAGCCAAGAACTAAATGTCCAAAGCTAATGGCCTCTCCTTTGCTACAATAAATGCCAAACTACCCATACTCTCCACATTTCTGCACAAGGAATCCTCAACTATATTTGCCTTGACCGGATGATAAAGGATGGTGATATCATAGTCCTTTAGTAACTCAAGCCACCTGCACTTCCTCAAATTGAGATCCCTCTACTTGAACGAATGCTGCAAGCTGCGATGATCGGTGTATACCTCACAGGACACCCTATAAAGATAATGCCTCCAGAACTTAGGAGCATGAACTATCGCGGCCAACTCTAAATGATGTACGGGGTAATTATTCTTATGGGGATTCAGCTGACGTGAAACATATGCAATAACTCGCCCCTTCTACATCAATACACAACCCAGGCCAACGCGTGAAGCATCGCAATACAAAGTAGACATCCTTGAATCGAAAAGCAACACTATAACTGGTGCCGTAGTCAAGGCTATCTTGAGCTTCTGAAAGCTTGCCTCACAATTATCGGGCCACTAAAACGGAGCACCCTTCTGGGTTAATCTAGTCACAAGCGCTGAAATAGATGAGAAGCCCTTCACAAATTGGAGATAATAACCTGTTAACCCCAAGAAGCTCCTGATCTCAGTCGCTGTGGTAGGATGAGGCCAACTCTGAACTGCCTTAATCTTCCTAGGATCTACGTTAATACCCTTGCCTGATACAACATGCCCCAAGAATGCCACAGAATCTAACCAGAACTCACACTTGGAGAAATTAGCATATAGTTCTCTTCCCACAAGGTTTGAAGCACCACTCTCAAATGCTGCTCATTCTCCTCCATGCTACGCGAGTAGATCAAAATGTCATCAATGACGACAATGACAAACGAATCCATATATAGCCTGAACACCCGGTTCATCAAATCCATAAACGCCGCCGGGGCATTAGTGAAGCCGAAAGACATTACTAGAAACTCATAGTGGCTATATCTAGTCTAGAAAGCCATTTTCGGAATATCCGAATCACAAATCCTCAATTGATGGTATCCCGGTCTCAAGTTGATCCTAGAGAACACCCTGGCACCCTGCAACTAGTCACACAAATCATCGATACACGATAACAGGTACTTGTTATTGATGGTAACTTTGTTCAGCTGGCGGTAATCAATGCACATCCGCATAGTCCCATCTTTCTTCTTCACGAACAATACTGGTGCACTTCAAGGCGACACACTCGGTTTGATGAACCCTTTGCTAGAAACTCTTCAAGCTGTTCCTTCAAATCCTTCAACTCTTTCGAAGTCATGCGGTACATTAGAATAGAGATAGGCTGGATACTTGGAGCCAAATCAATACAGAGATCAATATCACGATCTAGTGGCATGCCTAGTAGATCAAAAGGAAACACATCGGAGAACTCTCGGACCACGGGCACTAAGTCAATCGTCAGAGTCTCTGCAACCGTATCTTGAACATAAGTTAGATAAGCCAAATAACCCTTCTCGACCATGTGTCAAGCCTTCATAAAAGAGATAATCCGACTAGGTGCGCTGACAGACGAACCCTTCCACTCTAACATAGGCAACTCTGGTATCACCAAGGTGATAGTCTTGGCATAGCAATCAAGGATGGCGTGATATGGAGACAACCAATCCTTGCACAGGATGACCTCAAAGTTGATCATATCAAGCAACAAAAGATCTGCTCTAGTCTCATAATCACGGAAAGTCACGATATAGGACCGATAGATCCGATCCACAACAATAGAGTCACCTACTGGCGTGGGCACATATACAAAAGTACCCAAGGACTCGTGAGGAACACCCATGAGATGAGCAAATAGAGATGAAACATATGAATACGTAAACCCTGGACCAAATAGTACCGCAACATCCCTACCGTAGACAGAAATAATACCTGTGATCACGGCATCTGATGCCACTGCATCTAGTCTGGCTGGGAAATCATAGAACCTAGCTGGAGCATTGACTGACTGGCCTCCACCTGTCTAGCCTCCACCAGACTGGCCTCCACCTCTAGGACGACCCCTACCCACCTATTGTCACGACCCAATTTCACCTCAGGTCGTGATGGCTCCCAACACCGTTGTCAGGCAAGCCAACGCGAAAATATTAGTGAATTCTCATTTTACTTACCAAAGCAGTTACAACATTTTTTTTAATTTGCAATTAAAATAGGTGATAATAAGCAATATTCAATAATAGTTATACAACCCAAAAGAACTGTCTACTAATGCGTGTGCCAAGACCTGGTGTCACAAGTTGTGGGCAACTAGTAGAATATACAAAATAATAGATCTATCCTATTGTCTAAAACAGAATAGACAGTCAAAAGTAAGAAAGACTCCATCAAGCTGCTGATCGGCACAGGGAGGGAATCAGCTTACTGTGGAAGTCTCGGACTATGTTCAGGGATGCGCACCGGTCTAATAGCCAGATGTACTTGCCTCAGAGCATGTACAATTAAGTATAGAAGCGTAGTATGAGTAAATAAACAATATGTAGCCAGTAAGTATCCCGTCTAATCTCGAAGAAGTAGAGACGAGAGGTCGACTTGATACCTACTAGTGTCAAATAATATAATATGATGTTATGCCAAGCAACTGAAGCTTCAGCACTTCTCCAATTTTTCCAACTTCACTTGAGCCTCGTCCGATTGACGCTCGGGGCTCCCGGGCCCCGCCCGAAAATACTGACAAGTCTGAAATCATGAAACGGACCTATTCGAACCTTCAAAAATCCCAAAACAACGCTAAATCTAAGAATCACCCCCTAAAACCAATCGAGTCAAACTTATGAACTTCAAGTTCTTAATTCTCCTCTAACGAGCCGAAATACACTTCAACTACTCGGATTGACACCAAATTTGCGGGCAAGTCTTAAATGTTATATTGGACCTATACCGGGCTCTAGAACCAACATACGAGCCCAATACACATGTGATCAATCATTATTTAGTTTCTTTAAATACTTAGAATTTCAGTTTAATAATTTCCAATAAAAATTTGTTACTCGGGCTAGGGACCTCGGAATTCGATTCCGGGCATACGCTCAGGTCCCATATTTTCCTACGGACCCTCCGGGACTGTCAAAACACAAATCCGGGTCCGTTTGCTAAAAATGTTGACCAAAGTCAAACTTAGCCTTTTAAGAAAATCTTAAGGAATCAAGTGAGCCTATTTCAACCCAAACTCTTCCAAAACCCGAACCAACCATCCCCACAGGTCATAAATCAGATAAAGCAAGCGCGAGAAGTTTTAGTTGGGGGAACGGGGTTCTAAAAAGAAAAATGACCGGTCGGGTCATTACATTCTCCACCTCTTAAATAAACATTCATCCTCGAATGAATATAGAAAAGTACCTGAGGTGCCAAATAAGTGCAGATATCTACTTCGCATGTCCTCGTCAGACTCCCAAGTTGCCTCTTCAACTGGTTGGCCCCTCCACTGGACCTTTACCACTGAAATCCTCTTGGATCTTAACTGGCGATCTTGTCTATCAAAAATGGCAACTGGCTCCTCCTCATAACCCAAACTCTCATCCAGCTGAATAGTACCGAAGTCCAACACGTGCGACAAGTCAGCATGATACCTCCATAGCATGGACACGTGGAAAACCGGATGAACTCCCGATAAGCTGGGGGTAGAGCAAGCTCGTAGGCAACCTCCCCAACTCGCCTCAACACCTTAAATGGGCCAATGAATCTTGGGCTCAACTTGCCCTTCTTCCCGAACCTCATAATATCCTTCATTGGCGAGACTTTCAAAAGGACCTTCTCGCCAACCATGAATGATACATCACACGCCTTCTGATCTGCATAACTTTTCTGTCTGGACTGAGCCATACGAAGCCTTTCCTAAATCAACTTCACCTTATCCAAGGCATCTTTCACCAAGTCTGTACCGTATAACTTAGCCTCACTAAGTTCAAACCACCCGATAGGGGAACGACATCGCCGCCCATATAAAGCCTCAAATGGAGCCATCTCGATGCTGGACTGTTAGCTGTTGTTGTAAGCAAACTCTGCCAAAGGAAAGAACTGATCCCACTATCCTCCAAAGTCAATCACACATGCTCTAAGCATGTCCTCCAAGATCCTATCCGCTCCGACTACCCGTCGGTCTATGGATGAAATGCTGTGCTAAGCTCCACGCGGGTCCCCAACTCACCCTGAACCGCTCTGAAGAAATGAGAAGTGAACTAAGGGCCTCTATCTGATATGATAGAAATAGGTATACCGTGCAACTGGACTATCTCCCGAATGTAAATCTGAGCGAGTCTCTCCAAAGTGTAAGTAGTCACAATCGGTATAAAGTGTGCCGACTTGGTCAACCTATCCACGATTACCCACACTGCATCAAACTTCCGCAAGGTCCAGGGCAACCCAACTATGAAATCCATAGTAATGCGCTCCCACTTTCACTCTGGTATAGGCATCTACTGAAGTAGGCCGCTCGGCCTCTGATGCTCATATTTGATCTGCTGGCAATTCAAACACCTTGCCACATACTCCACTATGCCTTTCTTCATCCTCCGCCACTAATAATGCTACCTCAAGTCACGATACATCTTCGTAGCACCTAGATGAATGGAATACCGCGAACTGTGAGCCTCCTCCAGGATTCTCTCTCTCAAACCATCAACATTAGGAACACATAGGCGACCCAGGAGTCGTAGAACACCATCCTCACCAATAGAGACCTCTTTGGCACTACCCTGCAACACTGTCTCTCTAAGAACCGCCAAGTGGGGATTATCGAACTACCGGGCCTTAATCTACCCCAATAACGAAGACTGAGCAACAACACATGCAAGGACTCGATTGGGCTCCAAAATATCCAGCCTCACAAGTCTGTTAGCCAATGACTGAATGTCCAAAGCTAGTGGCCTCTCCCCTGCTGGAATGAATGCCAAGCTACCCATACTCTCTGCCTTCCTGCTTAAGGCATCCGCGACCATATTTGCCTTGCCCAGATAATAAAGAATGGTGGTGTCATAATCCAGTAACTCAAGCCACCTACGCTGCCTCAAATTGAGATCCCTCTGCTTGAACAAATGCTGCAAGCTGCTATGATCATTATAGACCTCACATGACACCCCATATAGATAATGCCTCTATATATTGAGAGCATGAACAATCGCGGCCAACTCTAAATCGTGCACAGGATAATTCTTCTCATGAATCTTCAGTTGGCGCAAAGCATAAGCAATAACTCGCCCCTCCTGCATCAATACACACCCCAATCTAAGTCATGAAGCATCACAGTATACCGTATACATCCCTGAACCAGAAGGCAACACAAGAACTGGTGCTGTATTCAAGGCTGTCTTGAGCTTCTGAAAGCTCACCTCACAATCATCAGACCAATGGAAAGGAGCACCTTTCTGGGTCAATCTAGTCAGAGGTAATGCAATAGATGAAAAAACCTGCACGAATCGCCTGTAATAGCCTGCTAACCCTAGGAAGCTCCTGATCTCGGCCACTGAAGTAGGACGTGGCCAACTCTGAACTGCCTCAATCTTCTTGGGGTCCACCTTAAGACCCTCTACTAACACAATATGCCCTAAGAATGCCACTAACTCTAGCCAGAACTCATACTTGGAGAACTTAGCATATAGCTTTTACTCTCGCAAGGTTTGAAGTACTACCCTCAAATGCTGCTCGTGCTCCCCCAGGCTACGAGAGTATATCAAGATGTCGTCAATGAAGACGACGATAAAAGAATCAATATATGGCCTGAACACCCTGTTCGTCAAGTCCATTAATGTTGCTGGGGCATTAGTCAAGCCAAAGGACATCACTAGAAACTCATAATGGCCATATCTCATCTAAAATGTGGTCTTCGGAACATCCGAGTCTCGAATCTTCAACTGATGGTACCCCGACCTCAAGTCGATCTTAGAGAACACCCTAGCACCCTGCAACTGGTCGAACAAATCATCAATGCGCGGCAATGGGTACTTATTCTTAATGGTAGCCTTGTTCAACTGACGGTAGTCAATGCACATCCGCATAGTCCCATTTCTTCACAAATAACACTGGTGTGCCCCAAGGTGAAACACTAGGCCTAACAAACCCCTTTGCTAACAACTCCTCAAGCTGCTCCTTCAACTCCTTCAGAGCCATGCATTACGGTGGGATAGATATAGGCTGGGTGCCTAGAGCCAAATCAATACAAAAATCAATATCACGATCTGGTGGCATGCTAGGAAGATCAGAAGGAAACACATCGGCGAACTCCCGAACTACTGGAACTGAATCAATCATCGGAGACTCTGTAGTGGTGTCACGAACATAAGCCAATTAAGCCAAACACCCCTTCTCGACCATTTGCCGAGCCTTTAGGAAAGAGATAACCTGGCTAGATGTATCAACTGTGGAACACTTCCACTCCAACCCTGGCAACTCTGGCATCGCTAAAGTAACAATCTTGGCATGACAATCTAGGATGACATGATATGGAGATAACCAATCCATGCCCAGGATGATCTCAAAATTGATCATATCAAGCAACAAGAGATCTTCTCTAGTCGCGAAACCACAGAATGTGACCACACAAGACTGATAGATCCGATCCAGTACCACAGAATCGTCCATAGCAGTGGACACATGAATAGGAGTGCCCAAGGGCTCAGGAGCACTAACCAGAAAATGGGAAAACAAATATGTCACATACAAATAGGTAGACCCTAGATCAAATAATACCGAAGCATCTCTACCACAGACGGAAATAATACCTGTGATGATAGCATCTGAGGCCAATGCATCTGGCTTAGCCGGAAGGGCATAAAATCTGGCTGGAGCGTCGGCTGGCTGGCCTCCACCTGACTGAGCAGTAGCTGGTTGAACTCTCCCTACTTGGCCTCCACCTCTAGGATGGCCCCTACCAGTCTGCCCTCCACCTCTAGGTGGCGGGGCAGCCGGTGCTGAAATCATAGGCTGCTGACCCTGCTGTACTACCTTGCCCTGAAGCTTGAGGCAGTATCTCCTCATATGACCAAGGTCTCTGCACTCGAAACAACCTCACAGTGCACGGTGCGGCGACCTGCTGCCCTGATGGCTGACCCTGATGGCCTATAGATCTACTGGAAGAATCCTGAATGGCCGGTGGACGGTATAAACTCTCCGGTATAGCACTAAAATAAGAATCAGAAGAACCCTGAAGACTTGAATACTCATTGGAGGAACCCTGAATAACTGGTGGGCGGTAAGAACTCTCTAGTATGGCACTAAAATAGGGATGTGCCAGAGCACCCCGAGCAGGCGATGGTGCTAAATATGGGGGCCTGCTGGGCTGTCCCCTCAAAAATTGACCTCTGCCCCTGGCCTGGGCACCTCTGAACTCTCCGAAGAATTTAGCCCTCTTATCCTGCTGTATCTGCTCCCTACCCCTCAGTAGTTAGCCCTCAATCCTCCGAGCAATATCCACTAGTAACTTATAAGGAGTCCCCATCTCCACCTCTCGGGCCATGTTGACCCTAATGCAAGAATGCAACCCTGCAACAAACCTCTGCACCTTCTCTGCGTAAGTATGAAGTATCATCAATGCATGGTGGGATAGCTCAGAAAACCTCGCCTCATAATCGGTCATGGACATCTGACCCTCCTCAAGCTGCTTAAACTGATACCGCAGCTCTTCCCTCTTAGAGGGTGGAATATACCTATCCAGAAATAACTGCGTCAACTGACTATAAGTGATAGGAGGAGAAGCTGCGGGTCTGCCAAGAACATAAGGCTGCCACCATCTGCAGGCCCTGCCCTCTAGCTGAAAAGTAGTGAAGTCAACCCAATGTGAATCCAATATCCTCATGTTGTGCAGTCAGTCTCTGCACCTATCAATGAAGTATTGAGCATCCCCATGATGCTCACTCCCGAATATAGGAGGGTGAAGTCTAGTCCATCTATCCAATAGCTTTTACGGGTCACCATCCGCAGCTAGTCTGGGCTCGGGTATCACTGCAGCAACTGGCTGAGCCCCATCCGCGGGTACTGCACCCAGAGTTTGATACACTGCAGTTGCATGACCATGATCCTGAGCAGTAGGGGTCTGTGCTCCCCCTCCTACCTATGATGTAGCTGGATCTGCTGGAAATAAACTAGCCTGAGTCATGGTGTCCATGAATCGTAGCATACGACCCATGACCTCCTGGAATCCCGATACTATCATAAAGTTCACCGGGGTAGGATCAGCTACGGGCACCTCACCCTGCTCCTCAATAATAGGATCTCCCACAAGATCTATCGGTGGTGCTATTGGAACAGCTCTGGGATGCCCTCGTCCCCTACCTCGAGCCGGTGCCCTCCCCTGGCCTCTACCTCGGCCCCTAGCAATGGGGGGAGCAGCCCTCCCCGGTTGGGAACATCTGCCGTGCGTGTCCTCACCATCTGTGAGAGAATAGAAGAGAGAAATTTAGTGTACCATCCACTGCACGACAGGAAATGAATAAAAGAGTAGTTTCCTAACACCCTATAACCTCTCGAAGATAAATACAGACGTCTCCATACCGATCCACAAGACTCTATTAGGTTTTCCCATAACTTGTAAGACCTACGTGAACCTAACTCTCTGATACCATGTTGTCACGACCCAATTTAACCTCAGGTCGTGATGGTGCCCAACACCGTTGTCAGGCAAGCCAATGCGGAAATATTAGTGAATTCTCATTTTACTTACCAAAATAGTTACAACATTTTTTTAATTTGAAATTAAAACAGGTGATAATAAGCAATATTCAATAAGAGTTATACAACCCAAAAGAACTGTCTACTAATGTGTGTTCCAAGACCTAGTATCACAAGATATGGGCAACTAATAGAATATACAAAATAATAGATCTATCCTACTGCCTGAAACAGAATAGACAGTCAAAAGTAAGAAAGAATCCATTAAGCTGCTGTTCGGCACAAGGAGGGAAGCAGCTCACCGTGGAAGTCTCGGACTATGATCAGGGATGCGCACCAGTCTAATAGACAGATGTACCTGCCTCAGAGCCTGTACAATTAAGTAAAGAAGTGTAACATGAGTACATAAACGATATGTACCCAGTAAGTATCCCGTCTAATCTCGAAGAAGTAGAGACGAGAGGTCGACTTGATACCTGCTAGGGTCAAATAACATAATATGATGTTATGCCAGACATGATGGTCACAATTATATAACAGTTGAAATAAGGATTCCTATGTCAGGTCATTTTAATATCACAGTTAATCCTTTACATTTCAAACCATGAATCAGGCAAGACATCAATGATAATTCACATAAATATCATGCGCACATTATGCCGAGGTCGACGACCCGATCCAACATAAAAGAAACTGTGCACTGCCAGAGGGTTGAATGGCGCGAACCATAGATGCATCCATTTCTACCGAGGCGATTGGCCCGATCCACAAATATCAATTATCAACAGAAAAATACAAGAAGGCGCATTTATATTCAAATAAACTCATATAAGTGTTCAACACAGCATATGTTCACTTATGTGCATTTCCAATTCTCTAGAATATCCTTAATGATAACATTAGCAAGAAGACATATAACATTTGCAAATATAGCATGATACGGGTCCTAAACTACCCGGACAATTAACATGATAGTAGCTACGCACGGACTTTCGTCACCTAGTGCATACGTAATCCCCACATTTAGTGGCAAATTATACAATTATTACTCCTATGGGGACAATTCCCTCTTACAAGGTTAGAAATGAGACTCACCTCGCTCCAAAGTGCACTTCCAATACCAAGAACGAGCCCTAACTCTCAATTTGGAGCCGAACGATCCAAAACTAGTTAAATGGGGTAAGAACTAGTCAGTAAAAACTCATAAGATCACATTCTAACTATTAAAGCAATTTTCCAACCTTAAACACAACTTTCCTAAAATCCGACCTCGGGCCCACGTGCCTGGATTTCGAAATTTTTCGAAGAAAGTTGTTCTTTGTAACCTAAGAATCAATAATATATGATTTCTACTTCGCTTCATAACCAATTTTTGTGGAACAATCTAAGTTTTATCAAAACCCTAGGTTTTGCTCTAACCCCATGATTTTACCTTAATCTTAGTGTTTAATCTACCTAAGACACAAGTATTAAACTAGGAATAGGTGGGATAAACTTACCCCATGATGCTAGGTGGAAGTCATCTCTCAAAAGCTCTAAAATCGTCCAATGGAGGAGTGAAAAATGGCAAAAATAATTTAGAACCCGTATTAAATGAAGCTCACCACTTCAGCGATTTCCGCATCTGCGGAATTTCACCTGGGCCGCTAGGCCGCATCTGCGAGTTGCCAGCCGCTTTTGTGGCTTCGCTTCTGCGAAGGAATAGCTGCTTCTGTGGTTTTAGGCCTGGCCTGGATTGGCCACATCTGCGTGAGATGGACCGCTTCTGTGGTCTTGCACCTACGGCTAGCCAACCGCAGGTGCGGTTATGACAGCAACTGAAGCTTTAACACTTCTCCAATTTTTCCAACTTCACTCGAGCCTCATTCGATTGATGCTCAGGGATCCCGGGCCCCGCCCGAATATACCGACAAGTCTAAAATCATGAAACGGACCTGGTTGAACCTTTGGAACACCCGAAATACTGCTAAATCTAAGAATCACCCCCTAAAATCAATTGAATCAAACTTATGAACTTCAAGTTCTTAATTCTCCTCTAACGAGCCGAAACGCACTTCAACTACTCGGATTGACACCAAATTTTGTGGGCAAGTCTTAAATGTTATATTGGACCTGTACCGGTCTCCAGAACCAACATACGAGCCCGATACCCATGTGATCAATAATTATTTAATTTTTTTAAATCCTTAGAATTTTAGTTTAACAATTTCCAATAAAAATTCATTACTCGGGCTAGGGACCTCAGAATTCAATTCCAAGCATACGCTCAGGTCCCATATTTTCCTACGGACCCTCCGGGATCGTTAAAATACAAATCTGGGTCTGTTTGCTAAAAATGTTGACCAAAGTCAAACTTAGCTTTTTAAGAAAATCTTAAGGAATCAAGTGAGCCTATTTCAACCCAAACTCTTCCAAAACCCGAACCAACCATCCCCACAGGTCGTATATCAGATAAAGCAAGTGCGAGAAGTTTTATTTTGGGGAACCGGGTTCTAAAAAGCAAAATGACCGGTCGGGTCGTTACACTTGCCCTCCGCCTCTGGGCGGTCAGATAGCTGGTGCGGTGGCTGGTGCTGTAATCATAGGCTGATGACCCTGCTGCACTGACTTGCCCTAAAGCCTGGGGCAAAACCTCTTCATGTTCCTAAGATCCCCACACTCGTAACAACTCCTCAGAGTGGTGGGCTACTGACTTTATGTCTTACCCTGATGGCCTGAATACCCACTTGAGGAACCTTGAATAGCTAGTGGACGATAGAAGCTTTCTGGAATGACACTGAAATAGGGCCACACTGGAGCCCCCCGAGGAGGCGGCGGTGCTGGATATGTAGGCGTACTAGACTAACCCGTCATGATGTGACCTCCTCCCCAAATGGAGCACCACTAAATCCTCCAGAATAATGAAACCGCTTGTCCCGTGGCATATGCTCTCAGCTCCGCTGACGATTACCTCGATCTAGCGAGCTATCTCCACAATCAGCTCGTAAGAAGTCCCTATCTCAACCTCTCGAGCCATAGTGGCCTTGACACCTGAATGTAAACCCGCAACAAACCTCCACACTCTCTCTTCATCAGTGGGGAGTATCATTAATGCTTGGTGAGACAACTCATAGAATCTTGCACCATAGTCAGTCAATGACATCTGATCCTGCCGAAGCAGCTCGAACCGAAATCGCAACTCTTCCCTCTGAGAGGGTTGAATATAACTATCTAGAAAGGT
The DNA here is from genome assembly GCF_000393655.2 of Nicotiana sylvestris. Lineage (NCBI taxonomy): Eukaryota > Viridiplantae > Streptophyta > Magnoliopsida > Solanales > Solanaceae > Nicotiana > Nicotiana sylvestris. Next base: position 120,538,571 of record NC_091062.1, on the reverse strand, counting down.
ATGTGTGAACTGGTCCCAAGTCAAGGGAGGAAAACCTGTTGGTTTGCCAAGAAAATAGGACTGCCACCATCTACGGCCCTGTCCTCCAGGTGAAAGGTGGTAAAGTCCACCTCGTGAGATTCTAATATCCTCATGTTGTGCAGTCTATCCCTGCAATGATCAATAAAGACTTGGGGGTCCTCATGTCGTTCACCTCCAAAGACAAGAGGATGAAGCCTAGTCCATATGTCTAATAGCTTCTGCGGCTCACCGGCCGTAACTGGTCTGGGCTGAGGTATAGCTACTGTAACTGGCTAGGACCTACCCACGGGTAGTGCACCCGGGGTCTAATATACAATAGTAGAAAGCCCAAGAGCCTGAGCGATAGGGGTCTGTGCTCCCTTCCCGCCTGAGATGTGGCTGGGTCTACTGGAAATAAACCAGCGTGAGTCATATAATCTATGAATCGCAACATACGACCCATGACCTCCTGGAAACCTTGTGCGGAGATGAAATCCGCTAGGGCTGGCTCCACTACAAGCACCTCACCTTGCTCCTCAATAGAAGAATCCTGCATTGGATCCACTGGTGACATCGCCGGAGCAACTCTAAGATGTCCTCATCCTCGTCCACGAGCAGGATCCCTCTCGCAGCCTTTGCCTCGACCTCTAGCAACAAGGGGAGCAACTCCTCCATGGTCTGTAACATCAGCTGCCCGTGTTCTCACCCTCTGTGAGAGAATAAGATAAGTATACTTAGTACAATATTAACTGCATGATAGAAGATGAAGAAAAAGTAGTTTCTTAAAACCCTATAGCCTCTCGAAGATAAGTACAAACATCTCTGCGATCCATAAGACCCTATTTGGGCTTCTCATAAATTGTGAGACCTACGTGAACCTAGTGCTCTGATACCATATTATCACGATCCAATTGTTCCTATAGGCTGTGATGGTGCCCAACGTCGTCGTTAGGCAAGCCAACAGTGAACTAACTATATGATTGTTCTTTTTTTTAAACTTAGAAATAGTTGAAATTTAATTATTAGATAAGTAAGAGATGGAAATTTAATAAAATAAAGTGTAAATAATTTTAAGAACAAATGTGACGAAATAAATGCTTAAAAACGTCAAATGTATACTAGCATATTTTCCAAGACCTGATGTCACAAGTGTATGAGCTACTAGTAGAATATACAAAACTCTAAACTACTATCTGAAATAGAGTAAACAGAAAGTAAATACGAGAGAGAGAGAGCGAGAGAGAGACTCTATGTGCTGTAGAATGGGCTTGGAAAGCAGCTCGCCACTAAGTCTCTAGGTACCAAGGGTGCGCGCCGGGACGACTACCAGATGCACTTGCCTCAGGTCCTACACATTTAGTGAAGAAGTATAGTGTGTGTACATTAAAAGAGGACTTTACACAAAATATAACCTATTTAAAACTTATTTAAATAAGTTACAACTACTTTTAAAAAATTACAAAAAATACAATTTATTACAATTTTTTTTTAACTTTCTAATTAGTTTGTATACCACCTTTAATATCCCTCAAATATCTCATTTCAAAACTTACAAATAAGGATTGTGGTGACAACTATCTTTTTTTTTTGGCGAGAAAGATAACATTGCATTAAACATATGTAGAGTGACTACAGAGAGGGTGATGCATATGCATCTGTACTATAGTTGCTTGATAGATGACTATTACAAATACTACTACTATCTATGCTATCATAGTTAACCATTACAGTGTTGCCATTAGAAGCAGCCATGCTCAGATCATTGTAATGGATATCAAAAGTGTTTTGATCCACGTCCTCCAGTTGTTCCTGCAACAAGCTTGTTGTCTTCCTAATATGAGTTTCTCCAGCTTGGTCCCTTTGCAAAAAAGTGATTACAAAATTCGGTGGTACTTCAAAAATAAATGGTTTATCTGTAGATGGCATGTTGCATCCAGCTTTAGCTAAACCATCAGCCACCTCATTGCCCTCTCTGTAGATACGTGCCATGGTTGCACTATGCAGTTGGTCCATGAAGTACATGCAGTCAGCTAGTATGTTAGTATAAACGATGTTATCATTTTGTAACATTTTTAGTACCTCTATATCATCAATGTTTATTTCCAGTGGAACCAAGTTGTATGTGTTCGCCAATTCCAGTCCATGGAATAGAGCCTTAAGTTCTGCTTGATGGTGTTGGTATTGTCCAAATTGCCTGCAAACCCTATAATCCAGTGTCCATTGGAGTCACATATGGCTCCCCCTATACATGCTTTCTGAGTTAACGTTGAAGCTGCCCTGTCCGTGTTTAATATATAGTAATTTGGTTTAGGGGGTATCCATTTAATAAGTTGCATTATATATTTTTTGTTATTGGCATGTTGGCAGTGAAATATATAAATTCCAGTGCATTATTAGTAATTATGTTAATTGATAGTCATTATTGTGTATTATTAAAAATATTATTGTTACGATTAATCCAAATGTGCCATAAGGTGTATGAAATAAAAGTTTGAGCATTTATACGGTGTGGCATATTGTTGTACTTTGTGGTAATGAATTACCATTCAGATGGATGAGAGTGTGTAGGTGTAGTGTTGGTAAGGTGTGCCATTCCCAAGTCATTCCATAGGTGTATTATGTTAGGACATTATAAAAAGATGTGACTGGTAGTTTCTGAATGTGTGTGACATATTTGACATTGGTCATCTAATTTTAATCCTATGTAATGCAGGTATTTTTTTGTTGGTAATCTGTCGTGCATTATAAGTCAAAAAAATATTTTTATTTTAGGTGGTATTGGAATCTTCCAAATCCAATTGTAAGGGGTTGTGTGTTCATGTAAATTTAACTCCTCTTGTAGTAATTTTGAATACATAGATTTGATAGTAAATTTTTCATTATTCAATAGTCCCCAATAGATAGTGTCCACTTTGTTTGTTAGATACGTACATTGATCCTATTTAGTTTTTTTCAAGAGAATTTGTAAGATGAAATAGTATTTCTGCCAATTTCCATTTGTTTTGATCTCTATAAGTTGTAATATTAAGCATAGTATAATCTAAAGGTATAGGACCACGTGGTAAGGAGCGAAGTGTGGTGTTTGTTGACAACTATCATTATATTTAAATGCATAATTTTTCAAAGATTCTCCTGACCATTTCACTTAAAAATAGAGAACTGGCCAGCCCAATAGTAGAGAGGCTTGCTGAGTATTGAGTATATGTTAATTATACGAGATAAATGGTTCATAATGTCAACTCGCTGTCTAATCTCGTGGAGAAATATAGTGCAAAGTGGGTGAGTCCTCCAAGTGAAATCTGTGTGGGACCTCTTTTACTGTGTCACGACAATCTATCTTTATATATTTATATCTATCTATCTATATTATTATAAAAACTCGAATATTCTACGCTAAATATTGAACGACAAAAATATCCCTAAAATATTGATTGACTTTTACACCCTTCAAAACTAAATTATTCTTTCATACAAATAATTTCATATTGGATAAAACTGTACAATTTTAATTAAACTATACCGAATATTTAATACTTTAAAAGTATAATTTGTAATGGAGTGTGGTTAAAGAATCAGAGAACGCCAAGTAAACTTCTTGCTGAATGTTTCTCAATTTGAATAGGAATTCGATACTTACGTTCTTGTCTCTGTGTGTGTGTTGGTATTGATTTTTTGAATATATAATTTTGTTATTGTATTGTATGGATGTCTAGGTTAGTACGATCTTACTAATTAATATAAGACATGAAGTGGATTTCAAAAACCATGATTAATTCTCACTTCATATTCTTATGAGTTGGTATGCATAATTTTACTTTTTCTTGGTATTATAAAAACATGAATATTAAAACATAAAATATTGAACGACAAAAATATTTTTGAAGCATTGACCAACGTTTATGCTCTTCAAAAGATAGTATTTCTCTAGTGAAGCAAATTAATGTTGGATATAATTTTAATTTTTAAAATGTTACTCAATATCTAGGACTTTAATTCATGAACTAAGTTAGATAAGAAATTTGGTGAAACAGATTTTTTTTGGACTTAATTTGACGTTCTAATCACTAAGTTAACTTTGACTGGAACTAGAATACATAATAAAGAATTATAGCAAAGACATGAATTACTTGAACATAATTATTTCAACTTCTAATTATAAATGTGTGTGTAAATGGTGTATGTGTAAATTGTGTATTGTATACGGTAAAATCGGAGGGTCCAATTTTCCATCGTTACGACGTCTCGAAGGCTCAAAATCACGGTCGAGTTTCATCCCTCGAGGGCCATCGACGCTCGACCTCGGGGCAGTATGAGACCGACAGTTACGGAAAGAAAGTAAGGAGTTTCCAAGACGTGAATCTAGAGCCAACACAGTCTGTTAGGCTAGTCTGAGCCCGTATCGTGGTATTAACTAGCTGTCCCATCTCCATATCTTTATAGTAAATTCACTTGTACTATGTTGGGATTTCCCTCTTATATAAAGGGGATCCTTGTCATTTTGTAAACATCTGTTGCTCCATACTAAATATACTAAAACATTCTTTCTGCTCTCTAACACATTCTCTTGATCTCATTACTTCATTTATTGCTCATACTTATTGCGTTCTACTTAAAGATCATCATTTATTGCTTATTATTGGCCATAAAAATCCATCATTGATTTATTTATAACTGTTAGTCGCCATAGAACCATCCTCGATAGCTCCCAGTCGTGCTTCAGACTCGACCCCGAGGCCCTCGAATAGGCAAGCTCGAGGCCCCCATTAGCAGCGATTCAGTTTGATTAACATCTCGTTTTTAAGCTCTTATCTCTTTTCGAAGTCTTTCACATAACATCAACTGCCTAACAACTAGCATAAAAATAGATCACGTATTTTTAGAATCACTTAATCAAATTTAATTGTTATTACCATTTTCACGGTAAATAGTTTGGCACCCACCCTGGGGCTAAAAATAATTGTGATTATTATCTTGCTAGTTTAACTAGATAACGCAAGTTATCTTTTACACTTTTTCTTTCCCAAGATCTTTGATTTCAGGTCAAAATGTCTGACTCAGTGAACAACAATCTTGAGAACCATGGAGAAAATGGTGTAAATGTTCAGGTGTCGGTGTACCACCATGAAACCCTGAGAACGCACCAGAACCGATTCCCATGGACGCGGTCTCACGCGATGCTCAACACTTCAATATAAGCTCCCGCACTAACAGGAGCGTGCACCAAGGAGACCAACGAGAAGCTCAGAAAACCCTAGCTTGGGAAGAACGGGAGGTTAGCCTTCACGATATTTTTGAAATGTTGCAGGCACAACAGCTAGCGATTGCTCAACTACAAAGTCACCAGAAAACTCCCAGTACGGTAGCTCCAGGGACGGCCCCCAAGTTGAGTAGGTACCAGAGAGATTAAGCAACAACGGATTGGTGGCCGACCCCGCCATCGTAAAGATGCTCGAGGACCTCACAATGAGGATCGAATCGGGCAAAAAAAAGATAGAAGCCAATGATAAAAAGG